>NC_087289.1:10200000-10800000 GCF_015220805.1 Pogoniulus pusillus | reverse complement strand
ATCACCTAGAATAGGTCACACAGGAAACACTGTGGAGTCTCTTTATCTGAAGAAATGTACAACCTGCCTGGATGCAGTCCTGTGCAGCCTGTTCTGGGTAACCTTGCTTTAGCAGTAGGTTGTAGTAGATGATCTCCAGAGATCACTTCAAATCCCCACCGTTCTGTGATGCATCTTTACCTGAATGCCCCCTGGGTTTTGGCACTCGTTTTGGTGGTTTCTGGAAGAAGATGGCTGTATGTGTGTAGTGTAGAGCTGGAGGGTAAACACACTTACTCAACAGTGAATTGTCCTGCTTCACTCCGTTCTGCAGTTGCAAGATATGCTCCCCAGCATAGCGAGCTCTCCCTACATGAAGCAGGCTGGCTTGGGTATTGCTGGCAGGGCAGGTATGCCTCACAGCTGCAGCATCTGCAAGTGGTTGGAGGGCCTGGGCACAGCACATGTCTCCTGATTACTGAGTCTACGGTGCCCTTCTCTCTTAGCTGCACTAAGTGGATAAAACCATCACAGAGATACTGGAGTGCACTGTAGTTGTGTGTTTGTTTTGTTGGATGGAAATTCACTTTAGTAAGCTCAGCTACCACCTGGGTTTTCGTTGTGAACTCCCTGCCTGCCTAGTTCCTGTTAAACATGACTCACGTCTCTTCTGAATATCAGGCAGTTCAGACACGGTGCAAACACCAGGTTGTGTGTGGGCTGGGACCACAGGTACACAACAAAACACTGGCTGTAACAGGGAAGGGCACAACAAAACCAGCTGTAGGGGTGTAATGCTATAGGGAGGGAAAGATGATCTGCTGAGGCAGAACGGTGGTGGTGGTTCTCTTGTGCTCGGAGCAGTACAAAGGAACAGGTATGGTAAAAACCTGGGGCAGTTTTTCACGCCTCAGAAGCACATGCTGCTTCTCTTACAGAGTATCCCAATCACTTATCTAGTGATGCTAGCCCTAAAGCAGTGTTATTGTTAGTGGCAGTGTTCAGTGTCAGACCAAAATCTGTGTTTCAGAGTGAGGGATGGAAGGAAGAAGGAAAATAATTGAGGCCGTTGTTGTCAGCTGAGATGAAGGCATCTATTATCAGTCTCTCAACACTGGCAGATGTGCAGGGAGAAGCAAATGGGTATTGATTACATTTGCTCCACGTATGATTCATGTGTCCTCTTGGGTGGTAACAAATTAGGCTGAAATTCATGTAATGTATGCAGCAGCAGCACTTGTTTCTGTGATAGACTCTCCTGTTGTCTGCTTTCCCAGGCTTGGGCATCTCCATTGCTGTTAACAAGCTCGTGTCCTTGCACATGCACATGTTAACCGCTTGCTAACGCCTTCAGCGCCCTCATTTCTCTGCTTTGTGTGCTTCCTTGCTCTGCCTGATGCAAAAGGTTGGGGGAATCTGGGTGCTGTCACAGTTGTCTTGATGCCTTCCCATGGCAGGTGCTTGGCTGTATAAATAAATGTGCTGCTGCTGCTCGTGCTCTGCTCACCTGCAAGCTGGGCATCATACACTGTCTTTCAACTGTCAGCTGATGAGAGATCCTCTCGCAAGGACAGCAGTAACAGCTGTCAAGTTGAATTTCTCTGGAGTTCTGTGAAAGCACTGGTGTGAACCTGCCTGGAAGTGGCAAGCCTGATCATCTGAATGTCAGGCTCAGAGTCAGATATAAGTCCATGTCCTTAAAATGATCCTGGGCTGGTCTTAATCTCTTAACATGGAAGATTATTTACTTTCCCTTCTCACATTCCTTCTCTTATTTTTCCCCTGATATTATTTCTGTCTTTCAGTGACATGTAACATGGGAGGAATATGCAGGCATCTTTGCTGACACAGATGTTTGCTCAGAACTTCCACAGAATTGCTGCTTTTATCAGTGCCAGTGTAACTTGTGTGTGGGCTTCTGCTTTGCAAAGATCAGTACTCAGCATCGCAATTGAGTTTTTGCAGTTTTCTATCACATTCACTCCCCCTTTCTAGCAGCTCACATCCTGACAGGAGAGAGATACTCTAACAGCAGAAGTGATTCTGGGTCCTACAGTAAACTTCTTAGCTCTAAATGATGCCCAATGTATTGTGAATAGGGATTCTGAGCTGCTTCATCAGGCAAGGGTGTCCTGAAATAAGGTGCCATGGTCTAGCCTTGAGCTCTGTGGTAAAGGGTTGGACTTGATGATCTGTGAGGTCTCTTCCAATCTTGATGATACTGTGGTACTGTGACTTAAAAGTTTTACTTCTTTCAGGCAGCGCTGATGGCATTTTGTTTGGGTTTGTTGGTTTTTTTTATGTGCTACTAAGCCCTGTGATGTCCTAAAGTTTTCCTTTGAAAATGTTCTTGTGTATATTACAGTGCACAGAAAATGAATCAGAGTTCATTGCAGCTTGGACATTAAATGCCAACACATTTAATTTCATTTCAGCTCCTCGAGTGACACAGCTGAGAGGAAACGCCTGTGAAATCACTTGGGAAATGGTCCCACCCATGAAGGGAGATCCTGTTGGTTATATTCTGCAGGTACTGGTTGGAAGAGAATCTGAATACAAGCAGGTAGGAAAATGGCCTCATTTTAATACTGCCAAATTGATGACACGGTGGAAATGGTTTTGGACATTTGCTGTGCTGCTTCTTATTGCTGCATTGAGTTACATTCCATGATGAGCTTTCAGGTGAATGTTGATGAAGGCTGAGTCAAAATTAGGGGCTCTAGAATAGAATAGAATCAAATCAGTCAAGGTTGGAAGGGGCCACAAGGATCATCTAGTTCCAACCCCCCTGCCATGGGCAGGAACACCCTTCCCTAGATCAGGCTGACCACAGCCTCATCCAGCCTGGCCTTATACACCTCCGGGGATGGGGCTTCAGCCACCTCCCTGGGCAACCCATTCCAGGCTCTCACCACTCTCATGCTGAAAAATTTCCTCCTCACATCCAGCCTGAACCTGCCCACCTCCAGCTTTGCTCCATTCCCCCTAGTCCTGTCAATTCCTGAGAGCCTAAAAAGTCCCTCTCCAGCTTTTTTGTAGGCCCCCTTCAGATACTGGAAGGCCACAATAAGGTCACCTTGGAGCTTCCTCTTCTCCAGACTGAACAGCCCCAACTCTTTCAGACTGTCCTCATAGGAGAGGTGCTCCAGCCCTCTGAGCATCCTCATGACCCTAATATGTTGTTTTCTCACCTAAAGCAGAATATAGAACATAATAAGCTTAGTGGAGTGATTTGTGCTCTGTCTGAAGCCAGTCAGTATTCCTAACTCAACCTTATCCACCCATGCTTACTTCTGAACTGGCTGGTGCTAAATGTTGTCTGAAGATGAGAAGACAAAGATTAACTTCCTCATGCACTAGGCCTATTCCAAGACCTAGTGACTGAATTTCAAGGATTTCAGTCAAGTACACTATTCTTAATCAGCTTGTTCAGCCATCCCATTGCAGTGTCCTTTCTGACACTGTGCAAAGTGGATGAAGTACAGCTGATCCTTCTTTCTTTGTCTGTCTTGATTGGAGATCACAAGTGGGCATTTCCCCAGAGCACTCAAAATGGAACAACTCATTCACAACTTGAGGTTTTATTTCATCTGTCACAACTCTTGGCTGTGTGATTTACAGTGTACTTCATCTGTGTCATTTTTCTGCTGTCCTTTCATTCCAAGTAAATCAAAACTGGGAAATTAGATACCTTAAACCTTATGAAATACGAAAAGGTAACAGTGCTTGCTTTGCAACCGTGTCTTTGTTCCTTGTCAGTCTGGTTTTGAGTGCTACTGAGACTTAATGAATTACCAGAAATAACATACATAAAGGCAGGAGAATTCATGTGGGTGCTAAAGATGCAGAAACCTAACTGCTGTTTTTGTTGGGAAATATTTGTGGTGCTGGTAGAGATAATAAAGCCTCTGTGTACTGTGCTGGCCTCATAATGTCAGTGCTAAGTGGATAAGCAGACCCATTTTGCTGTTATCTGATTTACAAAATAGGCTTAATTTATAACCTCCATATACAGCTTTATTAAGCATAACTTGAGTGCTTAAAATGCTCTGGATGACCTTGGGGAGCATTGGACTTGGCTTCATCTTCCCTTAAGGTGGGTGATGACTTAATCTTTGCAGTCAAGAAATTATGGTATGAAGAAACCCAGCAATAAGGGAAATAAAAAGTACCTTCAGGGTCTTATTGAAGGTCGTCCTGATAAGGATGTTTTGCTTGAGTTTTCACAAGTAACCCATTAGAAGAAACTCCCAGCTGGGATGCTTAAAGCTGACATTGTGGCTTCTGTAGTTTGGCTGGCTGATAACTAGCTGTGGAGAGGAGGGAGAGAGAGTTCCACTGTTTCTGGGCTGCAGCAAGAGCAGTGTGGCCAACAGGGCAAGGGAGGTGATTCTCCCCCTTTACTGTACTCTTGTCAGAGCCCACCTGGAGTACTGTGTGCAGTTCTGCAGCCCCCAACACAAGAAGGACATTGAACTGTTGGAGTGAGTCCAGAGTAGGCCACAAAGATGCTCAAGGGCTGGAGCAGCTCTGCTATGAGGACAGGCTACAAGAGTTGGGACTCTGCAGCCTGGAGAAGGCTTGGAGGAGGCCTTGGAGTAGCCTTCCACTATCTGAAAGGGCCTAGAGGAAGGCTGGGGAGGGACTATTTACAAGGTCTTGTAATGACAGGACAAGGACTAATGGGTTTGAACTGGCAGAGGGGAGACTTAAAGTAGATATTAGGAAGGAAGTTCTTTACAATGAGGGTGGTGAGAGACTGGCACAGGATGCCCAGAGAGGTTGTGGCTTCTCCATCCCTGGAGGTGTTCAAGGTCCCAGGCTGGATGAGGCCTTGAGTGACCTGTTCTAGTGGGAGGTGTCCCTGCCTAAGATGGGAGGTTGGAACTGGATGATCTTTGAGGTCCCTTCCAACCTGAACCATTCTATGATTCTCCTTCTCAGAAATGAGTTTCTCCCCTCAGAATGGTTTCTCTTTATCAGGAACGTGGGTGTCATCTGAGCACTGGGGCACGTGGCTGGCTTGCCGTCCCTTAGCTGGGCTGCAGTAGCTCCCTGCATGCTCTCAGCTCCTCATACATGACTAGGAGGTAAACAAGACACCTCTCGGTGATTTTTCTGGCTAATGCATTTCACTTCACCTTTGCTGTGGCATGTGTGTGACAACTTGCTGCTATTTAGCTGAAACACAATAGTGGTAATAACAGTAGTGGTATGTTAATTACTTTTGACATGCAAGTCCTCCATTTACTTGGAAATCTGTTTTGTTCCCTGCAAGTGACATATGTATTTTGCATGTGAATCTCAAGGGGCACACTGTATTAGAGAAGTTTTGCAAACTGGTTTGATTTTCAGGCTATTGTAGGTTTCCAGGCTGTTAAATACACCCAGGAGAAAGAGTCTTAAGTGACTGGAGTTTCTACAGGGGTTCCCAGTGCATTTTGCAAGATCCAGGGATAGCAGAGCTGGATAAGATTCACAGAATGTTAGAGGTTGGAAAGGGCCTCCAGAGATCAAATCCAGCCTCCCTGCCAAAGCAAAGTCACCTAGAGTAGTCCTCACAGGAATGAATCCAGGCAGGTTTTGAAAGTCTCCAGAGGAGACTTCCACAGCCTCCGTGGACAGCTTCTTTGAGTGTCACCCTTACAGGGAAAAATCCTCTTCATGTTTAAATGAAGCTTCCTATGCCTCAGCTTCAACCCATTGCCCTTTGTCCTGTCATCAGGCATCACCCAGCAGAGCCTGGCTCCAGCCTCTTGGCACTCACCCTGCACATACTTAGAAACGTTGATGAGGTCCCCTCTCATTCTCCTCTTCTCCAAGCAGAACAGCCCCAGCTCCCTCAGGCTCTCCTCATAAGAGAGATATTCCATTCCCACAATCATCTCTGTGGCTCTGTAGTGGACTCTCTCAAGCAGGTCTGTGTCCCTCTTGAACTGGGGGGCCCAGAACTGGACACAGTATTGTTAGTGTGGAGTGGGAGGATGTTTGTTAAATGTCTGATTATGGCCCCCAGAAATTACACAGAAGTATGGGTGTTCTGGCCAACTCAGGAGGATGACAACAGGATCTCTGTGATACTGGCTTAGAGTTCATACTTGGATGGTTTGTAAACTGGTGTGATTCTTGCATGCTTCACACGGTCAATTTTAGTCTTTTCATCCAAAAAAGAGCTTGGGAACAGGTATGCACATGAGTGGCACTATGCCAAGCACAGAGTCTCCCTGGACTCTATACTCAAGTGGCATGATGCTTGCTTCCTGTCTCTGGGAAAATTTTACATTAGGGATCTTGATCCAGCTCTTTCCTAGGAAGCCCTTCAGCAGGTGCAGAACATGATGTTCTCCCATGTTGATTTCATTCATAGAAGTCCACTTTGTGCTGGCAATGTGTCTTTGTGCTGGCAGAGTACCCTTGTGGCCAAGAGGGCCGATGGGATCCTGGGTGCATTAAGAAGAGTGAGCCCAGCAGATCAAAGGAGGTTCTCCTCCACCTCTGCTCTGCCCTGGTGGGACCTCATCTTGAGTACTATACTCAGTTTTGGGCTCCCCAGTTTAGAAGGGACAGGGATCTGCTCAAGAGAGTCCAATGGAGGGCTACAAAGGGGCCTGGAGCACTGCGTTATGAGGTAAGGCTGAGAGACCTGGAACTTTTTAGTCTGGAGAGGAGAAGACTGAGAGGGGATTTAATAAATGTTTGTAAATATCTGAGGGCTGGGGGTCAGGAGAGGAGGGGACAGGCTCTGTTACCTTGCTCCCTGGGATAGGACAAGGAGCAATGGATGGAAGCTGCAGCACAGGAGGTTCCACCTCAACACAAGGGAAATTCTTTACTGTAAGGGTCACAGAGCACTGGCACAGGCTGCCCAGAGGAGTTGTGGAGTCTCCTTCTCTGGAGGCTTTCAAGGCCTGCCTGGATGTGTTCCTGTGTGACCTGAGCTAGGTTGTATGGTTCTGCTGTGGCAGGGGGGCTGGACTCAATGATCTCTTTGGTTGCCTTCCAACCCCTAACATCCTGTGATCCTGTGCCTGAGCGTGAAGTGCTCCGCATCCATTTATTGAGGCACAGAGCTGAGCATGTGCAGTAAGTGGCCACATTTCACTTCCAACTCACAGTGAGTTAGTACACAGCACTGATTCTTCTGGAGCTGCCTGTGGGCCAGTATAAAGTGGGACAACGTAACACCTACCTAGTGTTGTTTGTTTCTAAAGTGAGTAAAGGTAGAAAATTCCTCATGAAATAAAACATTGATAGAAGAAAACAGAGCCTTGTTGCTGTCTGTTAACTCTCAGAGTTTGAGTTCCTTGTTAATCTATTGCCACGTGTTCTTGCACTTTGCTTAGACTGTAGAAGTAAATTTAAGGGACAGCAGCTATCATCCTCATTTGTGAAATCAGCTAAATCACTTGAGCATTTCTTTTCCATGCTGCAGCTCTAGCCACTGATGTGCTCTTGGGTAAAGCAATTATAGAACTGTGTAGGTTGGATCAGATTGCTGAGTCCAACTGCAAACCCAACACTGCCAAGTTCAACACTTAGCATAAACTATAGTTTCTCTCTATCACACCTCAGCTGTCTCTCTCCCCTGTAGCCTGATGTTTGCAGCCCTCTGCTTCTCCACCATCTGAGGTGGTACTAAAGCACTCCAAAGCCCTTGCTGTAGCCATCCCTGCCCTCTTCTGGGAGAACACACGGTAAATAATACTCTGCTGAGAGCTGTCTGAAGACCTGGATTTGCAGGTACTAAGCAGATAACAATTGAGCTCCCTAGAAAGTGTGTTTAAAACAATGTGAAATACTCCTTTTCCTGTCTTCCTTTATGTGTGCTTCATCTACTGGAATACTTGAGTGGCAGATTTCAAGAGATCAATTTCCCCCTGTTTACAGACCAGGGTGTAAATCACAGCAGATTCCAGGAACTGGTGGCCCAGTTTAGTTTTTCTGGTTCTTACACTTTCATCTGGCAAAGCTTACTCTGTCTGAACTTACCTTTAAAGTGTCTTGAAACCATCCCTAGTTTTGCATAGTTGTAATCTGCAATTAGGGAAGCAGGCTGAGTTGAGCTGAAGCTTGGGTTAAAGGTTGTGACACTCAGCAGCCCAAGTTTAATTTCCCAGCTGAGCAGCTCTGGGGATCAAATCAAGAAGGAGGCAGCTCTCCGTAAGAGCTGACCATGGATAATGAGGGCTGAGCTTTAAAGCTGCTTTAGCCTTAAATTGTTTGCCAGTGAGGCAAAATGTTCTATCTTTGCATTTTCTGTGAATTTGGAGGAGATTGTTTCATGAACTTCTGCCACATCTTTTCTGGGAGTAAACTGGGAGAGTCCCCAGATGCTTTCCTAAAGAAGAGAAAAGATAGAGGTGGGATACACTGGGCATGTAAAAATCCCCCAGCCAGGCAGTGGGAAGGCTGTCAGGGCTGCACCAAGAGGTGGACACCCAGGAGAGCTCAGATGATCTTTCCAAGCTCTTTTTTAACTTATTTTTTCTTTCCTTTGTTTCAGACTCAAGAGTTTGTGTGTTTACAGAAAGGCAGCCAGTGCACTGTTGATTTGTTTAAAGCTCTAATGAGCAAAAAGTTGTTTTCCCTTCTTGAATAGCAAGTCAGAGGCACTTGTACCGGTTGCACGCCACAAGACAACATAATCGTAGGGTACACATTGGTGTCTGTTATTAGAACTACTTGCACAGAGCATTTTCTCTGCCTCCTGATGTCAGTTTTGTGTCACAACACGCAGCAAATAATTCCCATTCATTAGAGTGTCTCAGTGCAGCCCACCTTGCAGGAGGTGACCTCTGAGGGACTCTGGTTTGCTTTGTTTAGGAGACTGCCCAGGCAGCTCTTAAGCTTTTCTCAGCATCTCAACAGTTCAGTGAGTGAAGCTGAGTGTGGATAAAATAACAAACCGGGTTCTGAAAAAGAAATCTGTCAGAGGACTTAGAAGAAATGAAACCTTCCAAGGGGGCATGCGTTCTAAATAGATTGAAACCTGCCTCTGATTCTTGATTTTCTTATCCCCATACAAAAGAGGCTTTATTACATACATTGGTCATTGCAAGGGAGTGCCACAACCAACCAAGGTCATCTTACACTTCCCAGTGTGTTACTTATAGGGCAGCTGTCATTTTTATTGTTTGAGAGAGGTGGAGGGGGATTTGAATTGTGAAATTGAGAAAGATTTGCCTTGGGGAATAAATCTCAAATGGCTGTCTTGGTCAGTAAGATCCAGTGGCATAAAGAGGCTTCAGCAGCAGTTTGTTGCTGGTGATGATGTTTTCACTGAGGGCGCCAGGTGAAAAAGCTCATCATGTTTCTGTTATATTCTCAGGTGTCTAAACAGAAAAGCTGGGGTTAGGAACTGAAGGTGATAAACAGGATAGCTACCTTGACTTGTCAGCCACCAAAACATGAAATATGATACACACAGAGAAGTGTGCTGCTCTGCTCACTCAGATTTGGGGTCATATTTGTTTAGACAATTTAGAGACCTTATATATGAGGCACTTAGTGCCATGGTCTACTAGCCTGGCTAGGGCTGGGTGCTAGGTTGGACTGGATGATCTTGGAGGTCTCTTCCAACCTGGTTGATTCTGTGATTCTGCATAGTTGTCTCTTTTTTCTGTCTTGTGTATGTGAAGTCCATTCATGAAGTCTTAACTGTTTACCACCATGGCTCTCAGCAACTCCTTGAAAGGAAGTTCTAGTGAGGTGGGGGTTGATCTGATCTTCCTAGTACCAAGCAGTAGGCCATCTCCTTTTGCCAGGGGAAGTTTAGTTTGGATATTTGGAAAAATTTCTTCACCAAAAAGGTTGTTAAGGCCTGGGACAAGCTGCCCAGGGAGGTGCTTAGTCACCATCTCTGGAGGTGTTTAAGAGATGTGTAGATACAGTCTTGAGGGACATGGTTTAGTGGTGGATATGGTGGTGTTAGGTTAGTGGTTGGTCTTGGTGATCTCACAGGTCACTTCCAACCACAGCAGCTCTGTGATGTCTCTGTGCTTAGGGTATCCTGCTTTGGCTTAGCATCCTGCAGATGCTGCTGCAGACAACATTTGAGCTGGAGCCAGGAGCATCTCTGAAGTGTTTGCTTCAGCTGCTTGTGAAGGATACAGAGGGTACTACCAGAAGTGACTGACAATTCAGCAGGATTTTACCTGTTACTTGGAAAAGACATAGCTTCACTGGTGCTAAATACTCATCACACCACTGATAGCAGGGCAATTTCTCCCACCTTTCCAGCTCTAGTGCAGAAAGTGTTTTGTCTTTGTATTTGCAGCTGTTTCTCAAGCTTTCATCAAAGGTGCACTCTGCTCTCCTTTGACTGTCTGCCCTTTCATGGAGAATGCTGTTGAGGAGCTGGCTTGAGTGAACTCGATCACCTGTACTTATTAGACTGTAATGAAAACACAGGTCTTTGCTTTGGCCAGATTTCGCTTCCAGTTACACTGATATTCACCACCCTGACAGAGCAAAACAACTGAGAAACCAATTACCTGTGGACACGTTTTTACAATGCAGAGACAAACTGCACATATCCCTTCTCCAGTATCTTTTAATGTAATTTATGAAGCTGAGATTGTTAAACTTTCATGAAATGTCATTAGATCTTGCTGGATTTGGGGGTTGGTTGAGAAGTGGTTGTATTAGTTGCAAAGGTTACTTTATTATGGCAAAGGCAGGTAGACCTCCTCTGATACATCTTTTGAAATGCAATTAATTACTACCACAGCACCAGAAGACCTACTTTGCTTACAGGTATTTTGTGAGGATCATAGAATCAACCAGGTTGGAAGAGACCTCCAACATCAGCCAGTCCAACCTAGCACCCAGCCCTAGCCAATCAACTAGACCATGGCACTAAGTGCCTCATCCAGTCTTGTCTTGAACACTTCCAGGGACGGCAACTCCACCACCTCCCTGGGCAGCCCATTCCAATGCCAATCACTTTCTCTGGCAAAAACTTCCTCATAACATCCAGACTAGACCTCCCCTGGCACAATTTCAGACTGTGTCCCCTTGTTCTGTTGCTGGTTGCCTGGCAGAAGGGATCAACTCCACCTGGCTACAGCCTCCTTTCAGGTAGTTGTAGACAGCAATAAGGTCACCCCTGATCCTCCTCTTCTTCAGCCTGCACACCCCCAGCTCCCTCAGCCTCTCCTCATAAGGCTGTGCTCCAGGCCTCTCTCCAGTTTCCTCACCCTTCTCTGGACATGATCCAGTATCTCAACATCTAAATGGTTTGGATTGCCACACCTCAGAGTCTAAAGAAATGAGATTTAGGTGAGTTCTCTCTGCAGAAGAATCCTGACTCTGCTCCTGGGGAAGAGCACATCTTTTTGTTAATTATTCACCCAACCTAAACTTATGTGCCAAAGGCAGGCAGCTTTTCTCTGCATGATCACTTCTGTTTGTGAGCAAACTGAAGTATTAACCACCGACCAGATACAGCAGTGGTGGTGCAGTAAGTGGAGGATGGATGCCTTTGCAAACAGAGGTTTCAACCTTCACGTGGTCTCTGTGCACTGCTGCAGCACATGCAGCTTTGTTTTCCTTTCAGTCAGAGTATTACTGTAGCTTAATGACTCACTTCTCACTGGGATTGGGAAGACAAGCAAAGAGGGCTGCTAGCAGCACAGAGCTGTGGCTAGTGGCAGAGATTTATGTGTGAATTCATTGTATTCCTGTCCCTTGAGCTGGAGTGAACTTCCTGTGAGTACTGAACATAAAGAGCAAGCTAACATAATTTTGGTTAAGCGTTGCTTCTTGATTTATGCCCTGGGACTAAGGAACATGAAGCCAGCTTAAAGGACTTCTGCTTCAGTCTGGAAAGTGACAAGTTGCTGTCCTTCAAGCTCTGTTTGAAAAAACTTTGGAAGTTTGAAAGGAGAGAACAAAAGAGAGCAAAATCTCAATTCTTTGTTCCAGACCTTCTCAAGAAATCATCTTTTTAACTGCAGGATGAGTCTCGGGGGCAAGCCTGGGCAGGAAAGCTGGACTCTCTAAGTGGTGTTTTGCTGAGCATATGTCTCCTCTTTTTCCTCCTGTATGTCTTACTCCAGAGTAACACACAGGAAGTCCTCAATCAACTCAGGCTTAATTCCCCTCCTGCTACCCTTTCCTAAGTTGAGTCCTTACCTCTGGGAGGGCAAAGATGCTCTCAGCCTTCCCCTCCCACAGCGAGGAGAAGGAAACCAGCTAAGTGAGCAGAGGGAGAAGTACATGAACTTCAGGATGTTTTCTTCCTCACTTCATAAAATACCAATGTGATGGTTTGGGGGTTACCCCGCCCCCCCACACTTTTGTATTTGCCCCAGCTAACTCAGACGGACCCTGGGAATATAGATGAAGCAATTTATTTACAGCTAGCAGAATTTACAAGCAGCTATTTACAATATATACAGTTATATACAATTATATACAGAAATATACAAAGGATAAACAATACAAAAGCACAACTCCCCTCCCAGAAACCTGAGTCCCCAGGAGGGGCTCTCAAACCACCCCAACACCTCCCCCCGGCCCTCTCAACCTTACCCCAGTTCTCAGGAAGAAAAGAGGTGCAGCCAAGAGGTTAGGGAGCAAGGTTAGTAGGAGCAGGGTTAATGAGATGTGACCAGGTCTAAGGCAAAAGCAAGAGTGAGAAACAAAATGGAGAAAAAGTCTTTCTTCTTCCCAGAGTTCTCAGCGAGACTGTGAGAGAAGTTGACATCAATTGTTTTCATTTCACTGCCCATTATCTAGTTCTGTTACCAAAACATTCCAGCTTGCTTCAAACTAGCACAATCCACCCCTGTCTACTTCGCTCAGAGTATCGCTGAGAATTATCCAATCTAATCTAAACTAATATTTACACTAAAACAATATATACAAGTTCAGTTCACACTTCAATCAGATGTAGGTGATTCAAAAGCTCAGAACAGGGACTCCCAGGTGATGTTGGGTTCGTGCTCACGTACTGTAGATTCTATCGTAGATTCTCTCAGTGTTGGGCGCCGATGTTACCTAGAACAGAAAACTCCTAACAACTTGAATTTAAACTCTCTCAGCTAAAGTTAGATTTCTTTGTGGAATACACTGGATTTCACCATTCTCCTGCATTACCCAGTATGTATGACCAGGACCTTCAGCAGAAACCACCCCTCGGACAGGTTTCCCTTCGCCCGAAGGAGAAAATACCCAAACAGTTTTCCCTAACAGATTCTTTTCATGTACAACAGGAACTTTATCACCGTCTACTGTTTGGACCAAATCTGATTGTGCAGGTCCTGCTCTGTTTACTGAACCTCTACTATTTACCAACCAGGTAGCTTCTGCTAAATGTTTGTCCCAGTTTTTCAGAGTTCCACCCCCCATGGCTTTTAGGGTGGTTTTCAGCAAACCATTGTAGCGCTCAATCTTCCCTGAAGGTGGTGCATAGTAGGGTATATGATAGATCCATTCAATACCATGCTCTTTGGCCCAGTTTTTCACAAGATTGTTCTTGAAATGAGTACCATTGTCTGACTCAATTCTCTCTGGAGTTCCATGTCTCCACAGGATCTGTCTCTCCAAACCAACAATGGTGTTACATGCAGTAGCATGTGGAACTGGATAGGTTTCCAACCATCCAGTGCTGGCTTCTACCATCGTTAGCACATACTGCTTGCCAGAACGAGATCGAGGTAAAGTGATGTAGTCAATCTGCCAGGCTTCACCATACTTGTACTTTGACCATCTCTCACCATACCATAAGGGCTTGATTCGCTTAGCCTGCTTAATAGCAGCACAAATGTCACAGTCATAGATGACTTGGGTGATAGCGTCCATGGACAAGTCAATTGACCTATCACGAGCCCATCGGTATGTTCCATCTCTGCCTTGATGTCCAGATGAGTCATGGGCCCACCGAGCTAAGAACAGTTCACCTCGGTGTTTCCAATCAAGGTCAATGTCAAGTTCAGAGTTGGTATCAACTTGAGCAATCTTAGCAGCTTGGTCTGCCTTCTGGTTATGTTGATGTTCTTCATTGGCTCTGCTCTTAGGCATGTGTGCATCTACGTGCCGCACCTTCACTGGAGTTTTCTCCAGCCGTGCATCAATGTCCTGCCATAGATCAGCACACCAAATAGGCTTTCCTTTCCTCTGCCAACCATTCTTCTTCCAGTCCTTTAGCCAACCCCATAGAGCATTGGCTACCATCCACGAATCGGTGTAGAGGTAAAGGATAGGCCAATTCTCACGTTCAGCCACATCAAGAGCAAGTTGAACAGCTTTTACCTCAGCGAACTGACTGGATTCTCCTTCGCCATCTTTCGTTTCGGTAACTCTCCTGGTTGGACTCCAAACCGCTGACTTCCATCTTCGCTTGTTCCCAACAAGACGACAGGAACCATCTGTGAACAAAGCATAGTTCTTTTCCTGATCAGAGAGATCACCATAGGGAGGAGCTTCCTCAGCACGAGTTATTTTCTCCTCTGGAGGTTTGGAACAGTCTGTGCCTTCCGGCCAGTTGGTGATCACCTCCACCAGACCAGGTCGGTCAAGATTACCCATTCGTGCTCGTTGGGTTATCAAAGCCATCCATTTAGACCAGGTTGCATCTGTGGCATGATGCGGTGATGAACCTTTGCCCTTGAACATCCAGTTAAGAACTGGCAGTCTAGGAGCTAAAAGTAACTGTGACTCAGTTCCAATCACTTCAGAAGCTGCTTTCACTCCCTCATAGGCTGCTAGTATCTCTTTCTCAGTTGCAGTGTAATTTGTCTCTGAACCTCTGTAACAACGTCCCCAGAAACCAAGTGGACGACCACGTGTCTCATTTGGAGCTCTCTGCCAAAGACTCCAAGTTGGACCATTGTCACTGGCAGCCGTGTACAGAATGTTTTTAATGTCTGGACCAGATCTCTTTGTTACATAAATTGTTGACTGTTTCTTTGTTTTCAGAGCTGATAAATGTTTCCAGTGGCCTTTTTCCCGTGGAGGTCACAAAGCAGTGTCTCAAGCAGTCAGCTCTCTCTCTTCTTTCTCCTACTGTGACTCATGCTCTCCAAGTCACACAGTACCTACACTTGATTAACATAAATACCTGACGGGTTTGGATTGCTGCACAACCAAATGCAATGCAACCAAGAGGAGCTCTTTTTTTTAATACCTTAATAATGTTTTATTGTTACCACAATTCTGAAAGTGCAATTTCTGTCAAGTTTGCTGACTCTTGAGAGAAATGTGAGAGAAAGTACATTCAAATAATAGTTGTAAACAGTTTTATGATTCTACAGTAAAAGTCTTCCAATAACCTTTCGTTTGCAGATTTTCTTCCTTCTGGAGCCAAACACAGTACCTGTGTCTTAATGAGTTAGGTGTGTTACAAAGACAGAAGGCCTGGCCCTTGGTCAGTCACCAAATGCAAGGCCAATCTGTTCTCCACTAAATGCTCAGATTAAAAAGAAGCAAAGTAGGATCTCTCTGTCCATTTACAGTCCAAGCAGCCCTTGCATCTGGTCTGACAGTGGTTGTTTTCAGATATTTCTACACAACAAAAGTAAACCTTTCTAATTGTGCTGTGAGGTTGCAGTGCATGCCCATAGGTAGAATTAGCATCAAGCAACCTGTTCTCTGCAGAGCAGGGCAGCAATACTTTGGACTGGATGATCCTGATGGTCCTTTCCAACCATAGTGATTCATAGTGATTAGATGTTGTACTGAGGGATTTGGTTTAGGCAAGGACTTTTCAGTCTGAAACTAATGATTGGACTCAATGATCTTGAAGGTCTTTTCCAATCTAAGAAATTCTGTGATTCTGTAATATGTAATCAGCTTAAGAACTCAAGTTCATAGAATCATAGAATCAACCAGGTTGGAAGAGACCTCCAAGATCATCCAGTCCAACCTAGCACCCAGCCCTATCCAATCAACCAGACCATGGCACTAAGTGCCTCATCCAGTCTTTTCTTGAAGACCCCCAGGGACGGTGCCTCCACCACCTCCCTGGGCAGCCCATTCCAATGCCAATCACTCTCTCTGTGAAGAACTTCTTCCTAACATCCAGCCTATACCTACCCTGGCACAACTTGAGACTGTGTCCCCTTGTTCTATTGCTGGTTGCCTGGGAGAAGAGGCCACCCCCCACCTGGCTACAATGCCCCTTCAGGTAGTTGTAGACAGTAATAAGATCACCCCTGAGCCTCCTCTTCTCCAGGCTAAACAGGCCCAGCTCCCTCAACCTCTCCTCATAGGATTTGTGCTCCAGGCCCCTCACCAGCTTTGTTGCCCTTCTCTGGACATGTTTCAGCACCTCAACATCTTTCTTGAATTCATTAGTTTTTGGTAGGGCTCAGTTTCCTGAACCACTAAACCATGAGATAATTCTGGTGATTCTGACTGGTGCTCTCACACCAGACCCTTCTTCAAAGGGTGCCTGTGCAGTGCTTTTGGTGAGACTGTCCATGCTGGGACACAGTGTCACAGCCTTTTTCCCTGTTGCCAGACATAAAGCACCTTCCCCATGATCTGGAGACCAGGCATATAGTCACCTTTTAAGAGCAGATAAATGTGTGTGTGGTATTTAGCACATCCACAAAGGATGAGCATGTCTTAGGGTGTCTGAAGTTTGGTCTGTCCCTGTGTGCGTTGGCTGCTTTGAACACTCAGTATTGAGACTGGAGTGAGCCGCCCAGGGAGGTGGCGGAGTCACTGCCCCTGGATGTGTTTCAGAGTCGTTTGGATGTGGTGCTTAGGGATATGGTTTAAGGTGAATCCTGTTGGGTAGGGTTACAGGTGGGACTTGGTGATCCTGAGGGTCTCTTCCAACCTTGGTGATACTGTGATACTGTGATCTGGACAATTCTTCTACACACCCCTGGTTTTGCAGCACCTGCAGTTGAGCTGTTGGGTTCCTTCCTGTGAGAGGTGCAGAAGTGTTTCCTGAAGAGCCTCAGGCCTGACCTGGCTCTCTGCTCCTGCTTTGGGTTTAAGAACCATAGAGGTTCTTAAGTTGTCCAGAAGTACCAGGAAATACCATCCTTGTACACCAGAAAGTGTAGTCTTTGGTATTTCATTCCTGCACCCCTATATAAATGGACATAGCCTTGAGAATTGTGGTGAAGGGTTGGACTTGATCATCTGTGAGGTCTCTTCCAACCTTGTTGATACCGTGATACTCTCCTGCCCTTTTTCTCCCCCTCCCTGTTCCCAGCGTGGACACTTACCTCTTGTGCTGTGGGAGGGGTTTGTGGCCTTTGTGTTCTTGGCAGAGCTCGTTCTTAGCTCTGCAGCTTGGGCCAAGCTTGGGGGCACAGAGTCAGGGAGGCCTGGGGGGAGCACTGAGGCCTGGGGTTTGGCCTGGTTGAGGGAAAGGCTTCGGAAGGTTCTGGCCTGATGGGATTGTGATAAGCAGAGGCTGGAGAGCTGGGCCAGGGCTGAATGTGAGTTTGTGTGTTTTGTGTATGTGATTGAAATGTGCAGCTCTGTGGAGTGGTTTATGTTTTACTCCTTCGGGAGTGGGGGGGCAGAGCAGCTTTGTGTCCACTCAAACCAAGCCAGGCTCAAAGCCTCGCAAAGACTAACCACACACATACAGCGTCACAGAATGTTACCTCTTGTGCTGTGGGAGGGGTTTGTGGCCTTCTGTGTTCTCGGCAGAGCTAATTCTTAGCTCTGCAGCTTGGGCCAAGCTTGTGGGGACAGAGTCAGGGAGGCCTGGGGGGAGCACTGAGGCCTGGGGTTTGGCCTGGTTGAGGGAAAAGCTTCGGAAGGTTCTGGCCTGATGAGATTGTGATAAGCAGAGGCTGGAGAGCTGGGCCAGGGCTGAATGTGAGTTTGTGTGTTTTGGTATGTGATTGTGAGTAGTATCTCCATTTAAATTTGCAGTTCTATGGAGTGGTTTATGTTTTGCTCCTTCGGGGGGGGGGGGGGGGGGGGGGGGGGGGTAAAGCAGCTTTGTGTCCACTCAAACCAAGCCAGGCTCAAAGCCTTGCAAAATCTAATCACACACATACAGCGTCACAGAATGTCAGGGGCTGGAAGGGACCTCAGGAGCTCATCCAGTCCAACCCCCCCTGTCAGCAGCATCACCTAGACCAGATCACACAGGAACATATCCAGGTGGGTTTTGAATATCTCTGAAGAGGGAGACTCCACAACCCCCCCTGGGCAGCCTGTTCCAGGGCTCTGACACCCTCACAGGGAAAAAAATCCTCTTCATGTCTACATGAAGCTTCCTACGCCTCAACTTCCTCCCACTGCCCCTTGGCCTGTCTTGGGCATCACGGAGCAGAGCCTGGCTCCAGCCTCCTGGCATTCACCCTTTACATACAAACATTGACGAGGTCACCCCTCAGTCTCCTCTTCTCCAAGCAGCACAGCCCCAGCTCCCTCAGGCTCTCCTCATAACAGAGATGTTCCATTCCCTTCATCATCTTTGTGGCTCTGCTCTGGGCTAATCACCTTATTCAATTATTTAATGCCATGGCAGAAGGAGGAGATCATCCTGCTCTGTGTATTTGACGGTGCTTGCTGTTTTGTTTTGAAGGTGTACAAGGGAGAAGAGACCACATTCCACATCTCAGGCCTTCAAGTCAACACAGACTATCGGTTTCGCGTCTGCGTTTGCCGCCGGTGCTTGGATACCTCACAGGAACTCAGCGGACCTTACAGCCCATCCGTTGCCTTCGTGCTACAGCGGAACGAGATCATGCTCGCAGGGGAAATGGGAAGCATAGAAGACCCGAAGATCAAGAGCATGATTCCTACTGATGAACAGTTTGCAGCCCTCATCGTTCTCGGCTTTGCAAGTTTGTCAATTCTATTTGCCTGTATATTACAGTACTTCTTTATGAAGTAGGGATTCAGTGGGAGTTGGAGATACAAAGTTTTAACTAATGCTACGCATTATAATCCACACATTTATCCAGATATTCCTTTTTGGTTTTGTTTTGGTTGGAAATCCTTTTGTCCTACCATACGTTTTATATACTTCTCTTGGGTTTCTTTTTTTACAGTTTTAGCTTGAAGAAAGATAAAAATCAGTGTTTTGATGCACCTTTTTGAAATTCAAAAACTAGGAAGTGGTCAAACTGGAGAACTAAGCAAACCAGATACCAAAAGCAAGAATTTTTAAATCCTATTTTTTTGTTTGTTTTTTTTCCTTCACAATTTCAAAATTTGTCACCTTTTCAATGTTGTTTTGGGTTGGTTGGTTGGGTTTTTTTTCCATCAATGATCATCCAATCTCTCAGTTTACCTTTGCTATTTAAGGAATTTTAATCGTGAGTCACTCTTTTGTCTCTTCTTTTTCCTTCTCAGCGTTAGTCACAAGTGTGTATAGTGGTAAGACTAGAGTACAGTGTTAGTCAACAGTCCCAGGTTTTCCTTGAACAGTATTAGCAATTATTCACTACATCTGCCCCAGGTTGTTGGTTGTTTTTTTCAAGATAAAACCCAAGTTATTATTTTTTTTTTTTAACTGCTCAGTGCATTGAAATTGGAACAATTCTCCTGCAGTCCCCAAACCTTTTTGATGATCTGTTATTTTTACAGCTGCAACACTATAAACTGCCTGCATACGAGATCTAATAACCAAACTGCATATAAATTGTGAAGCATTATAGAGATTTTTTTGTTTGTTTGTTGATTTGTTTTACCTTTTCGATTCCTAGCGGTGATTTTAAGAGGGCATTGTGCAATAGTTAGTTATTCCCATGTTCAGCTATTTAAAAGCTGCTTTAACTTGTCTGTTTGTCACTGTATATAACTATTCCTAATCTAATACTAAATATTATTCTATTATGTTCAGCCTGATTTATATGATTAGAGCTGGTGACAGCTTACTGCCTCTACTGAATTAGGTGATATTTACACTCGATGTAAGCAAAATTTACTGTCAGTTGATCTATTATTATTGTTGTTGTTGGTTGTTTGTTTTTTTTAGAGGGGTATCCATTTTATGGAACTTTCTTGGAGGTATCAGAAATTAATTCATCTGTTTATTTTAAAGACCTTAGATGGGCATCTACACTCTTCTTACCACAGGGCTAATTGAACTCACTTGGTACATGGCAAAATTCAGATGAGTGTCCTGCAGAGGAATAGTCTCTGCTCTGCTGGGACTGTCCCCCTCCCCCTCCTGCCTGCTCCTTCCCAGACACACATTTTAATCCATCGAGATATTAGATTTTTAACTCTTGAGTCATTGGGTTATTTATGTTCAGTCAACGTTGTGCAAGTACCTCAGGGACAGAAGTGAGCTGGAGGTGCAAATAGATTCCAAAAGGGTGCAACAGACACAGCCTATTCCCCTGCCTCTTGTTTCTGTATATTTTTGCTACTCTGTTTTGCTTTTGTCCTTTAGCTGTTTCGTGCTCTGCCTCCATTGTCTTAAGGTTTCAGTGTCCTGTACTAGCGTTAATAGTCCCTTAACCAAAGTAATGGGGAAAGAAAAGAAGAAAAGCAACAAAAAAAACACCCAAACAAACCAACATTATTTTGTGTTTTAGGTTTATTTATACTATATACTGCATACAGTACTTTAAATACCAATTACAGTGCAATCTTTTTATTTATTGTAAAAGTAAAAAAAAGACAAAAAAAGAAAGAAAAAAAAATAAAGAAGTGTACTTATGTACTAATCCCCCTCCCCCTCCTCACCACCACCACCCTCCCCTCTAGCATCGTTATCACTTTGTCTGGTTTATACTGTCGTACTTTAGGTCAGCTTTTTGGTTGTGTGGGTTTTGGGTTGTTTTGGGGTTTTTGTTTAAACCTGGCAGCGTTCCTAGCGTTATGAATCCTCTTAGGTTTTCTTGTGTTTGTTTTGAAGATGGAAGCATCTAACTACATTAAATGCCAAATAAATACACACACACACACACAAAAACCACTCCACCAACAAAAAAACCCAACATTATCAGCAGTTCAAACGTTTACATCTATCCCAAACCATAATCATCTCTGGAAAAGAAAGTGCTAAGATCAATGAATTATTCTCTGTACCTCTTTAGATGTAGCAAATATTAGAAATGTTCTGTATTTTGTTATTGACTTTTAATTAGTTTAATTTAGCCTTGCAAACTAATGGCATTGAGCTAAATATATATATATATATATTTTGGGGGTGGGGGAGAGGAGGCTTTGGTTTGGATTTTGGTTTTGTTTTGGATTTTAGTTTATTTTTTTTTCCAAAGTCATAGCTTGTCAGATTGATTTGCATCTTATTTAAATTGGTGATGCAAGACTTTGTGCCCTTGCCTCTGTGTTTTGTGAGCAGAGCATATCCAGCTGTTTGCTGTGGAAGGGGAGAGGAGTGTGTTTTTTTAGATCAGTGAGAAGATCACTAGTTTGGAACCCCAGAAATTTGAATAGATTCCCCTTTTTTATTATTATTATTATTATATAATTGTTTTTCATATTGTTTCAGCAATGCTGCTATGAGATCCAAGCTTGACACCTTCCTTTAAAAACAGAACAGCACCAAAAATCTGCTTTAAAGGAAAAAAAAAAGATAAAAAATGAAGGAAAAAAAAATCCACTTTGCTGATTGGTTTTGGAAGTTTGAAATACAAATGATGCTAATAGCAGCGAGCAGGAAGTGTAGAGAAAAGCAATCAGTTACACTTGATGTCATTGCTGATTTGTTTGGCGTCCCTCATCATCACACTAACAGAATTACCTGGTCTCACCTCACGGTTACCAGAGTGTTCTGCAGCAGCTGTAAGTGAATCTCATGTTCTTTTAGTTTGTATACTCTGCCATAGTGGCTTGGCTGTCATTCATGTGTTGACACCAAAAGGCAGCATCCCAGGTGTTAAACCATTCCTCCCCTGATTGCCCCTGCCGCTAACCCACCGCTGGCTGATGTCTTGACTCTCCCCAGATATCCCTGTGCCCGCGACGGCAGGTGGTGAGTCCAACCCAAGGGCTCTCTGCTCTCCAAGAGATCATCAACCACCACAAAGGTAAAATAAAACACTAAAACCCTTGAGGAAGGA
Source organism: Pogoniulus pusillus (assembly GCF_015220805.1). NCBI lineage: Eukaryota > Metazoa > Chordata > Aves > Piciformes > Lybiidae > Pogoniulus > Pogoniulus pusillus. The sequence continues at coordinate 10,778,059 of NC_087289.1, read as the reverse complement.
GAGAGAGATATATTTTTTTTAAATTGTTCTGCCTTCTTCTTGCTGAACTTGAAATGTTTTCTAATCCTGTTTGTTGGCTACAGTAGCTCAGTATTCAGTGTCACCATTGAAAAGTGCCCTAACTGAATGTGTATGAACCTTATCCTTGCACAGTTCTTTAGATTGGAGGAAAAAAAAAAACAATTTAAAAAAAGAAAAGAAGAAAAAAAAAAAAGAAAAAAAAAAGTTTTTACCTCACTATGGGAACATACATTCCAAGCTTTTCAACTTTAAAAAGAGAAAAATAAAAGTAATCATAAGTTTTCTTGTATTGTAAATTTTAGACTATTTCATATGCATTGTATTAAAACTGCCATATCAATTTTAATGTATAGATTTTGCAAATACCTACACTATGTATGTAAGACTTAACTGTATCTGTAGTGTATATGTAATATATTTATGCCCAATAAATGTTTTAATTCTTTCTGATATCAACAGAAGCTTTCTTAATTGGAAAAGACAGCCTTCAGGTTGCCCCTTTCCAGCAGCCTGAAGCAGGAGTGAGAGGCTTGAGTTAACACAGGATGTTTCTGATTTGTGGTTGGAATGGTTGAAACCTTTGCTGGTGCAGTTTATGAAATAATCTTTTCTTACACAGAATCACAGAATATATCTGTCTGGAACAGACCTTGAAGATCATTTGGTCCAACCACTGACCCAGCACTGAAAGGTCAACACTAAGGTCAACTGTATCCTTAACCACCAGGTCCACAGGCTGCTTGAACTCCTCCAGGGATGGTGACTCCACCACTGCCCTGGGCAGACCACTCCAGTGTTTGAGAAGAAAAGTTTTCCTAGCAATGAGAGGTAACCTCATTGCTGTCTACAACTAACTGAAGGGAGGCTGTAGTCAGGTATGGTTGGTCTCTTCTGCCAGGCAACCAGTGACAGAGCAAGAGGACACAGCCTCAAGCTGTGCCAGGGCAGGTTTAGGCACGATGTTAGGAGGAAGTTCTTCCCAGAGAGAGTGATTGGCATTGGAATGGGCTGCCCAGGGAGGTGGTGGAGTTGCCGTCCCTGGGGGTGTTCAAGAAAAGCCTGGATGAGGCACTTGGTGCCATGGTCTGGTTGATTGGACAGGGCTGGGTGATAGATTGGACTGGATGATCTTGGAGGTCTTTTCCAACCTGATTGATTCTATGATTCTGTGAATTAACCTTGAAGTTTCTGTGGTCTTTGAATCACTGGTTTCAAACAGCTTGCATGAAAATCTAAGGACAGTAAAAATACACCTAGATCTGTTGTCTCATTGTAATAAGTTCTGGTCTTTCAAGGTTTAATCTCTTCTTTCTTAATTGTGTGCAATAAATTGAATTGCTCATCATAAAGAGTTAGTCCAATGCATGCATGTTTCCTGGCAAACATGTTAATGTTTGTTTATTAAACAGCTTCTTCAAGTCGATGAGGAAATGCAACATTGGATTTTTTTGCTGCTTTAATTACCACAATTTACAACCTGAATGTGTTTTACCTAAGGAAACAGAGTAATTTTCTTCACGTGGCTACTCAGCTATTTTCTTTAGTTTAAGCAACTGCTTGCCAAAGCAGTCTCTCTTTAACAAAGTGTTTTAAGTATGTCTATTTGGTGTCTGAAGAGATCTTTCCTTTCCAGTAGTCCCTGGAGTGCAATATTGCTGCAGAGAGGTGCCTGGAGAGAGGCTGGAGAGCAGTTGAAGCCCATTGGAGTGAAAGAGGATTTAGGTATTTGTTGTTGGAGCAGTGAATGTTGTCTTGTAATGTTAGAACCCACAGGTTTGGTGCAGAGATGCTGGGTCCCTTTCCCACACCCAGGCTACACAGAGGTGGAGTAAGTAGTACCAAATCCAGTGGATTTTGCTTTGCTAGGAAATACAGAGCAAGTTGTATCCAATCTTGGGCAATGCCATACCAGCTCCTCACGCTGGCTCCTGCCTGCTGGGGGAAAGGTATCTGCTGTGAAAAAGTTGGAAAAAGAGCAGGGTCTTATTTTTTTAGATGTTTTTGTGGCCTCACAAAGAATCTCTGGGTTGGTACAGGAGCTGGATGTGGACCACAGCACATCCTGCCATTCGAGCAACCTCCAGGTCTGCCGGCAGCCAAGTGTGGTCAGCAGGCTGGCAGCTGCTCTTTCTACAGCAGCAGCAATCCTCTCTCTCCCCTGTAATCAAGGAGCTTGGTCAGAAGTGGTACAGGTAGAATTTGATTTTGCTTTTCACTTCAGTTGCTGACAAGTCTGGCACAAATTTGGTTTGGTGGGGGAGAGTTGAGCCCCTTTTAGTGAGGGGGGTCTCTGTAGGAGGTTAAAGCTGGATATTAGAAGAAACTTCTTCACTAGAAGGTTTCTTGGACACAGGAACAGGTTGCCCAGGGAGGTGGTTGAATCTCCATGCTTTCAGGTGTTTAAAAGACACAAAGATGTGATGTTGAGGGACATTGTATAGCACCAGACTTGTTAGAGTTAGATAAATGTTGGACTCAATGATCTTAAAGGTATTTTCCAACCAAAATGATTCCATGATTCTATAAGAATCCAGAATATCAAAGCAAAAAGTGGCACAATCTGAGCCTAGGACAAGGAAAAAAGCAACAAATATCTGGAAGCAGTATCAAATTCATCTTCACCTTCTGCAGAACTTTTCCTTCCAGACTTAAGTCTTTAAATATTAGGCGATGCTCAAATCCAGCCTTTGTGTCAGGGGACTGAGGCTTTCCTGCCTGTCCTTCATGTCTTGAAGCATAGCAGAGGTATTTGAAAATACCTCTGAAAATGAAATACTTAGAGAGCTCCAGCACGCTGTATAAAATAGCATCACAGAATGGTGAGGATTGGAATGGACCTCTGGAGATCATGTTCCAATGCTCTTGCTAGAGCAAGTTCTCCCATAGCGGGTTGCACAGGATTGTGGCTAAGCAGGTTTTGAGTATCTCCAAAGAAGACTCCACAGCCTCTCTGAGCATCCAGTTCCAGTGCTCCAGCAACCTCACAGCAAAGAAGTTTTTTCCTTACATTAGAAGTTTTCCCATTGCCTGATCTGCTTCTGCCTTGTGGGCCAGGCAAGTGGCTCCAGCCTGTGCCAGTCTCTCCGTCTCTGATAGGTAATGTAAACCACTGCTTTTCAATGGCCCCAGCCCACCCAGTGCTCACAGCCCTCCTAAATCCCCATCTCAACCACTAGGGAGCTGAGCTGCTCAGCTCCTGCCAGACCCAGCCCAAAATCTCAGTCTCTCCTACTTGCCTGTATGCTTATAGGGGATTAAACAAGTGGTACAAAGAAACCCTAATCTGTGCGTTTAAAGAAATCTCCAGCTGCAGCCTTATCTTTACCCCTTCATGCCAAGCCTAAGTGGATCCTTCTGCTCCCCTGCCAGCATCAGTGACACCTACATGAGCCAAGTGACTTTGTTAGACTGTTCCACACCTGAAGGTATCAGAGAGCAGCTATGAAGAGATTAATGTGGCAATGTGATGTATAAATTGCATTTCCTGTGCAAATCTTTTTCTGGCATTATTGAATCATTGCAGCATTCCTGATGTACTGTGATTTATTGAAGCAGAGCAGAGCTATATTCTCTGCCCTCAATATTCACCTGCCTTGGAGTGGAGGCATAAAAGCCATCCCTTATTCTTTTCAGAAATAAGAACCACAAGCAAGCAGGGAGGAGAATATGAACATTTTGTTTCCATATTTTTACATCTGAGCAGAAAAAGCCAGCTGATATCCCTTGAAAATGCTCTCTCATCACTATTGCATTTAATAAGTGCTAAATGATTGCATCTGTTTCTGCTCGTGACAATTGCTCACTCACAAGGGGCAGATTCTTAGCTGGCTGAAATGGTGTAAGAGGTTTCACAAGGTGCTTCCAAATGCAGTGGATCAACCTGCTATCTGCTGTTATTTAGGTGAATATGCTCTGATTAGTTTAGTTACTGTGCTAATTGCTGGCATAGATGGCATTGCATGCAATCAAAACTATTTTTAGGTCTACTGGCATGGTTAATAAGTAACTGCTTGGGTCACTGTGCTCAGTGGATGTAATTTTCTTGGTAATTTTATTATCTCTCTCACTTTCTGCCATAGGGCTGGGAGATAGGTTGGACTGGATGATCTTGGAGGTCTCTTCCAACTTGGTTGCTGTCTACAACTACCTGAAGGGAGCCTGTAGCCAGGTGGGGGTCAGTCTCTTCTGCCAGCAACCAGCAACAGAACAAGGGGACAAGGTCTCAAGTTGTGCCCAGGGAGGTCTAGGCTGGATGTTAGGAGGAAGTTGTTGCAGAGAGAATGATTTGCATTGGAATGGGCTGCCCAGGGAGGTGGTGGAGTCACCCTCCCTGAAGGTGTTCAAGAAAAGCCTGGATGAGGCACTCTAGTGCCATGGTCTAGTTGACTGGCTAGGGCTGGGTGCTAGATTGGACTGGATGATGTTGGAGGTCATTTCCAACCTGGTTGATTCTATGATTATTCTATTCTATATGAAGGCAATTAGTCTCAACAAATAAACTGGAGCAAACAGTAGGGATGCAGAATCTTGTGAGGATTAACATTTGAATAGAGCTGAGAAATTCCCCCTAATCCAGTGCAAATATTCCATTTATTAATTTACAGTTCAAATGCCTTTTCCACAAATTTCTTGTGTGCTGGTCAGGGTGTCTGTGGCTGGGAGGGCTCTGCAGCACTGCACAGGATAGTATCCCAGGCAAGATGCTGCTATGTGCCTGCCCACCTGGCAGTGCAGCAGTGGTGAAGTTTGGCATGGTGAGGAAAAAGTGAGCCTCTGCTCTCAGCAGGGCCAAATGTTCCCTGGGCTGCTGCTGTATGGACTGTGCACGGTGTTAGGTGTAACTATGGAAGTGTGATTGATCACAGTGCCTAAGCTACTGCTGCTCCTGTCTTTGCCTTCTCCCCAGTGTGGGGGTCAGGTGTTGCTTCTGCATGTCATCACTCTGTCTCATGTCCATCTTGTTTAAAGTGACAGTGCCATGGACTTCAGTGTTTTGAAACCAAAAGCCTCACAGCTCTACAAACCTCCAGTTGTTCTCTAAGTGAGTCCTGCCTGGGCAGTGATGGTGCAAGTCTCTTCCTTCAGCTTGCAGGATGGGATGGTTGATACAGGACTCACCACAGCCTGTGGCACTCCTCTAGCCACACAGCAGACTCCAACTCACACTGTGATGTGGGAAGTCAGGCACATAGCACAGCAGACTGAGTAGGTAAGTGCAATCCTCTTACAGTTCTTGACATGACAGCAGGAGCAGCTGGTTGGAGGCGACTTTGTACAACGCTGGGGCAGCCATCTGCAGCAGCTCTCTGAGTGGCTTTGATTAGCCTTGCAAGTTATGTTTTTGTGAGGAGGAGGAACTCACTGCTGTGATCTGAGCACGGCTGGCAGGGTTTTGAGTCCCTGCCTATTGATATGAGCTCAGAGATGCTCAGGCAGTGCCCAAGGCAGCTGCCTGTCCAGGGCACACCAACACATCTGCACAAGAGCCAGGGCACCAACCAAGGCCCCAGGAAACCTTAGTGCTGGCCACTTCTTCCTTCTTCACAAACTAACAATACTTTAGGGGTTCAAAGCTGCACATCTGATCCAAATGAGCTCGGAAGATGGCACCTTCAGCAGCCCCATGCTGATGCCCCTGGCACAGCAGCAAGCTTTACAATAATCAAGCACATCAGCACTGCTTGACAAGAACACCAAGGTGTGACTGCCTGGGCCACGTGTGGCCACGAATATTGGCTGAATTTCTGGTGGGAATTTGGAGCATGATTTCATGCTGTCTTTTGTCAGGTTGGTGTGTTAAGGCTATTTCAGTCCCTGCACCTCAGAGCTGGTCATGCTGCAGGCTCACTGCAGAGCAGGCTCGTGGTGTGAGGTTCCCTCCCTGCCTGCCCTAATGAAGGGTAATCTGTGGCACCACTTCATTTGGGGAAGGAGGCTGTGCAGGGATGAACAATGGCTTGGAAATGACCATGCCTTTTCTTTCTCATGGACAGCACTGCAATAACTGGAACATAAGAAAAAGAGTAATGCTCTTCTCTTTTGATCCAGCAGCATTCAAAGTGAGGACAAATGCTTGTGGAGCATTTGCTGTTCCCTGAGAGCAGCCTCTGGAGTTGAGGATGGGGTTCAGTGTTTCTGAGAGCAGTTTTACTTCATAGACTCACACACACATCACCAAACCTTCAGTTTGCTCCTAGTGAGTGGAGAGAGCAATAAAATGCCTTCATTGCAGTATTTTGTCTCCAAGTACAGCTAGAGGAGCAGTCTGTAGGCTTTCAAAAGGATGTGTTTGTACACAGCAAGCGAGCAGTAGGTTGGCAACCAGGCAGTGCTCACTTCAGATCCTATTTAGCACTGGTACCTCCTAGTGAGGGACAGTCCTGGGATCTAGGCAGTGATTGCTCACTGACATCTCTTGGGAGCCAGCCTCACTCTTATGAGGAGCAGCTGAGGGAACTGGGTAGTTTGAAGAAAAAGAGGCTGAGGAGAGACCTCAGCACTCTCCTCAACACCCTGAAAGGAGGTTGTAGTGAGATAAGGGTCAGTCTCTTTTTCCTAGAGATAGGGAGAGAGGAAACTGTGACAGGGCAAGCTTGGGTTGGGTATTAGGAAAAATTTCTTTCCTGCAAGAGTGGTCAGGCATCTGAGCAGGCTGCCAGGGAGGTGGTGGAGTCACCATCCCTGGAGGTGTTCAAGAAACATATGGACATGGCACTTCGGGACATGGTTTAATGGCCACAGTGATGTTAGGTTGATGGTTGAACTCAATCTTTGAGGTCACTTCCAAACAAAACAATTCTATCAAAGCCATAGGTACTTGTCCATCAGTGTCCAAAAACACAGGCAAGGCTAAAGAGACAGAGGACTGCTCACATGCCATAAGGTGGTGTACTAGATCCTGCACAATGCTTATAGTTCTCTGCCTACATTGTGTTTGCTCCTCAAGCCTCCCCACAGCCAGCAGTGTGAGTGTGCCTTTGGAATATGTGAGTAATGAGATCCAGGTCATGCTGTAGCAGAGACCTACCCAATGAATCTAGAGGTATTCACTCTCCAAAACGTTGCTGCAGATCCATGCTTCTCTTGCTGAGCAAAAGCAAGTCAAAGTGTTTTCAGGGCTTGGAGAAAACTGTAGTCAAGGATCACCATGTGCAGCTCCAAGAGGATGTCAAGTCTTTGCTTTTGGGTTGCTGGGGGGGGGTGTTTGGTTTGGGATCTCCTTGAAGCCTTCTCTTCTCCAGGCTGAAGAGCCCCAACTCTCTCAGCCTGTCCTCATAGCAGAGCTGCTCCAGCCCTCTGAGCATCTTGATGGCCTCCTTTGGACTCGCTCCAACAGTTTGATGTCCTTCTTGTGCTGAGGGCTCCAGAGCTGTGCACAGTATAATTACACTTGCATAATTACAGTTTAGAGGTAAAAGACAATTTGTCATCTGACATTGGCTTTCCTTTGTTCTTTTCCTAAACAGCAGCAGCAGCCAGGGCTTCTGCAAACTGAAACTGTGGTTTCATGATCTGATAGAGCTGGCAACCACATCATCTGACTGCTTTGAGCCATTTTGGCCAAGAATGTGGGACACAAAGCCAGATCCCTGGAGGTTTTACCTGTCTCTCACCAGAAATCACATTTCTGAGTGGAAAGCCATTGGCAAGCACAGCTAAGTGAGTTGTTTTGTTCCTGTGAAGTTTCTGGCCTTTGTATGGAGCTAGGGAGGAGTCTGCCCCACAACATCAGGTGGGGCTGCACAGATGGGAGGAGATGGTCGGAGTGGAGTGTGTGTATCGCTGCCCCATAATGATGATGGCCCTGCTGAATGAACAGACTTCACACAATGCCCTAGGAGCTTCCAGCTCCTCCAGGCACTGCTGGTATCACAGATGGGCAGAGTGTAACTCTAGTGGGTTGTGTACCATTGTGTCGCCAGCAGGTGTTCCCAAGACGTGCCAGCTCCTGCAAATGCACCTGCTGGCTGTACACCCATCTGGATTATCTAGACCATTTCCTGGGAAGCTCCTGCATATGCACATGCCCAGGGATGGCTGTAAGAGTTCACATGCAAATACAAACCCTGTTGTGGGTGCAGGTGTTGCCTTGACCACTACCATATGTTCACTGGTTCTTTCTGGTGATCAGGATGCAGAAGCAAGGCTCTGGAAGTGTAGCCTGGGTTTCCTGTGTTGGCTGAGCATTCTGGAGGCTGCAGTGTCAGCCAGGGGTTACTTATTTCCCATATAATACTTACCAGAAAACTACTGAGCTGAGCACTCCAATGGCACAGCTTGGGAGCTAAAGGTGATGCTGGAAGCTGCCTGCACCAGCCCACAGCCCAAGGAATAGTGGCCAGAGGGAGGAGAACAGATCTGCACCCTATAGCTCTGTGGCAGCAAGGTGTGAGCAAGGGGTTAAACACCAGGAGTTTTAGTTCCCTCTTTGTAAAACTGGGCTAATACTGTTCACTCAAGCTGTGAGGGTAAAATCTACTCACCAGGTTTTCAGCTGGAGGGTGAGAAACGTGGTTCAGGGTGTGTGGAAGTAAGAACATGGGCATCATTGGGATAGGAGGAGTTAGGTAGGGGTTGTTTTGTACCAAGTTTTGAATTTACATCTCAAGACAGAATTTATCTCCTTGAGGGAAAAGGGGTTTTGGTATGGAAACTCATCAGGAAATATTGACTGAAGAGCCTGGAGGAGTTGTTAACAGGCTCCTAAGGAAATGTACTGAGCAGTGCAAACAAGCACGGGGTGGGACCAGCTGCCTTCAAACCGGCAAAGGGACCACCAGCACCAGCAGCCATTGCTGTCACCCTCCCTTCTGCTTCCCCACACCTTGTCCTTCCCCATCAGCAGATAAGGAGGGAGGGCCCCAGCTAACAGCAGATCTCCTTCTACTTCCCCACACCTTGTCCTTCCCCATCAGCAGATAAGGATGGAGGGCCCCAGCTAACAGCAGATCTCCTTCTGCTTCCCCACACCTTGTCCTTCCCCATCAGCAGATGAGGAGGGAGGGCCCCAGCTAACTGCAGATCTGTGACGGAGAGGAGGTTCTCCTGGATATTTAGGTATCTAACAGGTTCTGCTTTAAACAGGGCTTATGCAAATGTCATTTGAGACAAGCTTGCATAACTGCTGAATGTGTCAACTCGGAATTTGACAGGTAAGTGCTGTTTTTTTTCCTGTATCTTTTATTTTTGGCAAGAAACACAATGGGACATGATTTTCTGCCTGCGCATCAAAGGTACTTTTCTAAAATGAATGAAGCTTTCTGGTAAAGTGCTTTTGACCTATTTCATCACCAATGTAACATGTTGCCAAGAAATAAAATGCAGCCAAATTGTACCTGTTTGTTTGTGAAGCCACAGTACAAAATGGAGAGTCAGAAAAGCTTTTAAGACGTGGGCTGTATAATGAATGAGCCCACAGCTATTTCCTATATGGGCTGCTCACCTACGGATCAGTGAGAACACAGCAGAACCTTGACTCAATAGAGCCCCTACACATGGGGTGTTGTGGGGTTTTTTTGCAGGCAGAACTGGCAAAGTTTTTTTCCCTACAAGGAAGAGTTTCCAGAAATGCAGCCTGTGCCAAACAGCCTGAAAGAAATCTCTGCCACGCTTAATAGCCCAGTGCCTGCAGGGGCTCTTGTCTTCCCTGCATGTAAAACAGACCTCCAAAGTCATGCCCAGATCCAAAACATGAATAGGGGAGGCATTCGTGCTCTTTTAGAGAGAGAAGGCATTAGGAGGAAGAGATGTCAGGAACATGAGGCCCTGCATCGATGTCCTGGGAAGCACAGGAGAGAGGTTTTGTCTCTGCTTGGAGGTATCTGCCAGGATGGTCATCCCCTGTGGATGGCGAGCAGCTGCCACCGGTGAGATAAACAATTAAACCAGAGCCAGCACTGCTGCTGCCAGCACAGGCTGTTTGCCACCAAAGCATCTGCTCTGCACGTGTAAAACCTGCTAGAGACATGGCAGGAGGAACCTTGCCCTGTGGCACTACCTGAAATAAATTCCTGATGCCCATCTTGGACTGGTTTAAATCAGCTGAGGTAAAAAAATGCTACTGAAGTCTTGATTGCACCTGTCTTTCCAGTGAGGTTATTTCTTGGGCAATAATCCCTGTGAGGAAAGGCAGAGGGAGTTGGGGTTCTTTAGCTTGGAGAGGAGACTGAGAGGTGAACTCATTAATGGTTATAAATATGTGAAGGGTGTGTGTCAGGAGGATGGAGCCAGGCTCTGCTCAGTAGTGTCCACTGATAGCACAAGGGGCAATGAGTGCAGACTGGGGCAGAGCAGGTTCTGTGTGAACATAAGGAAAAACTTTTTCACTGTGAAGGTGACAGAGCACTGGAACAGGCTGCCCAGAGTGGTTGTGGAGTTGTCTTCTCTGGGCACATTCAAAACCCACTTGGATGTACTCCTGTGTGACCTACTCTGAGTGATCCTGCTCTGGCAGGGGCGTTGGACTCAATGGTCTTTTGAGGTCCCTTCCAGCCCCTAACATTTTGTGGTTCTCTGATCCTTGGGGCATGCAATGATGGATTGGATCCACCATTGCCAATGGGGAAGTGTGTATCTCCTGGAGACATCTGGCAATAGTTGATTTTATGATGCGAAAGTGAAGGCTACCTAGGTGATTGTTTTGTTTTCCCTTTTATATATAAAAGCAGTTCATTACACACTGGTACCCGTTGAAAGAAGTGGACCCCATTCTCTTTCTGGAGCCAACACATGCCACTAAATGTCACTCCACTGACTTCATTGGTTTTGTGCAGAAAAGTTTTAGTACTGAGGGGAGGAAAATCAATGGATGGTGTAGAGCCAACTGCAAGGTGCATTAAAAGCCTGAATGTTTCCTGATGGATATGAAATGTTTTTCTTGCATGTGCAAGAGTCATGGGAAGGTGGCAACTCTTCTTTAATAAAAATGCTTGTATTTTACTAGGTTTAGAATCACAGAACTATAGAATCATTTTGATTGGAAGAGGCTTTTAAGATCATCAAGTCCAACCATTACCCAGCTCTGCTAGGTCACCACTAATCCATGTCACTCAGCTTTGAAATCCCTCCAGAGACAGTGACTCCCAAACTTCCTTTGGCAGCCTGTTCCAGGTCTGGAGAACCCTTTTGGTGAAAACACTTTTGGTCAAATGCTCAGTGACTTGCAAAAATAAGCCCATTTGCTAAGTGAGAAAGAAGGGAGAAGTTCTCTACTCCAAATCATCAGACAGTCCCCTTCATTTGACTTTTGAGACCACAGATTAAATGCTTTAAATCCATCCCATACACAAAGTTGTGGCAATTTCTCAGTGTTGGTGTAGTTAACATTCGCCATCCCTCTGGATGAAGTATTAGGTTAGATGAAATTGTTAGTTTGTATGTGGAAATCAAATGTGTCTACGCAGGGCTTTAATGTTACACTTCTTTAAACAAGACCCAGACAAACAAAGGAGCCCTAATCAAACTAGAAGGACCAAATCAAACAAAAAGGACCCCACCCCAAATGAAAAAAGACCCCATAGCCTAATCAGGTTAGTTGGAGGGAGGGAGATGGGGAGGGCAGAAATTAAGGCGAATTATGCAGGTTCTCCTTTAGGCAAAAGCCTCTGTGGGACATTTCTGGCCAGGCAGAATTGCTTCCTTCAACTGGCACAAGTTTTGCTCACAGGGAATGAAGGAAGCTCCGTGAAGTCTTGCACACCACGGGTGACACTGATACATATTTTGTACCCCATTCTGACACCGCAGGTGCATGTCTTGCCCACTGCCAGTCCTGCAGCACTCAGCTTGAGAGGAGAGGAGCACGGCAGCAATGAAGGAACCTGCAGGAGATTCAGTTCTCCAGCCTGCAGTTCACCAGATCCTCCACCACCACTGACTTGGTAAGGTTATAAAGGAACTCATCACTTATTTCTTTTTCTGTTCACATTTAATACCACAGACACGGCAGAGATTTAAAACACATAATGTGATGCTGGGGGTATGATCAGTTCATTTACACAGTCCTGTTATTAATGAGCTCACATCTACACAGTCTTTGCAAAGATTCCCAAATTTCTTGTTTCCCTGAGTTGCATGACATCTGCCATCAGATCTGTTTGTCAGTCAACAACAAGCAAGAGAACAAAGTGAAGAACAAGGAAGTTGTGGTTAGAGGCAAAACAAGTGCTGCTGCTGCTTATTTGTGCCTTGATAGGTCAGCACACATCAACTCTGTGCTTGCTGCAAGGGCTGGAGTGGGGACCAAGCTAGGCTCAGGGAACATGCTAGGGAGCAGCAACCATCCCCCTGGCCCTAGCAAAGCACTGAGTGATACAACAAACACAGTGTGTACAGAAGAGGCCAAATTCTCTTTTGAGTTATACCTGAGCAGCACCATCAGCTAAAGGTGTAACAGGCAGAAAATGGCCCACCAGCATTACCAGGAGTTTGAAAGGCTGTAGGACTTTTCTTAACAGACAATTCATTATGGAGAATCAATTGTGGGCCAGCTGGTAATAAATACTAGAGCAAAATAAATAGAAAGCTGCTATTGCACATGCATGCTGTAAAGCTCTGTTAGCTGGACCACAAGATCTACGTGTTGGTGTGACAATGGATGTGATATAAGACATAGTTATTAGCACAGAGGATGTAAAGCCTCTTGATTTGCCTTTTAGTGGCATAGTGAGTTTTCAAAACCTGTTCAGTTCAAAATCGTTATGGATCAAGTATGAGAATGTGTCTGCTTGGGCCTTTCAATGCAGAGTTTTCTATTACTTTGTCAGGTCACATTGGTTACAAAAGGTTCTTAACAATATTGCAGCAAACTAGAACAAGGGCACACTGGGCTTCATAGGGGTGTGGGGTACTGGTAACTAGCTGATGTGCTTGAAACAGAAACCAGTAATTTAGAGACAGGAGACCTGTCCTAGACAAACTTTGAGGGTATGGTGATGCACAGCATAGGGACAGGCAGACAGAGACTCACTACAAACATAAACAGCTAAAGGCTTCCAAGGGCAAACACATTGAGTCATTCACAGTCAAGCTGAACAGAACAGGTACAGATGATTTAGCTAGAAAAGACTTTGGTGGGAGATTGCATTCCATACTTTTATAGCATCGCTGCAGCCCTGAAGTCAGCACTGTTCTTGTCCCACTGATACACCTTTAAAAAGAAGATATTTCAGCACAGTCATGTCGTAAGCCACTTCTGTAGAAGTACTTTTCCCCCTTTCTACTGAGATAGGACATGAAGGTCATTTATATTTAGCATGTTTTAAAACTATCCCTTTTATTTCTCCCTTTCTTTGTTTAAGAAATTATTTTCCTCATTCGGAGAGAAAAGAAATAACAAAACCCACCGACAACCTTTTGTTTAGTTAAAAACCAAGGCTAGGAAAAGTATATCAAATTCCATGCTTACCACACCAAAAAGGTAATACAATTTTCTCTCTCTCGGGTCCAGTTATATGTAAGCAAAATTCTTAGGAAAACTTAAGTTAACTCTGGAAAAATTCAGCTGGAATTAGCTGCTGCTGAAGTCACACAAACTCTCAAGTGTGCTGGGCTCCGGTTTGCCTCTGCAGGCCGGCGAAGCCCTGCTCCCCTGCTACAGTCACTGCTAAAGAATCATGTGGGCAAAAGCAGCAGAAAAAGAATACTTGAGTCTTGCCAAATCTCTGTGACCATCTTTCTCCTTTTATAGTCTCAGCATTTAGTTGTTGGGTTTTTTGGGGGTTGGTTGTTTTTTTTTCCCCCTCCAATCCTTTAACTGCCTACATTACAGCTTTCTGGCAACCCAGACGATGACAGAAGTAGAGCTTTAATGTTTGGGTTTGTGTTTCTCGCCCTCTTTCTCCTTCATTATGGCTTTCTGGGAACTAGGGGTAAGTGATGCTCTGCTGCTGGAAACCACATGTCATGTGATGACGTTTGGCTCTGTCCAAATGCGAGAACTTTCCTGCTTCCTGCTGGAGAGTCTCTTCTTGGGAAGGGGTTTGAGTCCAAAGAGCCGGCAAGCGGCCACCCGGTACTTCTTCGACATGATGTTGTAGAGGATGGGGTTGATGGCTGCGCTCAGGTAGAAGAGAACAAAGGACACCAAGTTGCAGTACTGGCTGATCACTGCTATCTCCAAGGATCCAGCTTCAAAGGATTTGGAAAATAAATATCGTCCCACGTGAAAAGGCAACCAGCAGAGTATGAAGGCAAATACCACCACAGCTAAAAATGAAAGCAGAGAAGAGGTTAAGTAGGGAGTATTAGACACGGGGGGATTGGAATACTATAGATTTAAAATTCTAACTTTTTAACAAATGAATCACAAAGTGTGAAAATGCACCCCATAAATTTTCAGGTTTGTGTCTCTGAATACACTCACTTGTGGGTGTAAGTTAATAACACTGAATACACGTCAATCAGATCTAAACGGGCTGCTTGTATATTGCACAGCTAATCTGAGGTAGCCTAATTCTGACCTGCAAACCCTCTATTTTCATAAAAGGAAAACTAAAGAATCAAAATGATGACCTAAATATGTATATATATATATATGTAAAAGCAATCTATCTTCTGCTATGTTTAACAGAAACAAATTATATACAATGTGCCAGACTCCACACTGTGGTTTATAATGAAGAATGTAATCACTGGGAAGGAAAATTATTTAAAGACAAATTATTTAAAGCAAAGGCCCCAAAATAAAACAAACCAGCAGAATGTGGACTTGTGAAGCACTTGTGCCAAGGTAAGAACGGGAGGGTGGTGTTTGTCCATTTTTTGGAGCATAAGTTATTACTCCATGAAAAGCAACCCCAAATATATAATCTATAATTGCCCATAGAGAATATCTGTATTATAATATAATCTGTAACTGCCTATAGAGAATATCTGTATTATTAAATTATCTATAACTGCCTATGGAGAATATCTGTATTATTACATAATCTATAACTGCCTATAGAGAATATCTGTGTTACATTACCACCGTGGCTGTGTTTATATGTAAATATAGTGTGTGTGGCATAATGGGAATGTGTGTATCTTTGAACGTTGGCCCATTTGGATTTGCATCCCAGAGAAAGGGAAACTTTTTTCCCTCTTCATTTCCTGCCTGCTGTTGACCTTTATGATTTTTCATATTGCTTTGAGTGTATCTATTAATATACCAGAGAGGGAAAAACCAGAAAACTCAAGCAAGGTTTTATGACATTCTTAAGCAATTTTAACCAGTGAGCCTGTTCCCTTGTGTTAGCAATCCTGCTTTCTCATGGCAACTCACAGCAGAGAATAACAGTCATAGAGCTAGGAGGGATTATTACAGGCATCTTTCCCCCCCAAATAAAAAGGCCTTCTGAACAGTCATTCTCAACTTTAAATGGATCCTTAGGCAGGATTTATGGTGGACTCTACAGCTCAGAGCTGAGAGACAGAGTATATTTCCCAGCTCTGCATCTTCTTGAGCTGACCACTGCCAGTTTTTCCTCATGATTATCACCTAAAAAAAAATCACCTAGCTCACAAGTGGGGTCTAATTCATGTAACTAATTATTACTTGTAATAAAATCCATGTCTCTAATGGCCATGATGGACACTGCAGGTAGAATTTTCAGCATAGTATTTCCACATGTAGGCATGCATGGTCCTGGTCAGGCTTCTGACAGTGTGAGCTTTATATGTATGCAGAATTGCGTTGCTTTCAATTGGAGCAGGGTATGATAGCTCCTTTGCAAGCCAGGCTGTACATTAGGTGTCTGATTACCAACCTAGTAGCATAACCCTTCTCCACAATTTAAAAGAAGAGTTGATGCTAATCCCATTTACTTGATGTTCCACGACTTTCTGAAGTCTTAAAAAGTGCCTTCTAAATTATGCGCAGGTCATTAAAACCAAGGAGAGCAGACTGCATTCAGCATCTGCTGGTACTGAGTTCTTGCTAACTTCTTTCCTTTCCCTCAGACTGATACCCTTTAGAGAATGTTGGCTCTCTGTCAGAGGACAGGCTTGCCACTGCCTTGCTGTTCTCAGACCTTGTGAAAGAAAAACAACGAATGAAAAAAAAAAGAAAAGGAGAGAGACCAATACCCCCAAGAGTTTGAAATATTGTAATGCTTGCAGCAATATTTCAGGTCAGAAATAAACTGTTATTACTTCACAGTTCTTTATGGTTAAGCATACAGAAACGTAAACGTGGTAGTCATACATGCTAGCAATGTACTTATTGTAAGTGGAAATGCATAATCCTGAAACTCTGGAAGTATAAATGATGAATTACTTCCAAGGTCACGCTTACCAGACTGAAGTGATTCGACTGATCATAAAATGTAGCTGAAAGGGCACAAAGAATGCCGCGGGTTTTATTATTCTTCCTGCTGTTGCATAGTAATAAAGTAGGACGTGAACAAAAAATCAGGCTCCCATTCACTAATTAAGGTACTTAGGACCACTTGCCACCTCTTCATCTAGCTCATTAGCCCATCGCTTCTGCCTAGCTGAAATAATCAGAGCAGAGCTCATGGCCGTGAAGCCTTCCCCATGCAGAGCGTCTCATCCCCATGCAAATCCATGGGATGACTTGCACTGCGGAGGGCTTTTTGCTTGGATAATAGTATGCAGCAGCGTCTGGATTCTGCAGTTTTCAGGCACTAAACTGCAGAACAACTTTCGAGGTTCGTGCACCAAACTTCCACCACGTGCACTGACTTAGCACATTAAAAACTGTCCTTCCACGTGCCAACAACTGTTGTCCTAACCACTCAGCAATGCAAAGACACAAAGTTAAGAGTGACCCTGTCTGACGTCTTGATTCTGTGTTCTTCAAGCCAGGGAGAACGTACAGGATCCCAGAGCTCAAAGGAGACACGGTGCTCCCTGCTCAGCACAGCCTGGTGTTCTGCTGATAGCAAAACGCAGGTTAATTTTCCTAAGCTTCCACTGCCGTGCCAGTTAATAACCTCAATACTCTTCCCATAAGACACTAATTAAACACGTCGTATCCTACTTACTTCAACGGCAGCTCAACTTTGCGGTTCGAGAAGGGCTTGGTACTGTTTAAAACTCAAGTAAACTACCTTTCTGTAAATAACATCCACAACCGAAGAGCAAAGGTGCTCAAAACTCTCCAGGGCACCAGCTAGTTGTAACTGTAGCATTTGCCAGTGAGGGTCACTAACGTTTAACTGAGCGCTCCCAGCTCAAACCAGTTAAAAATAAATCTAAGGAAGGAGGAGAGTTATCCTAGGAATACCTTGAGGTGTAGCTCTCTGTGTGAAATATTTTCAGTTAAGTGCTTTCCTTCGGAAGCAACAATAGTGAGCTGCCAGGGGGCTCTCTCTTTCTCTCTCACACACACTAGCACACACACTCTGGGAAAACTGAGCAAGAAGAGTCGTACCTAACATTTTCACAGTTTGCTTGTTGTTCTTATCCCTGATGACAGTGTTTGGACCAATATTCTTCCTTTTTCTCCTCCAGAGCTTCCTCCCGATGAGGCTGTACAGCACGGTCAGGCAAAAGACGGGCAGGAAAAAGAAGATGCTGGAGATCCAGACCATGATGGTGAGGAGCCCCGAGCGGATGGCATACTCAGTTGCTCGGCACTCGTTGGTACTCAGAGGGTTGGTGCCGTTCTCATGCTCGACTCCCACCAAGACGAAAATGGGTCCGGCACTAATGAAGGAGATGGCCCAGAGGAAGAGGATGACCAGCTTGACCTTCCCCTTGGTGATGATCACTTTAGCTCGGAGGGGAAAGCAGATGGCAATGTATCGCTCCACGCTGAGGGCAGTGATGTTGAGGATGGTGGAGTAGGTGCAGCTCTCGCTGATGAACTGGAAGAGCTTGCAGAGGAGATCCCCAAAGTTCCAGGGCCGGTACTGCCAGAGGCGGAAGAGGTCCAGAGGCATGCAGAGGAAGATGAGCAGGTCGGAGAAGGCCATGCTGGACAGGTAGAAGTTGGTGGTGGTCCTCATGTCCCGGAACCGTGACACCACCAGCATGGTCATGAGGTTGCCGATGATCCCGATAACGAAGAGGAGAACGCAGGCGACGGTGATACCGGTGAGCACGGGAACGGGGAAAGCGGGCAGCGGGGGCTCGGCACCCGTCCGGTTCTCCGCGCCGCGGCCGCCCGCGCTCCCCTCCCGCATCCTGCCGCCGCGGGCTGCGCATCCCCACCCGGCGCGCTCGCGGAGCGACCCCCCTTCCCCCGGCGCGCGCAGCCCCGCGCCCTGCGCCGCGCCGCTCGGCCAGGTGCGGAAGGCGGGGAGAGAAGCGCGGCCCCGCTCCGCCTCTCCCCGGGCGCTGCTGCTCCCCCCGGCCCCGGGGAGGGCTGGCGCTCGCCGGCGCGTCAGAGGAGACGTGGGCGCGCCGGTTCCGCGGGTGCGGAGCGGCTCCGCGCCCTCCCGCGCTGACCCGGAGCTCTGCCTCGTATCTGGCGCTTCAGGGCGAACACCTTAGTCCGGCCCCGCAGCTCAAACCCTGGAGGGCTGCAAGCACGGTACCAGCATCGTCGTTTGAAGTTGGCTCCCGAGTCCCCCCGACGCAGGAGGGTCTCGGCTCTGGCGTCCTTCGCCTGTGAGCAGTACCCAGCAAGAGCCCCCTGCCTGCCATCGGGCCGGCTGCGGCTGTCTGCCCGGCTGCTGCCCGCTCCTCTGCTCCCTGACTCCCGCCCGCTCCCTTGCTGCCCAGCCCGGCCCTTGCGGGCGGCGGGGCAGGTGCAGTGCCGCTTGCGGCCGCGGCGGAGGGCAGCTGTGCTCTGTGCGCAGCAGTAACTCCGCGGTGTGGTTGTGCTCCTGCCCTCTGCGCCTCGAGTTTCTGGCGCGCAGGGGCGCGCGGTCCTGCGGAGCGCGTGGGGATGGCTGCAGAAGTTCAGGGGCAGCCGCAAACGCCGTCTCCTCATTTGGTATCTTTGTTATGCCCTTGGGTCTTGGCAGGAACCTGGTAAGGCTCCGGTTCAGTGAAGCTGCAGTAATTAGCCTCTTCTAGGTGATCTACCTACAATTAAATTTCGATTCAGCAGGTTTCTGCTGCCCTACGCATTATAGCCCCGTGTCTCCTCAGCTGCAGACTCCTACATACTACTGAATCACTTAAAGGGGGCTATAAGGAAGAAGGGAATAGCATTTTTTAGCAAGGCCTGTTGTGACAGGACAATGAGTGATGGTTTTGAACTAAAAGAGGGGAGATTTAGGCTAGATACAAGGAATAATTTTTTTATGTTAAGGATGGTGAAACACTGGCACAGGTTGCACAGACAGTTGGTAGATGCCCCATCCCTGGAGACACTGCAGCTCAGGTTGGACAGCAACCTGATCTGGCTGAAGTTGTCCCTGATCATTTCAGTGAGGTTGAACTAGATGCCCTCTAAATGTTTCTTCCAGCCTGAAGCACTCTAGTATACTAAAGGATGATGTTGAACCTGAGAAAAGGTGGAAGTAGCACAAGGCAGCATTAGGATAGTAAAGTGACACCCCTCAGACCTTTCATCCCTGGAGGTCTTCAAGAAAAGACTGGATGAGGCACTCAGTGCCATGGTCTAGTTGACTGGATCGGGCTGGGTGCTAGGTTGGCCTGGATGATCTTGGAGGTCTCTTCCAACCTGGTTGATTCTATGATTCTATGAACTTGCCCCCACAACACGTCAGTGTGCTACATCACAGCCTTTTCCCACTCATGTTTTCTATCTAGAAGGGCTGCACCCTTTCCTTGTACCCCATCTCTCAAGTGGCACCCAGTGCTCCAAAGCAACAGTGGCACCCATCTTCACTCCCAGCTTGGTGCTGTCTTTCCAAGGTGCACTCACGCACGCATGTGTCCACCCCATTCACGTCGCCATTTCACAGCTGCAGAGCTTTCCTTCAGGCTGGAGCACAAGGTGATGCGACTCAACGCTGCGCTACGCAACACCTGCCTCTGGATGTGCCTCTTTCCTCTAAGGAACTGTCTGTAATAAGGTGAGCATTAGCCTTAGTGCCTCCTCTCTGGCCTAACCCTGGGGAATGATGTTACCAGTTTTATTGGAATCAACACCCATCACCCCTGCTCTTGAACCGTGAGGCGGTTTTGTAGCACGTTACTCAACAATGGCTACATTTTATGGGGGGTGGCTAGACATTAATTACAGCTGAAGATAAGGAAGAGCCTAACGTGCTTCTCATTTTCTTTTTCCAGATGCCCATATAATTGTTTTATATGTTTCTGAAGAAAAGTCATGGGCCATATGCCACCAAAGCACAGCTATTTCAGCTTAGAATTTTGTGTCCAATCTAATTTAAGTGACATTGCACTATGTTATGGAGGAGTTGGTAACTGCCTCTGTGTTCAGGCTGCCAAATACTTTGTATTATTACAAAGAATTATTTCACTCTTTTTCTTTTTTTTTTTTTTTGCCTTGACAAATTCTCAGACCAGTGACATTAGCTGCAGGATGTTGATATTTGGCAGAGAAAATGGCCTGGAGCTAGAAATATGACTTTTCTGTGTAGAGAGGATCCTTCATTCTGAGGAAATCTTTCTAGGTTTTGCTGAGCTGTATCTTGTCAAAAATGACTCCTTTTTGCCAGAGAGAAAAGTATTTTCTATGTCTCTTCCCCTCTTTCCCCTCTTCCTTTTCTTTCTTTCCCCTCCATCTTTTCCTTTCTTCTCTCCACTTCCCACCTCTCTCCCCTTTCTGCTATCTCCCCTTCCCGCCTCTCTCCCTTTCCCGCCTTTCTTCTCTCCCCGTCCCTCTCCTCTCTCCCCGTCCCTCTCCTCTCTCCCGTCCCTCTCCTCTCTCCCCGTCCCTCTCCTCTCTCCCCGTCCCTCTCCTCTCTCCCCGTCCCTCTCCTCTCTCCCCGTCCCTCTCCTCTCTCCCCGTCCCTCTCCTCTCTCCCCGTCCCTCTCCTCTCTCCCCTTCCCTCTTCTTCAGAAAACACAAAACCGAACCCCACCCAAGCCTTTATTCCTTGTTAAAGTACTGCTTGAACTGAGGCGTCTGTAGCAAAATCAAGTAACAGAAAGTGAAGTGTTCCCAGACTTTTGTGCGCGGTCTGGACAGCTTGCACTTGTAATGCAACAAGTGAACACCTAATTCACTGGGAGTTGGGTGTGTTGAGTGATGAGCCACTT
Organism: Pogoniulus pusillus; assembly: GCF_015220805.1. Taxonomy (NCBI): domain Eukaryota; kingdom Metazoa; phylum Chordata; class Aves; order Piciformes; family Lybiidae; genus Pogoniulus; species Pogoniulus pusillus. The sequence continues at coordinate 10,756,951 of NC_087289.1, read as the reverse complement.
GGATCAGAAATGGCAGTTGTGGTTTGAATCCAGAAACATCCATCTCCCTCTTGTTTAAAGGGTATCATGAGTCAAGGGCTTCTCTGGAGGATTTTTCTTCATGGGGTCAGGACCAGTGAAAATGTCAGCAGAGGGAGAAGAGAAGCGGCTCCAGTTTCTTGGTTCTTTCTGATTTCTCTGTCAGTTTTGATGGGATATGACAAACTAGAGAAAAGCAGATTTAGATTGGACGTTAGGAACAAGTTCCTTACAATCAGGGTAGTGGAACACTGCAACAGGTTGCCCAGGGGAGGTGGCTGGGGCCCCGTCCCTGGAGATAATCACGGTGAGACTTGAGAAGTAGTCTCTGGGGCAACCTGCTCTAGTTGAGGATGCCACTGCTGACTGCAGAGGAGGTTGGAATGGATGGTCTTTGGAAGTCCCTTCCAACCCAGACCATTCTGTGAGTCTATGAAACTGACAGATCACAAACTAGGCAGAGTAATGAATTGCTGTCTCTGCTTTCCATATACTTAAGGACAGTGGTGAGAGAAGATGCAAGAGCTGTGAAGGATGATGACTTTAGGCCCCGGGAAGTTATCTGCTGGCCCTGAGGTGCAAGAACAGTGCTTTTGTGTTACCTTAACAACCGCAGAGAAGAGCGAAGTCACCGCTGTGTTTCGGGTGACAGAAACAGGTAGGTAAAAGTTTAAGTACTTTTATTCACAGTTTTATCCATTAACTGGATGTATGAACAAAAGAGGTCTTTAAAAGCCCATTATAATGGACATTCACCTTTCATGGAACTCTTAAAATGTCAGTGCTTTTCTTCAGTAGCTTTAAAGCTGTGTTAAGCAGTGCAGATTGAGGAGAGTTTCTATTTACTGAGTTCTGGAATCTCTTTCCTTTGTTCCCTTCTTCCCATTTTTCTTCTCCTCCAATGAAGTTTTAATTCTTGTTTATATCGTCGTTTGTTGTCATGGAAATATCTGAAGGTTTTGAGTTCAGAATGATCCTGGGTTTATTGTGGGGAGAGGAAGAAATTGGAAAAGAGACTTCAAGGGAGAGATCTCCCATTTAAAAATTATGCACCTCAAGAACTTGCAGAAAAGCAAATTCGTTTTTTTCATTATCTCCAAGGGCAGAGGATGTGTTGACTTCCATTGTACGTGTATTTTAAGAACAGAAGGCAGCATCTGGTGCATGCTTTCAAAGGTTATAGTTTAGCAACTACCATCGGTGAGCAGTGCTGATGAAATAGCAGTAATCCAACTTAATGTAAGCCCCAGAATGTGCTCAAATGACTTTGCAGTTGCTTATATGGCAGTAAACATCTGCAAGCAGGCTATGGAACTCTGCTCATTTGTTAATCAGGAAAACTGTGCTCTAACACCCCTAATTCAAAGGCATCTATTTTAGACTTAGCTTTTTGCCACACTTCAGCTCATTGTGCTGCAGGTCACACCCCGGGGGAATTCATGTCCCTCATGGTTAGACCTGTCCACTGTGTGGAGGGAGAACATGGTTCCTTGGTCGCAGCTCTGTTTGCTCTGAGTTAAAGCTAGTGTTTATTCAATAGTTTCTCTAGCATGAGAGCAGTAGATGCATCCTACATTTTCTTGGTTTATATTGTTGGACATTCTAAAGAAGATCCACAGGTTTTGCCTCAAAGCTCTCTGGGCTCTGGATGGAAATGTTCACCTGACTTACACAGGTTTATTAACACTCACTACCAATTAAGTTCTGTCAATGCTAGGGCATGCAGGATGGTATTGCATAGTTAATTATTTTCAGCTATTCTTTCTTGTTGATATTTCTGCCTCCTGTTAAGTGGGCAGTGATGCCTTGGCTCAGCTCACCGGCAAATCCTGCAGTTAATCCACTTTGTCTCCACACGGTGGTGATAGGGACTAAACAGCCCCAACCCAATACAAACTGAGAAGAAAGCCAACTGAAGAATTCACCGTCAGACAAAATTGGAAGTATTTCGAGGAGGAAATTGTGCCTCAGGTTCTATTGTGTTTAAATTGCTGGTTTCTGAAAGGCAGCTTGAACAACTTTGGGCTCCCTAATGCCTGCTAATGCTGTGAGCGTTATATATGTGATGTGCTCGGTGCGGCCGTACGTGCCTCAGAGATGAGGAGTGTGATTTATGTTAACTCTGGGAGAACAGCCCATAAAACTGGGGAGCTGATAAACTTACGGCTGCTGCCACAAGCCACAGCCCTGTCTCACTGACCATGAGCAGTTTGACAGCGTTTCTGTCACAACCCAGTGTCCCAGCTCAATGTCACCTCTAAAACCTCCAGAAGACATGAACAGAAATGTCCATAGAGGTTCAGGTTATGCATGTCTCAGGAAAAGGCATGGGATCAGATCCTGGCTGGTCCAGCAGGGATAGGGAGGTGATTGTCCCCTGGTACTTGGCTCTGGTGAGGCCACACCTTGAGTACTGTGTTCAGTTTTGGGCACCTCAATGCAAGAGGGATATGGAAGTGCTGGAGTGAGTGCAGAAGATAGCAACGAAGCTGGGGAAGGGTCTGGAGAATAAACCTTATGAAAAGCAACTGAGGCAACAGGAGATGGTTAGTTTGAAGAAGAGGAGGCTGAGAAGAGACCTCATCACTGTCTACAGCTACCTGAAAGGACATTGTGAGGAGGCTGCTGCTGGTCTTTTCTCGGAGATAATTAGTGATAGAACAAGAGGGAATGGCCTCAAGCTGCCACTGGGTAGGGTTTAGACTGGATGTTACAAAATGTTTTTTAGACTGGACATTAAGAAACATTTTTTTCCCAGCAAGAGTGGCCAGGCATTGGAATGGGCTGCCCAACCATGGATGTGTTTAAAAGTTGTTTGGATGTGGTACCTGGAGATATGAATTAAGGGTGAACTTTGTACAGTAGGATTAATGGTTGGACTTGATGATCCTGGGGGTCTTTTCCAACTGGAACGTTTCTGTGATTCTGATGATGTACAAAGCAGCAGGGAAGTGGTGGGCAGGCAGTTAACTGTGGTACCCTGGTAATCAGAGGGTAATTATTTTTAATGTGTGACACAACATCTGATTCCAGTTTGCTAGTACAGAGAGAAGTTATGGACAACCGCATTTTGGGTGGTTCTGATGAGAATTGCTACTCTAGAAACTTCCATGTAACTCCACATGAAATAAAAAAAACACACCTGTAAAACTGGGCCAGACCCAACAACATGTGCCAGAGGAGGTATAGGCTTGATATTAAGAGGAAGTTCTTCACAGAGAGAGTGATTGGCATTGGAATGGGTTGCCTGGGGAGGTGGTGGAGCTGCCGTCCCTGGAGGTGTTGATGAAAAGCCTGGATGGGGCACTTAATGCCATGGTCTAGTTGATTGTCTAGGGCTGGGTGCTAGGTTGGACTGGATGATCTTGGGGGTCTCTTCCAAGCTGGTTGATTCTATGGTTCTATGGACATCCTCATCTATCTTCCATTTCTGCTACTGAATGGCACAAGGTACCCCAGAGGGATGAATGAGATCTTGCCTCACTGTGCTTATTGACCTTATGTTCAGTCTTTTCTTAGACCCTAGTTTTTAGATGTAATGTAAACACTAAAATGATGAATCTCAAAACCTCATTGTCTGAATGAGGCTTTTTAACTGTTTGCATGGAGTACAGCAAATGCATCCCTGCCCTTGCCTGGGCGGTGAGTCCTGCTGTAATCCAAACAATAATAATTACATTTACTAAGTTAATAGCCTGTTTCCATGAAGTAATGAAAGGTACAATAAAGGCCAGTTAGCTGGCATCTCCTCTTTCCCATGGAAACACCAGAAAAGAGAGAACCCTCTGCTGAAATAAAAGGACTCTCTCTGAAAGGAATGATTTCTTTTGAAAACCTATGGGCATCCTTGTGGTTTGGGGCTGTGGTTGTGGGGCTGATCCTCCCCAGTGAAGTGGGCAGGGGCTCAGCATAGACAGGAGAGCCACAGACGCAGACCTACTCATCTGATTACTGAGCCTTGAGGCATGCCCATCTCTTCCCAATAGAGCTGAACACAAACAGTGGGCTAAATGCATTTAGCTTATGAGTCCGTTAGGAAGTCAAGCATCCTTCTGTTAATCAGGTAGATGTGCGGTGCATAGAACAGTGGTGCAGGGCTCTCACAGAGCCCAGGACAGTGAGAATACTGGGAACAGGGAAGGGACAGTGATGCCAGGACACACAGAGCCTTTGGGGGTGGCTATGGTGGGGGTTTTGTCCCTTAGGAGCAATCAATTAACCTGCTGTGGCATATTGCTGCTGTTCCAGCAGCAGCCCTTCTACACATGTGGGACAAAACTGCCTTTTCTCCCATCTCAGGGCTGGGCTTCAGATTAGATGATGCCTTCATGTCTTGTTGAGTTGCCAGGGTTCATTTGGGTTTAATATCCAAGTTTTAGATAAAAATAATATCCTGTTTGCTTTTGGGGCAGGGAGAAGGTTATGGAGCAGATAATCTTGAGTGCCATCATGTGGTATGCCCTGCCCAACCAGGTAATCAGACCCAGCCAGCATGGGTTTATGAAAGGCAGATAATGCTTGAATAACCTGATTGCTTTGCATGACAGGGTGACCTGCTTAGTGGATGAGGGAAAAGCTGTGGATGTCATCTACCTGGACTTCAGTAAATCCTTTGAAACTTTTTTCCCACATCAACATCCTGCAGAAACTGTCTGCTTATGCCCTGGCTGGGCATCTGCTTTTGATGGAAAAAAAAACAGGTGGATAGCCAAGCAGGGACTGTTGGAATTGAGCTAAAGCCAGCTGCTTGAGGATAGGGAGGCTCTAGAGAGGGATCTGAGTGGAGTAGCTGCCATACTAGAAGGCTGTGCTGCCACCCAAGGAGACTTGGACAGGCTGGAGGGCTGGGCAAGAAGAAATTGAATGAAATTCAACAAGGGCGAGTGTAGAGTCTTGCACCTGGGAAAGAACAACCCCAGGCATCAGTATAGGTTGGGGACTGGCCTGTTGGAAGGCAGAGAAGGGGAAAAGGATTTGGGGGTCCTAGTTGACAGGAGGTTGACCATGACCCAGCAATGTGTATTTGTAGCCAGGAGGAGCAATGCCATTCTGGGGTGTATTAGAAGGGCTGTGGCTAGTAGGTCAAGAGAGGTGCTCCTGCCTCTCTACTCTGCCCTGGTGAGGCCACATCTGGAGCACTGTGTCCAGTTCTGGGCCCCGCCCAGTCCAAGAGGGACATGGAACTGCTTGAGAGAGTCCAGTGCAGAGCCACAAAGATGATGGAGTGGAACATCTCTGTTATGAGGAGAGATTGAGGGAGCTGGGGCTGTGTTGCTTGGAGGAGACTGAGAGGTGAACTCATCAGTGTTTATCAATAGATAAAGGCTGAGTGCCAGGAGGATGGAGCCAGGCTCTGCTGGGTGATGCCTAATGACAGGACAAGGGGCAATGGGTGGAAGTTGAGGCATAGGAAGTTTCATGTAAACATGAGGAATGTTTTCCCTGTGAGGGTGACAGAACCCTGGAACAGGCTGCCCAGGGAGGTTGTGGAGTCTCCCTCTTCAGAGATATTCAAAACCTGCCTGGATGTGTTCCTGTGTGATCCTGGCATAGGTGATCCTGCTCTGGCAGGGGGGTTGGACTGGATGAGCTTTCGAGGTCACTTCCAGCCCCTGACATTCTGTAATTCTGTGAAGCCAGTGGTATGAGGTTCAACCAGGCCAACCACTGTGTCCTGTACTTGGATCACACCAACCCCACGATTTAAAAGTGTAGTTACAGTGCTTAGTGACATGGGTTTGACTTGGTAGTGTTGGGTTAATGGTAGGGCCTGATGATCTTAAAGGCTATTTCCAAGCAAAACAATTAGGAGATCTCCAGTTTACCTCTGCTTTAAAACCCCTGTGTAAGTGGTCTCTGTCCCCTTGTTGGCAACTGTCAGTGGCACTGCATGGATTATAACTGGTACCAATGTTAGGGATCCTATTCTCAGCAGGGCTGCTGTTCTGGAAGCCATCAGATGACACCAATAATCACTGCAAGACTAAGTAGCTACTTACTAGAAATGTTTTATACAAAATGCTTGTAGAAAAATCACAATATTTACATGTCACCACAACCTACATCCACAAATAAAAATCTGCTACATTTGTCATTCAATAGAAAGTGAGATGAGAAGTAGGATTCAAGGTGCAAATGTGTACAAACAGAAGTTGCTGCATCTTTCTGTCCATTGGTCTTCAAAGGTGTTCTGTCTCATATTGCTTGGTAATTTCCCCCCCAGACAGCATCTGGCAAGCCTGGTTTTGGACTATTCAGAAACAGAATACGATTATTTGGTGTGATCCCTGTTGCAATATGCTCTGCATCCAGAGACCAAGAATATGTACATTTAGGGAAAAACAAGGAAGGTAATGCCAGGCAGCATTTCCTAAGTGATGGCAGGCATGGAATATATTGAGTTGAGAACTTAGAGAGATATAATCTGTGTAGTGGTTTGTCTTAGCATCAACTGCATGTTTGTGGTGTCCTCAAGGTTTCCTTCCAGTCCTTTTCAGCAGCCATGACCCCTGCCCATTACCCAGACTGGTTCTTAGCCACAGGGAGAGCTTCTGACTCTCAGCTGCCACCAGTAAATCCCAAATCCTTTCTCACAGATTTTAACCTCCTAAAAGAACACTTCTTAAACAACTTTTTAATATAAAAAACTGCTAAAAAAAACCCCAAACCTCTCAAACCTATTAACTTGTGTTAGTCCTGTGCAAAGAGAACCTAGAGAAATCATTTCTCTAGTCTAGCAGACATCTGGATGTGCAGGGAATGACTTTGTTCTCCCTAGCCCTACCTGGCAGGCAGAAATTTTTGAAATTCAATATTGACATCAGGAAGAAACAGGTAGAACCATTTTCTGTTCTGCTGAAAACAGATGATTTGAGAACAGTGCAACCCCATGTGTCCCAGTAAGGAGGAATTTCACATATCTGATTACCACTGAACACAGTACATGTGAAGCTATGTCAGACCAGCAAGAAGAAACTTATCAGCAGTGCATTTCTTTGCCCAAACTGTGACAGGGGAAGAGCACTCCTAAAATTCTTCTCTTGCTGCTCAAACACAGGTATTGAAGTAAACCTACATACCTGCTTTTCTGAATGACCAAACAAAGCCAGGTGCCTGTGTCTACTCAGTTCTTCTTGCAGTAAGATGAACGATGTGCACGCACTCAAGAGGTCCCTGGGAAAGGGCTGGACAGCGACTCCATCACCAAATGTGGAGGTCAATGTGAGGGCTCCCACAGCAACCTTATAGCATATTCAAATACAGACAACCAGACTTGCTGCTGGCATCATTCCACTGACACAAAGTAGCATTTGCAGAACAACTGTCTTCCTTGCCCTCCAATTTTCTTCCATTTTCACCTTCTTTTCCCCAGTTTCCTCTGAACCTGGGCAAAATACATTCATGATGCAAACCAGCATCACTCTGCTGCCAGTGTTACAGATGTGCTGATTTATGCTGCTTGGCTTTTGCTGTGGATCCAGCCCACATGGCTTACACCACTTGGAAATATTTTTTTTACCCTGTGGTTGGTTTTTTTTGTTTGTTTAATTATCAATCAGTTCTACTCAGAGTTAAATCTAGCAGCCAGTTCTAAAAAAAAAAAAAAAAGGACATAAAAAATAGAGCAAAATTCTCTTTTTTTATGCCATAATTATGCCAAACGATGAAAATTGTCCACCCACTCCCAAAATCAAAACAGCATTACCTCAATGTGCAGCTCCTGTTGAAGTACAGATAGTTGTGGTCATTTTCCTTAAAACATTAGTCATAGGGGGGTGTTGTTCAGCATGACACCCTACCAAATACAGGCCAGTACAAATCAACATGGCAGAGCCATGCTTAATCTGTGGCAAATGTCTAATAGAATTCCATGCTTACAAAAAAACACCCTTTTTTTTTTTCCTGACTCAAGCACTTGCTGTCAACAAGGGTGACAGCAAGCACATTACTGAACCTATGGGAAGCCCAGTGAAACCTCTGCAGCACAGCAATTAAGTAAATAGGCACTATCACCATGTGCTGATCAAAACACTGATTGATCTCGAAACCTCTTTGGTGCCATTTCAGCAGCTGCTTTTCTGTACAATATCCTGATTAAGACAAATGTGTTTACTCAAGCCCTGATCCTGAAAAATGCTTAAGCACATATTTAATTTCAAGCATGTAAATAACCTGATTGAGTCAGACTGTGTGCTTCAAATTAATTAGGTGCTTAAGTGCTTGGTTAGACGAGATGAAGAGGTGCCGGTTGAGCTTCTAACAGCCTTTCAGCTTCTGTCAAATTCAGGTTCAAACGAAAAGCTTCCAGAGCAACTCCACGGGCATCCAGGATGCAGTCCTTGCACAGGCTGCTTACAGGAGCCAAGATATTCAAGATGGGGTCCCAATGGAGACCATGAAAAGTCTCAGCCTTGAGTGACTGGATCTAGAGGATCTTCCAACCCGTCTGGTGGTGTGGAGCATCTCTGGAGGTGGTGGTGAGTTGATCTCAACTGGCTGGAGTTTTGGCCAAAAGTATCATCTGTGGCATGTGAAATCCTCACACATTCCCAGCCTGGCCATGGTGCCTGTGCCTGTGCCTGCATAAAGCATTGCCATCCAAGCTGCAGCCAGCTTCTGCTGGTGGAAGAGCAGTTTGCAGAATCAGACCTCTTGCTGAATGAGCTGAGAAAGGGGAGTCTAGTGTCGGTGGTATTGCTACAGCTTCTCCTTACCATCCCCCACTGGAAAGAACTTTAAGCTGGTCCTGTCTAGGAAAACTGCCTTCTTCTGGCTCAAATTTTTTAACCAATCATAAAGGCTCCAAAAAAACTTGCTTCTTTGTCCATGTCAACTATGTCACTATTACTGACAGAGACAAAAATCCTGTCCTCTCTCTTCAGCTGAAAGACACCGCCTTGGTAAATGGAGTAAAGTCCATATTCCGCCTTTTTGGACCAGCAGCTTGTTCTTGCACTTTTCATGAGCAAAATAGGCTCTGGGTAATTAGTCAGTTTGTAAACATACTGGACAAGCTGCTTGGGGTTCCTGATTTGAACCAAAAGATCTGAATCCTCGTTCTCGTTTTCATGGAAACGAAAATAGGTCTGTGAGTAGATGTAGTAAAAGCCTGTCTGGGGTATCACCAGCTCACCATTTCTCAGCTCCACGTTGTAAAGGAAAGAGTGGCCTTTCCTTGATTCCCAGTTGCTTATTTTGTGTCCGTTGCCTCTTCTGGGCAAGGAATCTACTTGGTGGGGGGAAAAAAAAGAGAGAATAAGTTAAATTCAAAGCCAGGTAGTGAAGCCAGGAGTCTGCTGGTTGGAGCAGTCCTTTCTAACAGCTGGGGAGGCTGAATTCTAATAACAAAGTAAGGAAACCTGCTCTGCCCAGTGACTCATTTGGGCCATTCTCAAAGCAATTTGAAGGTCCAAGACTGAGCTGTTTAGCTCTGCATAGGAATCACACACAGAATAACACAGAATTACTGAGGTTGGAATAGGCCTCTGAGGCCTTATGAGGAGGGGCAGAGAGACCTGGGGCTTTTTAGTTTGGAGAAGACTGAAAGGAGATTTAATAAATGTTTATAAATATCTGAGGGCTGAGGGTCAGCAGGGGGGAAGAGGCTCTGCTCACTTGTTCCCTGGGATAGGATAAGGAGCAGTGGATGTAAGCTGCAGCACAGGAGGTTCCACCTCAACACAAGGGGGAACTGCTTTACTGTAAGGGTCCCAGAGCACTGGAACAGGCTGCCCAGAGAGGTTGTGGAGTCTCCTTCTCTGGAGACTTTCAAGGCCTGTCTGCATGTGTTCCTCTGTGACCTGAACTAGATTGCATGGTCCTGCTCTCGCAGGGGGGTTGGACTCAGTGATCTCTTCTAACCCTTAACATCCTGTGACCATCAGGTCCAGCCTATGACCTAACACCACCACATCAACTAGTGCCACATCCAATTTTTCAGGTCAACTATCTTTATTTTTAATTTCTGTGCTCCCAAAGAGATAAAAATCATCACATCATTCCTTAGTAACTAATTTTACATGGCCTTTTGTGTCTGATACCCTCCAAACCTGTAGAAACTCTACCAAGCCTTTTGTTAATATGGCCTGAATGCCAAACCTGTCCTGCATGCGTCTCGCATTCCCAGTAGGTCTGTCACTATAGCAGCTGGGACTCACACAACTTTGAGAAGGAAATTAAAGGGAAGAAAAGAGGGAAACTTAACATTGGGAAGGATATTTACTCTTTTCCCCAAATGAAGGTTCTAGAAGAAAAGTTAGGAGAGATTTCCAGAGGGAATGGTCTTTCTCCCTGCTCTGTGAGAGTAGGCATTGTCTGGATGACTTTTTTTACGACTCGTTTCTTACTGTTAGTAAAATGCAAGTATTAAAAAGCATATGTGAGCACGAGGCTAGCAACAAGAGAGTAATTTCTGTGATCTTTAACTGTTTTTAAAGGTTCTTCCTTACTGCGTGGGGATGGGGAGTTCCTCCTATTGCTGCTGCCCGTCAGATGCGCGGCGATCCTGTTGATGGGAGAACGCGGTTGCGGCCCGTCGCTCTGTGACAGAGTCAGAGCTCTTTCAGCTGAGGAAAGACCAGAAAAGGAACCTCACATCAGAAGCAAGGATGGACTAAAGCACATCTCTCCCACTTGGCCTGATTTTAAGGAACAGGTATGCCGTGTTTAACTACATCATAGACTGAATGCTGGGTATGTTAGCCAGTAAGGATGAAATTTCTCTTCCACTCTCATTCTCCTTGAAATGCCTTTACATACCTATTTGTTATCCTTTTTCTTTTCCCATCCCCAAACTGCTAACAGACAACTTAAAAACAACCCACAGTACCATATTTTCACATTCATTATCTGTGTACAGTTCTGGAGCCCCCAACACAAGAAGGACATTGAACTGTTGGAGCAAGTCCAGAGGAGGCCATGAAGGCAAGAGGGCTGGAGCAGCTCTGCTGTGAGGACAGGCTATGAGAGTTGGGACTCTGCAGCCTGGAGAAGGCTTCAAGGAGACCTTGTATTAGCCTTCCAGTATATGAAGGGGGCCTAGAGGAAAGCTGGGGAGGGACTATTTACAAGGTCTTGTAATGACAAGACGAGCAGTAATGGGTTTGAACTGGTAGAGGGGAGACTTAAAGTAGATATTAGGAATGAAGTTGTTTACAGTGAAGGTGGTGAAACACTGGCACAAGTTGCCCAGGAAGGCTGTGGCTGCTCCCTCCCTGGAGGTGTTCAAGGCCAGATTAGATGAGGCCTTGAGTGACCTGTTCTAGTAGGAGGTGTTCCTGCCTATGGCAGGGGGATGGAACTGGATGATCTTTAAGGTCCCTTCCAATGTAAACCATTCTATGAATCCTTGCAGTATTCAACATCTTTACTCCGAATTTCCATTTGGAGGTCATAATGCTCTTGCTCAATGTGTTTAGAGCTGCATGAGCTTCAGCAGAGCAATTATTTAACTGACTGACGTGCATAGGAGATCAGTGCTGCTTGCTTCTGAGAGAGCCGACTGTTTAAATGGGACTGGGATTTAGAAGCCAAGTCCTCAGCATCCACCTTGGTTACCTTGCTCTAACCACTCCACCATATTTCTGGCTGCTGAAAGTTTGCCTTCCAGTAATAAGCAATCATTTTTTGATGACTCGCTGCCAGTACAAGATCTTAGTCAGTGTCTTCTGCACTTCTAAAAATTCCTCCAGTCACTACACATCAGGTGCCACTAGCAGCTCCTTTTTGCCAGTTAATAGAATTATTATTGTACCATTGACTGCAGATACGTTTTCCTTGTAGCTTCTTGAAATCATCTGCCAACAAAGACAGAGAAAATGAATTAGCACATCACCAAGAACTGATAGGTGCAGGGAAAAACACACCGCTTTCTCAAGCTCCTGAGCAAAAGGTATGCTGGATTTCATCAATAAGCAAGTAAAAGAACCTGTTAGTTTGTTGTAATGATGTATTTCTACATTTACACCCTCTAGCTAATGAAATGCATGGGGAAACACTTTCAAGAGAGCTCAATCATTTGGGCTTGAAGATTTTTATCCTCATGCTTTTCACAAACAAGAAGAGCTACACTGTACAAGCAGTTCACATTCTCCATTCTCAGAATACTTGGCAGTGTGCACTTCCGTGAGATCTCAGCTCTGAGAACTTAAATTCCCTTTGTTTTTGTACCTACACCTATTTATCCACCTAACCTTTTAAACCAGCATACCTTTCTTTGTGTGTTCCCCTTCTTTGTAACTATTTGCTGATTGCAGAAAGCAACCAGTTTGGTTACTGACGATGCTGCAGCATGTAGATAGTTTGAGAGGATTTATCTAACATGGGCCCTGTATTGCCACTTACTGATGGGCTCTGCCTTCCTTCCTTTCTTTCCTTCCCTTCCTTCTTTCCTTCCTTTCTTCCCTCCCTTCCTTCCTCTTTCTTTCTCATTCCTTCCTTTCTTTCCTTTCCTTCCTTCCTTTCCTTTCCTTTCCTTTCCTTTCCTTTCCTTTCCTTTCCTTTCCTTTCCTTTCCTTTCCTTTCCTTTCCTTTCCTTTCCTTTCCTTTCCTTTCCCTTTCCCTTTCCCTTTCCCTTTCCCTTTCCCTTTCCCTTTCCCTTTCCCTTTCCCTTTCCCTTTCCCTTTCCCTTTCCCTTTCCCTTTCCCTTTCCCTTTCCCTTTCCCTTTCCCTTTCCCTTTCCCTTCTCTTTTCTCTCTACCTATCCACCATCTACCTATCTTATTATCATTATTATCATCACCATTAACATTATTATCACTATCACCACCATTACTTTGATAATCATTACCTAGGGTATCTTTTTTTTTTAATCAATCATGCTGTCCACTAAAAAAAGCAGTGTTTTCTCTATGCAGAATTTCAGGGAGTTCTAAACCAAAGGAGGCGAGATCTATAAATACAAACACAAGGACTGTAAGATTTGCCAGGTAAGTTTCAGCCAGAAGTGAATTATTATGGATGAGCTTTTTTACATGCTGGAGATGGGATTTTGATAACCACTCCAGAAGATTTCAGCCTTCCTGATTTTTCAGCCATGCTTATTTTCTTCTCTATAGCCAAAGTTGTGTAAGTCATGCAGGAGATAGCATTCTCTGAATGCTGAGCTGGGAAAGTACCATACCAATGCTCACTTTTTCCTTCCCTCATACACTACACAGCCTATGACTAAACCATTCCTTAGGCACCTTTTTACTCCTCCCCACGCTACATTTCACCTTATTTTCTCAAGCTAGTCTCCATGTATTTCCAAAGAGTCAGTGACAGCTCTGCTAGCAGTGTGATCTCTATGGACAGGGAAAAAACAAGCTCAAGGTAAACACTTCCAACCTGAGGTATTTCAGGCAAGCCAACCTGTGCCTGAAATCTCCTGGTTCTTTGCTTTATTTTCTGAACGTAGTGAATCCAGTTAGCCTTTGTTCTATTTGCTTCAGTGCAAGCATTCTGCAGCTGAGGCTGTGGCTTGACTATAGCTCTGCAATAAAACAATAGCTGAGCCCCCCCCCCCGGCCCTTGACTTTGCTATTAGGATTCTCTGAATTGTAATATCATCGAGCACACTGTTTCAGCATGTCAGCTCCCAAATACCTTTTTAATTAACTTTCCCAGGTGCCACTTTACTTGCCAGCAGGGATCAGCCACTCTGTCTTCGCTTTCAATTAGATCCAAGTTTTGGATGAAATTTCCCATTTCCTCCCCGGTGAGACAAGCGATGCCACTCTTGGAGTACGTGTCCCGGAGCTGCAGCAGAAGGGAAAGCCAAGATTTTTCACCTGTGATGTGCTCTGCAGATGTTCAGCTGAGGTATGTCACTAAATTCACTGTGCTCAGGAACATGCTTTCTTACCTCTTAAAGCATTTGCTAGTACGGTGCAAGTTACTCAGGGCTACAACTACCTGAAGGGACATTGTGGAGAGGCTGCTGCTGGTCTCTTCTCACAGGTAACTGGAGACAGAACAAAGGGGAACGGCCTCAAACTGAGACTGGGTAGGTTTAGATTGGACATTAGGAAGAAGTTTTTCAAGGAGAGAATGGTCAGGCATTGGAATGAGCTGCCCAGGGAGGCGGTGGAGTCACCCACCCTGGATGTGTTTAAGGGTTGTCTGGATGTGGTTCTTAGGGATATGGTTTAAGGTGAATTTTGTAGAGTAGGGTTATAGGTTGGACTTGGTGATCCTGAGGAGCTTTGCCAGCCTGTTTTTGTGATTCTGTGATATGACTGTACAGAGACCACAAGTAATTAATCCTGATTTTACACTATTATTTAACTATGATGGCATACCTAATAGAAAGATGTATTATCTCTGTGGGCATAGATTTGGTGTCCGGCACTCAACTAAGTAGGATTTGTGAAAATTCAACAACCAGGTCACTAATGTTGTGAATTCTTCAGTGGCTCTAATCGTGCATGAAAAACATCTCTTTTGCACAAGGGATTTTTTCTTCACAAACCATAGAGGGTGAAATTAAATACCAGACCTATGTAGCTTTCATTCTGTCTTTTCAATCAAACCCACTTAAAATGCAGGCTTTTGCTGGGATGTATTCATTCTGCATCCTCCCTGTATCCAGTCTGGCATCTCTGTAACTGTATTTGACCTAGTGGTCCACACAGAAATTACAGAACTTGGGTCCTAATAAGCTTATAATGCTGAATGCTTGTGACATGGGCCTGTGTCTCTATTCTCTAGTCACAGAGAAAACATGTTTTCTTTCGGATGGATTAGCTTGAATGAATGGCAAACTGCCGTTAGTTCCACAGGGATCTGACTGGGAGAGCTGACATCAGAGCGGAAAGCTCATCCCAAGCGACACTCCCAACTCCAGCTGGCGCTGTGGCTTCATGTACAGCTCACAACCTGCCACCTCCAGCAGCAAATACCAGCAGAGATCAGCTCCTGCCTGCCCTGGACTCAGTGGCTGCCCGCATCAGCTTTCTAAAGGTAAGGCTGTGCCAGCAAATTACTACAAGAACTTGTAAGAAACAGCAATCAGCAACAAACAAAGCATTCAACAAACAAAGACCTCTGGTTGTTTAACATTTCAATTTCACTCTTCTTATGTTAAAGAAGTGTGGGTTTGTTTGCCACACAGATATGTTTATCTTGCAAGTGCCAAATTCAGCTCTCCTTGAGACAGAGGTATTGGAAACAACAAATGTTAAGTCGCTTGTTAAAAACCAGAGGTGTTTAGGAAGAGATTTCTAACTCCAGGAACAGAATTCATGCCATTCTGCCAGTTTTACTAAGTTGAAAAGCAACTTCATCTTGTAGCAGCAGACTACCAAGATTCATCTACTATCTGAAATGAATTTTGTGAAATGGTGCTTGTGAATGTTCCTGTGCCTTTGCCGAGGAGTACAGTGATCCTCTTAGATCAGATTTCTTGTTTCAAGAACTCACTTGAAGTAATTAAGGTAAAACCACGCTCAAAATTAAGGGCTCTGACAGATTAACTATACTGGCTTCTGTAACAAGGAAGAGTTTAATGAGTTAAAAAAAAAAAAAGGTTTGATGAGTTTAAAAAAAAGATCAGCTGAGATGTCACCAGGAAGATGCGCAGAGGGCTGCAGCAGCTCTGCTATGAGGACAGAGTTGGGGCTCTTAAGACTGGAGAAGGCTTCGAGGAGATTTTATAGTAGCCCTCCAGTATCTGAACGGGGCCTACAGGGGGCTGGGGAGGGACTACTTGCAAGGTCTTGTAATGACAGGATGAAGAGTAATGGGTTTAAACTGGAAGAATCATAGAATCAACTGGGTTGGATGACACTTCCAAGATCATTCAGTCCAACCTATCACCCAGCCCTATCTATCCAATCAACTAGACCATGGCACTAAGTGCCTCATCCAGTCTTTGCTTGAACACCTCCAGGGACGGTGACTCCACCACCTCCCTGGGTATCCCATTCCAACGCCAGTCACTCTCTCTGGGAAGAACTTCCTCTTAACATCCAGCCTGTACCTCCCCTGGCACAACTTGAGACCGTGTCCCCTTGTTCTGTTGCTGGTTGCCTGGGAAAGAGGGGAGATTTAAACTAGATGTTAGGAAGAAGTTCTTTACAATAAGGATGGTGAAACACTGGAACAGGTTTCAAAGGGAGACTGTGGATGCTGCCTCCCTAGAGGTGTTCAAAGCTAGGCTGGATGACACCTTGGACAACCTGTTGTAGTCGGAGGTGTCCATGCCTACGGCAGGAGGTTGGAACTCGATGGTCTTTGAGGTCCCTTCCAACCTAAACCATTCTATGATTCTCTGATTCTCTTACCAGAGCTGCTAGAGCCCACCTCGGAGATTGTCCCTCCAGTCTGAAAGCAAACAGTTCTGCCTTTCTGCTCTGGCATGCTTTTGCCCCAAAGCATTTCACTCTTCTGGGGTTGCAACAGTATTTTGCATGCATTCTGAACTCCTCAGCGGGGGCAATTTTGTGTCAGCACCAGAGAGTACTGAAGGATTGGTGTTTCTGTTTTAGTGGCAGAGAAAGCTGGGCACTGACAGGTTGTTATCCATACTAGAGCGAGGTTTGTCTGTAGTGCTGGCACCTTTCAGGACACAAAGTCTTCAAAGATCTTGTAAAGCTTCTCCCCTATTCTAGGAGTTCTGTGTGGACTAAGTTTTTAAAACAGAAGGAAGTCTATTTTCCGTGCAGCCCTGTATCCTGAAGCACAATGAACTTTATTGTGCTTGCATCTCAGCACTTCCTCCCATAGCAAAACTGTTGAACAAATGCTCATATTCATACTGGCCAAGCTACTACAGATGTAGAAAGAGAAACAAACAAACAGCTGCTACCTGAACATTTTTCTCTCTGTAAAGACAAAAATATCTGTGGACTGTGCAGCCCCAGGTGAAGCTATATTAACGCTGATATTGGGAAGAAGAATGGGAAGAAAAATGGGCAGACAGAAATTGCAGTTTACCTTTTGAGAGTTATTCCACGTGCATCGTGTGCACGTGGGGCAGGAGACTGTGTGCCTAGATAAGCTTCTTCCCTGTTTGTTGTGCAGCAGATGGCACATGCACCTAGATGTGCTTAGGTACACCCTCCTGAGCCAGCAGCCTGTATTTTGTAGCCCAGAACAACTTCAGCGTGGGCAAATTAAGCTTTTCCCACCAAGTGCAGGCTGGTTTTCATTTGGGCAAGTATTATTACATGCGGTTGTGTCCCAGGTGTATATATTTGAATAAAAGGAGGAGATAAGTGCGGTTACTAATTACTTAGATGGGTGAGCTTGTTAGCAAAGGACTCTGAACTGCATGCATGAGGAGACCAGAATGCACTTATCTCTTTTTTTTGTCATTGTCAGAATCGTTACCTGGTTTCATAAAACCAACGTATCTCTGTGACTCCTCCATTTTACCAAATAGAGGGCAGCCACAGCTACAAACTTTGCAGGAAAACCTGGTCCATGCATTTGCAAGCTACGAGCGTTGACTCATACTGTGAATACTGTACGCAGCCCTTCCACAATGGGCTTCACAGAGGGCTCTGACACTTCATAAGCCACCAGCTATTACATTTTGTGTGGTCTAAAAGCACAGCTAACACAGCATTGTACAGGTAACATAACATTTTACATTTATGCATTTACCTACACTTAGCTTTTACCTTTCTGCCACAGAAAGCAACTTAGTGGTAAACAACTCCAGCAGGCTAGTGCACTTTAGCCGAGACACACAGGGAAACCCTGAGTACTACGGGGGCAGTGAAAAGTCTGATCACACACATTAAGGTTCACGGAAATATCGAGTAAACGTCGTTTTCTTGCAATGCAAATAGTACTTTGCAAGAAAAGGAAAGCGTTAGGCAGCTTCTAGCGGGCTGGAAGGAAATCAAAGCACCCAGACTATACAAAGGGAATTTTACAAGTAATTCAGACGAATCCTGTAGTGTTTGTGTCTGGGTGAAGTTTCTTTGGGATTAGTCACTGTCTTAGAAGTATGTATTTTCCTAGAGAGGGCATTTAAAAGGCACCATCTCAAGCTTTTCTCAGTGTTTTGCCCCTTGTTGTCTGCATCGCTATCCAGCTGGCAGAAGCTGCCGGTGTCGTTTCTGCAGTGCTGTGGGGGCACTCCAATACGCTGAGGCGGCAAGTTTGGCCCTCTAATGAACAGCACATTTTGCCCCTTCTCTGCAAAAATGCCTAGCTTACAAAATGCAAAAGCGCGGTGAATGCTCTTGCCTTGAACCCCGTCCCCGGCCTGGCTCCCCTCGGCCCAAGGCCGCCGCGGACAAAGGCGCGGACAAAGGCGCGGGCAGCCGCCGCTGAAGCCCTTTGTCTGCAGAGCGCCGGGGGCCGCAGCTCTCCATCCACACGCACTCAGGAGCTGCCCCCAGCTCCGCCCGCGTCGCAAACCTGCAGCCGCTTCTGCCCCGGGCAAGGCACTCGGGCTGCTGCCCGCCCTTCCTTTTCTCGCCCGTAAAAACACAACAAAGGCAGAGAGCGAGGTGTCCCCCCACCGGCCGCCTGCCCCCACCAACCTGTTTGAGCTCGTTGGTGAAGTAGAGGAAGGTGACGGCCACGCAGACGGACTGCAGGAGCACGGCGCCGACGAGCACAAGCCCGCAGGTCAGCCCGGGGCTGGGACCGGCCGCGGGCAGCATCATGGCCGGGCAGGCCTGCGCTCCTCGCTCGGAAGGCTCGTCCCTGTGGCGGCGGGGCTGGGCTGGGGGCTCACCCGCCGCTGTCCCGCTGCTCACTGCGGCCCCCGGCAGCCCGTACACCCCACTGCCCGCCCCGGCTGCCCGCCCTCGGCAGCTTCAGCCCCGCGGCCAACTGAAGGAGTGGAGCGGGCGGGACTCGGTCTCCCCCCGCCCCGTCTAGAGTCGCGGAGCGGGGCGGGGGGATGGGGTGCGGGTCCTGTCGGGACACTCGGTCACTATCGGGATATGCAGCTCCTCCTGCCTGCCCTCCTGCCCCTGCGTGGGGGGGTTGTGTCCCCGCCGTCACGTTGCATGCTATTTCTGAGCCGTCTCCACTGAGGAACGGTAGGATTATTTTGGGAGATGAAGGCTCTGGTTAAGAGTAAGGAGAGACTCTGAACTTCGAAGCTGTGTTGTCCTTCTCCGCAGCTTCTCTTGGAGAGCTGGTGCCTCAACGAAAAGTGCCTATGGGCTGATAACTTGGACCTGTGATGTGAGCTGCAGCCCAAGGTTACCACTGCAACCCCTTAGCCAGGACTCCTTCCCCCAGCCATAGAATCAGACCGATTGGCATTGAAAGGGACCTTAAAGATCATCTCATTCTAGCCTGTCTGCCATGGACAGGGACAACTTCTACTAGACCAGGTTGCTCAAAGTCCTGTCCAGCCTGGCCTTGGAACACTTCCAAGAATGGGGCATCCATAACCTCTTTGGACAACCTGTTCCACACTCACACTACCCTTGCACTGAAGATTTTCTTCCTAGTCATAGAATCAGCCAGGTTGGAAGAGACCTCCAACATCAGCCAGTCCAACGTAGCACCCAGCCCTGTCCAATCAACCAGACCATGGCACTAAGTGCCTCATCCAGTCTTGTCTTGAATGTTTCCAGGGACAGCGACCCTACCACCTCCCTGGGCAGACATGTCTCATCTAAAGATAGCTATACTCGTTCAATGTAAAACCATTGACCCTCACCCTATCATTACACTCCTGATGAAGAGTCCTTCCTCATCTGTCCTGTAGACCCCCTTTAAGAACTGGAAGGTTGCTATAACATTTCCCAGGAGCCTTCTCCAGCTTTAACAACCTCAGCTTTCTCAACCTGTCCTTACAGGGGTGGTGTTCCAGCCTTCTCATCATCTTCATGGCTCTCCTTTAGACCTGATCAAGGAGGTCCATGTCTTTCTTGTGCTGGAGACGCCAAAGCTGGACACATGACATTCTCACGTGTGGAGCAGAGGGGGAGAATCCACTCACTCAACCTGAGCTGGCTACACTTCTTGAGCTGCAGCCCAGGATGCAATTGGCTTTCTGGGCTGCGAGCACTCATTGCTGGCTCAACAGGTTTGATGTTGTGGTGCCTGAATGCCAAGTGCATGTTGAGCTTTCTTTGTCTGAAGTTGCTTTTGGGTTTGTTTAGGTTTCTTTGGTTGATTTTCAGACCTCTAAGACTCCTTCTTGCAAGCTTTTCACCAAACTGTTGAGCCTTGAAATAACTTTTCCAAAGGCATAAGAGGTGTCCATTGACTTTCACTGGGATTTCAACACCTTGGTTTTAGAAAGACTGAATTCTAAGCAAGTCAGCACTATCTGCAGACACTTTAAAATCAGCAGAGATAACAGTGTAAGGTCTGCTGACAGTGTAGCCATGGAAAATTGGGATTTCAGATCCAAGTGTAGAGACCTGAGTTACTTCACTTTCACACCATTGCTGCCAGCAGTATGAAATTTTGTCTCCTGCCCAATATCCATAAGCCCGAGTGCCAGGATGCAGGTAGGACTTTTCTGTACAACTACAGGGGGAAATGAAAATAAAGATCTCTTTATCTTTCCTGACTATTGAGAAGATCTTTAAGAGATGTAACTACATTGCACTCAACCATTTGCAGGAAAATGAGGTTTTATTCTTTCATCTTAATATATAATAACAAATTAATCCTCCAATCCCTGTTTAATGTAGCAGGAGGTGGTTTATTTGTCTGGCTCTTTGCAGCAATCAGTCTGGGTGGCAGAACAGTTTAGATATGTGTAATACCAACAGATATGTCAGATGGGGTGGATTAATATTTCCTTGAGTGTGAGCTCATGGTACTCCTCCTATGATTGCTGAGCAAAGTAAATATGACATTTTTGGTCTCCTGCTTTGCAGCATCCCAACCTCTTTGTGAGCAGGGCTAGCGGGACTCTTGTTCACTTACTGCAAAGCAGCTCTCTGCATCAGCCTCAGAACTATAGATTTTGTATGCACAAAAGAATATGGGGGGGGAAAAAAAGAAATAATAATCTGCTTCCCACTATGTTTAGCGTGGTTGAGAAATTTCATCCAAGGGAGCTCTGTGAAGAATCAACTGATTTCAAAGCAAACTCTTGCCTGCTGCAGAGAGTTTGTGAGAATTGTTCAGGGAGGTTCTACCTCCTCTGGAGGGAAAAAAAGCTTCTTTCAGTGTTTTCTTTCAAAGAGAGGAGAAACAAAAGTGAAAGGAAGCCCAGGGCACTGCAGAGCACTCTTGTTGTTCTTCACGTGTAGGAGTTGATCGTTACTCTGTTTTTGCAATCTCTTCTCGGCTATCTCTCTAACCTGTGACTAATAACAGAAGTACTTTTTTTGTGAGCCTATGTATCAATTCATGAAAGATGTTTTTCAAGGGCTAGGTGCTCAGGCTGTAGATGTTTATACATCGTGATCCATGTCCCCCTGACTCATCATTTGCAGTCCTACATGGGCATTACTTATGTCTCTGATTTAACGCTTGTTTAGTTGGTGCCAATGTTGTAAAGCAAAATTAATGAAGTTTGTTTTGGAAAGAACAAGGAAAACAAGGAGAAAAACAAACAAAAAAACCCTACTCAAATCTGTATCTTCCTAAAATGATTATATTTCTTCCTGAGGCTTTCAGATCTTAACATCTCCTTGTGCAATGATAACATGTTTATGAGTTTGCACACCAACACAGAATACTTCAGAGTGAAACTGACCATTTTCACCATTGAATACACTTGATACATCTTCGCTGCTTTCAGTGCCTGCTTTTCTGCAATCAGTTTCTGTCTGTAGACAAGGTAAACTTACACTGAAAAGAATTTGTTTCAAAGGTTCTGAGAGTGTAAAATCACTGTTTTGATGAAATTTTATCACAGTAAAACTGTGAGGTCATGACACCAGTGGGAAGGAATGTTATTAGCGCCCACTTAAAACCAAGCTCTCTGCATTTGTGTAGTGCTAGACCAAAGCAGCTGCCCAGCAAACCCTCGGATTCTTCCTGGCTCCTTTATCCTATTAAAGCTTACTCAGTGAACTGTTTAATTGGAGATAAACCCTAATCTGTCCTGTGGACTCAGGACCTGTGTTACTTAGCATGTCAAGGAAACACCTGGCATTGGACCTGCTGTACTTCTCTCCCCAGCAGTGTGATGAGCAGGGATGTGTAATGGATCTGAAAATGCATTAAAAATTGAGGGAACAGAAGAGTGTCTTGGAAAAAAGTCCTTTGTTCTCACTCCTCACTGACTGTTGGTGAGGGAGGATGATGAAGATGTTTTCAGAGGAGGACAGAGGTTCACACGTGTTTATATGTGTGCTTACGTCTCCCAGTGCTGCACGTGGATGTTATCACCACTGCTGTCACTCCCTGCCAGCCCCAGCACAGCAGGACTCTGCTCGTTCTCCAAGTCAGAGAAAGCAGAGTTGGCTTCCTGGTATGTAGCAGTTCTTGACATCAATTTCACTGCTGAGCAGCAGAGAGGGTCATGTTTTTCATCACAGGTATCAAACCATGTAATTGTAGTGCTGTAGGATTTAACCATTCTGAAGGGGAAAGCAGCCCCACAGCTGTGCTTTCTGCCTCCTGGGAGGAGCATGGCTTAAATTGAGGTTTTAGTCACCAAAGTTGCTATATGACCACTCATGCCTTCCTTCAGAAGCCAAAGCCTAACTTGGGGCGCCTAATTCCCACCAGGAGACACCTGAATGCTTCCATTAGTTTGGAGTTTGCTACTCCACCCATTCATTCCTACAATGAAGCTGTTGGCTGTAAGACACATTGCTGTGTCTGCTTTCTTCCCCAAAGGGGAGGGATAGTCCCTGCCCTCTTCCAAGGCACATGTTAGCCACTGCCACACTCAGCTTCAGGGGCAGTGGGCATGGCCAGTCTCATTGCTGCGCAGCCTCTCGATTAATGAGACACAAAATTGTGTCTCTTGATTTGTGGCAGCCAGCACAGAGTGAACCTTGCAAAGTGGTCTCCTTATCCCCTGTGTGCAGACAGATCACATCTTGGCTCTTGAGGTCTGTTCATTGCTTCACGCAATAGTCTGTGAATCTTGTGCCAGATTCAGACCTCATGTTTTGCTGCAAACCATTGCAAATTCATGAGTTAATCATGATTTATGCTGTCACTGCATCAGAATGAGGACCTGTTTTTCAGTGCAGGGCCCTTTTTGCCTATGGTGTTGCACAAACAACAGCAGTGGTCTGGCCGGCCCAAAATTCGCCTATGAATTAATTTATTCAGACTTGACATCTCTCTTTCAGTACCTCAATCAAGAGAGATGTTGAGGTGCTGGAACATGTCCAGAGAAGGGCAACAAAGCTGGTGAAGGGCCTGGAACACAAACCCTATGAGGAGAGGCTGAGGGAGCTGGGGGTGTGCAGCCTGGAGAAGAGGAGGCTCAGGGGTGACCTCATTGCTGTCTACAACTACCTGAAGGGAAGTTGTAGCCAGGTAGGGGGTGGTCTCTTCTCCCAGGCAACTAGCAATAGAACAAGGGGACACAGTCTCAAGTTATGCCAAGGAGATCTAGGCTGGATGTTAGGAGGAAGTTCTTCACAGAGAGAGTGATTGGCATTGGAATGGGCTGCCCGGGGAGGTGGTGGAGGCACCGTCCCTGGAGGTCTTCAAGAGAAGCCTGGATGAGGCACTTAGTGCCATGGTCTGGTTAATTGGATAGGGCTGGGTGCTAGGTTGGACTGGATGATCTTGGAGGTCTCTTCCAACCTGGTTGATTCTACGATTCAAGCAGTGAATTTGATAAATAGAGCAGGGAATTGATGTGCATATGCATGCCACACTCATTTCCAATGATGCTGTGGCTATAGCACTCTAGATCTAATTTTAGATCTCTCAGTGTTGGCTGGCAAAACATTTAACCTTTTGCCTGTTCATGTACTCTATAGATTTTAAGCTTTTACTTTATGTGGGGTATATAGGGATGCTTCCAACAGTGTAGTGTCCTTTATGAGCACTCTTTGTCTTTAAGAGAATTTGTACTCTAGCTTTCTACAAAACATTTGTACTTAGAAAGGCAGTTCTTCAGCAGAACAGGAGCAATGGCAGCAGTATTCTCTAGATCTGTAGCATTTCAGAGGACCATTAACTGTGGGTTTGAAGTTTGCTCACAGTGGCTGTAGGAACTCAACTCCTGTGCTACCAACCTTCTTGGCGAGGTTGCTGTGGCTTACAAAATCAAAGAGCAGCTTCCTGGTGCTGAACTTTCCTGTGAGGTCTGGTAGAACTCCAGCTGTGGGCTGCAGTACTGATCTACTGACATTCAGTGTCCAAGCCAAATGCCAGGGATTGTCACCAGGGATGTCCTGGTAAAACATGAAAAGGTTGCCCATCAAGTCAGTGAAGACAGTTCCACTGGAGTGCCTTGGCCCATGATTCCTGGTCAGGTTTTCTAAGGTTTCTGTGTCAGAGGTGTTCAGAGGGCTGGAGCACCTCTGCTGTGCAGACAGACTGAGGGAGTTGGGGTTGTTGAACCTGGAGAAGAGAAGGCTCCAAGGACACCTTGTTGTGGCCTCCCAGTGTCTGAAGGGGGCCTACCAGAAAGCTACTGAGGGACTTTTTAGTATCTTGGGTAGCAGTAGGACTAGGGGCAATGGAGCAAAACTGGAAGTAGATTTAGATTAGATGTCAAGCAAACATTCGTCACCATGAGGGTGGTGAGACACTGGAACAGGTTGCCCAGAGAGGTGGTGGAAGCCCCATCCCTGGAGGCTTTTCAGGCCAGGCTGGATGTGGTTCTCAGCAGCCTGATCTAGTGTGAGGTGTCCCTGCCCATGGGAGGGGGGTTTGGAACTGGATGAACTTTCAGATCCCTTCCAGCCCTGACAATTTTGTGATTATTATTCCTAGTGCTGCAACTCAGAATTTCAGCTCTGCGGGAAAGTCTTGCATCTCAAAATCTCTGTTTGTCTTAGAATGAAAGACTTTGGTTAACTTCTTTTTAAGAGTAGTTGAAATTATCATTAAAATGAGACATGTATCCCATGTAAGGGCTATGTGGCTACACTTTCCTGTATACCCCTTGAGATCCCTAAGTTATAATCAACTCACTTCAGCTGCAGCTCCCAGGTCTGGATCTTGCCAAGCAGTTCTTACCTTGTTACTTGACCAGACTTGTGTGAAGCGCTGGATGATGCTGAGGCTCTTTTACTAAGGGAGAGAAGGGGATGATTTCAACTACTTTTAACTCTTTCTCTTTGTTATATTAGCAAAGTGATAATGTTGAAATAGGTTTGTTGCAGCCCCAGCTCCAAGGGGGGAAGCTGGGAGGAAATCCATAGCACACCTACATTTCAGAAAGAGAAAGCATTGTCCCTGGCACATAGCAAACCTTGCTAAGCAATCAGCTTGAGCCTTGAAGCATGAAATTTTATCATCTTTACCATAGGTGAATGCTTTTAACCTCCACTGAAAATGGAAAACACTTTTTTTTCTTACTGGAGTGCTAGTTGTGTATGCAAAGGAATGACATTTTCGAGGCTTCTTCCTGGTAGAGCATCAGTCACATAACCTGCAGGTCTTTGTCTGGCCTACAGCTTCCTCCTGGGACAGATCAAAATCAATAACGAGGCTGTAGATAGAGAGCTGAATGAGATTTCTACCTCCTCACTGAGGGGACCTGCCATTTGCTCTCCTCCATGACACTGGCATTGTGGCCAGGACTGCCACTCAGATGTGTTCTCCCAGCTCACAACGAATTGCTGTGAGTGCAGAGGAAATGGGAAGAAGCAGCTGGGGATGATTTTCACTTGCATGAATCCCCTTCCCTGTAATTACTAAACAATAGCTAATGGACTGGACTCTGTATTGTGTGATATTAACAGGTTGGACTCTTTTCTCCCTTGTAATTGAAAAAACACAGTTAAATTCTCATCTCCATCCAGCAGAATCTGTTTTCCTGCAGTCTTGGCTTGGTCTGCGACATACTGAATCCATATTGAGTATGTGTGGGTTTGTTTGTCTATTTACACCAGGACAGTCATCCTGAGGGTGCACTAATGAAAGTGGGAGGTATATTTAAGCATCCACAGCAGGAGCACTGTGTCATGTAAGGTGACACCCCCTGCTGTGTGTGCATTGTCTGGGTGCACTCACTGTGTCTTACTGCTGTGGAGGCTTGGAGGCTGCTCGGTGGTTGCTTTGCTCTGGAAAGTGATTTTGGTACAGGCAAAGCAGACACTGCAGATACTGTTTGCCTTAGCCTGGACACAGGCACTGGAAACTATTGTGGACTGCTCTTATCCGTGGCATGTGGATCTGGCTCCAGGGTGCTTGCTGAAGTGCTGCATGCTTTAGTATAGATACTAATAATTTTAAAGCACAGACGTTTTTTCTAGCATCTTTTATGTCTATTGGAAGGCTTCATGCCACTAGCTAGAAAAACATCTGCTCAGTCTTTCATGATGTGTGATTAGTATGAAAAATAGGCAATAACAAGAAGAGAATGTGGCCACAAATATGGCCCTGAGAGAGGGACATGGAGGACTTTCTGAGCGCGGGATGTAATGACTCAGGATCTTAAGGGAGCCTACAAGAAAGCTGAGGAGGGACTTTTTAGGATATCAGGTAGTGATAGGACTGGGGGGAATGGAACAAAGCTAGAAATGGAGAGATTCAGACTGGATGTTAGGGAGAAGTTCTTCACCATGAGAGTGGTGAGAACCTGGAATGGGTTGCCCAGGGAGGTGATGGAAGCCCCATCCCTGGAGATGTTTAAGGCCAGGATGGATGAGGCTCTAGACAGCCTGATCTAGTGTGAGTGTCCCTGCCCATGGCAGGGGGGTTGGACCTAGATGATCCTTGTAGTCCCTTCCAACCCTGACTAGTTCTATGATCCTATGACTCTCACTGGAGAAACTTTTAAATCCTTCATTGTGCTGCTACCTGCACCACCTTAATTTAAGCATGGCTCTTTTCAGATTCACAGCTGTGAGTTCAGGGGGTCTGTGAGAGCTCAGGGACTACTCAGGTTAGCCATAGCTAGACATGGCTGCCCAGA
The DNA here is from genome assembly GCF_015220805.1 of Pogoniulus pusillus. Classification (NCBI taxonomy): domain Eukaryota; kingdom Metazoa; phylum Chordata; class Aves; order Piciformes; family Lybiidae; genus Pogoniulus; species Pogoniulus pusillus. The sequence continues at coordinate 10,730,010 of NC_087289.1, read as the reverse complement.
GCATGAAAGGGAAACTTCAGAGGCTGTTGAGCAGGAAATGTGGCAGCGAAGTCAGGGTGAAACTGGCAGAACTTGAATTACTTGTGCAGATTGATGTGTTATCAATTAGGTGAAGTAAAGCTGAAAGGAAACATTGGCCTCAGTGAATATCACAGTGGTGATGAAAAATACACTTCTATATTATGGGAGCTATTGCATAAATGTCCTGCAAGCATTACAATGTAGTTAGAGAGCTACCTTTTTATGTACCTGGATCTCCAGTGGTCACTTTGTGTTTTTAGCAGCAGAAGCAGCAAAGGCATTTTCCTTCTGCTGTGAAAAATTATTCATTATATAGTGGGGAGCAGAAATTCCCCATAGCTACTGGCACACAGAGTAATAAACCAGCTGTGTGCTCAGATTGCCACAGGGATAGAGACTGCATTGGCCTGGTGTGGCAAATTTTGCCAGGTGCAAGGTGTTTTGTTGGGCTTGCATGGGACTGAAACTCCCTAAATAGAAAGGTCTTGAGAAGGAATAGAAACTGGAGGTGTCAATAGGCCTTTTAGTTTCATCATGCCTACTCCAGAGTTGTGTAATATTTAACAGAAAAAAACATTTATAACAATATTTAACTAAAAGTAAACTGCAGTGTACTTCACAGAGCTGCAGAATGTTGACTCTCAAGGCTAAGTTTTTTGCTTTTCCTCACTCAGATTTTTCCAGTTAAGCTCAAGCTGACATCAATTTGCAAAACAAGAAGTTAAGTGTCTGGGAATAAAACCCATATAACAAACACTTCCCCAGCCTCTTCAAAGCAGGATTTCCTTATTTACTTGGGAAGGAAGCTGCAACAAATTCCTGACAATTAATAGCTTATCTTAAAGCAGATAATCACAGAATCAGCCAGGGTGGAAGAGACTTCCAGGATCATCCAGTCCAACCTAGCACCCAGCCCTGCCCAATAATGCAGCATTTTTTGAAAAAAACCCAGTGGTTTAGAGCTTGACAAGGACAATGATTGCTATATTCAACCCAGGCCCTTGTTCTGGGCACCCTGCAGCACATACTCAACCCAGGACCTTGCTCTGGGCACCCTGCAGCACATACTCAACCCAGGACCTTGCTTTGGGCACCCTGCAGTGCATAGTCAACCCAGGACCTTGTTCTGGGCACCCTGCAGCACATACTCAACCCAGGCCCTTTTTCTGGGCACCCTGCAGCACATACTCAACCCAGGCCCTTGTTCTGGGCATCCTGCAGCACATACTCAACCCAGGACCTTGCTCTGGGCACCCTGCAGCACATACTCAACCCAGGCCCTTGTTCTGGGCATCCTGCAGCACATACTCAACCCAGGCCCTTGTTCTGGGCATCCTGCAGCACATACTCAACCCAGGACCTTGTTCTGGGCACCCTGCAGCACATACTCAACCCAGGCCCTTGTTCTGGGCACCCTGCAGCACATACTCAACCCAGGCCCTTGTTCTGGGCACCCTGCAGCACTTTCCTTTCTCCCATTAATTTTTAGCTAGCAGTGAGATGTGAGTTAATGCAGGAGGAATAAGCCACTGGGCAGACCCTTGGAGACTTTTTTGTATCTGAGCAAGCAAAACATTCCAAACTTGTGTATTCATCTTGGCTTGGACATTACTCTGATTTGTGTGATTGCTACAACAGTATCCAGTAGATTAACTACTACTCTGGTCACAGAGAGTCATTTATTAACTAGAAGGTTTATTCAGGTAAATAAAGTCAATCTGAAAACAAAGTGGAGGATGTCAACACTTCCAAGGAAAGAGCTTTCACAGAGGTGCTTTGAGCCTTTATCAAAGTCTCATCCTTCTCTATTCCCAGCTATCTGCTCAGACCAAAGTGCACAGTATTCAGTAGTCCCTCTAATTTCAGGTGGTGCTTCCAAGTGGGTGTTTAGGGTTATTGAGTCTTTCTGTAGCTCAAAACACAAGTTCCCCAGGTGCTGGCTGCCCTCACCTAGGCATGATATGTGAGTCAGGGGAACAAGACATGACTCGGTTGTACAATGACTGGGAGAGGCCATGAAAGGTAACGTGCAGGGTGTGTGCAAGGTCCTGCAGTGGGTAGGGCCTGGAGGCTTTGCATGTTACCCTCATGTCTGCAAAGGAGCCATGAAACCCTTATAACCCCTCCAGACTTCTGTGCACTTGTTTGTTTTCACCAAGCTTTCCTTTGCAGCCAAGGCAGCAGCAGTGACTGGCCAATCCTGTGCTGTGCTGGAGCTGACTAGGACAACTGTCAGCAAGGCCATCTCTGCAGAGGCAGATCACAGAAGAAGGTAAACCCTTCTTTTTAGAAAGTTGATGTTGATTCTAGGTGTTCTGGGAGCTGTTTCACAGCAGGCACAACAAGTCATTGCAGAGAGACAGATGAAAATCATGACAAACTGCTTAAGGATAGCAAAGAATGGGAGGAAACAATTAAAAGAGTTGTTCTGCCAAAGAAAATGTCCATAGGATGATGTCATGGTGATAAAGTTGACCCTTTTTTAAGACCCAGCTTTATAAAGGTTCTTAGATGTCATAAGGAAGAGGGAAAAAACAACAATCTTTCAGATTTTACAGTGAAGGAGCTACAGCAAGGCATGTCCTAGAGGTTCAGGCACAAACCCAGAGATTAAAGGAATCCAGACTTGCCTGTGAAGTCTTTCACAATAGTAAATCCATTTCAAAACTTTTAGTGCTGAGTGTTGAAAACTTGTTTTGGCTGAATCAGTGCATGAGATTGCCACAGAGAAGGCTGTGAAGGACATTTGTGTCATTATTAAAGATACATGGACATGCACTGATAGGGAGTAGCACAGCCTGAAGTCTGTGTTGCACATCCATACTACCTGACTGGGTGAACATGGACATAAACAGAGTAGCACAGCCTGAAGTCTGTGTTGCACATCCATACTACCTGACTGGGTAAAATGCTTCACTTTCTAATTCTGCTGGATAATTTTGTATTGTGAGCCTGTACTGTTAAGCTTGTTAAGGATTTGTGGAGTTGGGGAGCAGAGACAATTGGAAATAGTGTGCCACAGAATGTTAGAGGTTGGAAGGGACCTCCAGAGTTCAACACCCGTGTCAAAAGCAGGACCAGAAATACTCCTGTCACTGGAGTTCTTATTGGTGTGTGTGGCAGTGTAGAAAATGCCTGATATTAACATATCAGGGGTAGCAAGCTTTCTAGACTCCCAGGATAGGGAAGCTGTCACCTGTGCTCCACAGAGGTAGCCCTTGGGCTGATCATCCAAGAGGAGGCAAGCTTTCTAGACTCCCAGGACAGGGAAGCTGTCACTTGTGCTCCACAAAATGGTGGCCTTCAGGCTCATACATCCAAGAGGAGGAAGCCTTCTAGACTCCCAGGACAGGGGAACTTTCTTGGCTTCCCCAAGAATTGATTCTTTCTCTGTAGCATTGAGTACTGCCCCTTGTTAGGGCTTCTCCAGGCCCTTTTGACTTTTTGTTTGCTGCTGCTTTGGTGCCTCCAAGGAATCACTCATGCCCTGGCTCTCTTGGGCTCTCTTGCTCAGTGCAAGGATTCAGCAGGAGTGAGCTTTGCTCTTATTTTGCCTGGGCACTGTGGTCATACTTCTATGACCATTGTCTCTGAAATAGGTTTAAAAATTAACACAAAATAACCCAGAATAATGTAAACAACATAAAAATAACTCCTGTTTCCACTGGTATCCTTTGTGGTTTGTGTATTTTAAAGTGTTTCTGGAGTTGGAACACCTCCCCCAACATTTCAGGCAAATAACAGGCTCATGGTTCCTTGACTCATGGTGAGCACAGAGAACAGAAGAGCACAGTTCTGCTGTGTGATGTTGAGTTCTGCACAGCAAGCTCTGACACAGGGCTGAGGACTCCATCCAGGAAAGCAGCTCTGCAGTGTAGGTCCCAGCCCACTCTGGACACAGGGGCAGGGATGGGCACACCTATGGGCAGGTATTGGAGGCACCAGGCTGAAACCATCATCTTCATCTTGACACCCACCCCTCAGCTATTTATAGAAGTTTACAAGATGCCCTCTCAGCCTTCTCAAGGCTAAACAGCCCCAGTTCTCTCAGTCTTTCTTCATAGGAGAGTTGTTCAAGTCCTGCAGTCATCCTTGTAGCTCTCCATTGGACTCTCTTCAGCAGAGCCCTGTCTCTTGACCTGGGGAGCCCAGGTGTGGTCTCACCAGGGCAAACTAGATGTCTAGTGCAGAAGGATCCATAGCAGGTTCCCTGTGTAAGGCAGTGCCCACTTCCAAGTGCAAGAAGAGTTTCCCAGTACCTGACATGGACTATAAAAGCAGGCAAGACAACTCCTGAGAGAAGATGAGCCACCAGTCAAGGAAAGCAGGCTTGTCTGTAAGATAACCTTGAGCTCATGAGCCTTGTCATTTGTTTCCTCTTGTTCTAAAGTCCCTTTTTTCACTGGCTCACTCTTAGTGCAAGAGAAGATGCCCCTGCATGGAGAGCAGCCAAAGGAAGTAGCTAGTAAGCCAGTAAAGTAGTTCTTCAACACATTTAGACTAAAAACTGCCTCCATGACTGACTGAATTAAAACAACTACCTAGGGGCTTGCCTTGGCTTAAAACACTGTGACTTCTGGAGGCAGCTGAACTTGATTTCTTTGGACTCTAAGAGACCAGTAATGTATTTGGGACAATCAGGTCTTTAATCACCTAGAGAAGAAATATCCCTTCATAATGGCACACCTGACAGCAGAGAGCCATTCCCAGCACAGAGAGTATTCTGGTGGCAGACAGTAGCACTTGAAATCTTGAAATGGAGTGATGGCATGCAAAAGGGAGTCACTCAGGGGCTTCATTCTAAAATGTGGACTTTGATGGTGCAGATGTGGGTTTTGTGAAAGAAACCCACCAGGAAATGATGTTGTGATATCACAGAAATAACTGCTGCCTCTCAGCCAGCTGCAGCTGGTGGCAGTGGTAGGGGCAGGATGTGATAATGGGATGGGATATGATACCCTGTATGCCTACAAAGCACAAATGATGAATGATGCTTATGAGACATCCAATATGATGTTAGATGTGCCCACTCCTCCTCACATTAAAAAAGCTCCTCTTCTTGCTCATTGCCTTCTCTCTTTTGGATCCATGACGTTACTGTTTACTTTGAATCAACACTGGTTCTCATCTGAGCCCATCCAGCTCACTAATGCAGCAGAAAGACAGACAGTTATATTCTGGGCTATCAAGGACTGGCTCAGTGAAGAGCCCAGCAAGCCTGGGGCAGTGCAAGGAGAGGTGGGAGGCAGTGGTGAGGCAAGGAGGACCCTTCTCTGGCTGTGAAAAGGGGTCAACTGCCCATCAAGCACCAGCCTTAGCTACTCCAGGGTCTTTTTGTCAGTGAACCTGGCCCATTTCCAGGCTCTTGTTTCTTTTACATTGATACTTCTGTGAAAGAAAAAGAAGACGACTTAGTCAATAGCTTTCTAGTCACCCTTGTTGGACATTTTTATAGTCTTCCCAGGCTGCTGAAACTCAGCCATCAGATTAGTTGGAAAGGGCTCCCTACTGCTTACCTCTTCTGAAATACCCCTTCTTAGGGAAATGATTGCTATTTATGAGAAACACAATACTTACTTCCTTCAGAGAGATTTTGGGTTGTTTTGCTTTCATTTTCTTTGTTACCAGCAGTTTTGTTTTGCAGTGCTTTTCCTTCCTTGGAGGAAGCAGGAAATTGAGCCTCAGTTGAACCCACTTTCTGTTTCTGCAACACTGTGGGGTAAGTCTCTGGCACTGGGGCAGAATGCCCATGTCATAGAACCTTCTGGGAGGTCTCATCTAAGGCCAAGCAAGGGGTCAATCAGACACCACCAGGAGTTTCTCTGAGATAGTGATTTGATCATCCCAATAGCTATGTGGGTTTACAGCTCCCAGCCCCTTTGCAATCAGATTCGAAGGGAATCTTCTTCAGTTCCCGAGTCTTGTTTTATGGTGTGATAATACAGAGAGTTTTGCTGATATATTTAAGGGGCAAAGTGGTGCAGGGCAGCTTAGCTGTGGATAATGTGAGGTAGATGTGATTTTTTAAACAGAGATCTTTTGAGAGTACAGACCTTTGAACTGACCATTATGGGCTGCAAGAGGAGAATGGGTCATGAAACTGCAACTTGAATTTGAGCAGTGAGCCTGCAATAGAGTTCATAATGTCTTCTAGTGCTACTGTTCCTCTGATGTCTGCTGCTATCCTGTGTATCCATCAGCAAATGAGTTGGTGTCACAAATATAAAGAGAAGGGCTCTCAAGGTTGCCTCTGTCAGGATTGCCCAAGAGGAGAGAACACACTGGTTGGAGATGTTGGAAGTGGACACCCAAAGAATACTCAGCTCTCTACATAACTATTTCCTTTCCTCCAGTGTGTCTTCTTCAGATACATTTACCACCACTACCTCTCTGTCACAAGAAAGTGGCACTGTTTCTAATTCTATGTTAGTTAAAACAACTAAACTGTCCACAAGTAGTGGATGCTTGCTTAGACAGCCCATTTTGGCAGCTGGTCTGTGGAATCTATTATTGAACAGCAATTTCCTCACCTTTACAAGACATTCACATGGTGGAAGTTAGAAATGTTTTATAACTGTTCCATATATGGCTTGTTTTTGTGGTCATCATTTCCTCTTTCTTTGCTCAGAAGGTTTTTTTTTTTCCAAGGTGAATTGAAGATGCAGCTGAAGATGTGTAGCAGCCCTACCCAGCCTGCTGTGCCTGCAGAAATCTCCCATCCACCACCTATGTCCACGTTCAGGGTCAAGTGAGTACTTTGAGAAAGAATTACACACACTGCTGAAAATGGATGTGCACAGGTATGACAGATCAGCTGGGTGCCTGACTGCTTATGTGCCCGTTGTATAAGCAGGTGTATATTACATAAGTGCTTCTAGCCTGGAAATTTGGAACAAACGAAAAAAAAAGGTGCTTCTGGAAGTAAGCTTCGTTTTTCCTGTGCTTGCCTTGCATTGTAAGGTGGCTACTCTGGCACTTATTCCACAGGGAACACAATAGCTGGCTGGGGAGAGCAAAGATTGCTGATAATATGCTTACAAGTCATTAGCAGGACAATGCAGTGGAGCCCTTTGAAGTTTCCTACAAAGAATTCAACATCCCTGCTTTAACCAAGGTATGTAAATATTCAGGGCATGCAGGGCAAGTGCTGCTGTCTGATCCTACAGCAGCAGGAGATGGAAGCTAGCAGGCAGGAAAGTTTTGGCAAGAAGGCAGGCGATGCGAGCACCTTGTTTGTTCAGCCTCCCTTGTGGAGCACTGCTTCCTGCCTGCAGATGAGGCACCCTGTTGTTTCCAAAGAATGGAGTAAAGTCCCAGTATTCACAGGGCCCCAGCTCCTGAGGTGAGTTTTGATGCTTCATCTGATTAAGAGCACAGAAAAATCCCCATCTGTTCACCAAACAAGTGCCTGCTTTCATGCTTCCACTCCGTGCTATGTAGGAACAGACTTCTATTCAAACAATGTAGAAGCAAGCCCAGACTCAAGTCCCATTCAGTTTTGGGCATTCACTACAAGAATCATAGAATCAGTCAGGGTTGGAAGGGACCACAAGGATCAGCCAGTTCCAACCCCCCTGCCATGGGCAGGGACACCCTACTCTAGATCAGACAACCAGAGCCTCATCCAGCCTGGCCTTAAACACCTCCAGGGATGGGGCCTCAACCACCTCCTTGGCGAACCCATTCCAGGCTCTCACCACTCTCATGGTGAAGAACTTCCTCCTCACGTCCAGTCTGAAGAACATCGAGGTGCTGTTGTGTGTTGAAAGAAGAGCATTGAAGCTAGTGAAGGGTCTTGAGCTCAAGTCTTGTGAGAAGCAGCTGAGGAAAGCGGGGTTGTTTAACCTCACTCTCCACAATTCCCTGAAAGAAAGCTGTAGTGAGGTGAGAGTTGGTCTCTTCTCCCAGGTAGCAAATGGGAGGATGAGAGCAAACAGTCTCACATTGCACCAGTGGATATTTAGTTTGGATCTTAAGATAAATTTCTCCACTGAAATGGTTGTAAAGCCCTGGAACAGTCTACCTAGGAAAGTAGTGGAGTCCTCCTCCCCAGAAGTATTTAAAGGACATATAGATGTGTTGCTGAGGAACACAGTTTAGTGATGACCTGGCAGTGGTGACTTGATCTTAAAAGTCTCTTCCAACCAAAATATTGTATGATTCTTTATCCCTGGTATCAATCTCTGATTCCCATCATCACAAACAACACCAGAGTTTCAGGAATCAGGTCAATTCTGTGGCCTTTGGGAATTTTAACCCTGAGTCTGCCACAAGGAAGAAGAACTAGGAAGAGGTCTCTTCCAACCCTGGTGATACTGTGATACTATGATACTGTGACTTGGTGCAGCCACTCAACAGGTTGCTTTGGTTTTTAAGTTTCTTTGTGTTAAAAGTGAATCAATTTCCTTCAACACTGAATCATTTTTGAAGCTCAGCTGGAGTGGCTTCACAGACAAGAACTGGCTCAGAGAATAACCGTCAGAATAGGTTTAACAACCTCTTTCCTTCTTTTGGAAGTCTCAGAGAGGTAATGTTTCCAGCCAGCTGACTGCCAGGGGATCCAGGTTGTTGTCCTCAGATGTGGTTCCTCAATACAGCAAGACTCCAGAATTTTATAAATGTTCCCAAGGCAAGATTTGTAGGAAAAAGCAATAACTTCTGCTTTATTTGCACTGTGTAAATGAAAACAAGGGCCTGAAGGGTAACTTGCATTCCTCTTTCATTTTCCTGGCTTGCTGTCTGTGTGATTTAGGCTGTACTTGATCCTCACATCCACACGAAGGCTTTTGATCCAGAGACTTGTACATGAACAAAGCAGCTCCATGATGCTCTATGTGGAGGCACGATTTGCAAGCATACAAGACAAGCTGTGTCTTCAGGCTGACATTTCAGCTGCTAGAGCTTACCTGCATCCTGCCAGAAAGAGTCTGTGAGTTATGGGTTCTGTCCATTCCCCTCCTTAGAGCCAGGCCAGGCGTAACATGTTATATGAGGCGAGCATCCAGAGTCCAGCAGCTCTTCTCGCTGCTCATGATGGAGTGCACAGAGTGAGAAAAAAATTCCCTCTGACCTTATGATTTCATGGCTAGAGCTGGCTGAAGGCTGAATGGCTGGATCCTTCCTGGAGTTACAGGCTGCCAGGTACCTAAAGGTCTGAAGAGAAAACATCTGGTGTTTCCTTCTCTTGCTTTTGGGTTCTTCTGAGCTCTGAATTGATTACAGTTTTTAGGACTAGAGATGTAACTTTTGTTTTCTCTAACAAGCATGGATTTATTAACCAATAATAAATGTAGTTCAGGTAGACCTGCCAGCTCAGAGCTCCTGAGAGCTACACTGGCCTCTTTTTGTGGATTTCATCTCTGACTTGAGCCAAATTATTCAGATTTTCTACCACAGTGTGTCCCCATCTTCAGTGGGATAATCAGGTGGAGGAAACCTCAACACCTCTTTTCCCCTCTTGAGACAGATTACAAAGAATTCATGCCTGAGGATCACTTTGTGAGAATTGACTTTTAACACTGAATTATTGGTACCTTGACAAACCTCTGCTTTTTTTTTGCACATGGGAGGAATGTCATGAGAAACAGATTGCTTAAAAACTCTGCTAACCAGATAATCCTTGCACGTGGTGCTGCTCCAGATTTAAAATCTCCACTTCTGCATAGATAGAGAAGTATATGAATGGATCTGCTATCTGAAAATACATCCATTTGAATACCTGCACACTCTGGGCAGCCTACAGTAACCCTGGAGAGGCAGAACTGTTATTAGCAGAATTTGCTTTATTGTGCTTTAAGTACTCTGGACGACATTCATCCCCTGGTGGAGTACTACTATAGTTGAACAAGTGATTTCTGTTGCATATAAGACCCCTGATTTCTTGGCACAGAGAATATATTTTTCAAGCACTTACAGTTCAGTCTTTGGTATGTGTGTAGCTCTCCAAAATCCCCATCAGGTTACTTTGCTGTTTCATAGAATCATAGAATCAACCAGGTTGGAAGAGACCTCCAAGATCATCCAGTCCAACCTAGCACCCAGCCATAGCCAATCAACCAGACCATGGCACTAACTGCCCCATCCAGGCTTTTCTAGAGCACCTCCAGGGACAGTGACTCCACCACCTCCCTGGGCAGCCCATTCCAATGGCAAACCACTCTATCTGTGAAGAACTTCCTCCTAAAACCCAGCTTATGTTTCTGACAACCTGGAGCAGAGGCCTGATGCTGATGTGAGTTTCACATGTTTACTCTGACCTGTAGACGTTGCAATTCTTGTGGAATCTGTTGTACTCACCTCTTTCTTCTTCTCAGCTTTGTGTGGGTAGAAGGCATAGTGTCCAATTTAGCTTCCAAAGTTTCTCATTTAATTCCTGCTCTTTGCTGGAGTCTCACTAGCAGATTGCAAAAGCCTTGTAAAGGTAAGACAAAGCAAGCAGGGTGTAAGTGTTGGGTGATCCAGGGACTAAGTATGCATCTTCTGAATGGAAATGCCAGGCGCAGGAAGCATTAACTCAAGTAGATATAAATGCCTTAGGTTGTCTTCAGCTTAGACACTATTAATTAGCCTAACAGTATCAATGCTGCTAGATCTGAATAGCTGCAAAAAGATCCCTGCTTTATCCTGACACAGCACAGAGGTCAGCTGGTGGTCAGCACGGTGCTTTATTCATTCATCAGCACAAAGCTGAATGTTTCCAGAGACAGAGGTTTTGTGCCCCCAGGGAGTATTTTTAAGATATGTCTTATCTATTTGTGAAATTCAATGTTCAAAAGGCAAAATATGTATGTCTGAAGTATTTCTTCCTAGTCATGGCAATTTCACATCCCTGCAACTCAGTTCAGAGTTGAGAGTGTGCTGAGTGGAGGGAACACAGCTTGATGCTTGGGCTGTGCTGCTGGCAGATGAAATAATCTAGTCGTGACTTGCAAGCTGTGTTATGAAATCATTGATACTGGATAAACATGGAACATCTGGCTCTCATCCCTCATAACCCCACTTTTTTAACTGTAAAGAAATATTCACAGTGACACTGCTCTGAGTGTACAAACTAAATACACAAGTGTGTGAAGATGCTCACAGACCTCTGCACCTTGAAACATCCCAGGGACGTGGTGGAGTCGCCGTCCCTGGAGGTGTTGAAGAAAAGCCTGGATGAGGCACTTAGTGCCATGGTCTGGTTAACTGGATAGGGCTGGGTGCTAGGCTAGACTGGATGAGCTTGGACGTCTCTTCCAACCACATTGATTCTATGATCAGCAGGGAATAGCACTGTGACCCAGCTACACAGTCTGCAGAAATGGCAGAACTGAGGCAGGGGCACAATTTGTGTGCTCCCAGACCCATCTAATGGGATTATCCTCAAGCCAAGGAGAAATGTCACACCCTTCAGCAATACAATGAGGGATCTACTGGAATAAGCATTGCAACGTTAATGGTGCAGCCTTACACTGAAGCAAAGGCAAACTACTGCCTTGTTGATTCTGAAATGGACTTGTCCTGTAACTCATTTGCTTGCTTCCACGGTTTCCCTTGAACTAGCACTCACCTGCCCTTGCTTTGGGCCAGACCACAGAGCAAAACAGGAATTAAAAGCAACTCCACGTACAGAGAAAAAAAATCTGCCATTTTACTCCCTGATTGGAGTTTCTCCAAATGGTTTTTTTTTTTAACAGCTGATGATTTTTGAGTTTGGAATACATGTGAGTGTCTTTGGGACCATGCATTGGATGAGGTCCTGCCCTCGTTCCAGTTCACAGCAAAAGCCACGCAGGAACAGACTTGTTTTATGGCTTACAGCCTGGAAATAACTGTACTCAGAGCAACGTGGCCTTCCAGAACTGGAGTGATCAACAGCGTCATTGCAGTGTTTTGTTATGTTAGACAGCCAAATAATCCATGGAGAAGCCAAATACAGACGTGTTTTGTTTATACTTAGCACAAGTGCTTAAAAACCCTGATGAAGGGCTGTCAAATCTTTGGAACTCAGAATGCAATGTATAGCAGTAGACTCAACTGTCTACTGGCATAAAGTGGTGAAATTCTCTCAGAGTTAATAGAAATGTTTCAGATAGTGCTAGCAGGGGAACTGCCCAGCTGTGTTTCAGCTGCTGCCATCCAAAGCCCTAGAGAATCAGGCTCTTCCCAAAGAAACTGAGCTCTGCAACACCAGTAACTAACTGTTTAATGCTGTCTTCATACAGAAAGTGCCTAGAGAATCAGACTCTCTCCAAAGAAACTGTTTGAGCTCTGCAACACCAGTAAGTGGGAATACCTGCTTAATTCTCTCTTCATACAAAAAGTGCCTAGAACTCAGAAGGACAAGGAAATTACTCTGCTTAATGAAAGTTAGCAGTTTTGGAGTTATTTACTGTGGTTGGAAGTGCAGATCAAACAGAGAAAACTCATCTTGGCTTAAAACTCAGAGAAAAGCACTGCTCTTTCCTCCTCCCCCACCCTGCCCTTATTTCACCTTGCAACTCAAAAACAAAGCTCTGGTAATGCATTTGTGCATTTGTTGTATTTGTATAAACCCATAAAGGTAATCTTAGCCCTGGAGGGCTTACAGTCCAAATGTTACGTGGCAGCTCCCTGTGTACACACGAACTGCCATGTAGTGCCAATTGAAACAGTGCGATAGTTCACCTCTGTGTGTACTTGCAGGGCTGATGCCTTAAAAAGACACCTGAACAATGGATAATTCAATCTGCTGCTGCTGTCAGGTTTGTGGGAAGGGCTTACTGTTGCAAAGGCCTTTTACTGATTTCACCTGTAATCACAGAAGAATCTTCTAGCAATGCATCTTCAGAGAAAGGGAGGGAATGGAGAAATGCACCCATCAGTGCACTCTATCTGATCTTATTCCACTCTTATCAACCTCCTTACAAGCTTTTAATGTGTGAAATGATAATGTGCAAGGGCAATACTGTGAATCCACTCCCCCATGACATTTTCAATGCATTTCCCAGGCCTGCTTTTCCATCTTGCAGTGTAAAATTAATTTTGGCCAAATCTTGAGTGAATTAAACTGCAACACAGTGATCTCTTTGCTCAACTCATATTTGCTGTCTGCCTGGTTTATGTTGAAGAGAGGCACTTGGGCATGCCAATTATCCTGTCTTTTATTTGCCTTGTGCATTGAGCCTTTGGCTACTAGAATTAAACTGGAAAATGCAATTAAAAGCATTAGCTGTAGCAAACATACCACAAAATATCATTATATGCTTGACAATGTTCTCCTTCATATTGTTAATCCCTGCAGATCTACCTGTGCTATTAGATTGCATATATGGATTTTCTTCTTCTCAAAAGGCTACATTAATTGGATGGAGCAACTAGCAGGCCTCATTGCACAAGGGAAGAAAAGGAAGATGTCACCACACTTCAAAACCTCACCTGGCTTTTCTTGGTGAGTATGCTCTGAACTTGAACTTGAATTGAGCAAACATTATTCAGGCTTTGAAATGTTTGCAGGTGCCTAGACAGTGTCATTAGATAATGTTTTTAGACAAACAAGTGTTTAGCTTGGTGAACCATGGAGATTACTGGGTATAAACAAAGTTGTCTTCAATTGTGATGAAAAATACAAAGAGGAAGCTTGGGTGATGGTGGGTTGGGCAGATCTTTCCTACTTACACACCCTAGCAGGGAGCACAAGCTTCTGGGCCATGCTGGCAGCATCCTCTGAGAAGCAAACCTAGGTAAGGGGAGTGCAAATGTCCCTCACTCTTCCTTGCCCAATTAAAATACATGATCAAAGGAAAGCAAAATTCTGCCACAGAATGTAGTTACAGTAAGCTGGAAAGGCAGGAAACACACTGCTGATGGACACAGCACTCAAATTCCTGTGGCTATTTCCTTGTGGAAAATATTTTGGGGAGGGAAAAGGGAAACAAAGTGAAAAAAAAAAAAAACTGAGATTTTTTTTTTGTGGTTCAAACTCAGGTTACTTGCCCTATCAGTTAGTCTGAGATCTGAGCATGCCTAGTGCCAGTACCTCTAAAACTACTGAGCTTTACACCTTCTCTATAGTGAGAATATTAGAGTCATGTGAATTGCTCACACAACACTTAAAAATCAGAGCTCTCAACCTCTGGCAGAAACACACCACTGCAAAAGAGGCTTCCTGCCTCTATTGCAGGACCTGGCAGAAATCTCTGTCACACTCAGTTCAACCCTTACTTGTGGCTGCCCTCAGGAAAATCACAGGCTCACAGGATGTTAGGGGTTGGAAGGGACCCAAGGAGATCATCGAGTCCAACCGCCCTGCCAGAGCAGGACAATACTATCTAACACAGATCACACAGGAACACATCCAGACAGATCTTGAGAGTCTCCAGAGAAGGAGACTCCACAACCTCTCCGGGGAGCCTGTTTCAGTGCTCTATGACCCTTACAGTAAAGAAGTTCCCCCTTGTGTTGAGGCGGAACCTCTTCTGCTGCAGCTTACACCCATTGCTCCTTGTCCTATCACAAATGTTTCCACAGAACACAAATGTCCAAAGCACAGAAAGGCACAAGCAGGAGAAATAATAAGAAAGAAAGAAAGGCTCTGGGGAAGTGAAGCTCTGTGGTGACATTTCTGCATCTCCAGTTAGATGCTGACAGACAGGCTGGCACCTCTGCGGAGTTAAAATGGATCAGGATGGAGAAAGGTGAGTTTTTCATTAGCCAGAGCCTGCATCTCCAGCCCTGCGTGCTGTGCTGTATGCAAACCTCTTAAATACCTGACACATTCAATTCCAACAGTAATCAAAAGCTGAAATTACAGGCAGAAAGTGGAGGAGCAGTGTTTATAAGAATGGCAGTGTTAGGAGTGGTGATATCTCTGACTGTGGGTCGATTGCAACATTTTGCTCCTTCTTGTTAGTCCTGATAAGGGCTGTAAAAGAGCCTATAATCCAGGCAACTTTGCCCAGCTGGACTCATTCAACTAATGATTATTGCTTAAGATGCATCAGAGAGAAAACATAAATCAAACTTCCTGTGCCCAGTGAAAAGGAGACTTCAGATATCTAGGCTACTACCAAGCACATAGAAGTACTCTTCCCCTTTATTGTAAGGGATTTGGTTTTGGCTGTGGAAGGTTTGGCTAAAGGGCAAATCTGCCCTGATTTGCACTAGTTCCTACCATTGCCCAAGACTGAGTTTTGATCGCTTTGTAAGAGTGCTGCTGACTTGAAAGAGTGCTGCTTCACGGCAGCTCCAGAAGGGCAGGGCAGCTCAGAACACAGGCAGGGCGTTGTGGCCAGCCTCCTTCCTTATGAGTTACGGGACTCGTTTAATGTTTGAAGGACTCTACTGAAACCACACTGGCTGGTTTGTTTTCAAACATTTCAGGGAAGGGGAAGCAAGCCGAGTGTGGGGTGGAGCAGATAAGGGCCAGCAGTCCTGCGCTGCTGCCTTCTTTCCTTGGCTGATTCATTTATTGATCCTGGAGAAAGCCAAGTTTGAAAGTGTTGTCCTTAGCCACCGTGACAAAGCTCAAGGGGTACTGGGTGTTCACAGATCCTTATGGCTGGGACAGCAGTAGCCAGCTGCTGGAGTCTTGGGGCCACAGGCTTGGAAGTCCTTAGGACAACATTGGTCTCTCTGTTGGAGACAGCAGACTGTAGTTAAGGTCCTAAAATGCCACTCTGTGAGTCACTGAATTCTTCCTTACTAAATTTGTGGAGGGCCATGAAGGTGATCCAGGGGCTGGAGCACCTGCCCTGTGAGGACAAGGCTGTGTTGGGGGTTTTCATCTGGAGAAGAGAAGGCTCTGGGGAGACCTTATTGCAGCCTTTCAGTATTTAAAAGGGGCCTGCAGGAAAGATGGAGAGGGATTCTTTATCAGGGAGTTTAGGGGCAATGCTTTTACAATGAAAGAGGGTAGGTTTAGATTAGATGCAAGAAAGAATTTTCTTCACTGTGAGGGTGATGAGACAGGGTTCCCAGAGAAGCTGTGGATACTCCACCCCTGGAAAGCCAGACTGGATGAGGCTTTGAGAAACCTGATCTAGTGTAAGCTGTCCCTGCCCATGGCAGGGGGATTTGAAGTAGATGATCTTTAAGGTCCTTCCTAAACCAATCCAAGATTCTAAATGTCTAAGTCTCCTCAACTGCTCTAAGGAGTATAAATTTGCAGAGGACTCTCTATGCTCCCAGCCCTACAGCAGCTTGGATGTTGTAGAAAATCAGTCAAGTAAGAAAACAGCAAACCTGCTGAGTTAGTCTAAGTGCCATCCTATCACATTTATGCACTAAAATCCTTACCTGAACAGACACTGCTGACACTTTGGTGGGCTGGTGGATTGGGCAATGCCTTGCACAAGCAGGCTACAGAAATCATAGAGTTCAGGTGAAATACACCCAGCTGAGCACTGGGCTAGCTCCAGGTCTACTGGGGAGCAAAAGAATGGCTCCTTAAGCTGCAAGCTAGCTGTTTTGATTAAATTCACAATCTCTTCCTGCTAGCCTAAATGAGTAAACACCCTCATTGTTTTGCTTCACTGTTTATGAAGAGCTGGCACACTCCCAGGTGCTGATGAGGAGGGAAGAGAGGAATGACACAAGCAGCGGAATTCCCCATGGCCTTACCTGTGTGGCTCAACAGCCACCTCTGCCCTGCCAACATCTGGCTCTGCTCACGTGTGATGGGAGAGCTTCTGCTGCTGCTGCTGGGGCTGCTGGAGGTATGAATGTGTAGCCTAGTGGATGTCCAACCCTTGCTAGGCTTGTTGTTTTCTGAACTTTCCCCTCAAATACCCCACTTCCCATGCAGTCAAGATCCCCTGGCTCTGGAGATGTTGCTTAGGGAGAGGATAAGGTATTAACAGGAAAAGCACCTTCTGCTTTAACTTGTTTTTCATCTGGAAAATAAGTGACTGTGGAATTTTCTTATGGATCTTGGCACATATTAGCTTTTAATGATTTATGTGCCTTGACTGATTTGGAAGTTGAAAGGTAGTTGGTTTTGCTCCAGCTCTGGAAACAAATTGGGTCAAGCTGAGTTGCTTGGACGCTTGCAAGTAAAGTTTGGTGACTCCTGCCACCAAACACAAAGAGGGCTGAGTAGACTCTGCTGCCCTTAACTGATTACATGTTAGTAAACAAAGAGGGCTGAGTAAACTCTGCTGCCCTTAACTGATTACATGTTAGTAAACAAGTCTGTGGGGGAAGTTCTAGGAGGAAGAGCACCCATGTGTGTTGGCTCTGCTGGGTTAATATGCAAATAGTAAACGACTTTTCACAGGAGTGCCATTTTGGGCAGGCTCAGGAGAGGTTCTGTAAAAATAAACTCTACTCAGGATAAAGTTGAACTTCTAAGTGACACTGAAAAGTAAGTTAAAATGAGGACTTACATTTTGAAGTAAAGGTCCAAATAGATGGGATGAGTGGCTGGTATAAGCAAGCCATCCATCTGCCTCAAGGGCCAATGGCATCCTGGCCTTAATCAGGAACAGTGTGGCCAGCAGGACAAGGGAGGTTATTCTGCCTCTGTTCTCAACACTGGTCAGGCCACACCTTGACTATTGTGTCCAGTTCTGGGCCCCTCAATTCAAGAGAGATGCTGAGATGCTGGAAGGTATCCAGAGAAGGGCAGCAAGGCTGGTGAGGGGCCTGGAGAACAGCCCTGTGAGGAGAGGCTGAGAGAGCTGGTTGTGTGCAGCCTGGAGAAGAGGAGGCTCAGGGTAGACCTCATTGCTGTCTATAGCTACCTGAAGGAAGTCTGTAGCCAGGTTGGTTTGGTGTCTTCTGCCAGGCAACCAGCAACAGAACAAGGGGACACCGTCTCAAGTTGTGCCAGGGCAGGTCTAGGCTGGATGTTAGGAGGAAGTTGTTGGCAGAGAGAGTGATTGGCATTGGAATGGGCTGCCCAGGGAGGTGGTGGAGTCACCATCCCTGGAGATGTTCAGGAAAAGACAATGAGGCACATAGTGCCATGGTCTGGTTGATTGGAAGGGGCTGGGTGCTAGGTTGGACTGGCTGATGTTGGAGGTCTCTTCCAACCTGGTTGATTCTATGATTCTAATTGAAGGTGACAGGTTAGCAAACCCTTTTAGAGCTTGCTTAAACTCAGGCACTCCCTTGGAAACTCAATCAGGTGAGAACATCACCAGCCTAAGAAATCAAGATGATGACACTCATCAAAATAGAAGGCCTGAGCCCAGCTTCATGCCAATAGCATCGTTTTAGTGAGACTCAAAGGACCATCATAAATCTAGGGTCGGCCTATAACCCTTAATGAAGTGGTTCTAGTTTTGTACTATTGCATCATATACCTGTGTGTATATCTACATATATACAAATACAATTTATAAAGAGTAGTTCCTTAGATGTGCTGAAAAGTACACATTGACTCAGGCTAAGAGCTCCTGTGTCACCGTGTCACTCACAATGAGTCATCCAGTTCCAGGCCATTTTCACATCTGTCTGTCTTTGGTTTTCATAATTGTGCTGCAGCGTTGGACAACACCCAGTGAAGTCTATGTCTGTGTCCAAAGAGGCTCCTTACATGCAAGGCACCCTTGTCTGTATGCTAACCATCCTGGGATTTAACATTAAATACAAATCCATGATGTGCTCTATGATTAATCGTCTGGATTCAGAGCAGATCATATGGGACCTGAACTAAACAGCTGACTCTGTGTGCTCAAAACTAGGCTTAGGTCGTGCCTGTAGTGAGTGGAAAACAACAAAAGTCATTTTCTCCCCCTTGACTGTCCAAGCAGGTGATCAAAAGCAAGATTTGAAATGTAATAATATTTTGGAAGCCTAATAAGCTCTGTTCCACTTTTGCAAAGGAAATGGTGATGAAAATGGGAATGCAAAAGGAAACTAAGACGTTTTTGGAGCCCTAACCTTGGCTACAGCCTCCTACCACTCACAGCTGACCTCTCCAGCTGCAGCAAGGAGGTGAGACCATTGTTCTGACTCCTTCATGCTTTGGGGGATTTTGGGGGTAGAAAAGAACCTGTCATAAGCAGATACAAGCAGTCTGCTGCTGCCTTGCTGCATCTTCCCTATTTCGTGGTGTTTCCATAACGCATGGTGTGTTTGTGTGACAGGGATGAAAATGCTGGAGCAGATGATGTGATGGCAGTTAGCACAGCATGAAGTATGTGCATGAAGCCAGAAAAACATGAAAGGTAACTCATCTGATCACTAAAACAACCTAATGCTCAGCTGCTGACCATGACAAGTAACACTGCCTTCCTCAAGCAGCATCAGGGCTGCTCTGCCCCTGGGGCTCTTGGAAAGGTCCTCTCCTCCTCCCAACATCAGGAACAGAGTGCACAAGGCCTGTAAAACTTATCTTTTTCTTGCATTGAGTTACCTTATGCAACATTGAAGGAGCAGAAATGCCATGGCACAAGGGCAGAAATAGCCTCAGTTGTGTAGGAACTGCCATCCGGGGGTTGAAACACCTTTGTTTCCAGAGGTTCTCATGGCTCTCCATAGATCTGCTGCTGTACATCCATGTATCCCTCACTGACAAATCCATATGTATATGAAGGCAATGGGGACAGTTCTGAAAACAGAATAATTCACATAGCCATGTCCTCAGTGGGAGGCAGAATTCCCCTCAGTGCCCTCCCTCACTTTTTCACTTCTGAAGAATAGAAACAAGTGCCAGTGCCTGCAGGAGACCTGAGTAACCGCACACACCCCAACCAGTTTGCTGAACCAACACTTCCCTCACCTTAAAAAAGTCCTTATGGTTTGCCAAAGACTGATAATGATTCATGCCAAGGAGTGATTCTGAGGTGCTTGGTTGTTTTTGCTCAGTACTTTCCCACTGGCTTGAGTTTTATGCCTTGTCCATGCTTGAATTCACAAGTCAGGGCCTGGGCTGCCACCAATGTTTTGGTGTGGTTCCTGTAGCAATGCTTTTGGTTTTACAGCGCTGGACTATTTTCAAACTAGTCTTTGTTTTCCGTGCTCCCTCTGCTGGTTGTACTGTGTATAATTATATTTTAATTAACCCTCTCGGGTTAAAATTCAACTGCAATGAAATTACTAAAGTAACACTAAAAAAAATCCTTCTGTACTCCTCCACTGTACTCTGAATTCTACATCTCGATGGCACTGAACGTACTGCACCTGTCCTGATATTGGCACAGTGTTTGTGGGAGGGGTATTTTTCTCTGGCACCAACTATTACTGCTTTTATACCTCTTAATATAAGATATATTCTCTTCTTTATCAAGCTCTGCTTCTCCTATATCCCTGGGCTCTTACAAGGGCAAGTGCTGTGGTTCGTAGAGATTCTGCTGCAGAATAGAACAGGGGTGGTGATGGAAATGTTTAGCATTCTCTTGTGTATCTAAAGTCAAAAAGAGTCATTTAAAATATAGTTTCTGCAAACAGAGTTTTAACAGAGCCACTGCAGCCTGGCCTTTGTTTTCCTTTTGTTTGTTTTTGTTGTTGTTGTTTTCTTTTGTCTGTCTTCCTATTGAATAGTTGATAAACACTTTAGGATGCTCCAGAAAACCATTGTGAAAAGTTATTACATTTATGTGAGGGGCAAAACTTAGTCTTATATTAATGATGTGCTGCCAACTATTTAAACAACATTTATCAAAGAAAAAATGCCACTGGATTCATGCCTGAAAAAAAAAAGGTTGGGGGGAAATGAAAAGCAAGGAGAAAATGTGTGGCTCCACTGGGGATGAACAAAATAAAATGTGGCCCAGCTCCATTTTGTTTTTGCTAAGTGTGAAGCAAGGAGCAGCAGCCAGGCAGGAGAGTTGCAGGCAAGGAGCGAGATTCCTGGCTGCAGAGGCTGCAGGCTGTGTGGGCTGCCTGGCTAGGGAGGGTGCAGGGGCACCAGAGTCGCAGCCCCACCAGGCACCTGCTGCTGCACTCCTGCAATTGGGGGTGGGAAATAGGGTGTAGTGATGGGAACAGGGAGCTCCAGCATCATGGAGGTATCCAGTGCAGTCAGAAATGCACTTGGCACCAGACTCAGCCTCCATGCTTGGTGCTCTCATGAGATTTAAGGTGTCAGACAGCCCCACCTGGATGTCTCCTACTCAACAGCATAGTAGCTCTGCAAAAACTGGGTACTATCTATGGCAGCTTCACGCTTGAGCTAAGATGCCTCACACATACCTAAGGCCATTGCAAGGTGCTGCTGAGGATGCAGTGCCAGGTGCTTTGTGGCACAAGTGGCAGCGAGGCCCTCAGCGGGCACTTGCTGTGCTTCCTCCCGCAGGGGCACCCAGCACAGGTGATGTGTATGGCTGCACCTGGCTCTGGGAGGCACTGTCCTGCAGTCAGACTTTTTACTCAATCTAAGAAAACATGACTGGAAAAAAAATGTTCTATGAGGCCCAGCCTGGTTTTAATACATTCAATTTAATGCAAGCAGGACTATGACTCCTGCTGCTTAAAAACAGGCTTCTAAGTCCTTTGAAGTTTTTTTCCCCCAGCCTCTTTTTTTTTTTCAGCAGGAGGAAAGCTTTATAGTCTGTGAAAGTCATAGAACCCTGCTGGACCAAATGGCAAACCCCCACATTAAGCTACTTCAGAAGTAATGCTGCTATCCCCATTAATAAATGAGAGAGCAGGGGAAGAAAATGGGTAACTGTTCAAAGTAAGACTGTGAAAGAAAGGCAAATAGGAATGGAAATAAAACTAGGGCTTGCACTGGCTAAACCAGATTTCAAACCGCCATGTCATCTGTAAACATATAAACGTGGTTATAGATCAGAATGGAGAATGCAAGCTCTGCTGTCTGCCTTCAAAGAGAAGAGCACTTGCGCAGGTATCATCCACTATTCACCACCAGCAGGTGTGGTCACCATCAATTACCTCACCCTTGCAGCCCAGGGGCACACAGGCAAGGTTTCCTGCCTTGAAAACAACCACCTTAGCTTCCTTCTCCCGCTCTGTTTCACTGACCTCTGCTAAGTGAAAACTCAAGCTGTAGATACTGCACGTTGGTCCGGGGAAGTGGTGGGGGGAGGGAAGAAAAATTAAGAACCAGAGATGTGTTTCACTTTATTTATTCGTTCTTCATTTTGACAGCAGAGCTCAATCACAGTTGCTAATTAGGTCTTACAAGACCTTTCTCCAGCACTGGGAAAGAAGCAAAACAAATGTCATGCATAAGATATTGAATGCATTCATATCAAGTTATGTTCTACTCTGGGGATTTGAACATCATAAATAAGAGAACATCAAACCAGCTGAGTTTGTTTAACATCATTGTTACAGATCATAGCAGCTTCAAAGGTTTAACACAGGTTAACTTATTTCTAATAATTCTATTAGAAGAAGTTTCTAATAAGGTTTAGTAAGAGATTAAAAACCAGAGAGGCCCAAACGCTACAAAATAACATTTGAGAAATAAAAGAACTTCTTTTTTGTTCATAGGGCTTGAAACCTAGTGGCCTTTCTGCTTTTGTTAGGGATTCAGTTTTGGAATCCTTAGATGGAGGTTAGGAATTCAACTTAGTTGTGATTTTTATGCTCCATGAAACATCTTTAAACAAGTCTGGGTTTTCAGGAATGACGAACTCACATCATCTAAGAGGTCCAAAATTAGGGAGACAAAACCTCCATTTATTCCTGCAAATATTGGCCGAAGTCCTGGAAACTTGCCAGTAGAGTTTCCCAGATCATTGAAAGTAGGACACAAATGACTATGGGTTCCCTTAAGTGAGCTTTATTTTTCAGAAGTTTACATGTGAATGCTTTGATGGCCATCAGGAACAAGATACTCTTGTCATGAATAGACTGTCTAACTGTGGATGCAGGAAGGAAAAAGAAGGCTGTCTTCTACAAGCAGTTAGCCAGACTTGTTGATTTATTGAGAAGGTAAGTAGACAATTTTTCTGTCTTCTTTTAGATTAACTCTGTACTACACACAGGTGAAATACAGTTACAAAGAGTTGATCTGATCCTGCAATATGCAAAGTGCCCTAAACTGCCTTGTGAAATAAGCAAGGAATGAAAGTGTTAGCTATGCCTGAGGGACCACTTTAGAAGAGATAGGACTGAACACATGAACAAATCAAGGTGTTGTAACATGCATTAATCTTAATCTCTTGCTAGCAGACAGCAGCTTTCTGTAACCATGCCTGCCGGCTCTGCTCGAGCTCTTGGCTGAGTTAGTGTTCAGTTCCTAGAAGCTTGCAGCAGCTGAGGTGGAAACAACCCTAAATACTTAACGTCAGGCATAGAGACTGCATGCAAAGGAGAGCAAAGCAAAGCAAGAAGAAAGGGGAGTCTGGACTAACACTTGCCTCATGCTTTATGCTGAATTTGAATCAAGTGTCTAGAGCAGCTATATACTAAAAGGTCTTCTTACAGCTAGAGCTGACACCTCTTTGTGTATGCTATAGGATCCATCTTTGCAGCTATCATGTATTTAAATCATACAGATGCAAGATAAAAGTAGTCACTTTAACAGAACTTGTTAATACTGTAACATCACATCCAACTTGTGCTGTGATCTTGGATGTTGCATCAAGCTGGTGATGACTTAGTAAACACATTTAATCCAGTTATTTAGTTGCTACCATTTCTTGTGCCAAGACTTTAATGTGCTTCAGTGCATGAAGGGAGTTCACAGCTGACTCCAGGAATACATATGCCAGCTCTCCATTTCATTTCAGTTAAAACAACCAGCAGCAATTAGAGCTTCACAGCAGATATCTCTAACTTAGCTACAAACAAATGCTCATCTAAAGGTCTCCAAACAGCTCTCAGGCAAACTTAATTATTCATAGGAATATTACCCATGTTTTTTCCAGTACTACAGTTATCTTTTAATGATGGCAGGTGGATGTAAATTACATCATTTTTGACATGGATTTACTCTTCAAGTAAACTCAGTGTAATGATGTTTTTTGACTCTGTAAATCATAGTCTACAGTCAAGTAAATGGATCTGCCTCCATACAGTGGAAAGGATGCTGGAGCAGACCCTTCTCAAGGTTAGTAACTACTCTTTAGAAGGGACATAGCTTTGGTTGCTGTCTAAGTGTAAATTAGACCTACTGAAGTGGTGATTATGGCAGAAAAGAGGAAAGAGGGTTTGAATCCAGAAAACATTTGAATTCTTCTGTAGTATTAACTGGCTACCTCAATCAAAATTTATTCTGAGATTCAGATTGTCACACTTGGCTGTTCTAATTCCACTGAGTCTTTGTAACGATCTAAATGGGAAAGGAATCTGAGCCACTGTTGAAAAAGCTTTGGCTTGTAACCTCTCTGTGAGCCTATGCCCAGAAATGTATTTCAGCCTGCATGACTGAGCCTACACCAAAGCCTTCTCTCATTAATAGCTTTCGTTAATACATGCAACCACATTAACAACCTGAAGTTTCTAGGAAGCAATGATTCAGCAAAGCCAGTCTCATTCTTAAATCCAAGGAATGTGGACTGGCCTGTATGTATTTTAAATGACAGAAGGCAGATTGGTACCAGTACCTTTGAGTTTGGGTTTTTTTGTTTAAAAAAGAACTTTCCAGAATCCTGCCTTAAGAAATGCTGTCGGGAAACTACCTTTGTCATGACACGGAAGCCTCACCTTTTGGTGTTTTCACAGGAGACTACACAGAGATGAGCTCAGTGCTTACGAGGACCTTCAGCCTAGCTGCATTGCCTCATCACAGGGCACATTCCTTGGAGCCAGCTTTTAGACGAGTGAAAGTCAAAAGCCACAGAAGCCTGCCTTTGTCAGGTAGGAAATTACTACTCCCTCTATTGTAGAAAAGGAAAGTGAGGCAAAAAGAGATTAAGTTGTTCTCCTGGGGTCCCACAGGAAGCCTGTGGTAAAGGTGAGAATGAATTTAATCCTTCAGTTTAGTCATGGGTGAGCTATTCTCTCTTCTTTGCCTGGAAACACTGGGCTTTTGACCTAACCTCCATTTCAGCAAGCTGTCAACATCCTGGACAATATACACTGTCACAAGTGGTTTCACTTCCCTGTCCTGCTTTGTCTGAATTTTAGACTGGTTCAAACTAGAGAGGTCTGTTCCACGATAGTGAGATCATCTCAGCTAGTGTTTTGGGTCAGCCTACGAGACAGACAAGGTCTAGCTACAAAGCTCAGATTTAAACCTTCTCTATAGATTAGAATCCACATCCATTTGCTGGCATTCCTCCTCCCAAGAAGCATGAAATACAGCAAATACTACAAGCACAAAAGTCAATGAACTATTATTAATTACAAACATTAGTGCAAAACATACAGCAGATTATTTTCAGTAAGCTCATTTTTTTTTCAGTAAGGAGGTCATTTAACTGAGGCTTTGAACACAGAGGAAGTCACATTCTTTAGTCAAATAGGGAGCCAGCTTTGAAGTTCACTCACATAAGCAACCAGGAATCTGCTGCTACACATAATAGTTAATCTTACATTTGTATGTATAATAGTTTCTATTGAAAATGTATTTAGTCCTGTGCTTTTATAAAACATAAGTAACTAAAAGGCAATAAAGACCAGATTCCAAAGCTGAATGACAGGTTTGGCTGAGGCTTGTCCAGTTCTTTAAACAAGCCATTTGTCTGCATGCCTAAAAGCCAACACCTAAACCCATGCTTGATTTCCACACGTATGGCTCTACTGTCAAAGACAGCAAGTGCTCATCACTGTTGAAAACTAGCTCTCATTTTTCTAATGCCTTCAGATGTAGATGTAGGTAGCTGGCTTTACTCTGCATCATGTGAAAACTGTGGCCTCTGCACCTCATTCAGAGTCACAGTCTGAAAGTGGCAGCAGGTTGAAAGTGCTACAGGAATGCGGATCTCCCTGGTCAACATTTGTTTATATTTGTGGATAGTCATCTAAAAGGAAAAGATCAAAGTTTGAAAATGTACTTCTCAAAACACTTTGCTGGGCAAGGCCAATCAAGCTCATGGATGCTGTCCTTAGTGGTCTATAACACACTCCCAATCCCACCTCTCCTCCAGCTGCAGCTGAAGGGATGAAGTCCAAATCTGGAAAAGTGCACTTTGTCATTATTGGCTCTTTAGCAAATACAGACACCAGAGCTGCCCACCCTGTGTCTTCTAGCGAGACTGTCTCTTCAGAGGTTCTCATCCAGCCATTTTACATAGCTGTTCCTGGTCTGAAGGCCCGCAGAGAAGTCTGCAGGCCAGCTGGTGAATATCATGCAGCCGTGAAAGCAGTCTTCAAAGTGATCGAGCGTGACCTCCACGCCAGCCTTCTCCAAGCGCCTGGCGTACATCACTCCGTCGTCTCGCAGCACGTCGTTCTCACAGGTCAGCAGGTAAGTCTTTGGCTGCAGCTGCAAGGTTTCATCTTCTGCAAGGAGTGGGGCTGCTCGTACATCCAGCAGCGCTGGTACCTGCTGCACGATTTCAGCCTTGCCTGTGGTTTGTATTACAGGCTTGTAGTTCTTTTGGAATGAGGAAGGCAGCAGAGATGTCCAGTTCAGACGCTCTCTGAAAGAGGCAGCTTGGCTGACGTCAAGAGCAGTGTGGTTGTTCATCAGCAGTGAGGCAGCCAAGTCAGAATGAGCATTTAAATAATAGATCCAATAGTCAATCATGACAGTACGACGAAGAATAGGGATATTCATGTTCTGCTGATAAGAAGGAGTACTGAAGTCAAATGCCTGAAGGACTGGATAAATTAAGGCCTGAAGTTTTGGTCTGATGGTCAAATGCTCGTCTTTGCTAAGCTGAAGGTAAAACACAGGAGAGAATTGGGATTATAAAGAAAATAATCATTACAGTTCAACCTAGAATGTCATAGAAGCAACCACTCATTTCACAGGATCAAGAGATCATCAAACCCAGCTGCCCTGCTAGAGCAGGACCATATGACCTAGCTCAGGTCACAGAGGAATGCATCCAGATAGGCCTTGAAAGTCTCCAGAGAAGGAGACTCCACAACCTCTCCAGGGAGCCTGTTTCAGTGCTCTATGACCCTTACAGTAAAGAAGTTCCCCCTTGTGTTGAGGTGGAACCTCCTGTAGTGCAGCTTCCATCCATTGCTCCTTGTCCTATCACAAAGAGCAAGTGAGCAGAGCCTGTCCCCCCCATTCCTGATCCCCAGCCCTCAGATGTTTATAAACGTTTATTAAATCCCCTCTCAGCCTTCTCTTTTGCAGACTAAAAAACCCCAGGTCCCCCAGCCTCTCCTCATCAGGCAGTGCTCCAGTCCCCTAATCATCCTTGTAGCCTTCTGCTGGATCTTCTCTGGAATACTGCTCTTATGCAGATAATGTTACTATTTTGTCTGAAACATTAGCAGCCTGACCTTTTTCTTCTCTTGTTAAGGACAGTCATTCAGCCAGACTCGATATTCTGTCTCCAACAGAAATCAGTGACAAAAGCTTATTGAAGAGTGCAAGAAAAAAGTGTTAAGTGACATTTCTCTAAAGCAGTGCATACTTTAACAATTGGCAGCTGAAGGACTTGGTAAATCAAAGGAGCTCTTTTTGCCTTCAACAGCTTTTCATGTGTTTTTCTTCCATGAAGTTATCTAACTGCATTTTCAGCAGATCCACATTGCTGGCATCCCAGGTTTCTCTAGCAAAGGCTCACCATATGCAGAAGCACCTTGCCATATCTGACATGACCCTCCACCTGCATTTGATTTGAGTATGCCAGCTATACATCTGCTGCCCACTAATTCTTTAACTGGAAGAGTCACCAAATGCCTCTTTTGTTTCATCTTCTACATAAGATACACAGTTCTCTATCAGATCTCATCTTGCTTAAAAAGAATTATGCATCAGGAAAACAAACCAGGAATGCTTTGTCCAGAACGTGGTACTCATGTCTATCAGTCCTTAAAACTGAAAACATTTAGCATAATTGCCTCTTACACATTTTTTCACCCTAATTGAATATTGCAAGGTTGTGATGATAATTAGTTGTCTGGACATGGTATCCACTTTCTTATCACCAATGGTTAGGGCAATACAATAAAGCTAATCATAATATTTCACTCAGCCATGAAAAATATTATTACTTGCCCCAGGCTGCCTTTAAAATCTTTATCAGATTACATTCAGATTACATTTAAACTGCAGATATACAAAAGACATTTTGTTAAAATCGTACAGTGCTACAGGAACACAATTTAACAGAAGAATTAAGCTTCCTTTATTGTATTTGAAAGAAATATTTTTTTTTTAGAGTATCTGGAAACAGGAAGCTAAACTGATAGGGAGGTATAGGCTGGATGTTAGGAGGAAGTTCTTCGCAGAGAGAGTGATTTGCCATTAGAATGGGCTGGCCAGGGAGGTGGTGGAGTCACCATCCCTGGAGGCATTCAAGGGAAGACTGGATGAGGTACTTAGTGCCATGGTCTAGTTGACTGGATAGGGCTGGGTGCTAGGTTGGACTGGGTGATCTTAGAGGTCTCTTCCAACCTGGCTGATTCTATGATAAATTAAGGATATACCTGCTTACTTAGAAAAAGAAAGAATTCACCAGCAAAAGAGGGAAAAAACAGTCATGTAGCCACCTACTCTTAAAAAGTGGCCCATAATACCTCATAATTGTAGTGAGACATTTCTGGCTGTGTGACTGATATTGCAAGGGACCCATTTTTCTTCTGTAGACTGATCAAATGCTGACTTTTTCCTTGTTTGTCTCTAGGTCTGGCACATCACCTTGTGGTGATGCAGCACAAACAATCTGTCAACCTGTATGCACCAATAAATTAAGGACTGTCGTACTGCAATGCACAACAGATACTGGATGTTACCTGCTGACACACAGCAGCTGCCAAATTTCCTCCTGCACTGTCCCCAGAAATTGCAATTCGACTTGGGTCAACTGAATACTCAGCTAAGACATCAGGCTGCAAGAAATGCTTAGTGGCACGGAGAGCATCATGCCACTGCTCAGGGAAGCACACCTCTGGTACCAGCCGGTATCTACAAAGTAAAGAGATGAGAGACAATTACTACTGTCAGTGTAGCTCTGTTTCAGGATGAATAGCTGCTACCAGGTATTCCTTAATGGTAAGTAACTGTTTGATTAGGATAAATATTACAGGAAAATTATGAAGTGGGTAATACTTACATAAGGCCTAATCTTATAATTTATGCTCTAATTCTGAAAGATGAATATGAACCTACTAGATATGAATAATACCAAGATAGTATAAAACTGTGAAGCACTCCCTAGGATTTCCCAATAGAGGATTTCATCATGTGTTATAAAAATGAATGAATATTTAAAGCACCCTTGGTAAGGCAATCACAATGATCAGGCCGAGCTGGAACCAAATCCCCACCTTCATGAGTACAAGGGAGAGTAAGTCAAATATGCCCAACACCCAAGTAGTTCTGTGTCCAAATTTTTACCTGTGCTCAGGAGACAACCTTGCTATACCTCTGTGATATGAAATGAAGAATAGCCAAGAAGTAAATATGAGTCTGTTCCAGTGCAACATATTCAGTAATTCCTCTCCCTTATCAAGGAGCGGAGCAGGTGTGGTATGGGTGGAGAGACTGAGACACAGATAGCAAACACTGTGCCCAGGAACAGGCAGCAGCTGAGTCCCATTCATGAAATTTTCTCAGCTTCTAAACAAGAGTGCAGCAGGAATCTGTTCCTATTTACTGAGTAACTTGCAATCTAAAAGCTGTTACTAGGCTTTATGGTACCAAGCACATCTTCTGTTTGCAGCTCTTCAATCCACATATTTTACATATTCCCAGTGGAGCTGAGCAAAACAAGCAAAACAAAATCTGTTTTTCTGGTTCAAAACATTGTCTTTAAAATCTAAGCTAAAGAGAGTTTCATACAAAGAAGAAATTAACAACTTAGGTTACACAAAAAGTGGTTCAAAATCCAGATCTGACCTGCTTTCAAAAAGCAATCTATGTATTGCATCAAGCACAAAGGAATAGGAGGGAGTCCTTTGGGAACTCCTGACAAAACTGGGTAAGAGACTCTGCATGTATCACAAAAGTGAGACATGCAATTAAACCAATGAAAAATGTAATTAGTCTTCAGTAATTAAGTACAAAGGCCTTGATGGAAAGATATGATGGCTAAGGAGAAGAGGTAAACAATAACTCAGACAAATTTACACCACCATAAATGAGAAAAGCAATCGTGAGGAACTCTTTAGTACTGCTTGTCTGGTAAAACCAACAGCTGCTTTCTTCCCCCCAGGAAGTGGGGGGGAAATAACCCTTCAATGTGTAAGTATTGAATGAGTAACAATGACTCTATATAATTAAGCTGCAATTAGGCACAGAGCTTGGTATATAATATACCGCAAGTGGGAAACTTGAGCATTTATTACCAAGCAAAAGCAAATACTGACATTGACAGTAAGGATGGGAAGAGTACCATTCAAGCTGGAGTCATCTAGGTAACACAGTTAGCTAGTTGAGAGGTTTGTTTACCTTGAAATCGTTCAGTGAGGTAAAAAAGCAGCCCTGCTTCCCTGTTGTCTGGCTCCCTGGCAATCTTCTCTTGAGTGGAATACAAAGCTTAAATGAGATGAATGGAACAGGGGGAGACTGACAGAGCAGCAGGAGCCTGCCAGACACTACTGTGTGTTCTGGTTAATGTGCAGGAGTAATTTTAATGGATGATTTTTGTGTTGCAGACCCTTGCTTCAGATTACTTGGAAACTATGGCTTATAGATGAGACTTCAGAGGGATTTAATACAGGTATTTTAATATCTCATATATATATATACACACATTATCTTAAATATATACATAAAAAATACACCTTGCAGCAGTGGGAGTGGCCACTGAGGATGGTACAAATCTCTTCTGCTATGTGAGGCACAGAGATGTGGTTCAGCCCTCCTTCAGCTCTGTATCATGTCTAAATGTGTTTGAGTATTTTTTGTTTGACTGGTTTTAAAGTTCACAGATCCTTACAGAACTCTAACTTGCCACTCCAGTGAGCTCAGGGTTTGTCTGCACTCCCTGCATGTAGCCACAACTTCAAGATACACTGATGTTTGCATTCTAGTATTTGTCCAACTGAATTCAGTGCTACTTTCTTTTCCCACACTTCTGCCTTCTAAAATAACGAGAAACTCAAACAAATTATTGATACCATTAAAATCTGTTGTAGTTTTAAAAGGATAAAAATATCAGACTGGGATAGAGAACTACTGTTCAGAGTAAAGCCTTACAGACCAGCCAGTAACAGAGAAAAAGCTAAATTAACTACGTTAGATCCTTCTAACACCTTACAATTACTTTAGATTACTCACTCAACTGAGACAACAACAGCATTGAGAGATTCAGCCATGATTCTGCAGAGATTGTTGTAAGCACCCATTTCTGGAACAAAAAGACAGGATGTTAGGGACATGCAAGTCCATTTATGTAACTGTTCACAAAGCCATACCTAAGTCTTCTCAGAAAGTACAAAGATATGATACAAATATATCAGGTGTGACCAGCAGGATGAGGCAAGTGTTTTGCTCCCTCTACTCTGCTCTCCTGAGACCCCATCTGGAGTACTGCTTCCAGTTCTTGTGCCCCCAGCATAAGAGGAACATGGAACTGCTGGAGCAGGTCCAGAAGAGGACCACGAATATGATCAGAGGGATGGAGAACCTCCTCTATGGGGACAGGCTGAAAGAACTGCGGCTGTTCAGGCTGGAGATGAGAAGGCTCCAGGGAGACCTTAGCGCAGCCTTCCAGTACCTAAAAGCGGCCTACAAGAAAGCCAGGAAGGGCCCTTTTACAAGAGCTTGTAGTATTAGGATGAGAGAAAATGGCTTTGAGCTGGAAGCAGGTAGATTTACACTGGATATTAGGAAGAAATTCTTTACAGTGAAGGTGATGAGACACTGGAACAGGTTGCCCAGGGAGGTTGTGGATGCTGCTTCCCTTGAGGCATTCAAGGCTAGGCTGGATGAGGGCTTTGGGCAACCTGGTCTAGTGGAAGCTGTCCCTGCCCATGGCAGGTGGGTTGGAACTAGGTGATCTTGAAGGTCCCTTCCAACCTAAACCATTCTATGAATCTATGAAATACAAGCAAGTAAATGAGATCAGCTTGCAGAAGCTGAAGTGCTTAATACATGTGGTAGCAGAAGGAATACAGTTCACACATTGAGAAGTTCTACAGTCCAATGCTTGCTTTCTTGTCTTCTTTCCTGGTGACCCGGGGCATATCATTTCATCCACCTATCAACAATTCTCTCAATTGGGCAAAATTTAAGGTACCCAGTGGCTTGGGGGCATTAGCATCCAGACAGTTATCACCATATCAATCACTGTTATTCTTTTTATTACATCATGCATTGCTTTGATTCAAATGAGCTGCCCTATTAACGTCAGCTGAACTACTCATTTAAGAGAGGCTTAATAACAGCTATCCTATTTATCAGTGGACTGATCTTCTTTAATTTTATTTCTTTCCAGTTACTTAATTGTTGGTTCCTGGTACTGTAAAATACACTAAGGCACTAGCATTTATTCTCACTGCTGTAACATTTGTGCCATTAACTTCCACATCTTGGATGTGAAGATAGCATCTGACATAGCTGAGTTACAGTCACCAAACACAGTGCCATAATTTAATATAAACTTTTTGCACAGCAAGACTCACATGAAAAGGGTTACAGAACACATGAGATGGGCAGGACGCTGCAGACATCCCTTAGGCAGGCTTAAGGAAACCCATCTCAAAGCACAACTCCTCTGTAGAATGAGGAGGAACCTTTTTATCTGCTGTAGGGCTGCAGGACAAAGGGACTAAGATTTCAAAGGCACATCAAGGACTGCTTTTAAAGTTATTGAGGAACCTAAATGTCACATAAATCATGGTCATACATTCGCAGTCCAGTTGCAATCCATATAGTCCTTGCTTTGATACATTTTGGAGAGCCCTATTGATGTTAATATAGGTGAAGATACAGAATACATCAGGATTGTACGGACTTCATGATGTGGACTTCACAGGAGCAATGGGGATGGGGGAAGACTCCTGTCAGATCCCAATCTTAGAGTAGCCATGAGAACCACCTGCCCTTTCTCCTCCCAAGGCTTTTCTCTTTCTGTACCACATGGAAGCACCAGTGGTTAGCTTACTGCCTATGGGTATTCCTTACTTTGTCTGACCATGTTTGTGGCTTCCAAGTTAACTGGAGTAAACAGCATGAATTTCCAAGGTTATTTCTGCTAGTAGTGGCAGCAGTGCCCAGACCATGGGGTGGGAAGCCACCTCTGCCTGCTTTCTTCAGCAGCAGCCCATATTCTGTGATCAGCAGCATGCAGTCCCAAGTGTGTGTTATTTGAGTACAAGCAGTGCTGTCCAGCTCGCTCTTCTGTTCATTGTGTGAAAATGGGGCAAACCCCTTACGTGTAGTCACTGGATCCTGATCACCAAGAACCATGACCACAGAAAGCAGGGCACTGTCTCAAACAGTCCTTCTAGGCATCCCAGGAATGTAAACAATCAACTATTTTGTCCTCTCAGGATGTAACAGAACTAATCTTTTGGTCCTTTTTCAGCTTATGTGCAGATAAGACAGGCATTTTGGCTGTGTGTTCACAGGACTTTAGCCTCTCCCTCCTTAGAGCAGATAGTTGCTGCTGAATTAAAGCACATCTTAGCAAAATGGCCATCCCTGGCAGCTTTTGTGTTCTCTTGCTTGGAGAAAGCCAGACTAGAATGCTCTTTAATTACTGTCAGACACCTACTTGCACGTGCCAAGGCCCAGCCTCCTCCGTGGATGTAGACAACGCTGCGCTTGAGCCCTTCACCTTGCTTTGCAGGGGGTTGGTACACTCTGACTTCCACACCATCAAAAACAGTGTCTGTGATTTTGATGTCTTGGGGGGAGACAAAATCCATCTTATCAAAAGTGGAAATTAAAAAATTCAGAGCTATCAAGTGATGGCTGAGTCTCAGGTAGTCAATCAGGTGACACTAGGGGGGAAAAAAGAGAAACAAAAAGAAGATTTCTGTTACTTCAGAGCGTATCATATGACACTTGCATAGATATTTAATGCAACCATCTTCAAAGGGCAGGTCCTATGTGAAAATGAATATGGATTCTTAGAATTATTCACTGGAAAATGAAAGATTATCAAAGACCTCTAATGCTTTACAGCTCTAATGCTGTATTAAAACAAAACCTTCTCTGTGAAAAGACTCTGCGTTGTCAGAATAAATCAAACCATGAGCACTACATGAATCAAGACAACTATGAATGAGCACTCAGATCCCTGCTTTTGAAAGACGTCTCTGAGAGGAGACGAACCTTATCAGCAGACTCCACTATGGGACTTGTGAGGCTCCTCAGACCAGTGCCAGCAGAGGGCAACACCACATAGGCAAAGCTTCTGTTGGTGGTAAAGGCATCACGGAATAGAATCACAGAATCAGTCAGGGTTGGAAGGGACCACAAGGATCATCTAGTTCCAACCCCCCTGCCATGGGCAGGGACACCCTACCCTAAATCAGGCTGGCCAGAGCCTCATCCAGCCTGGCCTTAAACACCTCCCTGGGCAACCCATTCCAGGCTCTCACCACTCTCAGGATGAACAACTTCCTTCTCACCTCCACTCTGAACCTACCCACCTCCAGCTTCACTCCATTCCCCCTAGTCCTGTCTCTCCCTGATAGCCTAAAAAGTCCCTCCCCAGCTTTCAGATACCGAAAGACCACAAGAAGGTCACCTCAGAGCCTCCTCTTCTCCAGACTGAAGAGCCCCAACTCTTTCAGTCTGTTTGTATGAAAAAATGTAAAGTATTTCTCTTGCTCCACTCCAAAGCCTAACTATTGCCACTTGTGAATTAAGAAAGTTGTCACAGAGTGCAAAGAATTTTCAAAACCAGAATGGCCTCAAAGGAGTACAGAGGTTGTTTGTTGGCTTGTCCTCTACTGACCTGCTGAACTAGGAAGGACCCAGAACTATCCAGGTTATTGATTTGTTTTTTTCCAACCCTAGACACTAAAGTGTATTATTTTTCTCTGTGGAGGAGGTGTGTAAAACCTTAGAAAAATGAAGAATGAGCTGACCTTTCTAGTATTCCCTTACAGTGGAAGGATTTTACCCCCTTTGGCTACTCAGGGGTTTTATCTTCGTGTTTAAACTTTGCCCTGAACAGGTTAAAGACATGTTCCACCAAACAGCACTGGGATCCAAGGTGCCCCTCCAACCTGGATGGTCATGACCTGCTCCCCATCTATAACTATGTGCAGCCCTGAAGATTGTTGTAGACAAAAGATAAACTTTGACATTTCCTCCCCCCTCCCTCCCCAAACCCTATGGCAAATACACTCCAGTGCTATGCAAGCAGGGAGAAAAATCCACTTCCAAACCAAGAATGTACAAAAATGACTTTCTTTTCTTGCTTTAGCTGGTGGTAACATCACCCTGGTGAAATAAGCTTGATGGGAACCCAAATTTTACAGTACTTGCTGCTTTTTGGATGGAATATGATGTCTTTATTCTGCCAGGCTTTTCTCTGGGAGAAGAAACACAAAGTATCCACCCAGCGGGGAGAAATGCTGATTTCACAAGGCTGTTTCTATCTCGGAGTTCCAGACTGTGCTCTTCTCTCACCATTGCTTCTGAATTCCCACAGGAAAATCCAGTTCGAGTTTGAAATCTTCACGAAGAGCAATACATCTATTAATAATCTGGCACACAATTGGGTGGGCTGCCCCTGATGTAACCAGATAAAGAGCTGACCCTTCCCTGTAGCCCATGGAGGTTCTTGGGGAAGATAACCACTGGGGAAGCTATTTCAGAAATACTGCCAGGGAAAACAACATTTGTATGGATCATATTTTTTTTTAGCCTGACTGTGCTGCAATAACCATTCCATTTCAGTTTTCTCCCACTTTTGTTCACATGCTTTGTAGATGAGATGGCCACATGTTCCCTGGAATCAGAGATGTTTTATTTTCAAGGCTGGTTAGTGTTGTTTACCAAGGAGCATTTTGCCCTGTTCTTTAAAGCACAGAGCACCGCAGCCATCTGCAGGTTATCGAATGCTCTCATGCCTTTTCCTCCCTGTAACAGGCCACTCTTTCCAAGAATCCCAAACTCCAGCATTTCAAAGAGATAACTTTGTAGGTCAGGACACAAATCAAACAGTCCCCATTTGTTCTTTTGTAAGGCATGAGCAGGTTTTTTTCTGTCAAGCATTTACCAGACAGATTTTTTGTATCTTGTCTGGTCAACCTGTTTGCTTGTTGTTTGTAAGGCATCAGGGAGGTGATGAAAGACAGCCAAGGTGGCTTCACTAAGAGCAAATCCTGCCTGATGAACCTCCTGGCCTCCTTCTATGATTAATTATGACATGAGATGACCTATGGATGTCATCTATCTGGACTTCTGCAAGACCTCTGACACATTCTGTGTCCCCCCCCCAGCATCCTACTCACCAAGTTGGAGAGAGTGGGATTTGATAGGTAGCCTGTTCAGTGGCTAAGGAATTGGCTGGATGGTTGCTTCCAGAAGGTAGTGGTCAATGGCTTGAACTCCAGGTGAAGATCAGTGCTGAGTGGTGTCCCACTCCATAATGAAACCTTGAGCAGGCAACATTTTTAGTGGTTGGCTAAGTCTCTCCTAACTACGTTGCCAAAGGGCAGAGCTTCCTTGACTGTTGTTCCCTGCCATACTTCTTGTGTTAGCACAAAGAAATGCAAAGCCTCAGAGGAATGGAAACATGAATAGGCCAAGAGGGAGGACTACAAAGAAGTTGTCCAAGCAGCCAAGGATCAGGTTAGGAAAGCAAAAGTGCACTAGAATTAAACTTAGCGAGAGACATAAAGGGCAGTAAGAAGAATTTCTTCAGGTACATCAGGGATAAAAAAGGCAGCTAGGGGAAGATGTGGGATGAAAGGAGACTGGAGACCTGGTCACAACAGATATGGAGAAGGCTGAGGTGCTCACAGACTGCTTTGCCTCAGTGTTCACTGGCAAGGGCTCTAGCTGTACCACATCATAAAGTTGTACCTGGTTATGTCACATGCAATGAAGTAGTTTGATCTTTGCTGGAATCCTGACAGCATGCAGGACTGTGGCTGGCTGTCAGATACAGCACTTATCTCTGTGTGTATGCATGTGGGAGAAGAGAGGGAAAACAATTTTATTCTCTGGTGGAGAAATAGACAAGGAAGAGAAAGCAGAAGGGAGACATGGAGAAATTAAGGGACTACAGAAGAAAAGTAAAGACAAACTCACAGAAAAGAGGAGACAGTATAAAGATGAAAGTCCATAGGCAATTATAGAATGAATCATAGAGTCATAAAATGTCAGGGGCTGGAAGAGACTTCAAAAGATCATGAGAGTCCAACCCCCCCTGCCAGAGCGGGATCAGGATCCCAGAACTGCTGTGCCAACCATGGCCACAGCATGCAGAATCATGGGCAGGTTTGGCTTGGAAAAGACTATAAAGATCATTTTGTTCCAACCTTCCTGCCATAGGCAAGCACACATTTTACTACTTTAGGTGGCTCAAAGCCCCACCTAGCCTAGCCTTGAACACTTCCAGGGAGAAGGCATCCACAGCCTCTCTGGGCAACCTGTGCTTCTCTGGGAAATCTGGCAGCATCACTCAGCAGCTGGTCACAGCCACTAGTTTTCCATGCAAAGACTGGTCATATGCATGTGTCTGAATAAACACTTCTCTTCTGAGCAGGTAGCTGGGGAACTGGTTAACCCCATGCCATTATGGGCTGGACCAAGCAAAAGGCTGACAAACACCAAAAGCTCAGCTGTGGGGAAGTGAGGCAGAGCTGGATGAGCAGGAGCACCCCAGGAGATGAGGTGCTGGACAGGCTAGCAAGGCAAATGTGAGTATTTTGCTGGCATTGGAGCCAATTCAGCAAATAACTACTGTGAACATATTACAACAGTCCTGCTGGCAGTCTATTGCTCATTTCTGATTGCAGCTTTTCACCTTGGGGTCGTTGGCTCCCCCTGACCCACAGCTGTATGATTTACACTCAGGCTGTAATGCTCCTTAGCTCTCCCAACAATTCAGGCAAAGCAACCATTACAGCCACAGTCTCCTTCTCTTTTACCAGGACACCCCCATAACAGGGACAAAACACAGACCCCCAAGAGACTCTTCATGACTGCTACCTTCCTCCTGATAAATTCTTTCTTTGGTGAGGGGTACCAGATATTGATTTAACTGACATTGAAGGAAAATCTCAATAACTGAAGAAAGGAGTCAGGGTTCTGATAAAAAGCAGTCAAAATGAACAAAGTGCTGCCAGAGAGAGGCATATTAATCACCAATATCTGTTTCTAAACTATTCAGATTCTTCTTTTCGTTCCTTATCTGGTAATTTTATGAAGAATCCCAAATGCTGTTATTATGCTTGTCCCCCCTCATGGACCTGTACTCCAGATTAGACATGTGCTGTGTATTGCAAGAAAAATTAAACAAAAGTGGTTTTCAGTTGCTAATATCTGTTAGCCTCTAACAGTACTCTCAGCACATTGTGAGTCTTTATCCTCGTATGACTTGTATAGCTGACACTGTTGGCTTCACATCCCCGACCTTTAGCCATGGTATTACTGCAACAGGTCTTGCACAGATGGTGCACAAAGGCAGCACGCCCCTGAAGGCAATCTGAACACATCAGCTGCTTCCTCTGCTGCCTTTGCAGCTGGGCAGACCCAAGGTCCTGCACTGACCTTTCAGGCCTTGGTGGGATCAGGAATTAAGCAAACAGCAAAGGCTTTTTTTTCATAGAACACTGCTCAAGACTGAGCCAAATCTCTCTCATGACTGAAATGAGTAATGATGCTGGAATTGAGCAGCTGAACTGTCTCAGACTAAACTTTCTACCTTAAAAGATGCAGCTACTATCTTCAATTCTGGCATTACTCTGCAAAACCCATTTCTGTAACAATGGAGTCCAAAACACCAACAAAAATACCTGTAGTCAATAACAGAGATTAATGAAAAACAAACAGGGATCATTTCCCCAATTAGATGTGTGCAGAACACATTGGTTTGTGTGCATTTCAGGCACTTTATCCTGTTTAAGGGTGACTGTTTATTTTCTTTTCTTTGACAGAACCACTCCATAACGCAGGTGCAGTACTGCCCAGTAAATACATGCTTTTAATGCTGCTATATAAAGGCAGTCCTCAATGTGCTCTTAGTCTTATAAATTTTCTTTAGAACTGAAAAGAAACCAAGAAGACTGTTTTACATTTTATTAATTAGCAGAAACAAGATTACATTCTAAAGTAAGACTTTGTGCATATACCTATTCATCCATGATGATCTGCTTTTATACCACAGACTATAAAGTTACCTCTCACTGCAAATAGGACTTCCAGTGCAGTTCAGTTTTGGCTCAGCTACCATGGCTGCAAGACCCACCCACCACATCTAACAACTTGGTTTACTGTAACCCAATTGCAAGACTGTGTTCTTGCATGCAAAACATCAATAACTTACTTAGCTGGCAACAACCATGACTTATCTCTGTCCAGGAGTCACATACTATGAAACATCTGGGTAGAGAGATATGTTAGAAATGCAAAAAAGGACTAATTACTGTTTTCTCTAATCCTGAATATTGATGTCCCATGCCCTAGATTTTATTCCTAAAGCAAGTGAGTGGCAGAGAAACATGAACGAAATGCTTGGCTGATGAGACAAATACGATGAGAGTTCTCTCCACTGTACAGCTGCCTACCTTCTTCCAGATACAGCTGACAGCCTCTATGCCAACTCATCTGTCCTTCCAAACTTCTGCTAACAGCTGTTCCAGTTGCACAGACACCTTCCTTCCTTGCTGTGCACCAGAATAGCATGTATTTTGACAACAGTGCTTCAGAAATAACTTATTTCAAAGGGTTTATTAAATAAACATATGCAGTTCTCTTTACCCCAATAAGGGCAGTGGTTAGGGGAAAAAGTTGAAAAAGCATCTTACCAACCCTGCTGTTACAGCAGAATTAGGAAATACTGCTTTAGACACCAAGTATAACAATAGCTATGATTTAATCTATGGCTTAATCCCATAATTATTTTTAGGTGGTTGTCCAAACTTCAGTGGAGCTGAATTCTGATGCACCTGCACACATGTGTATGTGTGCAGCTTTTCACTTTTTGATCCAAAATTGTCTTACATCACAGTTTTCCATAAAATGTTACCATGTCCCATTCTGAGACAGGTGTAAGGGCAAATTAGTCTCAGTTAAGCACTTTCACAGCAATTCAATAATATTATGAAAGTCTATCTGTTTTCATTCTGGGGCAACACAGGACAGAGGGTGCAGGACAAATGCCCTGAAAACCCAGCTCAGTCACTAGAATTTTTATGATCTCAGGTAAGGCAGTCCATCTCCTCCCATCTCTGTACCCCACCAATCAAGATTAGGACAATGGCACTGGGCCCTTCTGCAGAAACCTGCTTACAGACACTGCCTCATAAGCATTATGCATTTTTTCAACCAGGCACTCATACCTGAGCATTTGCTGAAGCACCTCATGCTGAGCCAGGACACTGAGTCAGTCTCAAGCTTGTAAAATAAGGTTATAGCTTGTTGGGACAAACATCTATGTGGAAATGCAAAACATTATCATGGGTAAGCTGAAAGCCAGGGGCAGCCTTACTGTATTGTATTGGCAGTGATTAATAATGCACTGAGAGAACACACACACATTGTCTTCTAACAAGAAATTGTCATGCTTCACTGTCAGCTCTACTTCAAACTAAGCAAGAGGCTATCAGCTGTATTTGAGGCACATAAAGTTTGTCTCATGCTCCTAGGAAAATGGGATTACAGCACATTTCAGAAATTCCAAAATTAGAAATGCACTTCTGTCTGATTTAAAAAGCACAACTGTACTTCTGTGAAACCCACAAAGCAAAGTAGTAAGTAGCAAGCTGAAAGTGCATGCAGAAGTGGGTGAAAGTTCGATGGTCACATTGACAGAAATGTTAAACCATTTGCTCTTGCAACAGCCGGCAGAGGAAGAAAAGAGAAGCTGAGCTCTACAGGACATCACTTTATTTTATATACACAGACAAAGGCTAACAAAAGTAAATACTGGAAAATAACTTTTACGATCCTAGCTTCGGGTGGAACAGTTCCTTCCTAATGGCAACCATTTATTCCTGACTTTGTACCGTCTCTCAGAGTTGGAAAGACTTAACAGTTGCAGAGCACCTTCTCTTTTCCTCGGGAGATGTATGCCCCAAGGCTTACCTGTTGTGTAACTAAGGGCACCTCTAATGCCTCTCTTATGCTTCTGTGTACAACTAACTCGTTCCTTCCTTTGGTTTGTAAGCCACCTTAGAGGAACTGTTACTTGTTTAGCAATTTTCTCACTGTACAGGTTTGTATTTCTAAGGCCAGAGATGTAAACAAGCAATTACCATTTCCTCCAAAAGAGTCTTCCCCACCCCTGAGAGCAGGGACAGATGTGGGCACATCAGCCCTGCTTCAGAGTTTGCTTCAGCAAACCACAGGGGCAGGCTCTGTCCTGACAGCTCCTCTTGGGATTACAACCTCTAGAATATCCCAAAAGAGACACCCTTCAGCCTGCGAGCTAGAGACACCAGAATCCATCAGCATATGCCCGACGTACCCCATAAACAAACTGAAAGTGTACCTAAGCCAGCAGCAATATACACAGTGCAGTCATATGATTTTCTAAAGATAGGTCTCCTTCAGCTGGAGGTTATGGCCTTGATTGGGGTGTTCAAAGCTGAAGTGTCATGGTGTGTTTGCAGCCAGCATGCCGGGAGATCATGGCCCTTCTGTCCACTTAAAACAGACTTGGTGAAGCTGAGTGCTTGCTGTTCAATTACTCCAATTAACACCACTAAGCAAGTGGATGTCAAACCCTAGGCTTTACTGAAGAATAAGTATTGCAGGCCATGTCTGCATAATTTTCTTGCAGACAGATGCAAGATCTTCACCCTAAAGACAGGCTTTGATTCAGCAATACACCTTGATCATGAGAAGATGTCCCAGTGGCTCAGATGAATGAGTGGTTTATCCACTCCCCAACTACTTCCAAGAGTGGCATCCAGAGAAGTTATTCAGGCAGAATATACAAGTCTGGACATTGTGGCATCCACTCTCTTCATGCATCCCAGCAACCACAATTATTGTCTTAGGCAGATAGAAGGTATAGTCTCATCTAGTCTTTTTAGTAGCAATTTATGGCCCTTCTGTCCGCTAACTCATTTAATCCCCTTTTGAATACGTTGATGCTCTCATCCACTCAATGTACAAGTTCTTGGGCATTCCAGAACCAACTTTGTAAACAGGAATACTGCTAGGAAAAAGGAAAACCCAACTTTCACATGCATAGTACCTTTAACATCAGGTCTGACCACGACTGACTAGTCCTTGTAAGAGATCAGACAATCCTACAAGGAAGTTCACAGATAAAGCCTTTATCAAAGTTTGTGACCTCTAATCAGTTTCATAAGAGCAGAAAAACGCTGGCAGAAAATGAGGGAAGCTATTGTGTCTTCAGACAAAATCAAGAGCTGAGGAAGTTTTCCATAGTAACAGGATTCCAAATCAAGGCAGTTTAATATCTGAAAGATCTCCTCTCTGCCTTCCTTCCCTAAGGCGTACTTAATGAATAAATTAAAATCATTATTTTTTCTTTTTTTCTGACCAAAAGCCACTAAGGTGGAAGCCAGACTGCCACATTTAGCAAGATCTGCACCACGAAAGCCAGACCAGGAGTGGCTGCCAGCCCC
Organism: Pogoniulus pusillus; assembly: GCF_015220805.1. NCBI lineage: Eukaryota > Metazoa > Chordata > Aves > Piciformes > Lybiidae > Pogoniulus > Pogoniulus pusillus. The sequence goes on along the minus strand of NC_087289.1, from coordinate 10,687,368 downwards.
ACCAAAACGCGGACGCTCTATCTGCCGCTCATCGGGAGGAAACCACGAGCAGCCCGGGGCGACCCTGCCCGCTGCCTTCCCCCCTCCGCAGCAAACAGGTCAGCCTGATCCCTATTCCATCTTCTGCAGCTGGACGCGATACCGGCCCGGTGCAGCGGGGACCGGCCCCAGCCCGCTGCAAGGCGGGTGTAGGCAATGCCGGCGACTGTCCCTCGGCCGGCTCTCCGGATGGGCCGGGTCCCCCTCGGGCCTCAGGGACCCCGGGACCGGGCCGGGAAGGCGCTGCGGGGGACGAGTGGCCGAGGCGCATTCCCCAGGGGCGGACACCGCAACCCTCCGCTTCTAGCCGGGTCCGGCGGTGGGGTGCGGAACGAGCCCGGTGAAGGGAGCTGTCTGCCTGCCTCTTCGGAGCTGCAAGCGGGGCCCGGGCGCCGGCTTACCGTCTGCTGCGTTGCCCGGAAGGTGGCATCCAGAAGCATCAGCTTCCAGGGGTCCGACAAGGTGCCGGGCAGCGGCAGGTACACATAATAGGCGGCCAGGGCGGCCAGCGCCGTCAGCAGCACGCAGGCGGTCCGCATCGCCGCCGCCACGCTCCCCGCGCTGCGCGGGGCCGCTCCGTCCTGCAGCTCCCCGCGGGGAGCGCACCGCCCCGGGGCCGGCCTCTCTCGGAGGAAGTCCGGCGCTTCCGTGCCCAGCCCCACTGGCTGAGAGTCAGCAGCGGTCGTGTGCCAGCTCCAGCTGCTGCCCCACTCGCGGCTGACGGCGGCCTTAGCTGCGCCTCGGCTCCGCGCCCGCGCAGCGCCACCCCCGCCCGGGGCCCGCCCGCTGGGGACGCCGCTCCGCAGAGCTCGCTGCGCCTCTGCGAGGAGCACCCCTGAAGAAAGCGCTGGCTTGGGGATCGGGTGGCTGTTGGGGGTACGGTGCCGGAGGTACCTCAGAGGAAGAGGTCATGCATGGCCTCGACTCGCCGGCCTCTCCTCGCCTGTCCACAGGAGGCTGCCGTCCCCACGGCAGTGGGCTGACAGCTCCACCATTGTGCCCTAGGTCCCCAAGGCCGCTCAAATCTGCAGTGCCTCCTTCTGACCCTTTACCCACACGCAGGTCCGCACCCCTTTGCCCACCCTGGGCTAGCGAAAGCGTCTTCGTGGTTCTGTGCGGGCAGAGCTGGCAGCAGCAAACCCCACGGACGCTCACACCCCACCGGCTTCCTGATTTGGGGGTTATAACACCAGGAGTGCAGTGTGACAGCTCCTTCCCACCAGAGAACAGCAACACCAGCGTCCAGGCAAGAAGGTTCACCCTTCTCCATTGTGCCCGGAGGCTGTGAAGGTGAGATAAAGATTGTAATGGGGATCGATTTGAGTCCATCTGGGAGGATCCCAGACCCAGTGTGTTTCCAGGAGGAATTCGGGGCGTTGTCAGCGCAGGTGCATCTGCCACAGCGGCTCAGTAACATTTGGTTTATGCAGGAACTTTACTAAAGACAAGGAGATTTTCTAAATGGATCTTTTTCATTCCAACACGCAGGAAATACAAACATTACAAAGTTAGTTCAGCCTTGACACAAATAACTACCTCATACTTAGTCACAGTCCAATCTTCAGCGAATTAATGCCCGTATTTAAATAGCCAGATTCACATGCATTATGAATGTCATGCTGAAAGAACCTTTTCTTGGCACAACAGCAGATGGAGTTTCCACAGTTCTGATCAGTTAGAGATGTGAAAGGGCTGTTAGAAAACCAGCTCTGTCAAGAAAACAGCACAGGGTGAGATGCCCGAGGTCTCAAGCATCCCTTTCTGTATTATTCTGTGCTCACATCTCTTTAACCTTGTGTACTGCTCCCCTGCTAGCTTTCTTTTGCACACTCCCCTGCCCTTGCTTTCCCAAACATCTGTCCTTGAGGTCCATGCTCAGGATCCCTGAGTGCAGTAATTTTGTACCTGTCTTTTTCAGCAAAAATCATTGTCCCCAAACCTTCAGCAAAACTGGGTCTAGACCCACTCCTCTCTCATCTGTTTATCTCTTCTGAAGAGTGATAAAATGCTGGATGGCTTTTTTCTGAGCTTTCTCATGCTCCCACTGACCCACCCTATACATCCTGGATTTGATCCTACATTTTGAAAGCTACTGCTTTGGCAAAACTGAATCAATAGTTCTCTGATGACTTTGTTGTGGGTTTTTTTCAGAAGTCAGTTCGATGGAAAAAAATACAGCAGTGCTCTGAACAAGAGTCGTTTTGACCCCTGAGTGCTTTCGAGATATCTAGGAAACAGACAGTCTGCCTGTGTAAACTCACACCCTGAGGCCAAGAAACACCCACCTGATGTGACCTGCTGTTGTCAAGGTGAGTGCATCTGCTGCAAGCCACCCCATGACCAGCCATGACTCAACCGGTTTCCTTGGAGGGGTGGTGGAGTCATCTTTTGCCTCCAAAGTTAAAAGAGCAAGAGTCTTGGTGACCTTTAGTGCTCATTGTGAATCACCATTCCTTAATTATTCAAATACGCCTCCAGGTCTCAAAGGAGACACTTTACCATTAACACAGATTTCACTACTGCAGTAGTATTCTACAACACAAATTACATCATCATAACCACAACCACCATTAAAGGAAATCCAAATATATCAAAACTTTACCCAACTAGTTAGTTCCAAGTACAGCAGCAATCGTGTTTTGCCACTTGCCTCATTTTGTTGGTTTGATCCTGGCATTGAGAGGTTCTGGATGTGGATGCAGCATTATCATTTCACCGATCACCCCATTAGGCAGTTGCCTATGGTACACAGTACAGCACCATTCTATTTCTCCCTCCCCCCACACACCTCTTGTGATGGCATCAGTGGACAGAAAAATCCTAAGTTTGTCATTCAGCTGAATCCTGCTAGAATTTTTGCCACCACACCATTATCTAAGTCCTAGTGGCCACCATTGCCAGTAGGAGCACCAGGGAGGTCAGCTTCTCCATTGTCCAGTAAGAAACCACAGAGCTGGTCTCAGCTTTGACTCTGGGCTTTGGGGTTAGAAATCAGGGATTATCCACTGGCAACTAACATGGTGGGTCCTCCCACTCCTCTCCAGAGCTTCCCAGGCAGATAAGCCTCTGGGTTTTGCCAGTGCCATGTGCACAATGTCAGTGGAAAACAGCTTCACTGTTACAGTTTGGCCTAAGTGTGTCTGCAGTAGGAACTGGTCCCTTCTATTGCCTGGTATAGAGTCAATGCCTGTTAATGGTCCTGTAGGACAAAATGCCCCATAGCTTTCCCAGCAGTTGTTACCAACAAAGACTATCTGTGATAACTGTGTGCTCCAGCTGTGGTGTGAGACTGTCTTTTATTCAGACCATTGGTCCACTCAACTATACTGTTGGCCTGAGGATCATATAGAGTATGGAACACTTATCTGATGGCATCTTCTCGAGCCCAGTCTTTTACCACTGTGGCTGTAAAATGTGACTCATTATCACTTTGAATTCACTCAAGAGTGGGTAAAATTCTAAATCACTTTGTCAGCCCTGCTCTTTAGTGGCAGTGTTAGTAGCTGTAGCCATAGTCACTCCTAACACCACCTCTACTCCTACCAAAATATATCTTTTCTTACAGGATGACTGCAAAGAATCAGTATAGTCAATTTGTTAGGTGCTCTAAAGAGCCTTGTCCTGATGGGCTGACACAACAGAATGTCTCACCAATTCTTAATTAGCAAATACAAGTCTCCACTACTTACCTGGCCAGTTTCTTGTTGGTACTGACCACCAGAATGTGATCCACATATTGGTACATGCAAATGCCCAATGGCACTCTCACAATGTCAAGGAGCATGGCCAGGGCATTATGAGAAATAATGGGAAAGTGCTTGTGTCTCCTCCTAGGTGAAGGCAAATTGGGATTTGTGGTTGCTTAGGGGAATCACAACATTGAAAACAGCCACCTGTGAGTGGGTGGCTGCCTGTATTGCTTCGGACAGCAATATTACACTTGGGACAGCAGCTGTTAGCAGTTGGGCGTTACTAGTGAATTTTTTACAGCCATTAAAAGCCACTGCCCATCAGGTTTATTGACTGGTCAGACTGGGGGATTAAAAGAAGAGTAGGTGCAGATTATCTGTCTCTTCTCCATGTCATCAATGACTTCTGCAGTGTCCTGTTTAGTTGTGTCTGACAGCGAGGATTGAGAAATGCAGGCGACCTTAGCTTGCAGCAGTGCAGAAGCAACTGTCAGGGCTTTGACAAGTGAAGTGCAAGAGCCTCACTGGGTCAGTAACAAATTTTGGTTTAGTGCAGGAAGACTGCTTGTACATCAAAGAAGGAAACTTTCTAAACTGGTCTTTTTCATCCCAACATGCAGGAAATACAAACATTACAAAGTCAGTTCAGCCTTGACACAAATAATTCATACTTAGTCACAGTCCAATCTTCATCACCTGTTTTTAAATAGCTAGATTCCTGTGCATTGTGCATCTCATGCTGAAAGAACCTTTTCTTGTACCCACAGCAGATGGAGTTTCCAGTTTGTTCTGAACAGATTATAAATATGAAAAGGTGGTTAGTAAACCAGCTCTGTCAAGAAAACAGCACAAGGTGAGATGCCTGAGGTCTCAAGCATCCCTTTTTGTATTATTTTGTGTGTACATCTCTTCTACCTTGTGTCCTGCTCCCCTGCTGCCTTTCATTTGCACACTCCCATTCCCTTGTTTTTCCAAGTGTCTGCCCAGAAGTCCTCATTCAGGATCCTTGAGTGCAGGAGTTTTGTACCTGTGTTTTTCAACAAAAATCCTTGTTCTCAAACCTCCAGCAAAACTGGGTCTAGACCCACTCCTCTCACATTTATTTATCTCTTCAAAAGAGTGATAAAAATGCTGGATGGATTTTTCCTGAGCTTCTTCATGGTCCCAGTGATGCCCCCACATACATCTCAGGTTGTACCAGGGGAGGTATAGGATGGATGTTAGGAGGAAGTTCTTCACAGAAAGAGTGATTGGCATTGGAATGGGCTGCCCAGGGAGGTGGTGGAGTCGCTGTCCCTGCAGGTGTTCAAGCAAAGCCTGGATGAGGCACTTAGTGCCATGGTCTGGTTGATTGGCTAGGGCTGGGTGCTGGGTTGGGCTAGATGAGCTTGGAGGTCTCTTCCAACCTGGTTGATTCAATGATTCTTGGGCTTGATTTTGCCCCTTTCTCACATTTTGACATTTAGTGCTCTGGCTAAACTGAATCAATAGCACTTTGAGTAATCTGTTGGTAGACAGATGTAGTCTGAAAACATTCCTTTTTTTTTTTAATAAAAATAACCCCCAAAGGCTTGCAATATATCTAGGGGACACACAGTGTACCTACAGAAATCCCACCCTGAACCAAGAGTTGCTAGACAGGCAGCCTCTAGAGACAATGCAAGGAACTAAGGTCTCCTTCAGACCTGTCAAGGGTCCCTCATCTCTTCTAATCATAGAATCATAGAATCAACCAGGTTGGAAGAGACCTCCAAGATCATCCAGTCCAACCTAGCACCCAGCCCTAACCAATCAACTAGACCATGGCACTAAGTGCCTCATCCAGTCTTTTCTTGAAGACCCCCAGGGACAGTGCCTCCAACACCTCCCTGGGCAGCCCATTCCAATGGGAAATCTTCTGTGAAGAACTTCTTCCTAATATCCAGCCTATACCTACCCTGGCACAACTTGAGACTGTGTCCCCTTGTTCTATTGCTGGTTGCCTGGGAGAAGAGGCCACCCCCCACCTGGCTACAATGCCCCTTCAGGTAGTCGTAGACAGTAATAAGATCACCCCTCAGCCTCCTCTTCTCCAGGCTAAACAGGCCCAGCTCCCTCAACCTCTCTTCATAGGATTTGTGGCCTAATTGTCTTTTTTTCCCACAAGGTATGAGATCTCTCCTCCCATGAAGCTTAGTAATGTAATCTTCTGGAACATGGATGTTGTTATGAGAGTTAACTATTTAATAAGTGTTACACTCCTGGGTTACTGATATCTAGAGTGTGGAAGGACAGTTATCTAGATGCAACTGCATGTTAAATAGGTGTTCCTACTTCAGAGCCTTTCCTAAGTAAAACACTTGGTTTCAAAATGTCAGACATATAAAGAGTAGTAGTATTTTTGTGAATGATCCTGGTCTGAATTTTAGTGAGAATAACAATGCACTTGACTAAAGAAAATTCTTGACCACTTATGGAAAGTGATTACTGCCTATATTTTGTCCAGGTTTTGCCAATCCCATGAAGGATGGCTTGAAATGGTTCACCAGAATGTTGTAGTTGCTTACTGAGATTGTAATTCTGGATTTTCCAGTATATGAAAAAAGAGATACTGCCCAAGTCACTCTCCATAAGTATAGTGAGTCTATATTTAGGTGTTGTACATGTAGGTATCACTTAATTTCTTGTTAAATTGTTAGCTGAGAAGTGATCCTTGTATCACATGTTAAAATATGCTTCTCCTGCCTCTTACATTTTATATAGAAGTTTGGAGGCTCTAGAAGTGAAGTGGAAATTACTGTACAAACACTGATTATCTTTTCCAGAAGTTCTACTGCAGAAACAAGACTCCAATACTGCAGAACCTGTTCAGTGCTTCAGAACATGAGAGAAACCGAAAACCAGATTGAAAAGAACTTCGTAGGAATGCAAATGAAAGAGAGAATAGGAAGAGCCAGGGAAGGTTGGCCTGGCTTGGAACTGCAAGGTGATGGATCAAACTGGCACTTTAAGGTAACAAAAAGACCTCAAGTTACTCAGTAAGTAATTATGAGATAAAGTACTAGTAGGCTCATGCAGCAATTAGCTGACTCAAGTGTCAAAAGTGTAATGATCTCCTTGTTTTCCAGACTCTTATTCTGTCATCTTTTCCCCAAGAAAATAGTCCTAATTTATGTGTACCTCACCAGCAAGTCTTAATTCATATAAACAGCACCTGTTATGATCTTCTGCTTTTCCCTCTTCTCTTTTCCTCCCAAATAATGAAAAGTCAGTGGACTTTTACTGGCACTCGTAACTGCTGGATCAGCCATGAAAATGCCTGAACTAGTACAAAAATGTAGTATATAAAAAAAAAGAGTAAAATCAACAAACTCAATTTGGCATATCAGAGTTTAGCATAAAAGTGAACATTCTAAAACCAGAAAATACATCTCTCATTCTTTTACAAGATGCTGATCCCCTGTGAAAAAAAATCCTTTTTCAGATCAGTAAGTTTTAGTAGTAGAGAACATTTTAAAAGGACAGCAAAGCATCTGGTCTAATTGATTTGAGGTTGATGCCATTGAGACAGCTGTTTGACTTTCACCTTGACCTGGTCATATTGTCTCGGCAGCTCTCTTGGTTCCCTTTAACTCATCATTCTTGAAGCTCCAGCATAATGCATGCACACCAGTGTCCTCGGCAAGGCTGAGCTTACTAAATTATTAATAATGTTAGTTTATTTATGGTGACCACAGTAATGATTTACATCCCTTCCGCACAGTTCCAAAGGTGGGTAAAGGTCTAGTGAAAGGCATCCCTGCCCAAGGCAGGGGGGGTTGGAATTGGGATGGTCTTCAAAGTCCTTTCCAAGCTAAACCATTCTGATGCCATGAATTGTAGTCTAAGGAGAGCTGTTCTCCGTACAGCCCACGGGGCGGTGTGGTTCGAGACACAGCGAAGGCAGCGGCAGCTGCCAGGCTCGGCGAGGTTAAGGGACCCGAGCCGCTGGCGGCCACGCCGTACGTCTCATCCGAAGCACTGCCCGCAAGGCTCCGGAGCGGGCCGGTGTGCAGCCTACACTTGCCGCCTGCCGGGCCGGGCGTCACCCCGGTGCTGCCGCTGCTCCATCCGGGTCTCTCTCCGCAGCCGTTAGGAACGTTTGAAACCCCTCAGCAGCCAATCAGTGCAGAGTGCTCTCCACTCATTCAGCAACCTGCACCGTAACAAGCCCTCCTTGTTTGACCAGGAAGCGTCCCACCGCCAATGGGAGGCCGCCCAGCCGTGAGCGGCAGGTGCAAAACCCAATGAGAAAGCAAGAGAGAAGGCGATGGCCGAGAGGGAGGGGACGCAGGCGGGACCTCTTGCAAAGCGGTCGAATGAGGAGGCGGCTTGCACAGCGGCGGTGAGGGCAGCAGCCAATGCGCGGCGCGCTTAGTGCGGCGGCTCGCTTTTTGAATTGGCGGCGGCGGCTGCTCATGGCGGTGCTTGTCTTTGCGGTTGGTGCTAGCAGGTGGCAGCGGCGGTAAGGAGTGAGCCGCAAGCTGGCCCTGGGCGCCGGGAACGGGTGTGCCTGCCTGGGCTGGGGGAGCGGGAACGGGTGTGCGAGCCTGAGGAGAGCAGTGGCGGCTAGGGGTGAGACGGGGAGGGTCCGGCTGCGGTGGGCTGAGGGCTGTGTCCGAGGCACCTGCAGGAGCTGGGAGCCTCGTGGCGTAGCCCCGCTGTCCGGCCTTGCCCCGGCCGTGCCTTAGGCGCGTAGCAGTCTCCTTTCGGCGGAGCGGAGGCCCGGGCCCGCGGGCACTGCTGGCTCCTCAGGTGAGAGCAGCTGGCGGCGACTAATGCCGTCCCCGGCCACCTCCCAGGCAGGACAGTTCGGTCACGCTCCTGAATGGTTCCTCGGGAGCGAAGTGGGCAACATCGGAAGTTTCTTAGCGTCCCCTCATTGCTTTAAAAAGCGTGCTTTAGCGTGTGAATGTTCTGTGATCTTCGGGCTTTTCTGCAGATTATTGTGAGGTGATTTGGAGGTGTAAAGCCGCAAGGGCGTTCTCTGCCTGAATCCCGGACTGATGGTGTTCAGTTCGCTTATGTTCTTATCTTCCCTGTGCTGTTTGTTCTGTTCTGCGTCTTGGCACTCTCAATGCATGAATCTAGTGACAAGTATTATGTTATTAATTAGCACACGGCCATTAAATGGGGAACATTTATTTGAAATAGACCCAGAGTGGAACATCTTATAAAACTGGAAAAGCTATGAAGAAAATCAAAGCTTAACTCAGAGCATAGGCTTCTCCTAAATAGAGCATGAAGTTCTCTCTGAGTGTGCGTTCACATATATGTTTTTAGGTATAATAGCTGCAGCGTAATAGGAATTGTATCAATGTCTCAGGCTTCTTGAAAAGAAGCAGGAGTATTTAAGTGCCCTTGAGAGGTTGGGGTTTTTTTTTTGTCTGATTCTACATATCACTAAGGAGTGGTAATCATCGTTGTTACCAATGCCTGAATCTTCCAAGATTATGCTTCACTCCATCCTCATTGCTAAAGAAGAGGTGATTGTATAATGGTTCCTGGTGGTATCTTTATAACCTGCTGAACAGGTGATCCCTAAAGTCCCTTTCTGTTTAAAATTACTTTCTCATCTTCCTAGTTCTAAAGCTACTCTGAGATAAACTACCTGGGTGGCTGGGAGTTACTGCTAGGAAACAATTTTGTGGAGCCTGCACAACTGTATATGGCATTGATACTGCAACTAAAATGACAAGTTTGATAACTTGTCATGGTAGATTTGTAGTGTTGACTTACTGCTCATCACCTGCTGTATTATGAAGACAGGAATTCTGTCCAGGAGCCTGAAACAGCCTCCTGAACTGCAGAAGATGAGCTCTTTTCTATATTGCCATTATGTCAAAACACAGTTGGATTTTGTCTTCTAATGTTTCCTTTATTGTGTAATCAGCACTACTTGTTCTGAAGGAGTTTTACTACCTCATGAGTCCTCTTTCAGACAGTGCTTCAATGTATTATTTATATGGCTATAGTTTGCACGACGCATTTACAAGTCATGGGGAGGACTGCAGCTAAAGTGCCACAGAGGGTTGTTATACTACAGCAGTTCAGATACAGTTACTCTAGATAACTTGTGATACCACTCTGCAAATATTTGTGTGAAGGATGAATCACAGGAAATGCATGCTGCTTGCGTCAGTGCTCTGAAGAAAATGTGCCACTTGGCCCACAGGTGTCTTAGAACAAATCTGTTGGTGCAACATTCAGGTAGCTACCTCTGCAGAATACAAGAGGAACAAGAACTCTGCCTTCCCAGTGTGTGCCAAGTTTTTGGGCAGGGGGAGCACAGATACAGTCTTATCTCTAAGACAGAAGGCTTCATTATCTTATGATGAATGATTCTTCTGGTGTAATTAATATAGGACAATAGACTAGATCATACAATTGGACCTATCTATTCTTAGTAACTTCGTAGATAAAGAAAAATTAGATTTCTCAACATTTTTGATTGAGTAAACACTGCTGGTTTTACTCCCTGGGTGGTCATTTTGAGGTAACCACAGTAGCCAATTCACCTGAAGAATCAAATTTTAGCAAGATACTTTGTGTACCTTATTCTTCTGCTGATGTTCCACTTAGCCAATGCTAATCTTGGTCTCAAAACTAGTCTGTAATAGTTTGTAACTGAAGTAAGCAAGTGGTTTCAGTTTGTTAGGAGGAAATTCTTCACAGAGAGTGATTTGCCATTGGAATGGACTGCTCAGGGAGGTGGTGGAGTCACCATCCCCGGAGGTGTTCAAGAGAAGACTGGATGAGGCACTTAGTGGCATGGTCTGGTTGACTGGATAGGGCTGGGTGCTACGTTGGACTGGATGATCTTGGAGGTCTCTTCCAGCCTGGCTGATTCTGTGACTAGAGCTATAGAAACAGTTTGTGTATGGGCATGCAAAGCAGTTAGTGCTTTGTGATGAATCCTGTTTTAAAAGAAAAGCCCTAGGGTTAGTGCTTCCCTAACTCTGAGGCTGGAGCGCAGCTTTCTGTGCAAATGAATTCTGTAGTAAGCAGCCTATTTGGGGACCATTTCTGTGATAGGCTTGTTGTCAGTCCTTTCTATTGTTGTGTTACTCCTAATATTCACAACTGTCAGTCTGAGTGAGATTTTAATGAATCTAAATGTTTTGTTTTCAGAAGTCTGAAGTTACTTCTTACTTTCTTAGTTATGGACCTCTTACTAATGAGCTTTTTGCAACCGTAACTAAGTTCAGCACCTCTCTCTTCTAGCTGTTGAAGAAAAAAAAGCAAACCAAGACATAATCATGGCTGACAACAGTACCTTGGTGTCTGAAACTGGGAAGAGCCTCTTGGCTGATTCTTCTGTCCTTGAATCAAAAATTACAGAAACCTCTAAAGAGAATGCATTTCCTGGATCTGTTGTGCACATTGAAGGTAATGGGAGAAGCTTATTCTAAGACTACTGTGTTTTAATAGGGATTGATTACTTTGTAGGTGCTTGGTGGTTTAAAATAAAAAGTGCTTTGGTAAGCTACAGGATTGTCTGTAAGGTAGCTAAAAGAGTGTTGGTTTGATGCCCTTTCACCAGCAAAAGCACCATCTTAATTTTTACCTCACCTTGTTAGAAAAGTTTGGTATTACAGCCACAAAATGAAGTGAGTCTTTTAGCTGATGGATCGAAAGATGTTAGTCAATTTGTCTCTGCTGTGCAATAAATCATTCCAGCTGATAGTTTTGACACCAGTGTTCAGAAACTGCAGTTGCTCTGTTCTGTGCAGGTAGACATTAGGGAGATAAGTTGAAAAAAAAATATTTTGGTGCAAATGATGTGGAGGCAATACTTATCCCTTCTTTCTAACATTTACAAAGCTTATTGATACATGGAGAAAAGGGACAAGATACCTAGCTTCAGTTCCAATATTCCTGGATGAAACTGAGCAGTTACTAGTAAGTGATGAAGCTTGTCAACCAGGAATACAGAAACAAAGAAAAATACCAGCTGCCTGTTTCCCAGCCATTCTCGGTGTCTAATTCTGCTAGAAGCATTAAGTCAGTTTTGGTTTGTGGGTTGGCAGGGGGTGTTTGGGGTGCTTGTTTTGTTCTAGCCCTCTCTGTATCTTCTTGCATCTTCTGACTTAGACTGTAAGGTCATGAGTTGCAGAATCTTGTTGTACCATATTCTATAAAGTTCAGGCTCTGTGGTCATTTACATATGTCTTAACTAAAGGACAGGCCTCTGGAAGTAACATTTATTTCTGGCTTGCTGCTGATAAATAAGTTGTCTTGAAAGGATAAAGTTTGTTTGTCTTCTTTTATATATTATTGTTTGATTTTTACCTAACGTGGATTTTTCTCTTAAAATATGAATATTCTCCTTCTCTATAAACAGAAGAAATGCCTCAAATAGAAACCAGAGTGGTTTTGGTTCAGGAAGCAGGGAGACGTGAGGAGCTTCTGAAAGCCTTGGAGGTATGCGAGTCGCGGATAAAAGGAATGAGATAGTGTGCTTTTAAATTTCCAGTGACCAGTTTGGTTCTGTACTAAAGCTCTCCTCTTCCACAGACCATTAAGATAATGGAAGTACCAGTTTTAAAGATAAAGGAAACTAGTCCTGATAAATCAGAAGAAAGACTAATTAAAAGTATAATTCATATGGTATGTCATGCAATTAAGCGCGCGTGATTGCATGCAGCACGTTTTACTGCACTGGGACTGAAATGTGCACACACTTTATTCTGTATTATTTTGGCATAATAGTCACAATATATGCTAATGTTTCTTATGGTATCACTTGAAGCTCGTAAAAATTGGCACTTTTGGTTTTTTCAAACACTTTCTCAACTGTGGAAGTCATATCTGCAGTTCCTAATTCGTGGTGTTTTCTAACAGGGGGATGGAAATAGCAGTGGAGGCATTCAACGGCATGCTTCTATTCAGTCAGCACACAAGTTTTTGCTATGAACTGACCATAATTGGTTAACTGACTTCTCCTTCAATTGAAAGCTGCATTTAAACTGAAGTCTGAGAAGTGGCTTTCCCATTTCTTTGTGCAACAAACATAGGAAATAAAAGTTGGACCTAATCATTGAAATTGGAACAGACTACAATTTTAGAGCCCTTAGGAGTCACTTCTATTCATTGCTTGATATTTCTGTTCTTTACATCTTATGCAGCACTGTTGCAGTCTGGATACTACTTTCTAGTAGCATCCAAAAGTACTTTAAGCTATTTTGACAGTCTGAAATGTCATTTCTCTTTTGTGCTTAGTGTTGTGGGTTTTTCCTATCTAGATATTTCCAATACTATATCACTGTGAACTGATAAGTAAACTGCTAAAGTGTCTGGAATTCTTATTCTTCAGAAGCAGAATTGTTTTAAGGGTTTTTTTGTAGGTGCAGTTCATAGCTATTCTTATGCTAGAGAACAGTGCACCTCATTCAGCTTTCATAAATCCTAAGAGTCTGTCTGTCTCTGAAATCTGAATCATACATTTTTCCAAAGGTCCAGAATAATAATCTGTACGAGAGTGTTGCATGAATAATGCTTTCTCATTCATCTCCATCAAGGAAATTAAAGTGCCCTACATAAAGACAGACACGGTAGAAGAGCTTGGAGATTTTGATTCCCCAGAATTTGAGAGTGTCTTTGTTGTGTCAGAATTTCAAGATTCTCCCTTTAACAACCTCTGCAAAGCAGCTTGCCGAGTCATTGGACCTCCAGTAGTGCTGCACTGTGCACAAAAAGGAGAGGTATGTGCCCTCTGAACTCAGTAGTCTGGTGCATTGAGTTATTAAGTGTTTCCAATAGAAGCTATTTTCCTTTGCTGATCAATCATAAATATTCTCAGCAAGAGAATTTTAAGAAAAGCAAGTTTCCAGTATGTTAGACTATTGCATGTAGTAAGAAAGAACAAGTAGATGGTAGTATGGATGTAGCTACTGCAGTAGTTATAACAGTTGTTGACCTGCTAGTTGGGAATGTGCCATTAGGAAAGGCAGCATATAAATGATACTCCAGTAGACAATATTTCCAAGGGTTGTCATTTGGAGAGGATGGATTGGGAAGAGAAATAAAATAGATGGAATACTACCTGTGAATGGGATGCTCCAGGTACTTTACCAGAACACTGGCAGGTCAGGAACTGAGTTATAAGTGAATACATAGACTTGCACTAGTATCAGGTGCATTTTAAAACTAGAAACAATAATACCATTAAAGTTACTGTTAAAAAATTTAGTGGAAGCAGTATTTTTCAGTAATAAGTTTGCTTCTTACTTTCAGCCTTTGCCTTTCTCTTGTCGTCCACTGTACTGTACAAGTATGTTGAACTTGGTACTGTGCTTTACAGGATTCAGAAAGAAAGAGGAGTTGGTAAGACCTTTTTCCATTTGGATTTCAAAATATTCCTCTGTCACCCATATGGTTTAACCATGACTAGAACTTGTATGAGGAGAATGAATTGTTTGTTATTCTATTTTGTTGCAGTTCAGAGGCAGTGATATTTGAGGATGGGAGCAAAATGGTTTCCTTGTTCAAGTCATTTTGCAGATGCAATTTTTGGCCACTTTTTTTCATTGAGTGATGCTAAACAGCTTTAATTCAGTAGGACTTAAAGGCTTCTTGTAGATTAAAGCTTCAGATAAGATGTTTACCCAATAGTGTCTCCTTACTTGTACAGGTAGTAGTGAAGTCAAGTAAACCTTTGTAGTCCTATTTGAGGCACTTGTAGGCTGCTGTGCTAGCTTTTTACTGTGCTGTTGGGACTTCAGTCTTCATATCTGCAGGTCTGGAGTGGTTTGATCCTTCAGCAATTTTCTTTTGCATGTCAGAGATGCAGTTGATGCCCAAATTCACTCTTGGACCCTTGGGAATCAACAATCCACATCTTTATCTGGAAAAAAAATCTCAAAACAAAAGCCTTTGCCCAGTGTTAGGGATAGTTAAGTTTGATCTGCCAGTTTTGGCTTGGACAAATTACAGTCTTACTTAAACTCTGGCAATTGCCCCTTCAGATAAAATTGACTAAATCAATGAGTAAAACATGCTTCAAACCTATGGTGTGTGGAAAAAGTGAAGGTAGATGTATGATGATCACAAAGGTACTGGTGGGTAGTCTTGCTCAGGCTACATAGCCAGGCTGTATTAAACAAACACCAAAAGATAAAGAAAGAAAGGTCTTCCCCTGTATGTGCTCTTTCTTCTGCTATAGATGTAAACAAGTTGTTTTGAGAACAAATTGGAGCATTTCTATTCTTAGACACTGAACATAACCTCCTGTAGCTCACTTTGTAAACTACTTTTGTACTGCTCTTACTCTGCACTCTTAAGCTTCAAGAGTCTGTGAAGTGATTTCACCTTTATTTTTCAGGTGAAGCTGGTGACCCTGGTTCATCATATGGGTGGAACTATTCGAAAGGACTTTTGCTCAAAAGTTACATACCTGGTGGCTAACTCAACACGTGGAGACAAATTCAGAGTATGTAAGCTTGAGCTGGTACTTCAGGGAAACTCACAGAATTTGGTTTTTGTAGACTAAGTGTGCAGATTGTCTTTCAGCTTGTGAATTGCTAGGTTTTACTCCTGTGCTAATAAAAATGACTTGAAATGGTAAGTTTCCCTCCACCTGGTGTTGAGATTTGCCATGATTTTAGCTTTGTTTAAAGATTTAAATAATACAGAAAGCCTGGATGCAGAGATTGTGAAATGGACAAGTATAGTAAATAGCAAGAACCCAAACATTTGTGTACTTAATGCACTGATAAACATTTGTTCATCCACGAACAAGTGTTTATTTATGTATCGACACCTGGTTGGAACTGTCTGTCCAAACAAGCTTCAAGGTAACTTGCAAAAATTTTAGCACTCAATTTGCATGCCCCCTTCTCTTAAAAAGGATTTTAAACTTGTTTTGTGTAAACATTCAAATCTTCTTTTTGTGTGTAAATATTTGTTAAGGGTGGGATTTTTGGACAACACCAACAAGGAATCATTCAGGACGTGTACAAGTTGTGTAGGTTTTTGTTCAGTGGAACATAGCATAGCAATGCCTTCGACTTGACTCTTCCTTAGTTTGAATTGTTTGCAGGCTGTTACTTTTTTCCTAGTCGGTTTTCTAATCTTCAAGATGAAAGAGAAGACCTTTCTAACTCTGCTCAAACACTCTTTTTCCCTGCCTACCCAAAGGGGAAAAAGTAGGAAAACTTTACCATCTCTTTCAAGCAGTCATGGAAGTTACTTTTGGAATAGTTGATTTCTCTTTGGTAAAAGCAGGCTGGAATGTTTGTAAGTTTCAAAAGCAGAAAAAAAGATTCCATATTCCACTGGAGCAGAGCTTTGGTTCTGTGATTTTTGTGAGTGATGAGACTAAGAAAATGGTGTACTTTTGAGTGGGTGTCAGAATAGCTCTTGATCAGACCTACTAGTCACTGAAGAATTAATATGTTGAGTTTTTGTAGCGTCTACCTCAAAGTAAAAACAAGGTTAGACATTTTTCTTGGTGTGGGAAAGACAAATGGAGATAATTTCTTGGTACAACTTTGTGCTTTTCCTGTTTTGTAGGTGGCTGTAAGCCTTGGTAAGCCTATTGTGAAACCCGAGTGGATTTATAAAGCTTGGGAGAAAAGGAATGAAACGTAGGTATTTATTTCCTTTCAGCCTTAACCTTGTGTCCTGTTCACTTGCAGTGTTGTGAGCTGTTTAAATAGTCCTGAGAGTGACATTCTGGTGAATTTTGTTGTTTTTTTTCTTTCAGTGATTTCTGTGCAGCTGATGTTGACTTCAGAAATCAGTTCAAAATTCCTCCCTTCCAGGACTGCATGTTAAGCTTCCTTGGATTCTCTGATGATGAGAAGGCTAACATGGAAGAAATGACAGAAATGCAAGGTTACTGTTTATGAAAGCTGACCTGTGCAAAGAAGGGGGTTTATAGTTGATAAATACCTCACTGCAGTTGGAATGCTGGATCGTGAATCCTGGAGTGTTAATGAAGACTCTTCAGCTTAGATCTATAAATTGATTTTTAGATGTCAGTGTAAGCACAAGTTCTGGTAGCTGTTGAAGACTTCATACCTCCTAGGCTGTTTGAAACCAGACAATTAGAAAAATAGAATGCTTGAAGATAGCTTGGAAAACTTGCTACTCTACTCTCAGGGATAGGTGCCACAGAACTGTCAAATGAGCTACTGTTTTCTAATAATAACTTTCCATCTTGCTAATTTGCCT
Organism: Pogoniulus pusillus; assembly: GCF_015220805.1. Taxonomy (NCBI): domain Eukaryota; kingdom Metazoa; phylum Chordata; class Aves; order Piciformes; family Lybiidae; genus Pogoniulus; species Pogoniulus pusillus. Next base: position 10,670,446 of record NC_087289.1, on the reverse strand, counting down.
CTTTTTAATCTAGGAGGACAATATTTACCAGTTGGTGATGAAAGGTGTACGCACTTAGTGGTTGAAGAAAATACAGTGAAAGAGCTTCCATTTGAACCTTTAAAAAACCTCTATGTTGTAAAGCAAGAGGTTAGTGCTAACCAATTGTTGAAAGAATCTTGATATGTAATATCTGGTATGTGAGTGACATTTTGGGCTAAGCCACTTGTCTGCATTTAGGAGGCAAACTGCCTTACTGCTATACATACACTTTGAACAATTTTAATTTTGGGTAATGCTCTGTAGCATGTTCTTACTGTGTAGTTCTGTGTTTTTTTCCTATAGTGGTTCTGGGGAAGCATTCAAATGGATGCCAGAGCTGGAGAGTCCATGTATTTATTTGAGAAGGTATGTTGAACTCTGTGACACAGCATATGTTTTACCAGATCAGCATGCACAACAGTGTGTGTGTGGGGGAGGCTAGAGATCAAATACTTTAAAGCAGTACTTCAATTCCAGATCATCCATTATCAAATTTTGTACATAGAATACTGATTTAGAAGAAAGAAAAATCTCTCTCTGCTTCCAAAAGTTTGAACTTGCTTTTAGTCAAACAGAATATTAGTGGAACTTACAGTTGAAAAAATGAGAGGCTTTGCCCATGTCTTCTTGGCTTCCCTAAGAAGAGCTGCATTGTGTGCTGATCTCTGCAGTTAACTTCCCTTTGCACTTGCTTAAGCTGGACACAGTGGGGCAAAAACTAAACTAGATTTTGTTTTGCTGCAGTCAGACAGTCCTGGCCTCAAGAAGTCTGTGTCACTGCTTTCTCTGAATACTCCAAACAGCAATCGCAAAAGACGCCGCTTGAAGGAGACCCTTGCCCAGCTGACCAGAGAAACGGACATGTCACCCTTTCCTCCCTGCAAACGTCCCTCGGCCGAGCACTCGCTTTCTATCGGCTCCTTGCTGGATATCTCTAACACTCCAGAGTCAAGCACTGCCAATGGAGGTACAGCTACAAACTGCCATTCAGGTGCTCTTGCCGACGTTGAAGAGCTCTCCACATCTGAGCGGTAGCAGTGTGGTGTGAAAGTCTTGCAAGTTTCACGGGAGGTTTCCTAAGTGTGCAGAAGGAGTTGGAGTGGAGAGTTCAGACAGAGGCCAGGCTGCCTCTTGTCATTGCAGTAAGCCTATTGATACTAGAGAATCAATTGTTTTAGTTCAAGATCGTGAACACCAACAGTTCACAGGATGTTAGGGGAAGAGATCTAAAGAGATCACTGAGTCCAACCTCCCTGCCAGAGCAGGACCATACAATCTATCTTAGATCACAGAGGAATGCATAACCCAACACTGCTAGGTCACCATTAGATCTTGCCCTTCAGCACCACGTCTATGTGTCTTTTAAATCTCTTTACCACTCCCCTGGACAACCAGTTCCATAGCTTGACAGCCCTTGTCAGTGAAGATTTTTTTTCCTAATATCTGGTTCTTCTTTGGCACTACTTAAGGTCCTTTCCTTATCCAAACACCTGTTGCTTGTGAAAGAGACTGACCCTCACCTTGCTACAACCTCCTTTCAGGGAGTTGTAGAGAGTGGGATCTATCTCCAGCCTCCTTTTCTCCAGGCTAAACAACCCTAGTTTACTCAAATGCTCCTAAGACTTCTCTAGGAGTTGAACATATCTAAAGGAAAAGATACAGAGTTGGTAAATATGAAGTGCAGTACAGTGTTGCTCCAGAATGCTTCAAATACTTTGAAAATCTGCAGCAAGTAAGCAATGAGGTTAACAGTAAATAACCTAAAAACCTTTTCTGTAGGATACTTGGAGAAAGGAGAACAAAGATTCTTTTCTAAAGGGAAAATTCCTACAAAGCCCACTCCTGGCTCTTTGAAATGTTCTGTCGATGTAAAACAACTTGTGCCAGCAAACTGTCATGTCTAAAACTTCACACAAAGATAAATTGCCAGCTGGTTTTGATGAGTTAATTGGCAAAGAGCTTTTCATATCTCTGTACACAGCTCTTGTGGAAGAGAGGAAACTGCAAAATTTTGGAGAAGTCAAAAGCTTATCCAGGTTTTTATAAAATATTTTTTTTAAAAGCTCCAGTTCCAGTCCCACCAAGTTACTACTGCTTTAAAAGGGCCTCTCTATACAAGTCTAATAAAATCTCAGTAAAGCACAACCTGCAAGTGACAATTTGGGAGGAATAGAGGAAAGATCAGCTTACTCTCTAAGTTCACAGTAGAGCTGTTGCAACCCCTGATACTGAATTTTCTTCCATCCCATCATCAGCAGACAGTTTCAGATCAAATGCTATTTTGAACACAAGAGGTGAGGTACTTATTTCATAGCAACTGTAATAGTAAAGAGCTTTCACATCAGAATGAGCAAGTACAGGTTTCTGAGGTCCAGTACATGAGCACATATTTAAAAGGAATGGGCTGCCCCAGGTTCACTTTGGCTTTAGCTCTAAGAGAAAGGACTTGTGACTGTTCCCTGCCCCCCAGGGGAATGTAAGTGTTCTTTTGAGCTTCATACCTACTGCAAGGATGGCAAACAGCTGAAAGAGAATTGTTTATGTGGCAAAGTGAAAACAGAAAAGTACTTTTGTGCATGAAGTAGGTATGAATCATGCTCAGCCCCTAATCCTTACTTCCTACTAAACATAACAGCGTTGAATCATTGACCTGCCTGTAAATAGCTTACTAGTTTCAGTCTAACTCTGAGGAATAATACATTGTTCTATAATTAGGATGTAATAAAGCATGTTTCTAGAAAGAGCTCCGATAACAATCCAATAACCTAAAGAACAGCCTTTAAAACAGCCCCCAAAACTCCTTCCCTGAAAATTCTGAAGGTCTATTTCTGGGTTTGGTGCTAAGCTTATTAGGGACTCTATTGTACTGAAGTTCTGTTTTCTCTTGGGAATATCTCTTCATCAGAAACGCCAAAATCCTGTGCAAGACCTTCCAAAAACTCAACTCCTCTTCCAGTAAAGCAGTCTGCAAGATGGCAGGTTGCAAAGGAATTGTATCAGACAGAAAGTAACTATGTTGATATTCTAACAACAATCATTCAGGTAAGCAAGTACAGGTCAATTGTAATAACATGTAGAATCATAGAATGGTCTGGATTGGAAGGACCCTTTGGAGGTCATCTAGTCCAACTCCCTCTGCCATAAGCATGGGCATCCTCAAATAGATCAGGTTGCCCAGAGCTCTGTTGAGCCTCATCTTGAATATCTCATGTTTACATCAATGATTATTTTCAGCCTGCGATTTGCAGGCTTTTGAGATCCTGATTGCATCAAAGGTTCATAAAAATACATCAGTGTAAACAGTCTCTTGTAATTTTATTGACCTAAAAATGTTCAGTATCTGTTAACAATAAAGGCTGGAAACCCAAATTTCTAGTCTGAAATCTACAGTGGAATTGTACTTCCTATGGAAATTCCAAGCTTTGGGAAATGCTTGCAATGATTCAGGTTTGTAAGATATTAGTGAATGGAGATGACAAAGGCAGAAATTATTTGATGTGGGTTTTTTTTCTGTTTGTTTTGTTATTCTGATAATAGAATAGCAAACAGCATACAGGAAGACCCATATCTCTTGAAAGATTCTTTCTATTGTAGCTGATTATCCACTTAAAGAATAGACTAAGATATGTGAGTAGAAAAGAAAATGAAAGGGAGTAATGCTGTAGTGAAGTATCAAACTCAGTCTCTGTATCTTAAAACCACTCCTCCATAACTCACTCTTGCAAAATGGGAGCATCTCAAGATCATCTGCAGCAAAATCTGATCTGGAAGGAAAGCAATTTTGCTTTCATAACTTTGTTAACAGTGTGTGGTGGGTGGGAGGGCATTAACTTTTTTTGTCTAATTCATCAGTTATTTCAAGTTCCACTGGAGAAGGAAGGACAGCTTGGAGGCCCAATCCTTGCACAGGAAGAGATTAAGACCATATTTGGCAGCATTCCAGATATTCTAGATGTCCATATCAAAATCAAGGTAAGCTCTTAGTTCTCCCTTTTAGGGGAGGCTTTAATACAGACTTGGAATGTTTCCTTCATGCTTTAAGTTGTATCTGCTGGATAGGTGTAGGCTCGTCCTGGGGCTGTCTCAGGTACTACTCAACCCATGAGGTGATATGCAAATCCAAAGATTTAAGATTTAACACTTACAAGTACCTGAAGTCTGAGCGTTATGCACATAACTAATATTGCCATTTGAGTTGGCTTCTCCTTTCCCATTTTAATATCTCTTCCTGTAGGGAGGTTTCTGTAATCGAGCTGCAAAACTAGTGAAAAGGGCCAGTGGGATCAAATGTAGTCTAGCTCTGACAAATGTGTTTCTATTAAAGCAGTAAGTGAGGACTCTTGGAAGAATAGATAAACCTATGGAATTACAACAAAACCAACCAACCAAAAAATTGGTATTTTCCTGAGCTTTATATGAGACTCATATCATACTGTATGAAGAACTAATCTCTCTTCAAATGGCTTTGAAGCCATTGTCAGAAACAACCAGCTCATAAAACTGGCTTGCACTTCAACCTCTGAAGCTGTTGACTTGGTACTGAGGCCTAACAAGAACTGATTGAATTCTGTATGGAATTGTTTTCTTGAGGCTTGCCTCTGTTTTGATCTGGGTTGCAGGGGCTCTCTGCAGCCACCTCACAACAGACTACAATGCAAGGCTTCGTCCAAGAGGAAGTCATAAAATCTCCAAATGGCACATGTCTATTCCTGTCTGTTTCACAGTAGGCTTTTAAAATAGAGGGACTTGCAGACAGCCTGTTACTTAGTTGGTTTGTTTTATTGTTGGTTTTATTTTTTGCCAGCTGTTGGCATCTAGTCTAGTTAATAAAGATAACTATTGATATGTGCCCACTGAAATGCAAGTAGAACATGTGCATCTGTATGTCAAGTAGCATTCATCTGTATCATGAGTGTATATGAAGCTGCTTAGATGCAGTGGCTGTGTTTTCCTTCATCTTTAGTAGCAAGCAACAAAGAAAGACAAGTGGCAGCAGCAAACCAATATTAATGGTGAACTGGTTGTGCTTCAGGTGAATCCTGTGCCCTCCTGTCTCTGTTGCTAACTGACAGTGAATAAGCTTGATTCTTATCAGGCTGATGCAGGCTTTACAGCTTGGTCTTACTTTTCTGGATATTGTAGAGTAGCAAGTGAGAGAAATCTATGCTACTTCTATTTCAGTCCTCTCTTAGGGACTTAAGAGGCCTGTATTAATTGTACACTTCTAATTGCTTCACCTCTGTTTTGAGTATAGTTTTTAAAACAGCCATTTGGGATGTGTTCTGTAGTGTGGTGGACACAGCAGTATCACTTTGTTGCAGTGGGCTATTGCTGTGACACTGCTGGGCTCTGCTTGCATTGATTCAAAACTACATATTCATAAGTCAGAGGTCTCTTGTTTTCAACTCCCAGCAGGATGAAAGTGAAATTGTACAGCTTTTAGGATTGCCTCTTTTGTCAGCATGGAAACACAGAGCTAATTATATCTCTTTGTCAGACTCTTGATCCCATCTTACAGCTTTTTGAAGTTCATTCATCTTATTTTCTTCCTACCTGTCCTGTATGTATTCTAGGAAGACTTGGAAGATCTTATGATTAATTGGACTGAAAGCAGAAGTATTGGTGATATCATTCTTAAATATGTAAGTTTCTGTTTCCTTTCTTTTTAAAATGCATTTAAAAATAGCTATGATGAGTTACTGTCTTAGCTTACAAATAACTAGCAAACACAAACAAGGCACTACTGAGGGGGAAAGAACACAAACTTGTATCATTGTCCTTTCTGTTTGGCCTTTTCAGTTGAGTTAAATACATTTTGGATAAGTGTGAGAGGGTGAAAATCTAAGCAGATACAGTTTGAGAACTGTAATTTGTAACACCAGAGACGTGCCTTTGACATTGAAAGGGGCTCTTCCAGTAACCCTAGCTATCTGCTGCCTTTGATTATTAATTAAAAAATAACCATTTGTGGGAACTTGTGGTTTTCCTTCAAGACTTGAAATGTGTCAGTGAATAAGGACTCCTCGTTTTCCCAAGTACAGAATGTGCAGAACAAGAGGTCTGGGTCTGGGACTACAATGTATTTTAACATAAGTTAATCTGCAATGTGCCTTCTGCTGACCTGAGCATTTTGAGGCAAATGGCATTGAAAAGGTTTCAATCTAAGATACTGCCTCTTAGGGCTTAGTGTTTTCTAAAGGTGGTTGCATTAGCTGGAGAAAAAATGCCTGTCTGAAATTCCCAGAATTCTCACCAAAAGCATCCTGCCAGGTGACAATCTGCCTTGTACTCGAGCTGCTCAGCACTTGAGGTTTCTGAGAGCAGTCTGCATTTAATCAGCAGCACTGAATCTTGGGCATCTGGCATGCAAAAGCATCTTAATTTGTTCTGTGAACACGCCTGGCTTTACAACACATTTTTTTGTTATTCTTCACTGAAATGTGCCTTTGAGCAGCTTTGTATGGCTCAGGGCATAGGAACATATGCACAATGCTATATAATATGTAAAGCAGAGCTGTAACAGTTGTTTCTTTCAGTCAAAGGACTTGTTGAAAACATATCCTCCTTTTGTGAATTTCTTCGAAATGAGCAAGGAGACTATTACTAGATGTGAAAAGCAGAAGCCAAGGTTTCATGCCTTCCTGAAGGTAAGTGTCTGCAGAACTCACTCTTTAGTAGAACATGGAGACCGCTATTAAATAAACTGCTTAATGCACTGGATAGAGCCATATGGAATTTTGGGAGCTTGGAGAAATGTGAACACCTCATGGTGACACAGAAATAGGAAGGATTTGACCTTCAGTCCTTTCAGCTCCTCACAAGACTCTTTTATAAGAGGTCCAAGTTCCTCCTCTATGTCACTTTCAAGATAGCTTGATTCTATGCAGATTTTGCTGGGAAAAGTGCCTTCTCATTACTTTGTCCAAAATACATGCCTCCTCCTTGCTGTAAGGGTAGCTGGGGGTGCTGCTTTTTATTGGTCACTCTCCCTGAGTTGAAGAGACTTGTATTTCTGAAATTGCTTTTAACTGGCTTTCAGCAGCTGTGAAGTCCCAGGGAGGTAGAATCTCAACATTCTTATTACTGATGAGTAGCAGCATAACAGTGGAGACCTAACAGGAGGATGATCTTCAAAGAAAGAGTCATTTGAAGATGAGTGTTAAGACTCTTGAGCTCTTCAGATCATAACTTTTACTCCTCTTCTATAACTACAGTGTCTCTCAAATAGTGAAGTTATCAGTCTGACAGATTTCAGCTAATTTTTTCTGTAGTACCAGTAATTGTATCCAAGTATTGATATCCAAAAGATAAGGAAACAAGTAAGAGAACGGGCCATCCCCTTTCCTATGCCACATTTGCATCTGAAATAAGGACTAAAGGGTTGATAATATGCACAGCTTGCAACTAGACACTCTGAAAACATCAATCATGTGATAAGTACTGCCCAGATTTAAATACAATGTGATTTTTAACATGATCTGTCAATGACTGTCTCTGTTGAATGATTCTCAACCTGTACAGCAATTCTAGTTTCAAAGAAGATATTTTTTTTCTGTTCTGTGATTCTTTTTTTTAGTATTTCATGTGTGTTGAAAAAAAAATGTAATTCTTTTCTCCCCTTTTCCCCAGATAAACCAAGCCAAACCTGAGTGTGGTCGCCAAAGCTTAGCTGAACTCCTTATCCGTCCCGTTCAAAGGCTGCCTAGTGTTGCTCTACTACTAAATGGTAATTCAGTGGTGGGATTTATTGGTTTGCCTGTGAAGGTATTAAACCCAAGATAATGCTTGCTTTTTGCCATCATTAGCAACAGCTTTTCTCATATAAAACAAGCCTGATCCTGGGAGTTCATCATGTTTGATGGCAGTCAGCAAGGGCAGGTACTGAGGAAAGTACACTTTTGGCTAAATTTCGCTTGTTCATATATTTGTCTGTAGGATTCAGGTAGGGAAATAATTTGCTGTGACAACAGTTTTGTATCTTCAAATGCAAATACAATTGAGATTCAAATGCAGTTAGCCTAAACTGGAGAGTAATTTGTACTGACAAAGCTTACAGCTTCAGGTATTCCACCTGGTATCAGCTCCTTGCTGTACTAATGAATTTGTTAATAAAAATAATAATAAACCCCCTACCCAGCCATTCTTTATTGTGAAGAAGATTTCTAAGCTTCTCTTTGTGCTGCAACTGGCATGGGCTCTTGTTGCAATTTTGGACATGTTTGTGGGCTTGGTTTTGTGTTGTAGATTTGTCTTTTTTTTTTCTCTTAATGAGCTGCATGGATGCTTGCTGCTAGCCTACTTCCCAGGCTATCTGGATTCTAGGATACCTGTGATTTTTTGTTGGTTTGAATTTCCTGTTTGCTTGGGTTTGTTTTGCTTGTTTTGTTTGTTTGTGTTTAAAACTGTCTTATCTGACTTAACAGTCTAAAGCTGAAATTGTCATATTTCATTTTAGGCACTTGTAATATATGTGGGCTTTTTATTCTTATCTTTCAATTGTAGATATTAAGAAGCATACAGCAGAAGAGAACCCAGATAAAGTAACTCTGGAGAGAGCTATTGAATCGTTAAAGGAAGTGATGACGTAAGTGATGCTCATTCAATGAAACAGACTTACACATTTAGATCTCTCTGTTCCATCAAAATTGCTCCTAGTGTGCTGTTGCCATAACTCCAGTCCTAATGTAAGTAGACATAATTGTATGTGTTCTTTAGTCTGCTTTGGTCACTGTTGTCACCAGAGCTCAAAGGAGACTGTGGCATTGTTAACCAGCACTTCTCCTTGAGTCTCTGCTGACTCCCTGCCTCAGCAAGAAGCTGAACCTTCTGAGTCCTCTGTTCTGTTTCAACTCCTATTTCTATGTATTCCCTCCAGAATGGAGGAACTGTTTTGGCTTTAAATCTTCATTCTAAGGAGATAGCCACTGCAAGGGTATGCTACTGGTGGAAGATTAGTTTCTCTTCTGTTCCTGCATTAGCTATTCTTGGCACCATTCCACAAGTTAATTAGCTTAAAGCTGAAGCTGTTTAGGTTGTGAGTCTCACCTCTTTTAAGTGTAGCATGTGTCTCCAGCAATGAGATCTCCTGTATTAATTGGGTAAATGTTTGTCTGATTTTAACAATGGCAACTTTTAAATTGTAATTAATCTTGCATCTGCTTCTTTGTGAGCTGCAGTTTTGACTTGGAAGGATAAAATGTAAGCTGTGAAGAGCTGCAGTGAGTTGGTCTCTAGTTCAGTTCTTATGGGGCAGAGCAGGGGAATTAGATGTTTGCCTGAATTTTGTCAGTTGCTAACATGACAAGAGCAATGCTCTAGGTCTGAAGCTTCCTATGTACTTAGCATGTGGCATTTGGATGCTTCAATGCTGTATTTTCTGGTGCTGCTGTGCATGCTGTATTTCTCTGTTTAGCTTTATTATTTGTGTATATTTAAAGTGCAGTATGTTCTTTTTACTGTTGCTTGATGTTGAAAAATAAATATGCTTCCCTCAGACACATCAATGAAGACAAAAGAAAAACAGAGGCACAAAGGCAATTCTTTGATGTTGTCTATGAAGTTGATGGATGTCCAGTAAGTAATTTCTCTGAAGCTGCACATCTGTGCACTGCTTTGCTCCCTTTGCAAAAATGTGTGAGGCCAAAATGCAGTAGTGCTGGTTTAAACAGATTGCCAGGGTTAAGTTGTAAGCAAGAAGTAATCCAGTTCTTGAGTTAAATGCCTAATGAGCTTTTTGTTTCTATCACTTAGGCTAATCTCTTGTCCTCTCATCGAAGCTTAGTTCAGCGTTTGGAAACCGTAGCACTCAGTGATGACCTTTGTGACAGGGGAGAACAGGTCACACTTTTTCTGTTCAGTGATTGCCTGGAGGTAAGTACAGCTCAGGAACTGAATTCTAAAAGGTTTGACACTACATATGAATATAAACAATTAAAAAACTTTGAAGCAGAATTCAAGTCATGGAAAGCTGATAGCTAACACATGCTGATGCTGCCTTTCTGTTAGCTGTTGTATAAGCCAACACAAGTAGGTAGTCACTTCTAGATGGCTGAGGGCTGTTAATGTACCCTTTATTGTCTTGCAGACAGATCAAAAATGTAGAAGCAGCTTAATATGTTAAGAAGAAATGCTTTGCTGAATAGCACTTTGAGTAGTACCAATGGATAAAAAGTGCTGGAGCCCTTGTCTCAGCAGGATGCTTGGCCATGTTTAATGGGAGTAAACTTTGGGCTTCTGGAGTCTGTGCTTAAGCTACAAAAATATTACAGGTTTAATGCCTTTGACTGATAGTATGTTAGGAAGAACTAGAGGAGAAAAGTAATCTAACTGAAATTTGGAGACTTCTGTTGAGAAACTGAAGTTGTAAAGGATGCTCTATGAAAGTACCTCTTAATGTCTACAGCAGTAAAGAATGTTGCCTTCATAGAAGACTGTCTTGAAAGTGACCCAATATGAGTGCTGTCTTCAACAGTACTCAAAGACAAAAGGGTACTGTGACTGGTGGTGAACTTTTTCAAGAGTCAAGTTGGCTTGGCTTCATCTCTCCCTGTAGAAGGAGGAAGGGAAAATAATCTGTTTTAATAAAGCTTCTGGTATATATCTCTTATACAAGATACAAGCAACTGAAGATAGCTTACTTAAACGTGTAAGATAGCTGGTTCATGCACATAGACAAAGTATTTTGTGTTCAGATCTAGACTATGCAAGTTTCAAAGGGTTTTTGTTTTTTATGTAGGGTATAAGTGAGGTCTGGAATACAAGATTACTTCTTTATTGGTATATCCAAATTTTTGTAGTGACTGTATTGATGAGGAACAGCTGGGCCACTTGAACTGTAGAGAGTAAATAGTGAAATAAGTGAGTTCCTCAAAGATTTATGTGGTAAATAGACCAAAATACTCCTTGGAGTATACTTATATGGCTAGGCTTACTGTGCCTTCTAGTATACTGGAAGGGGAAAGAATAGAAAAGAAGCAAAACAATGGCAATGGAACTTTAACTTCTTTGTCTTTTATTGAACTGCAGATTGCAAGGAAACGGCATAAAGTTATTGGTGTTTTCAAGAGTCCACATGGCCACACAAGGCCTTCTCCATCTCTCAAGCATGTTGTTCTGATGCCTCTCTCACAGATCAAGAAAGTCCTAGACATCAGGGAGACAGAAGGTCTGTGTGTTTTGAGGTTCTGTGAAAGCTAATGAAAACTGTGGTTCATAGTGTAAAGTGTCACAGGATAGAATGCTAAGGTGTATTTGTTGTATGTCACTATAGGTATGTGATTCTAGTATAAGCTTCTGTCTGAAGCTCTGTATGAGTTGGAGCATTTCTTGTGCTGACACTTCTTTTGGCTTTCCAACAATCACTGCAGGATGCTGAATGTGGCAGAACTGGTAGATGGCATTAGCATAAGCCAACCACATGGCAGCATGAGTTACACCAAGTGCTGCAACTGACAGCTCAGGATTTGCAAAACAACCCCCAAAATAATATACTTCAATCTAGAGCATTAGACTGACCAGAGACAAGTGCTGCTGTGAAACTAAATCTTCATTTAGTTAGTGATGCTCAGGAGGAGCTGTGCTTAGCATCTTAAAAGAAAGATGTAAATGACTTAATTTCTGTGGCTGCTTAGCCATGCTGAGACTGTAGGGGTTTCACTGGAGTTATGCATTGCTGCAGCAGCAGAACGTGTGCTACAATTCTGTTCCAGCCTTGATGGAGGCTTCTAAAGCAGTCAAGTCAGACTGGTTTCTAGCAAGACAGGTTTTATATATCCCTGTAGGTGTTTGTATGCATGTAATACTTGTTCTCCTGAGCTTAGAAACCCAACAAAACCTTCAAATGGCAGAGAGGGTAGGTAGTAAAGGTGATGCTGGCCTGCTCCTTTGATCTTGGATTTTAGGATTTCCCTTTCAGGAATTCTCTTTAAATTACCATGTAATGTTTAAGTTTCTTTTGGAACTTGGGTAACGGGAGTCAGTTGGAAGCATTCCATTTATTACTTGCTAAAACTGTAGTATGCAAATCTTGGAAGGGGTCAGCTACTCTCTTATGTCCACTCTCCTCCAGCACAGCTTTTCCAGTGCTACTTTTCAGACTTGGCAATGGGTTGTTGGGTTTTTTGTTGTTTGTTTGGTGTGGTTTTGCAATTTGTGTGGGATTGGAGTTTTTTATTCTCTCAGCTGTGTCTGCTATAAAGAAATATCAGCAACAGATTAATTTTCTGCTATCAAGTCAGCACTCTTTCTGTCAAGTTTAAACAGTAAAACTGTTGTAACTTGACTGTATTAATGTGTCATATGTAGTACCAGTGTCTTTGCTTCCCTGCTTCACAAAGGAGCGTAAATATTGTTTGCCTTGTCCTCTTTTGATAAATAAATGATCTGTCCAACATTTCATGAGTCAGGGAATGAAATGGATGTTTATTGCTATACCAGTAATGACTGACTGGTCTGCAAACTACAGGAGACAAATTACTTGATGAATTAACTGTTGCACCAACGGCTGATGGGCACTGTCTTGATGGAGGATGGGGACAGAACTCAAATGCTCTTGCAAGTGATGCAGCAGCTGTCTTGTAAATACAGACAAAATCACCAAATCATATTGTTGCTCACTCTGTCTCCTTGACAGGGTTAACTGAAAGCTCCCCCTTGAACTATATGCAAAATGATTATTCTTTGTCTTAGCTCTTTGCCTCTTTTTATTCACTTCAGATTGCCATAAAGCTTTTGCCTTAGTTGTGCGGCCTCCTACCGAACTCAACAACAAGCTGCTGAGTTTCCAGATGACAACCGAGGAACTTCCCAAGGAAGATTGGTTGAAGATGTTGTGCCGGCAGGTGGCGAACACTATTTGTAAAGCAGATGCAGTAAGTACTCTGGAACCACACTGCTGACTAGAAGTGGTTTTCTCTCTTCAGCTTGAAGCACAGGAAGGTAAAGAATTTGCTAATAGGGGACGTGCTTGAGTAGAGCAGAAAACATTTGTGCTAGCATGTCTCCAAGTGAGTGGTTGAAAGGTAGAAAAGGAAGCAGCCTGGAAGTTAGCTTCTGCAGAAGCTAATAAGTACTTAAAAATAAAGAATTGTGCCCTTCCCCCATCATTAACTAGAAGTAATCAAAACTCTGCACTGCAGATCTAAACACAGTTGTCTTCATCTTGCATCTCTCACAGATGTGCTTCAGTTTGCAATCCCAGCATTATGAAGCATGCACTTTGGTTTAACTCTGTGTTAGGTTGAATTCTTTGTTCCACACCTTATCTGCGTGGCCTTCATAATGTGGCCCCAGGCGTCTCCCTCCTGTAGACAGAAACATTAAACCAAGGAAATAAAGAAAATGGTGACATAAAGAAGGCAGAGGCCTCTTCACACTGTTTGAAGTTCAATGTGTGGGCTTCCCACAGCCAGAGCACTACCACTTTGAAGAACAGACCCTCTCCAATTAAGGCAAAAGCAGTTCTGCTAATGCATTAATTGTGTAGGAATGTCTATACATATGGGTCATCCAAACTAGCAGAGAAAGTGCTAGAGAGGTGCAGCAGCTGGGGCTTAAGCTGGAAGTGTTCTCTATTGTGCATTGTACTCTTCCTGCACAGTATTTGCTGGTCTGTAATTTTTAAAGATCTTTTTGCTTCAAGAGAGGTAAACTAATCAAAATAATCTCAGATTTGGTTTTTTTTGGCTTGTGATCTAGGGACTTAGAAGAAACTTGTCTGTGCTTTTCCTTCCTTTTTGGGTACCGGATAGGAAAAGTGATGATTCAGAAGTGTTTTAATTTATTTAATCTGTCGACCACCTATATTCAGTCTCTTGTATTACATACAGCAGAGGGAAGGAAAAATGTTGGGGTTTTAAAATAGAAATTAAATCTTCGTATAACAAATGTATCATTCCCTCTTGCCCCAGGACATTCAGCATCACGCTGACAAACTGTAACCTATTGTGCTGAATCCCGTTAGTTGTAATTTCTGTAACTACAGCTTTGTACCGACTATATAATAATATTTTTGTTCCTTGCTGATCTAAATGTCAAATTGAGCTTCATTTTAAGCATGCTTGCCTGGTTTTCAAGAACTCTGCAGCATCATGAAAATGAGATAGCATTGACTTTGCCACACGGTGGCAGTGAAGGCTTTCACTTCCCTTTGTTGGCCTTCAGGAACAGCCACAGAACTTGCTGACTGCTGTCCTTACATTTTTTTTTTCTTGATTTTATTTAAAGTTCTTTTCTTCTCAAAATAAAACCTCGAAACACCCATCAACTGCCCACATCCATGCATGCCCCCCTACCCCTCCAAGTTTTGTAAGTAGCTGGCCAAAGATTTCTCTGCGTATGCTAGAGTTTAAGCATGAAGTATAGGTTTAGAAAAATCCCAACAAAACACCACCAGTAAAATAGCAAGCAACCAAAAAAACCTGAACCAAACTCAAGCCCAACAACATAAACAAAAAACCACACACCCCCCATGACAACAAAACCAAAAACCCAACCAAACAAGCAAAAAACAACAAAAAAGAAGCAAATCCAACCCCAGCAAACCAACAAAACCACCCACACTAAAGTAACAACAAAACTAAAAATGCCTAAACAAAAAAGGCAACAACAGACAACTAAAAGTTGTGGCAGTTTGAAACACCTGTTTGGCTTAAGCTGAAAGACTCAATCATAATGCCTGATAGCTGGAGTTACGAAGGTTTCACTTCAGAAGAGTGCGAGATGTGTTAGTAGAACAGGTGTATATCTTATGAGGCTCCTACTGTATGCTTCAGAACCATTGCCTTTACTTTGGTCAGCCCTGAGCTTGAAATTGACTCAAACCAAGCAACTGTAAAGCCACTGGTGAAGTGATTTCACAAACTGACTGTTCCAGCAGTTAATCTAATGACGTGGTGTGGAAGTAAACAGCTCCTTAAGTGTGTATTAAGAGTTAAATAAGTAGGAAGATGACCATTAAAACTTCTAAATCTGACCTAACGAACTGGAGAATGATGTTTTGGCAACTGCTGGTGTTTGTTGACTGTTATTAAGACTAATTTTGTTCACAGGAAAATCTGATTTATACTGCTGATCCCGATTCACTTGAAGTAAATACTAAAGATATGGATAGTACTTTAAGCAGAGCATCCAGGGCAATAAAGAAAACATCCAAAAAGGTAAGATACCACAGGGATAGTGCTTTACTTTAGGACCTGGTTTAGTCAGGGAATTGTGGTCTTGTTCCTCTTTCAGGTGTTTTGTAGCACTTAGAGTAGTGACAGGAAAAACTTAGCCTGAACTAAAACTCTGCAGTATGAGCTTCTTAAAGAGAGTGGGGGAGTGTTTGAGGTTTGGACTGAGTAGTTTTGGGCTATCTGCAGTTGTGTTCTGGTCATAAGTACCATGTAGGCATTTTGCAGTCTATTATGGAACTTTCTCTGTTTAACATTCTAAATCTTTTAAATATTACAGAAAACTCCCAAACATTGTCTGCAACTGATGTTGGCGTATAGAATGGAGTTTGAAAGGTGCAAACACCTTCAAAATAGGAGTGGAATAGAGTACATGTGCCTAGTAATAAGGGACTTTGAAATGGCAAAGTGTGCTGAGTGCTGGTGTCTGCCTGTGGATGCTCTCCTTGTGTGTGGTTTAGGGGCCCTGCTCTGTGGAGAGGACCTGGCAGAGAGGCAGGAGGAGGGCTGCTGGCCTGCTCTGGCACATTGGCTCTCATTGGCTTTGGTCCTGCTGAAATGTGTGGTCTGTGGGAGAGGATAACAGAATCATGCAGCCAGGAGGAATCAACAGATTCCTGTTCTCAGCAACCTCACAGTAGGCATAGCATGTCCAAGATATTCATGTGTGTTAGAGAAAAGTGCTGAGGCTGCTGGAGGTCCAGTTGAGAGCAGCTCAAGGTCCTGATTTTGCAGCCCTAAGAACTGTGAGGACTAGACCTTATTTTGACTTTTCCCTGACTCTCTGCTGTCTTCCTTTCTCCCACACTCTTGTCTGCGTATTGGACAGAGTGAGAAGAGCAGGGGTGATGGAGAGCCTCAAAAGTCAGATCCCCATGCAGGGGGGTTTTTGGCATCTTAATATTTGAGAGGAGTCCTGCAGAGGCTTCTGGTGGGGCTGGCAGTCTACACTGCAGCTATTGCAGTCTGGTTTTGTCAGCATGTAACTAACTGCCTGTCAAACTCCACAGGTTACAAGAGCATTTTCTTTCTCCAAAACACCAAAGACCGCTTTTGGAAGGGCTTTAACATCTCACAGTGCAACAGAAGGAAGAAGTCCCAGCTTAGCTAATGAGAGCTACATAGGCAGCCGACTGACCAGTTCCTCGTCGTTAGCGGTGAGTGATTTGGCTGTGCAGGCCAGGCAAGGGACCTTTCTAACAGCACACTTATTTTAATGGTCGGTGCTGAGGGAGCTGGGCTGCTTCAACCTGGATAAGAAGAAGCTCTGGGGAGACCTAATTGTGGCCTTCCAGTAGCTGAAAGGGGCCTCCAAGAAGGATGGAGAGAGACTATTTACAAAAACCTGTGGTGACAGAAGGAGGGACAATGGCTTCAAACTGGAGAAGAGCAGGTTCAGATTGGATGTTAGGAACAGGCTCTGTACTATGAGAGTAGTGGAACACTAGAACAGATTGCCCAGGGAGGTGGTTGGGACCTCACCCCTGGAGGTATTCAAGGTGAGGCTCGACAGGACTCTGGGCAACCTGACTCCTGCTGACTGTCAGGAGAGTTGGACTAGATGACCTTTGGAGGTTCCTTCCAGCCCAGACCATTTTAGGATTCTATGTCTAAGAAAACTCAGTAAAATAATTTGTTGTTCTACATACTGCAGCTCCTCTGTTGTGCCTGGATGCCTGTTGCAGCTTTCTTCTGCTACACTAGGTCAAACTCAATTTCCTAGTAAAGCAGACTAGATTTGGAGGACTTCTGTTCATCATCTTTGCTTTTATGCCAATGTTTGAGTAAATCAGTATGCTGAGTAAATATTCTGCTTTAAAAATGTGTAGTTTGTAGGACAGAAGGCCAAAACCAGGATTTCCTGTGTATCTCTGTAGTACTGTCTGAAATATTAATGCCTTAATATAGAGCTAATTCAGTATTTTGAGTGGCCATTAAATTGCTCAGTATACAGATATTGCCCTGCTGTGCCACATGAGATAGGCAGGAGGAAATATTAATAGGGGAGGCAGTCTCACAGTGGACTCCCTTGCTTTAGCAGAAATCTAGCATTCTGCCTATACCCCAGTTCTCTGCAGAGATTTTCTCCCTTCAAATGTGATTACTCCAACAATTGTTTTCACATTCTAATATTCTGTCTTCATTTTGATACAGCACTGTATCTCATTTATCATGAAAACATAAGTCATGCACTTTTGTGTATGCCTCACAGAAAAATACTTTCTCCACAAAATGATAGGAACTTAGAGTAGTAAAAACTATTTTCATCTTTCAAACCTCTCCCTGAGTTCCCAGACCTCTGAGGTAGTAAACTGCAGCTTGGCAGCAGGTCATGTGTTTTGTGTGATGTCATGTAGGGGCTTTTTCCCAATCTCACACATAAGTGAACTTTCAGAGAGCCTTCTTTGTAGAATCATAAGATTGAGGGGAAAAGAGAGCTTTGGCTTCTGGCCCTTCAAGTTAAGATATCAATGCAGTTCTTAAGTAGGAAACTAAAGCTGCAGGCAACCTGAGTCCATTGAGATAGTCAAAGCTGTTACTCAGACACATTATTTTAATGAAATCAAAACCTGCCCTGTGCTTATGTGGAGATAGTTTTGATGTAGAAAAGCTGTAGAGTAAAACCCAAAAAGCTTGAATGCTTGCATTTTTTTCTTGTTTGGACTAACTCTTGAACCCCTCCTAATTGTAGATTGCTCGTTCATCTTCTACCTGCAGCCTAAATGGATCTGCCCAGTGTCCTGTTAATGTTCATCGCTCCCATTCTGTTGATTGGAGCTCTCAGAACTCCAGGCCTCGGCCTGTGCTGTGTCCTGCCTCTACAACTATTTGTCTTTTAAATGCTGTAGAAGAAAAAAACTCTTCCAACTTGGAAAGCTTAAATGGTCATGGCTTGGACAGATTACATCCTACTCCTATTGTTATTATTACTGCTTGTGATGATGCTGGAGATAACCAGCGCGGTGCTGGAAAGCTCTGTACATCAACTCCTGACTGTTAATGTCCATCTTGCATGAAGTGAGCAAAAAATACATCTTGATTCCTCTAAAACAGCACGTTACAACTCCATGACACTAGAGGCCACAAGGTGTTTTAAGTGCTGTTGGGAATTCACTTGACTTGTACCAGTGCACAGGGTTGGAGTTCATGCTCACAAGTGGTCTGGTTCTGGGTGCTAAGTTAACTCTTTCCTTTTAGCTTTTTAATTTCCTCCCTCTTTTCTTTTTCTTTCTCAATTAATTTCTGTACAATTGAATTTTCTATTGTTTCAGTTTGGGTGAAAGTCACAGTGTAGCTCACTGGCCAGAGCTGTGAGTGACTTGGCTGCTGGATGGTCTTGAGCAGCTCGTTTTACCTGTGATCTCCAGTTTTTATTCCCCTATCTGTAAATAGAAAAACATATCCTGTATAAAATACTTTGGAGTCTAATAAGAGCTGCTACATGAAGAGGAGTTTAGGATTTAGTTTTGAAATAATGCCTATGAGTGCACATAGAGATTGTGCCATAAACAGGCATTCAACTTCATTGTGAAGTGGTGTAAGCTTACCTGCTCAGGACAGCTCTGTTTAAAAGGCTCTTGAAGCATGCAGGTGCTGTGAGACTACCATGACCTGATTCTATGCTGAAAAGCCTGGCTGTGCTCAAGCAGAAGATTGCTTGGGAAAATATGAGGTCCAGTGTAAAAAGAACATCAAATCTCAGCTGACCCAAAGAGGTTAACTTCCAGTACTGCATACTGGTGTTGCTGTCAATGTAGTTTTATGTCCCATAAGCAGTCTATACTTCTAGCACCAGAAAAATCAGCTTTTGGCCTATTTTGTGCCCACTGAGGCACAGCTGAAGCAAGGTTTGACAAATCATTATGATACCTGTTGCCTGCTGCAGCCAAAGGCATGTGTTCAGCCTCTTAACTTGGGACTCAAGGCTGGGAAGAATACAGGAAGTTGTAGGATCTACAGGGAGCTCTGTTCCTCTGAGAGTATCAATAATGTATCTGGCCTTCAGTTTGGAGGGAAATGGTCATGGCAAAAAGAGTGATACAAGGTGTAGCTTAACACTTGGTGAACAGCTGCTCTTCAAAACCAGGTTGCATTCTGAATCTCTCAAGGCTGATAACAATAGAAGACCTATTTTTATTTGATAGGGGCATTCTTCTCCTGTGGTGTTACACCTTTTCTGTTCCAAATCTGGAAATGGTGAATCACTTCAAAAGCTGTCACTCTGCAATCTCTTCTGTATTGTTAAGTTCTTCATACAGTGTGTTAAGGTGGAGAAATGACAAAGCACTACTGACACTGCCTAATAAATGGTCAAATAACTTGTTTCTTTTTGTTTTCTTCCTTAACAGGGGATTTCTTCTCCTTCCTTGGTCAGCCTTCCCTCTGTCTTTGAAAAGAGGAGTCATACGCTAAGTCGATCAACAACCCACTTGATATGAAGCAGGATTGAAATACAGGGCTGTGTTTGTAGTGACTGACAGCAGCTGGCTGCTCAAGTGACCTGTTCCTGACATTAATGGTACCTTAGTCATTAGCACTTAGCAATGATTAGCAAAACGTTAGAAAACACTAAGATAATCACAAGAGGTTTAAGTTGTATTGACGCAGGATCAGCTAATCAGTGGAATAAGTACGTTGGTCTTTACTTAAGATGCAGTATTCTCTTGCCCAGACTTGTTTTCTCACCATCATAATGGAAGTATTTTCTTCTGTGGGAATTGTCCACTCTAGACAAGAAACCACTCTGTCAGATTTTGAAATGAAGATGATGTGCCCATAACTTAGCGCTAGTTTGGGTGACTCTGATGCTTGCCTAACCTCATCAGCTGGCAGAGCACTCCGGTGTTTGAATTGCTGATTTGAGTGGAGATGCATTATGAAGTACCTGACCTTTCAAGTGTGACAGTTAACCTGTTGTACAGCTGCTTATTCCAGATACTGTATAAATGTAGTTGTTTCTAAAAGAAACTAGAATGCAGCTTCTGTGATTATGGTAGTCTGCAGCCTTGCTGTAACTCAACGCCACGGTGCCTGTCTTTATCTGAACAGCAAGTTTTAAAGGCTGTGACTGGCTTTGGCAACCAAAAGCAATCAACTGAATTCTTTGAATTTCTTTGGAGTGGAAGTTTGAGGAAAAGAATTGTGCTTCCTTCTAGCAACCCCCCCCTCCCCAACCCCGAACTGCCACACACTTGGTTAAAGAATAATTATTTAATGTGTGGGATTATCGATGTGGCGGCATAACTTGAGGGCCCAGTTTTGGTGTGTCCAAGGTCAGGTCTAGGACTCCTCAAGCTTTTACCTGGCTTTCCCCAGTCTTGATGTCTTCCTTCCAAAGTCTTTGCTCCCTTCTTCCATCTCTGAGCAGTTAGCATGATGCAGTGCTGTCTCAGGAGCTATCTTAATAGGTATATTTCTGCATTTCATTAATGGTTTCACTCTCTGTCTGCATCAGCAGGAGTTCTCAACTTGGGCTTTCTTTTTAACCACCGGTGTCTTATGTCTATATTTAACTAGTGATGGTTCTGAATGTGTCACTTTACTGCTTTTTATATCTCTCTTTGCCAATCCAATGTAAATAAACTGTTTAAAATTGCTCATGGCTTTGCTAAAGGGGCTTTTATGAGAGTCTCTTTTGTCTTTTCACACCCAGTTTTGGGCTGGGCTCCAATCTCCGACTGTGCTCTGATTAGGTGTACAGCTCTTCCTGATAAAATACACATCATGGTAGGCCCAAGCTGCAGAATCACACTTCTTATATCCCCTCTTAGTCTATTCCACATTCTCCCTCTCTCCCCCAATGGTATGTGTGTATCCATGGCCCTCTTTTGTCCTTGTCATTAAAAATAAACACCTGAGCTAAGTCTGTACTGACACTTCCATAATAAACTATTCCAGAAATACTATGCTGAAAAAAAATCAACAACAGTTGGCTTCTTTTTTGGTTCTTTTTGGATGGACATCTCCAGCCTCATAACTCCATCAGCCTATCAGTACTTTTCCAGCCTTCTTTCATTTCCAAATTAGTTGTGTTTAGCTTCTCTCAAGTTCACTGGCACTCAAAACCAGTGGATCCTCCAGTGCTCACTGTCTTGCCACGTCTTGTCACAGCCACTGCTGCACAGCTCTGTTGTTGCTAAAGGAAAAGAATTGGTCAGAGTGCTCAGTCTTACTGCTCTTTATTTGATGCTTGTAGCCTCTTAAGGCAGAGATGAGTTCTGCTCAGTCTTGCTAACTCTTGAAGAATGAGGAGGACTGTGCCTGCCTCCAGTGTGACTTTACCCACTCCTGTGTTCTCAGTGCATTAACATCTTAACCTGCCAAGTTTCAGGATGAGATGCTCCTATTTATCTTAAAGAGATACACTGTTTAAAAAACCCTCCACATCTAATCTTAGGACCAAGAGGGAATGGCAGCTCTGTCCCCTTCTAATTAAGGGAGATGACTTAAAATGGACAAAGTATTCAATACCTGTCTGCTGCTCTCTGACATCGTTCTGAGGTGATGTACTCCAGCAGCAGTTAATTGAAGGCAGGCTTGGTCCCATACTGGTGTGAGGACACATACAGTGCTGAGTGTCTCAGGATTGCACTGGAGCCCTTACTTGCTTTTTGGATATTGACTGTCAGAGGACCAGTTTCTCAGTGTAATAGAAGTGGAAACAGTGAGATTTTGGGTTAAAATAACAAGCTGATAGGTAATAATTAGCACTGATTTGCTAATTAGACAACTTGGTTGCAACCTAATTACCTAGAGCAGTGTAACAAGGCTTTTGGATACTGGAGAGAACAGTAGGAATGCTCTGACCCAGTTTTTGTGAGGTGTTGTCTTGCACAGCTGAGTTGTGAGTTTGGTAAAGGTGAACCTCTGTGTGAGCAAATACAGAAGTGGTTGCCCTTTGGGCAGCAAATCTTATCAGTATCCACTTGTGCTCATGCTGAATGGGGTCCCCAAGGGGCTGTTCTGTGTTTCTGCTGACAGTGGATAACGGAGTGGGAGATCAGCTTTACAGCTGATCACAGAGCAGTGGGGGTGTAATAGAAGAGGGGTAGAGGTGGAAGTGAGCTTTCAAAGTCAGAGGTGCCCCAGAGTGGGAGAAACAAGTGAAGATAGGCAGCTTTTACAGGTAAAAGGTTTGTCCTCACCTTGTTTCTGGCTCCACATGCACACGTTGTAGCATCAGAACAAGTTTGAGGGGATCTGCTTTTACACTTAGGTGAGACTTGATCTCCAACTCAGGGTTTTAAAGAGCAATGCTTTTGACATCTATCTGCAATGGAATGAGCCTTGCTGAGAAACTGTAGTCATCTGGATGCAATCCCAAGCACAACTACAGGCCAGGTGGCGAACGGCTGCGAGCTGCCCTGCGGAAAAGCACCTGGGAGTCTTGGTTGATGAAAAGCTCAACATGAGCCAGCAGTGCGTCCTGGGCTGCGACAAGGGAAGTGTGGCCAGCAGGGCAAGGGAAGGGATTCGGCTCTTCTACTCCGCTTTTGTGAGACCCCACGTCCTGGAGTCCTGCATACCGCTAAACTGCTCTCCCTCCGTGGTGTGAGCGGGAGAGCAGAAGGTGCGCACAGACCTGTTCCACCCGCGCCTTGCAGGCGGGAGCGGGCAGCAAGGGCCCCTGCCGGCGCGCGGGGAGCCCCTGCCGGCACGCGGGGAGCCCCGTGCGCTGCCCGCGCTGCGCTGGGGCCTGGGCGCGCAGGCAGTGCTGACTCCGCTCTGTTTCTAGGGGGGGTATGACTACTGGGGGGCTCCCCGCCTTGGGGCCCCGCCTTAGAGCTCTCCCCCGCCTGCATAGAGTCTGCAGCTGGAGCCCCCGGTGCTCTGCTCCGAAGGAAGGCTTCTGATCATTAGCACCCTTTGTGTGGACTCAGTAAGCCTTAACGACCCCCTGGCGGCCTCTGAAAGCCTTAGCGACCCTCTGACGGCCTCTGAGAGGGAGCGAGGGGACGAGCAGCTGGACCGCCCTTCCTTCAGCCAGCCGACTCCTGTGAGTAACTGTGGCTCAGCTTTGGTATGAAGTGGGGAACGCTATCATTTAATAGCTCAAGCCTTTTCCAACTGCTGACTTCCAAAATAGTCACATTACCTGTGGTGCCCTTGTAGGTCTTCTCAACCTAACGGAATCTGCTAATTAAAACTAAATTAATTTGTGTATCTAGTTGTGGGGGCAGGGTTTTGGGAAAATAAAATAACTCTATTTTTCTATAAATTCCTGGCAGGGCCACGTTAATTCCCTGCCTCCACAACACCCCAGCTGCAGTACTGTGTGCCCCCAGCACAAGAAAGACATTGAGCTGTTGGAGCCAGTCCAGAGGAGGCCACGAAGATGCTCAGAGGGCTGCAGCAGCTCTGCTAATAGGACAGGCTACAAGAGCTGGGGCTCTGCAGCCTGGAGAAGAGAAGGCTTTGAGGAGGCCTTTTAGTGGCCTTCCAGTATCTGAAGGGGGCTACAGGAAGGCTGAGGAGGGACTATTTGCAAGGTCTTGTAATGACAGGACAAGGAGGAATGGGTTTAAACTGGAAGAGAGGAGATTTAAACTAGATGTTAGGAAGAAGTTCTTTACAGTAAGGGTGGTGAGACACTGGCACAGGTTGCCCAGGGAGGTTGTGGGTGCTCCGTCCCTGGATGTGTCCAAGGCTAGGTTAGATGAGGCCTTAAGCGACCTGTTCTAGTGGGAGGTGTCCCTGCCTATGGCAAGGGGTTGCAACTAGATGATCTTTGAGGTCTCTTCCAACCTAAACCATTCTGTGATTCTATGATTCAGGTTGGAACTAGATGGTCTTTGAAGTTCCTTCCAACCTAAACCATTCTATGCTTCTATGATCTGGTTATGCACAACACCTAGCTCCAGTCACCAGGGAGGTGGTGGAGTCACTGTCCTTGGAGGTGCTCAAAAGCACATGTGGATGTGAGACTGCAAGAGATGGCTTAATGGCCGTGGTGGTGGTGGTGTTAGATCTACAGTTGGACTTGATAATCTTAGAGGTCTTTTTCAACTGAAACAATTTGGTGGTTTGGTCATGACACACACAGTTTGGATCTCCTGATGACTTTTTTATGCTTCAGATTTGAGTTGAATTCAGTTGATGTCAGTGTGATCTCTTTGTGCTGAGATTTCTGTATTGGTAAAACTAAAGGATCTGTTATAGAATCATAGAATGGTTTAGGTTGGAAGTGACTTCAAAGATCATCCAGTTCCAGCCCTCCACCATAGGCACAGACACCTCCCACTAGAACAGGTCACTCAAGGCCTCATCCAAATGGTTCTGCAATTCTCTAAGAAACAAGTTTTAGAAATAAAAGGATTTTTAAGCTTCCTAACCCAGCTCTTACTCAAGTGTTAGCCAGCCCACCCTCAGCATGCAGAATTAGTTTCATTCAGAACTGTAACTCTCTGAAGAAGAGAGCAGACAATGATCCTTGTTTAAAAAACAACATTCTCTTATTGGAGGCTGTACAAAACCGAACAGTTCAATGAGCTTGTGCTCATTGCTGTGAGAATCCTTAGTCTTAACCATTGTCTTAAACTGATGCCTCTTCAAACTGCAGAAGAGCTATCATCAGGGTGTTCTGCTGAGTAGGTGTTAGATGGGGCTGCCTTGCTGTTCCCATCCAAACCTTGAAGGAGGCTGTCATTTTCTAGCGGTGTGCTTGCTCACTTCTCCTGTTAGTGAGTATCTTGATGCTCTGGGTAGCAGAGCTCCAAGAAGAAAGCCCCTTTAAGTTGGTGTGCTGTATGTATACTGCTATGGAGTTTGTTCACATATGCCCTTCAGCATTTAGAGCTAAGTTATCTGCTGTGTTCCCAACCTGTCTTTGTTATCAGTTGAAATATAGAACAGTGCTTGGAAGTTTCTACTACAAACGGTGTTTAAGGAGCCTCTGTAACTATTGGGTGGTAGTTTGGAGGCAGTACCTAGGCTAAAGCCTGCACTGAGGCAGGCTGATGTAGAAGGATGCAAGAGTTTGCTTGCTTGTTTTAAAAAACTAGCAAATCTCCACTGAGAAGAAGCTGTCAGCTGGCCAAGGAAGTTTGGGCCACAGGTTGGAGCTGGACTCTTCTCCTTTGGGTGATATCCAGAGCTTGTGAACTTCCAAGTGTAGCTTAGCCTGGGCTTGAGCAGTCCAGTTGCTCTCAAACCTATACCTAGAACTCATAAACAGCCACTCGTGGCAAGCTGTTAAAGCATTTGTGGACTAAAGTGATTCATCTCATATAGGCTTTCGTTCAAAGAGGTGGAGAGATTGCAGCTGCTGGAGAGCACCTGTTTGTGGATTTGTTGTAGATTCAACAGGACAGCTTGACCTGCATTTTGCAGGAAAATAGTTGCTGTTTCAAAAACCAGGAAGGGAGAACTCCACTGTGAGATGGATGATTACAAGCTCTGAAAGCCAGCCATCAGAGACAAAACAGGGGCTAGCTAGGTTGTGCTTTAAAAACACAAAAGTTGTCAAAATGTTGGCTGAGTGCTCTATGCAGCTGACTTGGAAGGGTGAAGGCAAACTGGTGCCACCTTCTTTGCCTTGGGACTGGTTTTAAATGTGGAGCCAGAAACCTGCTTTCCCCCACCAGTAAGGAAAGCTACAATGGAAAGGTGAGCACCATGCAAACAAACTGATTAACCAGCAGTGAAATCCATGTAACACTGTCAGCCTTTAGGCAAACAAAAGTCACTTTTACCTAAGAACATTACCAATACTTAGGGCTGATTTTTCAGCTGGCACAGAGCAACCTGTTAGTCTCTATACAAAGGCCACCATGCATTTGTGTGCCTAATTTAGAGCATCTAGAAGTGCAATTACCAGCCCATCTGCAAATCGTAATTAGTTTAAACTGTCTTGGTGCCTTTGTCAGCTGATCCATGCACTGGCAGACTTAGAGTCTGACTGTAGTAGGAGCTACACTCTGCTGTCGAGGCAAGTTATTATATATGTATAAATAAAAAGATGTATGAAGTGGTGGAAGAAAAGATGCTTACAAAGAGATGTGAAGCATCCTTTGATTTTTACTTTACACAGGGAGGCTTATAGTGGGTACTTTATATCAGTGAAATGAAGCAACTAAAGTTCTGATATTGATATTTATATTCATATTGATAGAAAGAGGAGAACATTTCTACCTCTCTTTCCACCTCTCCCTCCAGCACATCAATTTCTTTGAGAGCTGAGGAGGAAGGAAGTGGCTTTTGGCCTCATGCTGGAGAGCCCAGCTTTGCTGCTTATCAGGAGCACTGTAGAGCCCACCCTGTTTTGGGGGAAGTGAAACCTTGCACCTAGCAAGATGGACCAGAATATAAATTGTACTACCTGAGCTCTGGGAGATGTTGTTCTGTGTGAGCTAGAAGCTCTAATGCTTATTTGTCAGTGTTTGGAGGTCTTAACTGCCTCCAATAAATACTCAAGTTCTGGCTTTACCCAAACAGCAGTTCATTTGGCTGTGTTGGATTCTAAGTGCTTCCACACTTTGTGCTGCTCTGTGATGGCAAAGATGATATTTCAGAGGTTTCTCCAGTGTTTCAGCCTGGAGGGAATGTAAAGATAAGCATAGCTGATTTTGACAATGGGCCTTTTCTCTGTGTTTCAGTGACTTGTGCATTAGAGCTGGTGTGGCTGACAAATCAGCACTGACTGCTAATTAAAAAGCTGAATATATTAAGGAGTATCACACTTCCATTTCTTGCTCAGATTGAAGCCCTGGCTGTAGGAGTGAGTGCTGGGGAAGCTCTACTGGATGCAGTCGCATTACTTGCCATTTCTGCTTTGACTTAACATTTCATGAGGCGCAGTAACTGACTAACAGATCCTTGCTGATTGCTAATTAAATGGCAGAATTTGGGTTTGTGCACCTCCAGCTTTTACCCCCTCCTCACAAAGTGCCACTCCATATCTGAACAAATAATTTTAAAAGGCTTTCTCTGCTTGTTTGTTGATAGGTAAAAGCTGATGGCTTCATCCTTCCAGAAAACAAAAACTCTTGAGGCATGTTTAACAGTAGTGCTGGTTAAATGTATTTCAAATCTCAAGTCACTGCTGCCTGCCTTAGAAAGGAGGCTTTGGAGAGAAATTGTTCAAGGCAGTGTAACAACTCAGCACGTTTCCTGGCACTCTCATTCTCTTACAGATCACCTCGGCCCTTGTTTAGTGAGCACAAAGAACAATCAGATTTGTAGAGCTTTATTTGCGGGAGGGGGCAATTCATTCGCTGCCAGATGTCCTCCTCAGGTCTCCCAGGCACTAGAGCAAATGCAGGAATGGCTTGTCTTTCTTTTCCTGCCTCTTCACTTGCCTTTTCTGTTCAGCATACTCTGAATTTAATCTGGCTCTTGACAGGGTTACTGCTCTCCTAATCTGTGATGTGGTTTAATTATGAGCTGTGGAGGTTAGTGAGCTCTCATGAGATGATGGTGTCCCTGAAGGGCAGTGGGCAAGTTATGGGCAACTGGTAAATCAAGGCCATGAGACAGATCAGAGGCCTGGAAGCCTTGCCATAAGAGGAAAGGCTGAGAGAACTGGCTTTGTTCAGCCTCGAGAAGGGGAGACTTTATTGTCACGTACGTAGTGTGTGGCTGCCCAGAAGATGGAGACTTCCTTTTATGAGGAGTCAAATGGAAAAGACAAGGGGCAAGGGGTACAAGTTACTCATGGGGAGATGCTGACTCCAGAACAGAAGTTTTTTCACCATGAAAAGAGTCAGACACTGGAGTCATCTCCCAGGGGAAGCAGTGCATTCCCCTACATTGGACAGTTTAAGATTCAGCGTGACAGTGTTGGGCCAGCTTATTACAACTACACTTGTCACCTAGAAAGGTTGGACTAGATCATTCTTGAGGTGCCTTCCAAGCTGGCATTCTGTGATTCTATGATAAATGGTCTGACTACTAAAACTTTTCTCATTAATCACCAGGAATATTCAGTTCTGCTCCAAACTTTGAACCCAGAATAAATGTTCATTACATTTGCCACAGATCTTTTACATCACCACCTTGGAAATACTGCAGCTTGACCAACTTCTCCTTGTGCTGTTTTCAGTGCAGTTGTCATGAAAACACAGCAAAACTTTTATCCTAAAAAGAATGCCTGCTCCTCAGGAAGGAAGGTTGGACTGGATGCTCCTGGTGGTCCATTCCAACCATAGTGCTTCATAGTGATTAGATGTTGTGCTGAGGGCTTTGGTTTAGTCAAGGACTTGTCAGTGTGAAACTGATGATTTGACTTGATGATCTTGAAGGTCTTTTCCAGTCTAAGAAATTCTGTGATTCTGTGAAATGCTGCTGCTCTAATCTCTGCCAGTTTATGAGCATGCTCCTAAGTCTGTGAATATTTCAATGCATAGGCTGTAAAAATCCATCACAGATAAGGCACAAGAGCAAGGGTCAGAAGAAATGGTTTATTACTTGAGATGTCATATATCAAAGAGCAGAGGGTAAAAATCCTTGGCATCTTAATGATACCTTCTGGACTTAAAACATATGACAGAGAGAAACCAGGAAGTCATGTTTATAATTTAAAGCTATATCTTTTCTTTGCTAGGAATTCTGCCTGTCTGAATATCACAGTTCACCTTAAGCAAAATAGAGATTATGTTTTTCCTGTGAGATAATACAAAAGACTCTCTGTTATCGTGGGCACTACTTGTCAGCAGTTTAAAATTTGGCATTCTGATGGCTGGTGGGAAGGTCTCTTTGCCCCCCACTTCTTCCAGCTAAAGTATTTCAGGACCATGAGGATGATCAGAGGGCTGGAGCACCTCTCCTATGAAGACAAACTGAGAGAGTTGGGCCTGTTTAGTCTGGAGAAGAGAAGGCTCTGAGGAGACCTTATTGTGGCCTTCCAGTATCTGAAGGGGACATACAGGAAAGATGCTGAGTGACTGTTGGGTAGGACTTGGGGGAATGGAGCAAAACTAGAAGTGGGTAGATTCAGATTGGATGTTAGGAAGAAGTTCTTCACCATGAGGGTGGTGAGACCCTGGAACAGATTGCCCGAATTGAATATTCACAAGTCCATGTGTCCTGATGAGATGCACTCAAGGGTGCTGCGAGAACTGGTTGATGTATCCCTCTGCCACTCTCCATCATTTTTGCCAAATCAAGGCAGACAGGAGAGGTGCCTGAAGACTGGAGGAGAGCCAATGTCACTCCAGCCTTCAAAAAGGGCAAGAAAGAGGTTCCAGGGAACTATCAACCAATCAGCCTCATCTCCATCCCTGGAAAAATGATGGAGCAGCTACTTCTGGAGGGCATCTCAAGGCACTTGGAAAAGAAGAAGCTTATCAGGAGTAGTCAGCATGGATTTAGCAAGGGGGAATCCTGCTCAACTAACCTGGTAGCATGCTATGATGCCATAACTGAAAGGGTAGCTTCAGGGAGACCAGTGGATGTAGTCTGCCTTGACCTGAGCAAGGCCTGTGGCACCGTTTCCCATGACATCCTAGCGAACAAGCTCAGGAAGGGTGCCAAAACCCAGTCAAACCCCAGCCCAATTCCAGCATGGGCTTCCACACGAGTCAGCACATGTGTGGCAAAGGAGCCTTTTGCTGTGTCCCCTGGGGGGGGGGGGGGGGGAGGTGGGGGGTGAGGGGGAAGCAGTTTTTGCGCCACCTTCTCCTCCCCATTCAGTCCCACCAGAAGGAATTTGGAGTGCTCCAGAACATGACAATCCTATGATTTTATTCTGTGGTTCTTTATTGTTGCTGTTAATAGCAACTCAGAGTAAAATGTCTGCACAATGATGAGAATATGGCAGCAGCTGAAAAACAAACTATCCCAGGTCACTCTGAGTGAAGCACCAGAGTGATGTTTAGAGAACAGGAACTCATGGAAGTCTTGAAACGAGGTCTTTTGACTGCGAGGCTTTAAAGAACATATTCTGATCCTTGCCTATATAACTCTGTGCAGTTCTTGGTGAGATCTTCCAAAGAAGCAACTCGAAGATTTGACAAAGATGTGTGGAAACACAGGGAAAGGGCACCAGGCACTTCTGCAAATCCACCAAGGCCTGCTGTGCCTCATTTTGACATGTGCCTGAGATACATCAGATCCACCTGCCCTCGCAGTCTTGGTGAAGACCAAGATGAAGCTTTCTGCATCTGGCAGCACTCAGGATGCAGAAATCCCACCACTTCTTCTCTTTGACTAGGAAATGGTTGGACTGCTTCAACCCCTGCAGTTAGAGTGGGAAGTGTGAGTGTTTTTCAAGACAGCTGCTGTATGGAACTCTTTTGCCTCTCTCCATTTTTCCTTTACCCAAGAATGGCCAGCTTCAAAGAAAAAATTCACTGCTCTAATTGGATATTTCCCATATTGAAAGGGGTAAAAATAAACATTCTTCTGGGTTTATTCAGGCATGAACTAGAGTCACCCAAGTGTGACATCTGAAAGGAATGACATGATTATAAGCCAGAACGAGACCAGAGTTCTCATTTCTTATTTCTTCCCTGCAGACCTAGGAAGAGGAAAGAGATTGCAGAATCTCAACGCCCGTTTAAGCTCCAGAAAGCCAGCGCTGTGTGCTGCTGTGTTAATCTGTTTAGCATTCTCCTAGCTAATTGTCCATTCCACCTTCTGCTCCCCAGGTTAATGGGGTGGCTAAGTGGGGAGGACAGGAATGGTTGGCCAATCAGGCAGCAAAGGAAACTGCAAAGGCCACAGCACTGCGCTGTGTTATTCATGGACTGTGCCTTGCTGAAGTATCTTAGATCTCAGGTCTTCTCTGGGTGAACTGCAACAAGAACAAGAAACAGCCCAATGGAAATTTGCTCTTGTGGCAATGATTGTAGCTCAAATGGAAAAACGCAGAGCTGCAGCCTGCTGTGGTTCAGGTTTCTGGGATTAAAGGTGTGTGACCACATCCAGCCTCTGAATGAGCAACAGGTAACAATGGTACGGCTTCTCAGCTGGGGGCAACGCAGTGTATGGAGACAGAGCCTCCTAACTTTAGCCCTGAGCTTTGCTTTGGAAGTGCTGCCTGGTGCCCCATGGCCCTCCTGCGTCTTCTGGACCAGTAACCCCATGATTAGCTCACAGCTCATAGCCTTAACTCCTTTTCAAGCGGCGTTTTGTTTAGAAGTATTAAGATGCTAATTCCCAAGAGGCACCAGGAGTGGACTGTAAGACAGTCCGTTGTCCTCAGCAGTTTGCAAACTGTGCAGCCACATTTGAGGGCAAACTTGTTACCATTCTTTTCTCCTTCACCTGTGATGTGAAGCAGAGGGAGAGGGAGGTACTTGCAGAGGCAGGAGTGTGACTGAGGTGCTCCAGTTTAACTTCTGGGTACTGTCCCTCTCACGGACTGCAGAGGGGGACTGGTAAGAACAGACTGCTGATTTCATCCCTAGCCATGGATGCCATTAATGCATGTCCTTGTTTAGTCTCTACCACTGGGTGTCACGAGTGCAGCTCTCCTGCTGTGTTTAGTACTTCAGCTGTAGACCTGTTCTCTGTCACTTCAAATCATTATTCAAGTGTTTTTACTATGCCTCTTTGACAGGAGAGACTTCACAAGTAGTGAAAGTGAAGAATGTTTTTTAAAGACCAACCACTGGCTGATCTACCTTCTCTGAGTTTCAATGAGTGTTGTAATCCAACAGGAAACATCCACCTAACACCTGAAGGACCTGATTCTGCTTCTGCTCACTGTCCCTTCTAGGGCTTAGAACAGAAGTTCTGGCATTTACAAGGAAGGAAAGATTGCAACAGCAAGCAAAAGAGTTATGAGGCAGTCTTAGGGCAGAGGGTATTTATACCTTTTCCTCACCCTTTCTTTAAATTGGTTTGGTGTTTGCTTTTCACTGAGTGGTTTCAACTGACTTCAGCTGCCTGGGGCCAGTGGACCTCGCTGTCAACAGATAAATCATTTTTGTGACCAAAAAACAACAACAACAGCCACAAAAATCTTTGATGGAGAGAAACAATCCCTCATCAGTCATTTGGAAACTAGTCTTTGGAAGAGAAGTGACCTGAAAGTGGTACTCTTGGGGAGTAGTCTCAGATGTGTCCTTGTGTATGGGACTAAAATAGACACAGCAACCAAGGGCCAGACTGTTTTTAATGTGCCCTTAACAAATAAGAGTATAAGGAGTGAGGTACAACTTCTAGTAATGTTTCCTAAATGAGAGATGCCTTGGTCATCACCATAAAAAAGGCTGGCTGAGATGCCAGACATCTGTTATAATGCAGTCAGAAGTCTCTTCAAAAGGCAAAAGGTGTTACATTTCTGTAAATGTCATGTATTAGAAACTGCTGCATGGAGGAGGCATCAGAAATCCCAATCCTCCTCCCACTTCTTCCACATTATCCAGCCAAATTATCATCGTCATGGAGTAGAGCTGATTCTCAGAGAGTCCTGAAGGCAGGACTGAGTGTGCTCCCTGCAGACTTGGGACTGAGAATCTATGTATTGCAGAAGGGTATTGCTGTAAAACATCAACAGCCCTCCCCATGCCAGAGGCTCCTTTCATGTTTGCTTTGTGTTCCACAGCTGATTTCATCTCCTGACATCTGCTTCAGTCTGTGGCTTTCTGGGGGCTAAAGGACACTGCAGGCAGGTGTTGGCCTAGATGTTTCCAACACCTTAGAGACTGATTTGGGCTATGGCCTCTCTCTCTCAGTGATGTATTGATCTGCAGCATAAGGCAGGTTTCCTGCCCTACCTGTTATCTGCAAAGTGAAATGTCACATCTTGTCTCAGCTCTGGGGCTCTCGCCAAGCTCCACAACAAGAAGGGTTGAAGGGTTCCTCTTTCTCAGTGTGCTTGGATCAGCTTGCTCACGTTACACAGACAACAGCTTTGCAATGGTGGTGTTGCTTTTTTGTTCACAGCTTCATAGAATGATTTGGATTGGAAGGGACCTTGAAGATCATCTACTTCCACCCCCCCAGCCATGGGCACAGACACCTTCCACTAGAGCAGGTTGCTCAAGGCCCTGTTCAACCTGGCCTTGAACGCTTGTAGGGAGGAGGCAGGAAGTGTTCCCAAACATCAGCTGTTCCCAGTGCACTTCGTTCTTTTTTCACCATTCTAGGTAAAAAATACTTGGGTTTGCATGAAATGTTGCAGAATTGTAAGCCAGCTTGCATCAAATTAAGTGTATTTGCTTAAGAGCTTCATGATTTACCAAGCTGTGTGTTGACTGTGACTTGATGATCCGTGGGGAGCAGTCTTTCTGATTTAGTGTGTGTCTGCTCATCAAAGATGGATGATTGCCACTATGTGTCATAAAACTTCATCTGACAAAACCAACTCCATAGCAAAATAATGCTATCTCCAAAGGGCAATAACTCTTTGTTTTTCTGTCCCATATGTTTAAGGAGCTCAGAGTAGCTCAGATTTTCTCAGATTTCTTTATACTCGTTCTGTTAAGAATGAACAAAGGATCATCAAAGCTGTTGCCAGTTCTTTCTTGGCTTTCCAAAAGTCTTTTGTGAGAGCCTAGGAAGGTGGTCTCTAGCAGCATAAAATCTGTAGGATTTGGACTCCTATCTGTGATAAACAATGGGAATTAAGTGGCTAAATACCTTTGAGGTCCTGTTTTTTTAATGAAATCTTAGGGCTGGAGGATGGATTTTTCTTTTCCTTCTTTTTGTTTTAACATTGCCCTTGAAAGAGGAAGGGTAGTGAACCAAGTGCTGTTTCTCTAGGGTCAGGTTGATTTCCTGCAGAGGAAACAAAGGAAATGCCAGCCTTAGAAGAGACCATTGCTATCAGCTGGGGCTGCCTGCCCCTGTTGAGGTGATCTCTATTGGAAAGTAGGTGTTACTTTGCTCATTGATGAAGGGTCTCAGGGCCCCTGGGAAGACCGCAGTACTGTGAGATGTGCCTATGTGACAGACTGCTGCTGTGGGAGGGGTAGATGTGCCACTGATCCTTAAGGAAGAGATCTGCATAGGAGAAGTCAGCTGCAGATCCTTTCCCCTTTGCAGTGTTTGTGCATCTTTAAAAAAACCCCATCCATTACTACCTAGTTGGGGGGGGGAAACATTCTTAAGGAATGGATGAGAGTGAAGAACTTCAAAATCTTAACCAGTGAGCAACACTTGGGCTCCTTCTTTTTGCTGTCTTTCTTCATCGTGTCATCTTTCTTGGACTTGCTGCTACCGCAGCCATAAGGCTCAGGATGCCAC
Organism: Pogoniulus pusillus; assembly: GCF_015220805.1. Lineage (NCBI taxonomy): Eukaryota > Metazoa > Chordata > Aves > Piciformes > Lybiidae > Pogoniulus > Pogoniulus pusillus. Next base: position 10,636,124 of record NC_087289.1, on the reverse strand, counting down.
TTTAGACCTATAGATTGCAACAGTACCTGGAGTGTAAGGCATTAACCTGGAGAGAAGCAACATGAGACCGAATTCCTTCTCACAGAGGATGGATGGATCCCTATTCTTGGGCAATAATCTAGCCAGCAGGGTTTGACAGAGCTTGGATGCAGAATAGCCTCAGAACAGAAAATACAGACCCTTTCTGCCACGCTGTTGCTAGTTAAAAAAACAAGACAAAGGAAGCTTGTCAATACATTTACTTCTACCAGGTAAGACTAATGACAGGAAAAGGAACTTCCTAAAGATAGTCTACAGTGAGAGGAAGGAAGTTGAAAGGGGAATCAGTGATGTGCTTCCTGGGGCTCTTGCTAGTGGGCTCAGTGGTGTGCTTCCTGAGGCTCTTCTTGGTGGCCTTAGTGGTGTGCTTCCTAGTGGGCTTCCTGGCATGCTTTGAATATGACAAGAACAAGTACCTTGCTAAAGATACTAAAGATAGTGAGGGGAAGGGTCAGTAAGTGGAAAGGGGACCTTGATCTGTCTACCAAAAAACTAAGGTTGAAATTCTACTAATTACTCTAGGACTACATAACAAGTGTGGATAAAGGGCATCGTTGCATGGCCTCTCCTGGTCTCTGATGTTGTGTACTTTTGTGCTGGCCTGAGGGGTGCCAGGTCCCCCTTAAACAAGATCATAGAGACAGAGACCCATCCCAGGGGAGGGAGCTGCTGGTCCCAGGATATTGTAAGATTGTTATTCTATTCCCTTTCCAGTATGACAGCTTAACAGATAGTGCTTGACTGCACTTCTCCTCCTTCCTTTCCCTGCCTTCACTTCTCCAAGCAATGCACTCTTATGGCTTGTGGAGCAGTTGGCAGGCTGCTGAGGTCTTGTAGGCCCAGCTAGGGGGGGCAGCTTTGGCCTACCTTACAGATCAACCTGGGGGTGGAAGGAATAGATGATTCTAGAAGCCCAGTTTGGGCCTAGTAGATTTTACACTAGTTCTGCCTGATTGCCATATATATATATATATATATATATATATATATATATATATGTATATACTCTTTTAAATCAAATTTCTCTCTAAACTTCCCATCAGTGTACAGCGTCCTCATTCTTACTCCTGAAAAGGGGTAAGAGTCAATTCTGTTCTCCAGAGCAGGGTATGCTTGTGGCCCAAAATGGAATATGACAAGAACAAGTAACTTACTAAAGATACTAAAGACAGTGAAGGGAAGGGTCAGTAAGTGGAAAGGGGACCTTGATCCATCTACCAAATACCTATGTTGGAAATCCTACTCTAATCACTCTTAAGACTACATGACAAGGGTGGATTGTGGTGGAAGGTCCAAATTATACCTGAAATACATATCCAAAACGTGTCCTAAACACCTACCTGGGTATCCACCTTGCCCCACCTTTCCCCATCCCCTCCTTCTTCCCAGGTGGAAGAAGCAGGAGAGCAAACAAAAGCCTTGGTGCCTCTCAGTCTGCCACAGAGACACCATATTTGGCCTTGTTTGGCACCCTGTTTTCTTGTTGGTATACAGAGGTCAGGGATGCTAGGCATGTGAATCTCCCTTTTGTGGTGAAATAACCTAGGATTGGTTCTAGGGGTGTTTTTGTCTTTTGCTGTTGGTCAAAGACATACACCAAAATGCTTAAAAACCTGGCCAATGTGTGTGTTTGCTGCTGCTGCTGCCTTTGCTGCTTGCTACCCGTCCTGTTTCTCCCATGAACGGAAGACATGACCCTGCCTGTCCTCTGCACTGAGGCAAGGGACTGAAATGGCTTGCCCCATGCTGGCATACAACTGCCCACCTGAGCTCAGCCGAGCCCGAGTCCGTTTGACTCTGGCCAAGTCTAGGTGATGACCTAGCAAAGGACTAGCAACAAGTTGTGACATCGGGGCCCTGCTCCTGACCAATCATGAAGAGGCCCAGCCCCGTGCACTGCATCCAAGTCAGACAGTTCCAGCCCACAAACCTGGATCCCACTTTGCCCAGATGCCTGACCACTCCGATGACCTCCTGAGAGCCAGGGAGGATTTGCCTCGCATCAGTGGATCTTCTCAGACAACGTGTTCCATTTGAGCTACACACGCAGCAAACCTGCCTGCAACATCACCACCTGCAAGGCCACCTCGTGGTTGGGACTAGATTTACCCTCGTTTCTGCTTCTACATCTACTTTTGGATTAAAGATTGAGACTCTGAGCAGTGAGTAAACTAACTCTCTTTTCTAAAGGTTGTGAAAGGTTATGTTGAACCTTTAAGTGGCAGTGTGCTAACCATCTCAGGCAGTTTGTGCTGCAAGACTCTCTCCAGTTGTTTAAATCTTCTAAAACCTTTCCTAAAATCATTGAAATCAATATGAGTGAATATATACACGCTGCAAAAATTAGTTTGACCAACTGCACAACAGAATCTCTGTGTCTGTGTTAATTGTCAATAAGTTTGGACAAGTTTTCTTTAGACTTTGAATAAACTGTTTAATAATGTTAAATGGGGTACAATACAACAGACTTCTAATACAGAATCAAACTCCTCTCTAACATGGCTAAAGGGCATTGTTCTCTAAGGCTGGGCAGACCATGGGAAAACTGATGGGTTTGGTGCAGCAAGGGGAAGGAGACAGTGAGGGGAAGGGTTCCTAAGTGGAAAGGGAGCTTGTACTTATCTATCTACCCAAGGTATATGGCAGAAAGTCTAATTGCTCAAGAACTACGGAACAGGGGCGGATAAGAGACAACAGTTCTGGTGCAATTCCTGCTGTGTCTTGTGCTCTACTTTCTGATGTTCTTTGTGATCTTCTTTGTGGCACATTTCTTGATGTTCTTTGTGATCTGCTGTGTAGTGTGCTTTCTGGCATTCTTTGTAGTCTGCTTTGTTGTGTGCTTCCTTGTGCATTTCTTAGTGTTTGTGGTGTTCCTGCTGGTGTCCTTCTTGATGCCTTTTTGGGACTCTCAGCTTGCTGTAAACTTGGAGTCTGCTTCCTTTTTCCTTTTCTTGCTTCGTTCAGAATTTTGGGCTTTATGTAGTTGTCTTCTACTTCATACGAGTAGTCTTCAAGGAGTCCAATCTGCAAGTACAAAGAAGTGATGTCAGACACATCTCCCTCCTCTCTCTAAAAACTTCACACTTTTTGCAATTAATTTCTTTCCAAACTAATTGCCACTGAAACAAGATATAAACCAACTAAGTAGAGGAAGGCATCTCTCATACAATTGGCTGCAGCAGCCCTACCTGATTTCTTCATTTTAATTCTGTTGTTGTTCCTTTCTATTCAGATTCAATTCCTGCCGTGCAATAGACTCATTGAAATCTGTACATTGAACACAGGAATTTATCACAGCTCTGTCTTTACATGGCAATGAAAAACAGCCATGTTAAAAGGAAGGGATGATGAGGAAATTAATCTCAACTAAGTTTTTTTCTTGATAAGGAGAGAGAACAGAAGCTTCTGGCATTTATATGCCAAAAATCAACATGTGGAGAAAAATGAGTATCCCAGATTGCTGTGGCAAGAATAATTTTTCTATTAAATCAAAATGGAGCTCTGAATAAATATGTTTTCCCATGAATATAATGCACTGGAGAACACAGTGAAAGAAGAGATGACCTCAGTGTCCCTCCAGATGCAAAACATTAATTATTCTAATAAAGACTACATTCAGATAGACACATCTTCTATGCAGGGGTGAGTTCAGAGCAGTCAGAAGTACAGATCAGCAGTGCTGTGGGCAGGTATTCTCCAAATACCAGGCATTCATAATTGGATGGCTTTGTCCCCCCATACCTTACCTTTATTCATACCCTTCACCAGCTTTTGTGATGCACTGTTTCTGTAACAGGAAGATGAGAATCATCTTCCTTTATACTGAGTTATACTCAAGACCTAGACCCTATGTAATGTGAGGATCCAAATAATCAATCTTCCAATTGCATTTTAAGCTGAATTAAAGAAAAAAAAAAAAAGCCTGAATCTATCATCCTGACATGCATGCAGTAGAGCATTGCTTCTTTAGGCACAACACAGAACAGCTGACTGTGAATTAATCTGAGCGTGGCTTCCTATTGTATTTATGTGTACATTGAGCTGTTACTAAAGTGCTTCTCAACCCTGAACTTGAAGCTGTGTCGTGTGCTCTGGCCATGGTTTGTGCTGGGTAGGGGCTCGTGTGTGTGACAGAGAGCAACCAAGGCAAGCAGAAAGGTTTATGGGCAATTACATCTGCCTTGCTGGGTGCCAAGGGCACAAGGAACACATCTTTGAGAGGAGCTCTGCCTCCTCCTCCCTACAAAGCTTGCAAGGGTGACATTTGCAGCAGATTGGCTTTGCATAGCACTGTGCATGATGCCTTGGAAAAGGGTCTTCTACCACGCTCATGGCCATTCATGGGCACATGCTTGTGAGCTTTAGCTCCTCTGTTGCCAATAGATCCATTGCAATAGGAGCACGAAGAGGCTGGGGCTCTGAAGACAGCCTCACCGTCTGGCTCTGCCATGCCGTGCTGGCTGTATAAACATCAGGAGGATTAGAGAAAGGGATCGTTATCCTAGCCTCATTTTAAAGAAGCTGAAACAATAGCTTAGGAAATCACTGATCTGGCCAAAAGCACACGAGAAGTCTCAGAAAGACTAATCACTTAGTGCCAAGCTCCAGTCCAGGGGCTTAGCCATATTAGAAGCAATCACCAACCCCCCGCAAGACAACAGAGCAAATGCAAATGTCTGTGTCCCTCTACCTGCAGTGGAAAGTTGCTCTTTTTTATTTTTGGGGGTAGCACTTTCATCTGGGTAAGCACAAACAGTAGTAAGTGGAAGGGAAATGGGTCCTGGGTACAGGGTCAGGGCAAAGGGGGCGCTAGAAAAGCAATAGTTTTCTCCAGCAGCTTCCTCAGGAACATCCAGTGCTGCTTGTGCTGATGGTGATGCCACTAGAAAGCCCCAGTGTTCCTACCTCAAACCCTGGCTAGGCTGCTGTTGTCTGCTTTTCATATTTATAGAATACCTGCCAGCTCCAGCCCCCAATATAAGTTCTAATATGGCATATCAGGGGTGGAAATAATAGTTGCTTACATAATTGCAATGTTACTGACACAGCTGATGAGCTGATGATGTTATTTGCACAGCAGTGATGGCATTCAAACCCTTGCTGACTTACAATTACGCTGTATGCTCCGAGCCCTAGCATGATTTAAATTACCCCAGGAACACAAAGAAAATACAGTCTCTTGACAAGATAAAGGGGGAGGGGGAAGAGATGGCTTAGAAATCTCTTTTTGGTGGCTGCAGTGTTCAGTACTGCTTATTCATGGCTTTTCAGCTTGCACATTTCATTTTAGGAAAGCAAATTGGAAGCATTATGTTCTGCCTTTTTGCCTTGATTTAAACCATCCCTGTGCCTGCTCTCCTGCCACCTCCAGGGCTCTCATTGGGCAATGCAGATTTTTCGCCACTTTTTTCACCCTAAATAACTGTTTAAATAAGAATCCATGTGGATAGGAGTAGGTAGAAGGACATTGCTCATAGCCAGCCCCAGTGTGATTAAAGGAAAAGCTGCTGTAGGCAAATAGATTTTGGAAGAGACTTGGGACTTATTCCCAAGCTGGCTCCAGAGTGATGCTGAGACCAAATCTGAGGGTCACATAGCTGAGTCCTGTGGCTACCACACAACTAAAGCAGTGCTGAAGCCCGAGAGAAGAGCTCTGCAAGGTTTGATTCACAGCAGAGCACTGGTGCTGTTAGTGATTCACAGGAGGCTTATTTTGGACCCGATCCCAACCCACACAGAGATCAACAACTATGGGTCAGTCCTTTGCACTATTTGTACTTGGATGATGTTCTCCCACTGCTAATCCCCTGATCCACAGTGTCCATGTGCACCACAGACTGTGCCTGGGAGCTGGTCAGCAGCATGACATCCCGTCTGCAGAGGCTATGCTCAGCTCTCTGTAACTGAACTTGCTGTTTGACATCCTTGGAGTGAAGTCCCTTAAATAACTCTCCCAAACATATGAAACCACATTTCTCCCAGCTACACAATGTCTTTATGGTCTTTTTCTCAAGTGCCTGTTGACCTGAGAATTTACAAAGACAAATCAGGCTTCAAGCTGTTTCCAACCCTCTGCTGCTATGACATCTTACTTTCAAGAAATCCTGAGTATTTGCCTCCCCAGTCACTCCCAGCAGTGCAGTGGCAGCATTTCTACTTTCAATCCTTATCTACAGCCCTGGCCTAGCCAGAGGCTCCTTGGTGCGTGACTGTCCAGCTATTCAAGTTCCTCCCATCTCTTCCTCATTAGCTCCTGATTTCAGGCTGCTTCTGACCCTATTTCTTTGACTGGATTTTTCTCTCTGCCTATGCTCTGGCCCCTGGGATCAGCTGCAGGGAGAAAGGAAAAAAAGGGAATAGACAGAAAGAAGATCAAGCAGAAAGAGGGAAGAAATAGAAACAGAAGATTCCTTTAAAGAAGAATCACATGCCCAGTCCACAGCATATCTGTCTGGTACCAACAAATGCTTTGGGATCAAGCTCAGCAGAGAAGTGTAAGGGCCTATGAAGAGAAATTTGAAAATGAACCAGGCAGTCAGTAGAGTTTATCTTCTGCTCTTTACCTTACTATTGTATTTGTTTTACATTGCCCCCAAAATCTTCTTTGTGCTTCAAATTCTTGCACTGGTAATATGTTGAGAAAATGTCAGTGGTGGAAATTGTTGATTTGGGGAGGAGCAGAAGAAAAAGAGAATTAACACTCAGAAAGCACTTGAGCTTCTGCAAGAGTACAGGCATGCAGTGTCCCTGTTTCAACTGTCTGCTGTCAGTGTTACAGCCATGAGTCCACCAAAATATATGGGAAATCAAAGCAATGGGTGAATGCTTGCCCAATAGTTAGGGGAATTCAGTTAGGATAGAGATTGCTAGGCTGGAGGATAAATGAAAATGAGAAACAGGACAAGAAAAGCAAACTTGTTTGGCTCATCGAAGGAAATGACACTATCCTTTCAAACCAGGGGATTGAATGGGAAGGACAAAAACCTCCATGGGTGCCTTCAGACCAAGAAACTGCTGGCCTCAATGGCACAACCTTTGCTGTGTTGCTGAGACACCAGCACAGAGCTGCAGCACCAAGAGGGCACATCTCAGAAGTATTTCTGTTCTTTTACTCTCTGGGAAGATGGGATGAATGAGTGAGGCTGTGTCTGCCTCTCCTTAGTGCCACACAGCAAGGCGTTTTTATTCCAACCTGGTGTGAGAAGGTGAAAAGTGTAATTAGTGCAGCAGAACTACCTGCATGAGCTGTAAGACAATTAGTCTGCTCTGAACTGGGAGAAGAAAATGATTTGTGGTCTGTGCAAATACTGAAGTGATCAGTTTTTTCTTAAGTGAAATGGTTTGACCAGGTTCTCTAAGGCTGGGCAGACCGTGTAAACACTGATGGGTTTGGTGCAATTATCCAAGGCATCTGCAGTGAAAAGATGAAGCTCCCTGGGCAAGAGGCAGTGCAACAGGATTGGCTAGAAGGATGAACTGCAGAGGGTCTGATCAGGTGAGGCAATATATGGTTTCCCTTTGACTTAGGACTTGATTTGGAGCTGCAGGAGTTTTTGAAAATGACCTTAAAAGATCTACAGAGAGATAAGGACCAATACAGGCCTTGTTTGGAGAATATAAAAGTATTTCTAATCCTGCCCTTTTGTACACGTCGCCAAGTGACGGATAAAGGGGAGAGACTCGCTGCTGTGAGCGTTCAGCTCTGCTCTCTGGATGCCATCCTGATTGATTCGCTTGTGGTGCACGAAGATATGCAAGCAGCACTTGATGACTGCAGCTGAATTACAATCATCCAAAGGTTTCAGTGTAAGAGACCTCTGGAGGTCATCTAGACCAACCTCCTCTTCAAAGCAGGGTTTTATGGGAAGTTCACATCTCCCTTTCTGAAGAAAATGATGCATTTCTGTCAGTGCCCTACCACAGAATCACAGAATGTCAGGGGTTGGAAGGGACCTTGGAAGATCACTTAGTCCTAACCCCCCCTGCCAGAGCAGGATCACCTATAGCAAATCACACAGGAATGCATCCAGGCAGGTCTTGAATATCTCCAGAGAAGGAGACTCCATAACCTCCCCCCCCGAGAATCCTGTTCCAGTGTTCTGTCACCTTCACAGTGAAAAAAATTTTCCTCATGTTTCCATGGAACTTCCTAAGCCTCGGCTTCCACCCATTGCCCCTTGTCCTGTCACTGGGCATCACCCAGCAGGGCCTGGCTCCATCCTCCTGGCACTCACATGTTACCTATTTGCAAACATTAATGAGGTCAGCCCTCGGGCTCCTCCTCTCCGAGCTAAAGAGCCCCTCCCCACAGCTCCCACAGTCTCTCCTCATAAAGAAGATATTCCACTCCATCATTTCCAGGGTTCTGTGCTGGACTCTATTAGTCACTCCTGAACTTGCCTGGACGCATCTTGTTTTGCCCTGAAACACCACAACACAAGCACATTCTTTGTCCTTCCTATGCACTCAGGATGAGACACCTCACATATGGGTCTTCATTTCATGATATGCACCAGCTACAAGAAAGGAACACTGTGATACTATCCATCATTCAGCGTGGTTTTGTCCAAGTCCTCATGGGCCACAGATGTCATGGAACTTGTCAACCTTTGCTGTAAAGGGGCTGTTCCAAGGAACAGATGTCTGTGTTCAATGGCTTACTGAGTGTGAAAGGAAGCTCCATAGCTCATCCAAAAATGGGGAGCTACTCTTGTCACAAGCTAACTTGAAAGCTCATGTGTATTTTAAAAGATCAGCATGAGTTTGAATTCAGCAGTTACAGCACCTGCTAAAGAGTTTAGAATGAGAGGAGAAAGAGCCAGGACCCACAAGGACAAACTCCTGGAGGAAAAGGACTTTGTGTAGAAAAAAATATAGATGGCTAAGCAGCAAGCAGACTCTGCAAACAATAAAACTGTAAAAGCATGTCTTGCATGGCTGCACGTGGATGTGTTCTCTAGAATGCCTGAGCAGCCCAGCTTCCTACATCTCAATGCAACTCTGGGGAGTCACTCTCAGATCAGAAACAGGTGCTCTGGAGAAAGTGTGCAGGAACTATAAATAACATGGAATGGCAAAAAGGATCTTCTGGCATGCAGAATCTGCTTTTATTACTTGGGAGCTATCAGTAATAGAAGGCAAATGAGCTGCCTTTAAATGTGAAGTACCTCCCAGTGCTTTCCTCTGTCTCCCAGAGCTGCTTCCTAGAGCACTCATTGGAGCAATATAACTAAAGGAATAGCACTTGATGGGCCTATGAGTAAGTAGGGATGGCTGTACAGAGCATGGAAGAAAAGCTAGAGAAAAGCTACTGATGCTTTAATAAAAGCTTACTTCCAACCTGTACCTCCCGTTAAGATCATTCAGAATAAAGGCTGCTCAGATCCAGGAAAGAACAAAATGAGAAATTACTGTTGGTGTGTTAAGTGAAGAGCAAAGAAACTGCTAAGGTTGCTTTTGGGAGGCTTTTGGAAGGGAGTGGATTTGCATAGTAGAGCATCATCTGAACTGCCATGAGCAGGCTGAACTCACTCCTCTATATTTGTCTGGCAATGTAACTCAACTGATTGCACAACTCTTGCCTTGGACCTGCTTCTAGAAAGGTTCATAGCTTCAGTTGTTGATGTCAAACGGAAGCTTGTTGTCCCTCACACTTCATTTTGTAGAATCGCACAATGGTTTCAGTTGGAAGGAACCTTAAAGATTATCTAGCTCCAGCCTCCTCACCATTGGCAGAGGCATCTTCCACTAGATCTGTGTGTTCACACACCTTGTTTGTATGCAGTGCCCTTCTTCATAGAGAGGAGTCTGGCACACAGCTCTGTTACACATTTCTGCCCCAAAAGAGTGTGTTTCACTCCTGTGCACAGCTCCAGCGCTAAAGGCAAATGGCAGAAAGAGTGTTTGTTGATGAGGAACTGAATAAAAAAGATACTGATGCTGGTAATGAGGTAAATTAATCAGTACCCTACAACTCAGATGGGCCTTTTGTACTTTACAAGCTCTCCTGAAGTCCCTGTCCAGCACCATGTCTACTACGAGCAGACCTACTATTGTGCTATTTTTCCCAGCAGTAACAATACCTGGCAGCGAGTGTTTCTAGGACTGGAGACCTTCTCTGGCAGAGGGCAGCAGGTCAGTAGACTGCTCGTTTATATCTGACAGCATGATTAGCAAGGGCTGGGGAAATGTTTATCTACGTCCTTAGGTGGAGATTGTTAATGCCCAGAACTGCCTGTGATTTAACTGCCAGGCAGCTACAACTAGCTACATTATTCCAGTGTTTAAGACATTTACTGCACAGTTGCTAGATTTGCTGCTATTTACAATTATTCCAGTGACTTACCACACCCTGTAGCTTGGTGGAATAGACCAAAACCTTTTCAATCACAAAACGCTCCTTCCCAACATCATTAGCAGAGTTTTGTTGTAGCTATGATGGCCTAGGCGCTATAGGTATAGAGGATATCTGTTATTAGACCAACTGATATAGCTGGGAAAAAAACCACACTTTATGTACAGAAACTTTCCTTCTGGTGTGGAACAGCAAACTTTGTGTCTCCTTCAGACACAGCCTCTGTTTTTGTATTGCAGGGCTGGTCTAGCTGAGATCAGGAGGTATAGCTTTGTAGTGTCTGGTCACTAAATAGCTCAGCTTTATATTAGATACTGATATCTGAAGGGTGAAAAATGGGCAGGATGCAGCTGCTTCTTCCAGTGTATCTGAGAGCCGTGTAGGCATCATGCCCCAAGATACTGGGGCACCTTTTCTTTGTGCTGTATGCAAGGCACAAAGAACCAGAGACTCACAAGGGTAGGGACTGATTTTGGGGAGCAGATAATTGCCAAAACCCCACTGTCGCCTCTCTCTTACTCAGAGGGTTCAGTTATTGTCCCTACAGTGAGACTCTTTGGTTGACTAAGTTTCTTTTATACCACCTCAGATTAGATGGGGCAGATCTCATTTTCTGCTCACACTCTCTCCTAATTTCCTCTCCCTGTCTGAAAACCTCAGTCAGTGCCGGGTTAGAAACCTCTGCCACTTGTCCCTTTCAAGGCTGTCACCAATTCTGGGTTAATCCTTTCCAGAATGTCTTCATATATTTTCTCTAATCATAGCATAAAGCAAATCTTTCATCAACTGTAACAAAAATTTTTGCATTTCTACCTGGTTGCTCTGCTCTTAGTTTCCTTCACTCTCAGTCCACTTAAATCAGGGCCACTAACATTATTTTCCTTTTGCATTTGCACTTTTCTGATTTCATTACACATTAAATGTTACACATTCACCTTTCACTCCTGTTCCAGAACATTCCTGTTCTTTTCCCATTCTTTCCTTTCCTTATTCACAACGGGTTCAGGTATTCATGAAGCATGTATCTGCATCACAGCCCCAGGAAGAGAACAAATTAGGAACCAGTGTCCTTCTATTAATTCAGGAATAGCCAAGATCGATACAAGAGAGCGCACCAAAACACAGCAACTTCTGAAGCCTGCATGCTCTGAGAGCAAGCGCAGTTCCCAGTGGCTGTAGCATGGGCTTGGATGACTTTACAAGACATCACAAAGTCATTTACATCAAATAACTGCTGTAGCAGCCAGCACAATACTACTCAGCAACACATCCACTTTCCATCGACATCCTATGAATCTCCCTCCTTGCTCCTCTGGCTGACCGAAAGCCTAGCAAGTCTATGGCCCTTTTCCATGGCTTGATTTTCAATTAAGAGATAATGTCAGTGGAAGAGCACAGTTCATCAGATAGTGTTCCCCAGTCACTGCAGAAGGCAGAGATGTAGTAAGCAGAGGTGAACTGCTGAAAATCTCTGTGCCTGGCTAGAAGATTATATAATACGTGAGGCTAATTTTACTTTGTTTCATATTCACATATATTAGTGCAGCTTTTGTGATATACTTGTCCTTACGTAAGTTACATCTGTTCTTTTATTCACTCATCCATGTTTGCTCTGCTTTCAAATTTATGAAACAGGCATTCCACTGAGCTCAGCAAATGATGGGCATAATAACTTATCTAAATTGCAAAGTATGTGATGCCCTTGAGGTAAACTCTGATGTGAAGGCTTTATGAAGTGTTCCACATGTAGAAGTGTTGGAAAGTATTTATTTGCCAGCTCCTGTCTTTCCTTTGGCTGTTCAGATGATGTTAAGAGGACCCTATGAACCTGCCATGGAAGCCTAGGGGCTAAGTAAAGGACAGAAGTAGAACTACATTATTATCTTCATAGGGGAAGCAGAGCCATACTGGCACTTGCACATATATGGCTCTCTCTGTGGATGTCAAAAGTTTCTGGCTGATAGGCTCTAGAGTATCTCTCTATTTAATGACATGCTCTAGACTATTTACTTAACTAAATGCCTCTCACTCTAACATTGTGAAGCTTTATTAATGAATTTATTCCTATGAGATAGGAAAGTAATATCTTTTTTATTTTCTTTTTTCCCCCCTTCTCTTACAAGCTTGTAGAGAAGCAAAGGCCCTGTGGAGGGAAATGGGAGCTTTCCTGTCCTTTTAACATATCTGAGGCACTCTAAACCCCTTTCTGCAGATGCTATTAAGTCCTGCAGTGGCCGTGCAGAGATCTGGTTCCATGAGTCGCTCAGGGCCAAACTTTACTACTAGTCCCAGCATTCATGCTCATGCCAGATGTCATCACCTTCATCTGCAAGTCTGTCAGTAATGGCCAGGGCTAGCTGCTATGGTAGTGTCCCCATATGTTTAAGACCCAGTGACTGGACTGAGTTTTGTGGAACCCAGATGAGTTCTTCTGAACCTCTCTTGCAAGCTTCCTGTTCATTGCTGCTGAGCTTTGTGCATCACAGGTCGCTGCTCAAACCACTGGGCTAAATCAGTCTTGCTACATCATTCACCGATGTGAAGACTTAAGCCTCTCTAAAAGAAAGGGTTTGATGTACTTTCCCATACCATTTTCTACTGACTACTTCAGGAGGGTTTCCCCTTGAATCCATTCTCATTTAATGCTGCCAGCATGATATTTCATTATCTTTGTGGCTCAATTTGGCCAAAGCCTGTAGCTGAAAAAGCTATTCTTTGGCCTAGTATAGTGCCTTGAGTCCTCTGTAAGCCAAGCAATCTGGCCACCAGCAAATTCAACTTGCGAATTTCTGACAACTATGAGACTATTTTTAGGAAAGCCAAAGTTCCTGAAGTAGACTGGGACTTGGTCCCTCTGTTAACTGCTTCAAAGGTCTTGTACCCAGGTGTCTGTTTCCCCAGATTGTTAATGTCAAACATTTTATGCAGGTACTGCAAGGAAAAGTGTCAGTAAAATCCTACAGAACAGGGATTTTGAGAGACTGGCCTGGTCCATTTTTCCTGCCTCTGAGGGATTCCTCAGGGATTTCTAGTATGCTAGATATCCTTCAGGTACAGCCTGTGTAGGGGGATGTTTCTTAACATCACAAGGTAATCTAGGCTCTGCTTGGTCAGGGAATACTGAGAAGGGCATCTCCTGTGCAGTGATGTTCTCTTTTCTCCAGCTAATTACAAGGTCATTTTTCACTCTTTGTATTTAAAGCTTCCAGAAATAATTAGCCCATCTGATAAATTACTTTGCTTAAAACATAAATTTGTCAGTGAATCAGATGAGCAATACAGCACCCAAAACACTTGAAGCTACAGATATATTACTACTTTGTCAATCCTGGAAATCCAAAATGGCCCAGATTAATTTCAAACTAATTTGCTATGTTCTTCATTGTGACAAGAGGAAGTGTTTGTGTGTCAGGCTTTGTGCCTTTCTGTGTCAGATTTCAGCCTGAATGTTTTTATGTCTGACTCCAGAATATAAAACTCTGATAACAGGGGTTTGCACTGGCAAACCTGACATGTGGAGAATAGGCACTGCTATAATACCACTGCATTAGAGAAAAAGTCTGGAATGTTTTCATTAGGTGCAACAGCTGTTTCCATTGCAAAAGCCAAACTTCACTGGTGGTAGTGTAGCTGTCAGCTTTCCAGAGTTCTGCATTTATAGCTGGTTGTATAAGCTCCTTTATGTTCTTCTTTTTTGGTTTCTTTTTTTGCTTTCCAATATATGTAAATTAATTCCATAACAAAAATACAAATAACTACCTTGTAACTAGGCCTCTGTGATGGTTCTTGGAGGGCATCTACAATCAGCATTGTGTTGAGTCAGCTGTGAAATCTGAATGTACCAAAATGGTTCTGGAACAAGTGACATGTGGTAATCTGCACCACATCAGTGTTTAATCATCAGATTTAATCCTCCTTAGTACTATGTTAGAGCTCTTTAACCTGGTGTAACTTTCTTAATTACAGCTGATTAAAAAAAACCCAAACACCACAATGCAAACCAACAAGAAACCCAACAAAGAAATCCCAAAATTCCCTGAGTGTAAATCCAATGAAGAAACTTCAAAATTCCCTGAGTGTTTTCCTGTCTGCTCTATATAAAAAGAATTTATTCCTAAGAATATGCTAAATATGCTGAAACTAAATTTGGGAGGGGAAAAGTAAAGTACAAAAGAAATATTTTATGATGTTTTTTCATTCCTTTGTTCTAACACAATAATAATAATTTAAAACCTGTGTTATGAAACAAACTGAGTTCTGTTCTTACTCTTCTGTTGCCTCAACTGAAACGGAATCATAGAATCAACCAGGTTGGAAGAGACCTCCAAGATCATCCAGTCCAACCTAGCACCCAGCCCTATCCAGTCAACTAGTCCATGGCACTAAATGCCTCTTCCAGGCTTTTCTTGAACTCCTCCAGGGACTATGTTCAGAATGCAAACATATTTTGAAGTGCCAAATTGTAAAATGGCAGAGAGTAGATTTTAAGGCATTTCAGTAACTTTTATTCCTAAATATTTAATTATGCAGAGATTTCCCATGTGGGATACCTGTCCATTTTTAAGTGTTACCAGCTTGATTTCCATCAAGACTATACTGAAAGTATCTAGAGAAACTAATCCATAAGAATACAGCAAAATACTTTGTTCTACTGAATTTACAATGGAATATTAGTCACTGTTGAAACTGCAGGGATCTTTTTGGTACCACCACCAAACTTTTCATGAGACTTCAATAACTATTTAGATATCTATGTACTTGGTCTAACTTTCAGCTGTGATCTTTTCTCAGCAGCCTCTGAACTGCAGAGTTCAGAGCTTGATTTTCACAACTCTGAAAGCTCAGAGTTCCGAGCCTTCAGAGTTGTGAAAGACAAGCTGGTTATTCAAGGACCTAACTAAAGATCAAAATCCTGGCTCCTGGAAAAACTCTGGGCAACTGTCTCTGGTATTTAAGTTTGTTTGAAAATGAGAAGGACAAATGCTAGACAAGTATACAGAATAGAGTATTTGTAAATACATCATTGACTCCTTACATTCATCTAATTTCAGTGTTTCCTATAGCTGGCAGGAAGTATTTAGGTAATTGTACAAGTATATATAATTTATATCATATGTAGTGTTTGTGTTGCAAAAGAGTCTCATATGATCTGTAGGCAGGTGTGAGAGATTCAGAGGCTATCCTGGGCAGTGTAAAAGAGGTTTGAATATTTATCCTGTCTTTCCCTCATGAGCATTTTAGAAGAGAAGAAATGCTGTTTATCTATAATTTTGTGCACTTAGGTTTTGGTTACTTTCTGAAAACATCCTGTACTTGGAAAGCTTTATTAAGAGCCACTGATCTCACAGCTAACTGAGGCAATACACCTACTCAGTCCTTCTCTCAGAGGAGATGATTTCTGGAAACTTCATTCCAATTACTTGGAAACGTACACTCTGAAAAGTCCTTGACCTCTGTGACTTCTTTCTGACATTCCTGTCCTGGTTACACTGATTCAGTGCAGCCAGGGTTTGCATGTTCAGTATCTTCTCTAAGACCTCTCTGTAAACCCTAAATCCCAAAGTGGGACAATTTCAAGTCCCACCAATGCAAGAACTCGAGCCCTCCATTCTCCAGCCTTCTACTGCAGCCACAACCCAGAGTGGCCATGTGTCTATCTGGATCTGATGGAGCCATAAGACACAGGTTAAAGCCAATGTCTCAGACCATTAGTAATATTATCCCTTCCTGGTGATGAGTTGCTACCCTTTTCCTCTAAAGGAGCTGAATGTCAATAGTGTGAATGCCCAGAGCTGTGATTTGTTCTCCTTTGGAAGACTTCAGCCAAATGTAAAGTACTGACTGCTATTGCAGCGTGCCCTATTATTCCTTATGTCAAGTCACATTCATCTGCACGGAGAACCAAAACAAGACTCCCTACGCTTCACAAAGCCTTTAAGAATTAAATTGCCCAGCTGCTGTGCAGAGACTCCAGAAAGGCATTTGCACGTCTTTTACTTCTCACATCACCAAAGCCTCATTTGAGCACTACTAAGAGACTTAAGACGTTGGATTGAGTTTTACTCCCTAACAACTCTCCCCTACAACCAATTAGTACACTACCCCATATGACAAAGATGGAAGAAAATTATAATTATCAACCAAAACTTCAGCTTTTGAGGTTAGAGGTGGTGTTTTTTTGCATTAGATAACCACAAGAGACTAATAATATGAACAAAGATCAAGCACAGATGCTAAAGTAAATAGTAAATATGTATCTGTGGCTAATGCCTGAGCTCTAACAGAGCTGAAGGCACACAGTCAGCTTTTAAATGGCATCTACTTTTTTTTCTACCTTTTGAACAGATATGACTCAGGTGGACATTTACTCCCCAAGGAACAATATACTCCTCTACCCTGCGCTGTAAGTTTTTACCTTTGGAATTTCATTCCACACACGTTGGTTATCAATTCTTCCTCCGAGGGTGTCCATGGCATCTGCCATTAGCAGCTCCAGCTGTGGTACCAAGATAAAAATTATCAGTGCAGAATTCACACAGAAATAACTTCTCTAAATACACAGATTAAAAGCTAATTAAAAAATCATTTGTACGCTGATGATTTTATTACTCATCTTTTACACAATGAGCACTGCCACCTCATCTTTGCTTCAGCCATTACTCTGTCTTATTGTGGATATAAAATACTTAACAATGAGAAAAAAATCCTCTGGAAATTTTGTACTTAAGCCTATAGGGTTTTAATGCACTAAATGTTTATACTTTGTAAAGGAAGACTTAAATTGTAAAGAACAAAGGCTCCCTATTTCATTCTTTAGCTGTCTGGGATATTCTGTGTTGTACATGAATGCTTTTTAGTATTTTCTCCCAAGGCTAATGTATCATAATTTAAAGCAGCATGTAAAACCTCACAAGAGGACAACACTAAAGCTGAGATGCTTTTACTGTAGCTGGAAGTATCTAGCTCATTTTCCCTGCTTTTACTATCCATTTTCTTTGGCAAACCTTGCCTTTTCCCCATCATGCAGCAAAACAGAACATAAAAACAAGGCTGATGATTTCTAGTGTAAACTATAAAAAGAAGTTGTAGGAAAATACTTGCTAATCAGTCCTCTGTGTTAGAAGGAAGGCTGAAATTCTGGTTATTTGTAGCATTTCCTCACTCCAGTACCCTTCTGGGTCAGTCATAGCATTGCCTCATCCTGCACCCTACCCAAGCATCTGAAAATATTTCAGTTGCTCTTAATTCAGTATCAGAGACACAAGGGTCGGATCCAGTGTATCCTCCTGCAAGCAGCCATTAGTCTCAGCATTTAGAAACACTGGGAGAAACTTGTATTTAATACCTGTGATATTGGTGTGCTATATTAGGTCTATTCCAAAACAATTAGTTTGTTAATACAATCCTAGATCATAATTTTTGGTGTCTTCCCAATTTTGTTACTCATTACAAGTAATCGGACAGGAGAAGCAAAAACATTCATAGAGGAATTGTCTCTTCTTGCTGCCCCTAGATGGGCAGCAGTCTAAGAGGCATCCTTAAAGTGATGAATGCACTCATCTGTGCAAGATATAAAAACACTGCCTTGAGATTGAAGGAGCAGATCTCTATTTCCTTGAGTTTACCTTGGCATTCAGGTTTTGGAAGTGAAAACTCTATGTGTCCCAACACTAGATAAAGGAATCTTCTTTTGAATCTAAATAAATATCCTATGGTTGGTTCCAGTCTGCTTTCTCTGTGCTTGTGCAGCCAGTAAATTGAATCTTATTGGTCCAAACATTTAATACGTTTTTTGAAGTCAGGCATAAAAAAACAAAACTGCAAAAATCTGCCCCTGACTTTAATGCAAAAGGAGTCCAGACAGGTTTGTCAGAAATTTTCCATCAAGACTTTTAGGACAGATAATCTCCTTCTATGAATTCAGAACAGACACAGCTCAGAGATTAAGCATATTAAGGGCAGAATGGACAAAGTGCAGATTCTGTGTCAAACCAGGCAGAGGAGGAACTGGTCAGGGGAAGGAGAGGATTTCTCCATTGCTTTCCTTGCAGCGATTCTGTCTGAAGATCTGGTAGAACAGCACTAGGGCAGGGACTAGGACATGGGTATGTCAAACTGAAGGGGCTGCTCTGACAGCCCGATCAGGCTGGAGGTTTCACTCCTTTGGGCAAGAACTTAAAAACACCTTTCCATTTGAAGATATTGATACATGCCAGTGAAAAGTGCCCAATGAGTGCTCTGCATTTAATTTTTATCACCCAACGTTTCCCCCCAGCTCTGTTGGCAGAGTTGTTGCATGCTACAAGAGCAGGCAGTTGGCAAAGTACAGTAATTCTCTCCAAGCTGATCTTTTTGGGAGAATCCCCTCCAAATTAAAACACTGCATTTAAAAAAAAAAAAAAAAGTCTTGTCCTCATTTGATTTTAAACTGAAAAAGATTTCTGATTTTGAAACAAACTTTCACCTTGATTTATTATGTACAAATATGATGGTACTGAAACCATAAAGCTTGAAAAGATTTTTCTTCAGGGTTTCTCCCCACTTATATTCAGTTGTTTAACATAACTGAAATCTTTACTTTCCCAGGGTTTGTGAATAAATACTGATTTAAAAAGTCCTCAGTTTCCTGTGTCATAGATTAGGACTCTATCTAGTCAGAGAAAGACGTTTACACTAGAAGAGTTTATAAATGAAATGCCTTTGGGATCCTTGCTGTATCAGTGAAAACTGCACTCTTATAAATTCAGTGTGCTTAAAACTTTATACAATTTATACTGTAGGTGAAAATAAGCATTTGGCTTCTTTAGCATTTCCTAACTCACACAATTTAACTGCCTTGCTTGGTCATAAAGTCTTATCTCTGTTTTACTAATGTTTATCCGGAATGACCTCGAAGGAATTACTTTAAATTTTTATTAGTACAAGTGAGATTAGAATTTGGCCACCTCAGTTTTCTTCATGGAAGAATATAGCTGTCACTTAGAAATGTTGCTGAAGAGTGAGAAGCACATGGAGTCAGCATGGATGCTTTTCATTCTGACCGTATGGAGATGGAGAGGCTGTCTCTGTGGCATCCACTGAGAGACAGTGAATTCCATCAGTATATCCCAGTGCTGCAAAAGTTTCATCCTGCTTAGACCCCAGTTAAATGAAGAAAGTAACAGGTAGCCTGAACAAGTGTGAATCTTTCGCTCCCCACATGGTCTGGGTGTGCAGATCCAACAATGAGCAATGTTTTGTGCTTGATGCAGTTGCAAATGGTAGAGAACAGTCCCTACTGGTATAAGAGCAGCCTGTGCCATGAAGGCTGGTGCCACTGGGAAAGGTAAAGCTCATTAATCACTCCCTGGTGGAAGTCACTCTGCAAGTTCTTACCAGTAGCTATGTGCCTTAACACTGTCATTCCTGAAGTTCCTAAAATATTCTACCTACCAAAGAACCTGAGCTTCCATTTGCACACAGAGACTAAAGAGATATTTTAGAACAGGATGACAGGACTAAGAAAAAGAAATGCATGCTGAATTAAGCCATTTTCATGCTCTGGATGGGGTAACTGGTAGAGATGTTCTGCATTTATTCTCTATCTCGGGCTCAGTAAACCAAACATACGTGTTTTGTTGAAAGTCTTGCAATCTGTCACTTAAATCTCCTAGCACAGACCCTTGTTCTGCCCAGTCCTACCCTTAAGAGACTGAAGACCTTTGTCTTGTGTGGCCCAGAGCCTCCAAAAATCATTCAAGGGAGATGAGGCTTCTGGTTACTACATGACAAGATACAGGCAACAGTGTCATAGCCTTCTGCCTAATGTGTGATGTACTGGAGAAAAACCTACCACTGAAATATGTACCAATAACTCAAGACCCTTTAGCCAGCCTTGAAATGTAGACCTGCTGAAGTTTAATACTAGAAAATGTGCATCAAAAGGAGAATGTCTTTTAATAACACAGTTTCTCTGCAATGTCATTTCCCCTTATCTCCAGCCCAGACTTCAAAGCCTGGCAACCACCTCCTGCAGTTGCAGGCCGCTGCTCGCCTTCTCTAAAGCAAGCTGCTGTGAAGCTTTAATTCGACAGAGCTTAGGAGCTTTTCAGGACTGCAAACAAACATCGAGGGACCTGCTTGAGGAAAACCAAGAGTTTTTAGTGAACTGAAGCTGGATCATACAAATTGGACTGCATTTAAAAGCAGGTACTGTGGAGGGAGTTGTTTTTTTCTGCTAGAATGCTTTAAATCTGCATGTACGTGAGTTCTCTCCCTCCCCATCTGAAACCCCAGCAGCCTGGTGGAAGAATAACCATACAGGACTTTCTGATTGCAGCTTATTGATAAACTGTCAGGCTATTAATGACTTTGGTTTTGCAACAGCCCTGCTAGCATCACTGGCTTTGATTTACAAAGGGAAAACAAAGGCCTAGCAGCTAGATGAGTTTATTCAGAGATAGGGAGCACGTTGTAGATGGAGCCAGGAAAGAAAAGCTTTCCTCTCCTTTCCTCCCTCTCCTCAGGTTTCACTAGATTTGGCCTGCTTGCTGCAGGTGGCTTCTGATGTTGGATATCTTAAAGTAGCATGAGCTGAATAATTGCAATCATTCTTACAGACTGATTTGGGGACGTTTGGGGGAAAAGAAGAGGTTTTAAAAATATGCCTACTGATGAGTCATGCTGGTTCTATAAAAGTCATCCTTGCAGGTGATTAGCACCTCCTCTGACAAGGCACTGCAGTAGGATTTTAAAACTACTTCAGGTCCGCACATTCAAAAATGACTTCCAGAGCAAACTGCAGCACAGTGCTGTGCCCCATCCTCTCCCTGCCTGGCTCCCTGCCTCTGAAAGCCAGAAAAGCAGCGTGACAAATAAATACTTCCCAGTTTGTTATCCTCCTCATTGACGTCCTGCAGGTAGGGAAGGGTTGCAATCTCAGCCAGCACTTGCTCCAGTAGCTGGTCCCGTATCTCCAGGTTGTTCATGCGGCCAAAGAGGCTGGCCTGCTGCAGCTTCTCTATGGCACGGGAGCATGGGCAACGGTCCTATTAGATCACAAAAGCAACTCAGGTAGAGGAGAGCCATGGAAAACACATTTATCTCTTCAGTCCTATGCCTTGAGGCTTATTATCATACTTATATTTGTGCTGGTAATACTACAAGCAATATGGCATTCAACACCTTTAAGATAATGCTGCTGACAATCTTTATAGGGGAAAAAAATACTTTCTTGCCACAATCTCTCTAGTAGCACTAGAAAAATAAATATGTAGTTTTAACATATGTGGAGAGGAGACAGGAGATAACAAACATGAATGCAATTTTCTCATTTGGAGGTGGCTTTTCCATAATCCCCTCTGTTAAATATTACCTGGCTTTCATGGATTGCTTTTAAAGTTTCACTGAAGAGGCTGAGGAAACAGTGCAGTGTGTCAGCTTACAGTTTGTTTGCAGACTAGGCAAATCCAGGGTACAAATATGTAACCTCAAGGGTCTAAAACCTGCAGAGGTGGTCTGTGATCCTCCAGGCAGCTAGGCACATGGTACATTTTAAGCATGTGAAGAGAGAAACTCAGCCAAGTGCATGCATAAAAACTCAGCACCTGCTGAAGGGTTTGATGGATGGCAGCCTTACCACTGTATTTACAGAGTCTTCTGATGCCAAAAATGCAAATAAGCACCCTGCTGAGATTTTCTAAAGCAATTTGGCCTGGATTCCCCACGAGATGTAGCCATTGCATATCTGAATGCTCAGCCCTTCAGAGCAAAATTTCCACCCATCTAATCAGGGTTTTGAATGTATTTAAGTGCCAGAAATTCCAAGAATTGGCATTGATTTTCAAAACCACTTCCAGTATTTTTAGCAGACCTTTGTTCTGCGAGTTACATAAGGTGGCACGCTGGCACGGCCATTGACATACACTTCCAGGTAAGTGATTCTGGGTCCAATCAGGTATTGAACAGGGTGACAGCAAACTTTCAGATTACATTTAGTTTTCAGTAATGTGTCCTGTTTTTTAAATGAACTTTCCATGGCAAAGAATCTCGATTGTTTGGTTTTATCTTGATTTTGCACAGATTTGCACTAGGCAAGCGTCAAGTGCTACCAAAATGACTGTAGACATAGCTCTTGATCAAGGCTAAGGATTTAATAACAATGCTGTTCCTCCTTTCTATATGTCTTACAAGAACAATAGTGGAAAAAAAGTTTAGTTTTCTTCTAACTCCAGGAAAACACAAGTAATTGTGGTATAGTTAATTAATGTAATACCTAATATAAAAGAGTATGGAGTGAAAGACCGTGCACTAGAGACCGATGGCAGGAATGGAGCTATCATCTGAGAGCTCCAGATGTGAAACCAACCCAAAAAGAAAGAGCTGAGCCAATGAACTGAAGGAGAGAATCAGGCACTGCACAGGAAGAAGACTTCTGGTCAGCAGTTCTCTGGAGTATTGCTGATAGCTCCATTCAGCTGTGTTTGGAGAGGTTAATTTAAACCCAAGCATCATGGAACAGAGAAGTCAGCACGGTAGGAGATTCCTCTTTTGAGAGAAGTGTTGTTTGATTAGTCTATTAATGAAAATGCCAAGAGCATATTATTCTTCTAGAGAAACATAATGCAGGGCTCAATTTCAAAGAGAGCAAACAACTGATTGGGGAAGGAGAGATAAAAGACAATGATAACAGAAGGGCCATTGTGTATAAGCAGGTACAAATAAGATCAGGCTGGCAATTAAGCTTCCTATAATTCAGGTTGAAGGTCTACAGTGTGTGTCACCAAGAGGAGAAGAGGCAGAAAGCCTAACTAGTTCTAAGACTAGGATATTAGGTGACACAAAGGTGCATAATGACATGCTACTTGAGGAGCCAGGAGAGCCCAGCCAAGCCTACCTTCTCATGAATTTCTGTTGCCCGACCTCTAAGAAAGGAGATAGGGACAACCTTCTTACAAACTATTTTTATCACTTGAAGAGACCTTTTCTGAAGACCTGACTTGAGACATGAGCCAGAAAAAAAGATTTCTGTGATCTCTGATACGTGAAATTGTAAGTCTGACACAGTCTAGTTAGCATGACACTAAAGCAAGGCACAAAATGGAGCTCCATTTCCACCTGATCATCAGTGTTTGAAAGCCAGATTGCTGTGTCCCCAGGTAGAGCTGTGTGTATTAAAATAAGGAGAAGCAATCAGTTAATGAAAGAGCAAGAGAGCTCTTATCAACATGAAATAGGCTCACAACATTTTAGAGGCAGCAAAAGGTTTTTCTTTGCTATTCTTGAAATCAGCCCCAAACCTTTTAGTGCAAGCACTAAGAAATGAGTGTATTGAGTCATCAGCTAAGAAAGCAGGGAAAAAATCCTCGCTCATCATGCTGTGTCTGTTGGGGGCTTCTTCGATGATTAAAAAAGTAAAGACAAAAAGAAAACAATTTTTTTCTCAGCCTGACTATGCAGAAAAAATGTGAGAGCAGGCTACGTAGCTGTGGGAACCCAGTTGGGCATCTGTGCCAGTGTGCACTCCGTGGACACAGCAACGCTATTTAAGTTCATAGCAGGTCGGAAGTAAATAAATAAATAACCATCAGCAGGGCTTTTTGGAAGGGATTAGAGGAGGCTGAATGTTGTCAGAGGTGGTGTTTCAGTGACAATGAAAAATGCAGAAAGAGAAAGCAAAATAACTGCTGCTGGCAGGAGAAAAAAATTACATGAACTACAGCAGAATTCAAGGGGCTGCTAAGCTGCAGTAAAAAACATAATAAAGTGGCCAAGCAATCATATGAAGATGAAACAAACTCAGGCAGGCACGTGACAGTTCAGTAAGAGTGAACTTAAATGGAGACTTCACTGTCAATGAGTTGGCTCCTTTAGCAAAGAGATACACATTTGAGGCATCAGGTAGCAAAAGATTCAACAAAAGCAGGATACGGAGTCATAGCTGCATCCTGGTCAGATATGCAGTAACATATTAACCATAGACTCATGGAATGGTTTGGGCTAGAAGAGACATTAAAGATCATCTAGTTCCAACTTCCATATGCTGAGCACAGATACCTCCTGCTAGACCAGGCTGCTCAAGGCCCCATCCAACCTGGCTTTGAACACTTTCAAGTTTGGAGCCTCCACAACTCCTATGGGGAATCTGCTCCAGTGTCTCACCGCTCTAGTGGCTTTGTACAAGTCCAGGTAGATGATGCCAACTGCTCTTCCCTTGTCCATCAACACTGCTGTTCCATCATAGAAGACCACCAAATTTGTCAGGTATAATTTGCCCACAGTCAAGCCATGCTGGTTAACACCAATCTCCTTCTCAATTTTCATATGACTTAGCAGAGTTTCCAGGCAAATTTATCTGCCAATTCCCTCAGGAACTGCATCTACATCTGGTCAGGTACCATGGACCTGTGCACCTTCAGATCCTTAAGGTGGTCTCAAACCTGATCTTCCCTTAGAGCAGGTGGCTTTTAATTGTTCCAATTCCTGCTTTTACCTTCTGTAACTTGGGCAAAGTGGCTTTTAATTGTTCCAATTCCTGCTTTTACCTTCTGTAACTTGGGCAAAGTGGTTTGAGCCCTTGCTGGTGAAAACTGAGGCAAAAGAGTTGAGCACCTCAGCCTTCTCTTTACCTCAGGTGACCAGTTCCCCTGTTTCCTTCTGGAGTGAGATCACATCTTCCCTAGTCTCCATTTTATCACTGACATCCTGTTCTTGTTGCCATTGATATCCATGCCTGGATTCAAACCGATCTGGGCTTTAGCTGTCCCGATCTGATTTCTGGTTGTTCTGGCTACCTGTCTTATCTGGCTGCTTGTCTACTCTGGCTGTTTGTCTACTTCTTAAGACAACAATTGATTACATTTTGATACTGCTACTTTCTGGACAGGCTTCACCCCTATTGTCTTGTATTGCAAAGAGAATTTAAAGAAAAAAACAGGGAGTAATTGGGTGTTCTCTTGAGACCTTTATTCATACTGGGAAGTCTTGCCCAAGGTGGGGATTCTCCTAACAAAGAGCTTTCACCAGAAATTTCTGCTGCATGAATTCTCTTTAAACTAAAAAAAAAAAAGAGGATGCTTATCCTCAGAGACATCTTTGAAGACCTGCCTTCTAGGAGAAAAATAAGGTCTTGATGCCCAAGGATGAGGCCTATGACATTGTGACTCCTCTGACCTTGGGATAAAAAGGCAGCTACTGCAAGCAGATCAGCCTGTTGTGGATATAGCTTACCTGCTATTGATAAATACCCAGCACTAACCACCAGAGCAAAGATAGGATGGCCTTTCATTGCAAAAAGGAGCTGGAGAGCATGAGTAAATCATGTGTCCTTGCCTCTGCTTAGAATTTTGGGATGATACCCCCACTTTTTGCTTTTCTCTGTACTCAAGGAAGGAGTCATCCCTTATGCCACTCTATTTATAAAGGAAGTTTAATTGCTGAGTGCTAAAGAAAAAGTAAAGCAAAGTGACTGCTCAGACTGGCTTCAAAGCAGGATGTGTTATACCCAATACATGTGGCAAGTTTAACTCTCAGCTATTAGAGCAGCACTTTGCAAGTCTGGAATACCCCCCAGTACTTCTGCTTTTCTGTCCTCAAGTGTTTCCCACCATTTTCTAGCTCTAAATCTGAATGAAATTATTGCAAGCAGCACTAGTGTGTTGCAGTAGCAAGTGGAAAAAATCCATCATAGTGTTTCTTTAATGCCCTTGGTATCCTTCAGGAAATGTGTATGCAGAAATTTGTGTGTAGTAAGGTTTCCCTCTCCTTAAAAATCAGCAAACCATTGAGATCTGTAAATGTGCACATCATGCTGTGAATCCTGTGGTGGGTTTTGTTCACCTATATAATATGAGCAGTCTACTACACCCTTCTGGCCACTATTTCTCCTGTTACATAGCATCATCTGCCATTGACACAGGACTGCTGCAGCAGGAGAAAAGTAAGCTTGGTATGTACAAAGCAGTAGAAACTGCCTTAGTGAAATCTCTTGATAGAATAACCACTTATCAGTGCTGGTAAGCTTAACTGGAATATGAGTAACTGAAGGTTTGCTGATATATATATATATATATATAATATACATATCTTTAAGGCAAATAACCTTTCTATCATGTGTGTATGTATTTCTGATATGTACTGCTGGGTAGATGAGGTCTATGGCATTTCCCCACCAGCAGCAGACGATACTGTGCAGAGACCAGACTGTGACATTCTTCCTCAAATGCCTCTTGTATTATGACACACAAGTGTCCCTTTGATGTAAATGGGACTGGCTGTTCTACACGATGAAGAAGGTGCAATAGAAAATGCTTTTTCAATCTGCCTTTTTAATCTTTAACTTCACATCTTCCCAACAGTGGTATGTGTATAAATCACATCCTTAACACTGGGCTGTGTAGCTGCAAGCCCGAGGTGGCATAATTCACTAATACAAAGTTTTGCTATGGCTTAATATGCTCTGCTTTAGCACTGAGATTTTTTTTATCAGAAAAAATCTGATTAGGAGAAGAATTTTTGATTGTATGTTTGCCTTTGCCAATGAAGAAAAGGGCAGAAAGGAAAGTTTGTTCTGTTAAACCCCAAATAGATTCTATTATCATCTTCAAGTTGTAGAACTAGAGTTTGTGTCTGAAGTTGGTCTTGCAGAAGTTTTTGATTCACTTTATGTGTGATGGAAGTGTAGTGGAATCATATTTCTAGCTTGAAGAAAAATTTGGAATACCTTCAATGAAGTAAAGGTGGCCAAATCTCTGCCAGGACCATAAAGAGCTTTTTATCACCAGTAGCAGTGCAGTTCCAGCTCTGTGCCTATCAGGTATAATTGGCTTTGTCATTTGCTCCTTGGGTCAGAGCTTCTGTCTTGCCTGGATCATTCCATGCTATGAAAACTTCCAGCAAAGTGAAAATGTTTCCACAAATAATGGATGTGGAATTGGAAGCTGTTTGTTCTAACCCAGAGATAATTTCTTCTGTCTTGGGACTTTGCTCTTCTTCATTAAAGCTTCCACACTGACCCTGTGGTGACTGGTTATAACCCTACAGGACCATAGTTAAGACCTATTTTCCCATTCTTGCTGCTGCTGGAGGTGGCACTAGGGTAAAGCTCACCCTAACCATGAGTCAAGCTTGCTGCTGTCTTTAGGGAAGCTGGGATTTCACCCTATATCTTTGAGAACTCTCTTCTGTTTCAGCAAGAATATCTAAATATATGAGGTGAGGTCTACAGCTGGTAGCAAATACTACTGTGTAGGAGCAGTGTAAATTCATACAGCTACTGGGCACTGACTTGAGTGGTCCTAGCACACCACTCTGCTCTCATCTCTTATGTGATGACTTTGTTTACTTATCCCTATTTGGGCATGGCAGATATCAAATACATCTGCCTGAATCCTGTGCTCCTTTTCCTCTATATTTATTTACACAATAAGGAAGTTATTTGGAATCCAAAAGGTACCTGATCTCAAAGTTTTTTCTCTTCTTGATACTCTGTGTCATATCCAATGAGAACTGTGGGGTCAAACATGCTTTTTCTTTTTTCAGAAATGAGTTTTTCTGAAGCTTTCAGAAAGACCAGGGTTTTACTCTTTAGCCACTATCCAACCCATAGTCAGTTCGTACTTCCAGCTTCTCAAATGTTCACATGCAATGCACACAGTAGTAACAGATACTTCCTTTTCCCAGAGATGCCACTACTGTTAGCCTGCACATCAATAACTTGGGCTTTTTGTCATCCAAAGCCAATAGCACATGGTTTGAGGAAAGAACTGGAAAGAAGCAGCTGCTTGTTCCCTTGGGGTTGTATGCCCTCAGCCTGCTCCACCTGCCTCACTCTGATGCAGATGCCTAATGAGAGTCTGTTTTGGTGATGCTCTAAGCACCTTTACCTCTCACTAAGCATGTGAGTTCGAGCACTTATGTCATTTCAGTAGCTGCTTTCTGAGAGGAAAGAAGATACAGCTTCCCCAAGTATCTAGCTAATGTTTCTTCCTTGCTAGAGGTTGCTAAGTAGCAGTTTTTGCCAACCTCCTATCTGGTCTCAAAACCTAAGAATATAAATCCTGTGATTTGCTAAGACACCTGTGACGAGGAAATGGCTGATTCCTTCAACATACAGAAAACTAAGAACTGTTATTGCTAGGGAAAAAACTGTTAACATTAGCATTGACAGTCTGGAGAGGAGAGGCTTCTTCCACTTATTTTCAGGAGAATAATTCAAGAATTGCATTAAAACAGTCTAGTCTACATGCAAATTTGATTTTTGACCTTTTGTGCTAATCAAAAGCCACAGTGCTAAAAAGCTGTGTACATTATTGCAGAAAGTATGGAGCAGAATTAACTAATATACTTTCAACATGGTTGTAACAGATTTGAAGGTTATTTCACATACTTCACTACACAGGGATCAGAATCTAAATAACTAGAAATGCTTCAAACAGCAATTATTAACTCTTGAAGGAGATTCTGGTGGTATGTGTAGTATACTTTGGGTGTTAATACACAGCGAGTCATTTTGGTGGTTATGTGAAGTAGGGATTTAAGCCATAAAGATCTGAGAAAATTGCATGCAAAGTGATGTTAACTAAACTGGGTACACTGTTAAATAATTAGAACTCTTTTTTAAAGTGTCTAAAATCCATTAGAACTCTACCTAATGCAATTCACCGAGCACTTCTGGATAGGGAATTAGCATGTACAGCATCAGTTACCCACCAAAAAGCAAGCATCATTCACACATGCACAGACTTCTGCCACCATACACAGTGCACACCAGAAACTGAGCTTTATACTCACAGTTAACTTGGTGCTTCTTCTAAAATCCATTGCTGACATGACCTTTTGCCCAATGATTTCCCAATATTGCTCTGCTTCCTTGTCCATGAGAGTATTGAAAGACGCATTCCGGTCTATGAAATGAAACCACAAAGCCATATCCAGTGTTTATTCAGATGTGTTTTCCATAATGCACCTAGCAAGATGATGGGTAAACTGGAGGGGGAGAGAGGATGATAGGGAGAGCTGTCTGGACAATCCAGGCTGCTGGCACAGAGAAATGGGACTTGAGAACCCTCCAGTCCCCTTGTTTAGCAAGGATCATGAAGGACACCTCTGAGCTATGCCAGGTAATATCCAAGTTGGAGTACCTGAAAGTATTGACAGTTTTCTGGTTGTCCACCTTTCCACGAGTTTTCCAACAGTTTTGCATCTGAAACCCAAGGTCAGAAAGTATGGCCTGGGAGATCGAGATAGCCGCTTAGTTGATTTTGGCAAGAAGTGAAATCCCTGAGGATCTGGAATAGAGAAACAAAAATAATTTCCACTGTCACATGTCTTTTCAGTTGTAAGAGGAGTTACTTCACTTGAAGAAAAATAAAGGAGGAAATCTAAGAAGGCGTGAAATGTAATCTAGAAAGCTTGCCAAAACAAAGGTGCCTAAACCAACCCATCCAGCTCTAAGTGGGTTCTGAAATTCCAGACTTTGCATCCTTTTATATTAATCTCTTAAATTTCACAGATATATGAGACAAAACATGTTCCTTCTGTTTATGCCTTTTCCAATGCTGATCATCCAAAGGATCAATAACACATTTCAGTAATAGAACATCCTGATCTTTTAACTGCAAAGGAAGCTGGTTCATTGTTCCCTGAATCGGTGAAGTTCGAGTTCCTACAGATTTGTGCCACACACAAATCACCACCACAACCCCAGGCTTCCCGTGTGTCTTTTCTGATCCACTCAGCTGGCATCTGACAGCCTATACTGTGCCTTGTCCAGAGCCTGCGACTGCTGCTGCCAAAAAACCTGTGTATCAGCTGAGCCGGTCTGCCCTGACCTCAGCGAGGGCAGATGCTCAGAACAATTGCCTACACCACCTTTTCTTAGGGAACCAGACCAGTCCTTTCCTCCCTCTTGCAAAAAATAAACCTAGATTGAATGTCAGTGTCACTTTTCACACAGGAGTGCTCTGTTTTCGGTGTTCTGCTTTTAAGATGCCAGGCTGTGTGATCACAGTGACAAATGGAGAACCCCGCTCAGAGCTCTCCCAACTTACCCCTATATAAATCAAAGAAAGTGGACCTGATATTTCCCTTGCAGGATATTCTGCCCCTGATGGAGTCTCAGTTTTGCAACAAACTGCATTGTACACTTGGATTTACATGTGTATCTGCTGCTTTTCCTTGACATTAAGGAAAACTCTGAAATCAATTCAGTCCTTGCACTCTAGCGGAACTTGGGCTGGAATTGGCCAGATGATTGTCACAGAATAGGAAGGCTGTTTAAAAGAGTGGTTGTTTAAAAGGTGGTGAGATGCCTGGTCTCTCACACCCACTGCTAAAACAGGCTTAGCTTGTATTTTTAATTTCACCTATGTGAGATGCGGGCCTGCAGGTTGAATGTTCAGTGGTACCACACCAACTATGTGCTAAACTTGTCCCATGTGAAGGTTTTTTCTAGTGGGCAGTGTGATTTTAAGGTCATATCTGAATAGATAAGTCAAGTAATTCTTAATGCTTTGGTTGAGTTCACCTAACACTGACAACAGTTGTCTCAGCATCAAGTCTAGGAAAGAGAGCCACATGTGCTCGGAGAGTTTCCAGGACAGAAAGTAGGTCAGGTGGAAGCAGTCCCAACTGCATAAGCCCTCTTGTAGCACTACACTCTCAGATGCCGGATAACCATACTGTTTTCTCTTGGGTACCTGTCCCATTTCATTCTAGAAACTTCAATGATCCCAGAACTTGCTTTATTCAATCTGTTTCATAATTGGCTGAGGTATCATAGGACTGGGTTGCTTTACCCCTACTCCTTCCTTGCCTTCTTCCTTTCCCTTACTAGGAGGAGTAATAAAGTGACTGGTAATACTTTCAGAGCCATTCAGTAATTTATGAACACAAACTGAGTTTTAGTGCAAAACATGCCCCCTTTGCTGCTTATGTGCTCCTGAAAGTCTCACCCTTGTTGTAAATTGAGGGGTTTATGAGAATGGATTTATCTTTTTAAAGATCAGATTCAGGGAGTGTTATTTTATGCTCCTTTTAATGCCACTACTTTTGTCCCAGAACATTCTCCACAGTCACCTAAGCAAGTAAATGGTAGAAAGGGATCTTGCAACTTGTGTGGCAAACAAGTCCCTATTTTCCCCCTTCAAACAATTCCAAAGCTACTGCCAGAAACACAATACATGGGTAATCTGCAACTTGCAAATCATGACCTAGTTTCTAAAGCAACTCAAAAATTAACAAAACAAGTTTATTTGTGTTCAATATTTGCACAGTTTGGGGGGAAATGCTTGGTTTTCTAATACCTATTTGTGTTTTTCAAAGAGGCTTTTTTCTCTCTTCTGAGGTGTATCCTTTTGGAAGTCTTATTTATCTTCAGAATGAGCTCAGTGGAGGTCTAACAACTAAGCCATCATCTCAGTCCTGAGTATGTAACTCTTACAGGGAGTGGGTGGCACCTCAGTCTTTTAGACCACCCTGCTGGCAGGGGCAGTGAGAGGTGAGGTGCACATCTAGTTTGTGTGATGAAGATAGAGGCTTTCCAGAACTGGACTGGAAAAATGCATTTTCCCCTTCATGTTTCTCAATTACGAACTCAAAGCCAGGTGTTACCAGGGTCAACTATGTTCCAAGTCACCAAATTAATGATAGCAAGAAATGCCTTTTATCCCCCTGCCTCTCTTTTGCCTAAATATCATGCCTATTTCTCTTGAAACACAGCTGCAGCCGCCAGACTTTCAGCCTCTGTTGGCTCTAGGAGATGCTGTGTGAATTCATGCTACCAGATGACACCAGGCTCTGCAAAGCCCTGGTTCACTCTGGATCCCACTTGTCTTTAATGGGCTAAAGGGAACCTAGCTACCTACTCCTGTCCTTGCAGCTGAGATGCTCTCAAAGGTGGTAGTCCATCCATTAGTGCTTGTAGAGGGGAGGCTATTTTGGGGAAAGAAGGCTGTCCTGCAGAGATGACCATTGGTGACTGACTGAAATCCAGAGAGATCACCAGGAACTTGGCTCTCACTGTCACCACAATACAATGTAAATGTACCTTTGAACAATAAGCTTAGTTGCAATAATGAAATTCAACAATGGAACATAGGGCTTCATGGATTAAAAAAATCATCTTACAGCATGAAGTCTGTACTTCACCTAAGTACTGAACTGATTACCTAACTCATGTACACTTACACAGCACATCTCAGAAGTTAACTACCCATCCTCCAGAAATTTAGAAATGCCTGCAGCTCAAGCTCCAGACTCTTTCAAACTCTTTGTAAGTCAGCCACAGCCACACACAGCATACATTGATTATGGGTACGTGAGATCTGCTGTTACCTGTATAGTGGTACTGCAAGTATTCAGGGTTCTTTTCAGCAAATTTAAGCTGCATCTTGCTTGTTGTACTGTAATCCTTTTCTTCTGCCTCAAATGGTGTGTACATAACTGCAAAAGACGACTGGGTAGCAATGGCTTCTTCAATCATAGTCTAAAAAAGGCAAAGAAATCATACATTTCATGGCACTTAATGGCTAGTTTAAGAAAAAAATGCTTTCACAGATGATATTTTCTCTTTAATAATTGCACAGTCATGCAAAGATAACATATTTTGGTCTTGAATATTAATTAGAGGGGAATTTAAATTAGTTCCAGAAAACACTGCCTATCTATACTCAGAAAATCCATTTAATGGAGAAAAAACATTTGTAAACAAATTTTAGTGCAGCAAGCCTATGTCTTCAATGAGGAGCAAAGTATTAGACAAATCGTCTTTCAGATGAAAAGAAAGAAATGATTCCATGCTCTCTGAAGGTCACATCTTTCTTATGAGGGTTTTATTCAGTCCCTGGGAGCTGGTTAAACAATACTAAGCATTCATATTACCCCTTGGGTTGGCATGAATCAGACACTATGCCTGTACGGAATATTAGTCTTAAAATATTGCATTTAAACCCCATTTGCATTAAGAGTAAAATTCACTCCTGTGCAGAGGGCAACACGAAGCTTATGAACCTTGTCATCCCTTAAAAATGACTCAAATGATGCATTGCACTGGTTTTATGTGGAGAGGTGGATTTCACACTCAGTGGACCCCAATGAACTGCTGCTGGGACTGCCAGGATGAGCTACCAGCCTGGAAAGAGTCTTGCTAGGTACTCTTATCAATCAGAGCAAAGTGAGGTTGAGCTCATTTTCTCCTGGGTTGGGGTCTGGGTAAGACTATATTCAGCACTGTTCAGCTACATCTGTTGCTAATAGAGACTTGTCTCCTTGACGAGGGCCCTCCTTTTGAGGGGACCGAAAGGCTTCGCTGCTCTATCTTGGCAAACATGTAAACATGGTTAATAGTGGCAACACCAGCACTAACTTAACAGAGGGAGTCAGAAAGACACCAGAGGAGAAGATACATGTTTTTTAACAGGGTGTATCAACCTCCCAGATCATGTTATACATTGAAGCAACTCAGAGAAGGCATCATTATGAGAGTAGCTTGGGGTTTTATTGACAAGTCCTCACTTTTGTTCTCCACTCTATTCTCCACCTAAGCAAAATTATACAAGACACACTGCGCCTCTGTGGGCTGCTTGTTTAGCTGACATCTGCTCCCACCAACCTGGCACCGAGGGCTGAGAGTGCCAATTTGTTAAGTATCTATGTCCTTCTCTGTAATGGCTTTAGACAACAGGTCCTCTGACACAGTCTTATGGCAGTTTATTTCCATTCCGATTACTGGTATGGGGTGTGCAGAAATAGCAGAAAAAGGCTGTAATTGTTTTGAGCAGCTACTGGGATAAGTTGCCATGCATGCACCCTGAGTGCTCTCACACTGAGTGCTCTGCCTGGATGTTGAGGGTAACACTGGGGGTTTGCTTGTCTTATAGATTATCTATCCAGCCCATTAGCCTGCATTTACTGGAACAGGAGCAGTCTGGAGTGGCCAGCATTTAGCCCTGGGTAATTAACAAGCTTCAAACGTGTGCAATAGTATCATGACCACCTGGGGCAGTGATAACATTTCCCACTGGTGAGGAGGAGTTCCAGCTTTCCATGGGTACAGCTGTGTCATCCATCACTAGTGCCACAGATCTGGAGGTATCAGACCAGAAAACAGGAAGTATGTCCTACTGCCAAGAGATCAGGGGTCTGTGAATGGATGTGCTCCTGTTGCCCGCTGTGGGAATACTTACTGGCCTACACTGATTTAGAGGAAAGTGATTCTTGGATTTCATATTTCTATGGACATTAATTATTTAGTTGTCCAGGGCCCTTAGAGGATGAGAAGTAACAACACAATAGTACCAGTCTAGCTTTCCAAGTGGAGTGAGACAGTGAGATGAAAACAGAAATGGTTGGACCAGCTCATGCCAGGCTCTTTATTCTGCCTGCAAAGTTCACTTTTGCTTTTTTATCATCCTCAAGAACAGTTCAAAGTCATCCCTATAATATCTCTGCATTGCCACGTACCCATGGCTACTCTGCACAGCATGCAAATAGTGACTAGCTCAGAGGGCAATAACGGCAAAATGTCAGACAACAGGGAAAAGAATAGATCCGTAGTTTCTGGTCAATACTGCTCCTGGAGGTATTATTATTACCCAAGAGCATTTTTTCCCCCCAAGGTACTGACCCTGAACATTGATGCTATTTGTTTTATTATCCTCTTGGATTTTTATGGGGTAAAGCCTTTAAGGATATAAAAGTTCAGCCCATAAAACTTTGGAGGAGAAAACTTTATACGATTAAATCCCTAAAGATTTTTCTGCTTAAGCCTTTATGCACTCAAGTCCACTCCTGTGGATGAATATATGGCAATGTGTGCAGGAAACAGTGGTGCCTACAAAACATGTGCCATGCTACCCAAGATAAAGTCACACTATGGAAAGGAATGTGAGGGCTCCAATGGACTTGCAAGAGAGGTCTTGCAGAGAGGAAGAGACAACTTTTCCCCTTTTTCTTTTCTCCATTTGCAAGTGTTTTGGTGTCTTTCTATCTGAAGGATCCTTTCTGCAATGTCTTCTGAGATACATCAGGAAGGATGTTGCTGTTCTAGCCTTGCAGTTGAATAATGTCAGGCTCTTTCATGTGTATAGGGGTCGATGATAAACTGGTAAAGATGATAAAGAAAAGTGTTTGTTTTTTTCTTCATATCTTGCATGTGAGCTCTGCAGTGATGTCTCATCACATGGTGCTACACTCAAGCCTGCAACTCCAGCAGAGCTAGAAAAAGTGAAGTCTTCATGATGACTTTAAACTACCAGATAGAGCTTCTCTAGCAACATACAATAATGTAAGGACTATGACTGACAAGAGTCCATTGAATATGCTGCTTTACCCCAGCAGCAGACAAAAGCTTCAGCAAAGATGCAAGAATTTGCTCAACAAGATGCTGCAGAGTAACCTGATGATAGGGAAGATTTCTTTTTGTAGTTCTGGAACTGACTCATGCTCTGCTATGTCAGGAGGTTTATATCCCTCTTTTGGAAGCGTGGGGTATCAGAGCAAGTCTACAGAGAAACCATCTGGAGACAAAGTGTCTAGAGAATTGATATTGTCAGCGCTTCTATTAAAACACCAATTAATTCCTTCAGCACACACATGCGCTCCCAAGGTTTGAGGGATGCACACTGCTATCACCGCAATTAGAAAGCCAAAAGACATTCCTAAATGATAAACTTTGTTGTGATCATGGGTTTCAACATGTATTTGACCCAACACCACATACTCCTCATCTCTGAGCACCTTGGCTCTGCAATATCCCTACCTCCTACCATACCTAGTAATGGTACACTTCACAGAACTTTTACTAGAAGTTAAACTTCAGCCTAAGCAATCTTACATTGTCCCTTCAACACCCACTAAAGTTCTGTTAAGAGCTCATAAAATGAATAGGTAGATGCACAAGAAACAAAACTCTCCCTTGCCAACTTTTGATGGCAAATGATATAACGACTTCAATATTTTTATGAAGCTCTTGCCATTTTGCCTGCTTAGAGCAGCCAGAGAAGAAAAATGGCACTGTAGCAAAAAAAATTCTTCATAACTGTGACAGTAGCTTTCTCTGCTACAGTCCCTAACCTTAATCCTCTTCAACTACAGAAAGGTTTAATTTGGAAAATCCAATTATCTTGACATCTAGAATTAGCCAAAAATTTAGATATCTTTCTAGTGCCTTATCTTGCAGCTGCAGTGCACGCTCAACCACTGTCTCATTTACAGTACAGCAGGAATTGATGCTTCTATTGATGACTTTTATTAATGCAATAGTATCAGTCAGGGTAAAGCCATTAGCCTCTTCTATGAACTGCTTCCACTCCTAGGCTGGTAGTCAGAATTATCGGTGCACCACAGTGCAACCTATGGGCTTTTCTCTGTATCTTTCCAGCCACAAAGAAATATCTGGCAGTTCTTAAGTCTGTTGCTGTTGTGATATGAATATCTTCTCACCAGTATGATCTTCTTATATAACTTTTATTTTCATTCTCTTCTGTGGGAAAAATAAGTAGACAGAATGCCAGTGTATATCCTTTCCTCAATATGTTTATAGTGTGAATATATCATGTATTATACAATAGATGGGAACTTTCTGCTTATCTGCCATGTAGTGTCTCCCCATTAATGTAGGTCACATCAAAGATCAGCTTATTTAGGTTCTTAGGTGATTCATGTATTTAAGTTTCTGGGAGTTATTTTGTAGGCAGTGTATTTTGAAAGCGGATTTGCAGAGCACCACAGCGATAGATCCGTGTTTTCTGCTGACTTCTGAAAGGCAGAGGCAGAAGGACTGCAGATTGGCTACCTTAGGCTTCAAGGTCTGTTTGATACTCTAATAAGTATCTCTTTATATTTTGGGGGAAAATAAATCCATGCTTTATACACTTCCGAACAGATCAGTATTAATTAAAGTAAACTCTCAGAAGACAGAAAGCATGGAGAAGGCTGGAGACTGCTCTTGAAACTCTCTGTCCGTGATGCCAACAGGTGGGAAAGCAGAGACTGAACACAAATGTGGAAATGCAGTTCTAGACCAGGGGAGCTCTCTGCCCACGAGCCCATTCTCCAGTCTCACAAGTTCATGTGCACAGAGTGCCAACAGGCATCCTCAACTCCTGTGTCCCGTGCTGCTAGCTGAGAGTCTTGCCTCTTCATCTCAGCTCATGCTAAACGAGAAGGATTTCAGTGCTGCTTTGCTATGGTGGAGTGACTCTGAGGCTGTGTTTGCTTTGCAAGGCTGATCCGGAGCACTGACAAGGTGAGACTGTGATTTGTTGCCATCACTATCAACCATGCGTATCCGCATTAGGCAGGAGCTCTGGCTCCAAGCATCCCTACGGAAGCGACTTCTGGCATGGGCCACCTACCCCTGCGCCAACTAGGGCCTTGAGACTCACTGAGGCACTGCAGCGTGAGCAGAGCTGGTCCAGCAGAGCGAGTCGGGCTCCCTTGGACAGCCAGTGTGAGCGTTGTGCCGTGCTGTGCCGTGCCGGCAGGCGCTCAGCTGCCCGACTAGCCATGGTGCTGACACGCTTCCTTGGTGTGAGATCAGAGGCGGACATCGATTTGCAACGGGGCAGTGGGAGTAGTGGATGCAAACGCTGAAGAACCACTCCTGGAAACAAGTCAGTTATCCTCTACATGAAGCTATTGGTCAAGCACACAGCTTTGAACCAGTTTTGTTAATATTGTCCCTTTCTTAAGGATAAGAGAACTTTTCTTGGTGAAACACAGAGAGATGAGATGCCATCCAGAGGGGCCTGGACAAGCTTGAGAAGCAGGTCCACGTGAACAAGGATCAGCAAGTGCTGATCCTGAACCCGCATCAGGACAATCCTCAATATTGGTATAGGCTGGGAATGGAACAATGTGATTGAGAGCAGTCCTGTGAACAAAGATTTAGGACTACTGGGATATAAAAAGCTGGACATGAGCCAACAAAGAGCACTTGAAACCCAGAAAGTCAACTGTATCCTGAGCTGCAGTAAAAGAAACGTGGCCAGTATCTCAAGGGAGGTGCTTCTGCCCCTCTGCTCTGCTTCTGTATTCTATGAAATACTTTAATTGAAACAAGGCAATTCACAGGGACTGCTCTGAGCAGTCTGAGCCCTTCCAGTGCTGGGAGAAGTCTTTGGCCACTACTAGTTCTCAGCAGGTCAGCTTCTCATGGCTCGTGCTGTGTCAGGAATGGGTCACAGTTTAAACAGCAGGGCTTTTTTTTTGTGTGTGTAAAAGGGGATTAAAAACTGTGCTCAGCCTGGGCTCAGAGAGCCATCTTAACTCTAAGAGGCAGAGCTAAAGGTTGAGCATCACTGAGCACTTTACATGAATGTAGTGAGAATCCACAGGCCAACACCTGAAGGCTTATCCATTTGATGATTCAGGCAGGTGCTTAAGAGACAGGGAGTGACCCTGACAAGGAAATACTCCTGGAACAAAAGTGGGATGCTTACTATAGGGGGTTTCTAGGATTTTAGCCCAGAAAGGTAGAAACTGACTTCAGTCTGTTGGCCCTTCCCAGCACTGAGCTTAACATCTTTTGGGAACTTGACTTGAATGTGAAGAGATGAGTCAGACAGCCAGAGGTGGTGACTAATGTGGTTAGCCTGTAAAATGGACAGCACTGTTCAAACGGGCAGTGAAAATTCATGCCTGAGTCATTGAAATAGCAAACTACTTTATGTGGCTGAAAGGCTGCTAATTTAGTAGAAGACAAGTTGACTGCATATAGAGATGTCTGAAAGAGATTTTTGTGTGATGTCCTCTGTAGTTTTTCAAGAGCAGATGTGCAGATGGAAAGCCACATAACCAGTAATGATCCTGGGAAGAGCACAAAGTCCTGCCTGTAGCTTCATTTCCCTGAAGAAAAGAGAAGGTATACAAAGAAAGGGAAGATGATAATGAACATGTAACTTCTTGAGGACCTTTGTAACTTGAGGGAACAATAAGGGCCTGGGAACAGCAAAAAAAAAAAAAAAAAAGGCTGGATTTCTACACTGATTTCTCAGGTTTCTTTTGTAAATCTTAAAGCTCTGCTTTGCAATCCAGTAAAAGGCAGGATGAATTGACAATTCTACTTGTGGATTACTTTGAGCTACCCTGTAGGTTTTTTATATGGTTTGGAGCTTTGAGGGACAAGTTGTTCCTGTTAAACATCTTTGAAACATGATTTATGGGTCTCTCTCAACAGTTAAAACCCTAATTGGATTGGCATTTTGCTTTATATTGGGATTTCAACAGCTACCAACTACAGCAAGGTATGTGTTCCCTACTGCAGTCAGCTGGTATTAAAGAAATCCATCTTTCCTGAAATTAGACACAATTAATCTGTTTTAATAATTGTGACATTTAAACTAACAACTTCTCTTAGCATGTAAATATGATTCAAGTAACGATTATTCTACCACAAATGATCTGGTACCAGAAAAAGCAGAAATAGGTGGAAAATGTGTGTAGGTAGACAGTAGTAAAGAAGAAAGAATACAAGGAAAATGCTGAATTTCTTGAGTTTCTACACGTAGAATTGTTTCTGGAATGGAAATATCAGCAGTAACAACAGCAATAAAAAGCTCCCAAATCAGTATCAACATGATAGAAAGCCTCCTGTTATGTTATTTTACTTGCTTTCTCAATCCAGTCTTCAATTACTTCATATTTTTAGTAGTGTACCTGAGAGCAGAAGAAAGCTCATGTTTTGCAGCTGAGAGTGATATATATTTGGTGTATTCCAAAGCCAAACTGGTCTGGATCCCTAAAATAGCATATATATAGGAAGAGGCCCATTCTGTCCTGAAAAAATGCTGATCATTTAAATCTTATCAAGTTGCATTAGCCACGATGCAATGAGGACCTAGAAAACTCATGAACTGGCCAGAAGCTGCATTGTCTTAAGAATGAACTGATCATCCTGCCTACAAGCCAAAATATTTTTGGTCTTCTAATGTGCAGGATGAGGAAAATCATTACATTTCAATTTTCCACCAGGAAACTAAAAGCTCTGTGCTTCAAGGTAAATGAAGGTTGGCCTTCAAATTGGCCATAAATGCAGAAGAAGGAGGATTGCCTTTTGGTTTTTATGAAGAGGGGTAGGAGAAATGTTATCTCTCTTCTGATATGAGACAATTCAAAATTCATTCTTAAAGCAGTAACAAGCTCCACAGACCTCTGAGAAAATAATAGAGGCCTGCAGGTATTAGACATTTCTGCTTGTACACACAACAGGTATTGACCTCAATGGGATTTTCCCCAGATTTGATTAAAGGAGGGACTATCCTGCAGTGAAGTGTGGCACAGTGTGATCTGCTAAAATAGCCTCCAGAATTAATGAGAAATACATTTTCTCAGTGATATGATAGCCAGGCTGCCCAGAGAGACTGCCTGTCAGCTCCCATCAGTCATTCCATTAGGAGGATTGCAAAACATCCCTGCCGTTGCCAGCTTGGAAACCTCATGCTCTATAGCAGGACATGGGTCAAGCGTGAGCACGCAGGACTGCTGGGTGGGTCTCACCACTGGCTGAGACTGCAGAAGAGGTTTTGGCTACCAATAGCTTTTTCCTTTTAACTTTCTTACCTTGGATCATCACCCTGCAAGGTGTGAGATAAAGCTGAGCTCTAAAGGAGTTGACAGTGTTCATCACTGCACTGTGGGTGTTCAGCCAACGTGCAGGGCTGGGTTATCATTTGCTTTATTGTGTGATGAGTGTACTGCTCTGTGCTTGCAACAGCCCACAACTTTGAAATGGTAGCACCTGATGTTCATAACAGCAATGAGAATGCAAACAACTGTCTCAATACCCAAACCTCATGTCAG
The DNA here is from genome assembly GCF_015220805.1 of Pogoniulus pusillus. Taxonomy (NCBI): domain Eukaryota; kingdom Metazoa; phylum Chordata; class Aves; order Piciformes; family Lybiidae; genus Pogoniulus; species Pogoniulus pusillus. The sequence continues at coordinate 10,594,954 of NC_087289.1, read as the reverse complement.
GCAATGCATGTGCTATTGGAAGTTTTCTGTGATGCTGAGTTTAGCTGACGGAAATATTCTCAGAAACATAAGTTTGTGAGCTCCATGTGCAGCAGTCACAGAGCCAGTACTTTCAATGTGCTAAGCATAGCTCTCTGATGGCTGGAGCCTTGGCCAAAACACTGGGGTTGTACTGGAACCAAAGCTAAAAGCCCAGTTTACTTCAGTGTAAATTAAAGGTCTCCATTTGATCTGTAGCAAGTAGACACTGACTGCATTATGGAATTAAGGCTTTTAGTACTGATGGTTATGGAAGCACATAGATGTGAAGCTACAAGCTTTGAAATGGCTTCCTGGAGTTCTGTTCATTTCTGCAACATGTGAGTTCCTTAGTGTAGGACTTTGCCTAGATGGGATTGACTTTGGATGTAATTGCATAATAGAATCTGGAGACAAAGCTTTAGTATAAAATAGTCACGTGCTTTCACAATGGAATAATAAAAGCAGTTAAATTTGCAGTGTGCTAGTGAGTTAAGCCTGAGATGTGTATAATTAGCTAATGAAGACACTTTTACTCTAAGATATCTCTGTCAGACGTTGGTGAAATCATGCTGTGACTTTCAAGATATTTGCAAGGTTCAGGTTTGACCACATTAGGTGTTTTTGACATTGTAGTATAGGTGTGATATATTTTTACTCATGTAATGAAACATCCATCTTATGTTGCACGTTTTTCTAGCCAGTGGAAATAGTTTAAAAGCTCTGAGTAAACCTGGATGGTTTGGAGAAGAGCTCTTTCTATGGGACGAAGTATCTCAAGTCTATTGTTTGTTTTGCTATTACCAGCTGAGAGATTACATTGCTGACAATAAAAGCTAGGCAGCTTACCTGACTATAACAATAAGTAAGTTTAAACACTGTCTTGCTGCTACTGCTCTGAAGATATCTACCATAATACATTTAATAACTTTCACATTATTATTTATTGTGATGAACTCTATTTAACTCACCTATTTTCAATCTAGCAGCCAATACATAAATCACCCAGTACATACTGTAGTGGGTTATGAAAAAAAGCCCATCCACTTGATGATATATTAACGTGGAATGTATATTTTCATTTCAGGGAATAAAATATTTGAACAGAGACAAAGGCCCAACTTACTGAATAATATTATCTATTCCAAATTACTTTTTTCACCTCTCATCAGTATTAAACCTTCATCTCCGAGGGAAATGGAAGTCAGGCATTAATATGCAAAACCAACACAGGGCATTAGATATTACATATCACTGTGCAGAAGATCCAGAAATAGATGATTTACTTTAAAGGGGATAATCAAAGAATGCTAATCAAAAAGCTAATCAAAAAGCATATTTAAAGTTGCCTTGGTCATGATCCATAGGTACATATCCAGGGAGAAGATAACAAGTACTAAAGGATCTTTATGCTTCCAGAGATGAATGCATAATGGAAACTGCTGGAAGTTTGGACTGGACTAGTAAGATCCCAGTTGGGAGAGAAATGAGATGACGGTGCAAAAAACCATCTATTAGACTGGTTATGGTAAATAGGCTATTATTCAGCTGCTTATATGGGGAGTGGGCAACTTTCTCAAAAGCAGTCTCTGCTTTCCTCTTTTGGCACCAATGCAGGGAGGTCAAAGCGCAGTTCTGTGGTGGCTTTATGAAGGAAGTAATGTGGTTTATTAATATGAGCCCACATGGCCTTAAGAGTCTGACAGTACAGAACTTACTGTGTGCCTAAGGGGAGGTACACAGTCAGAAGGAACAGATTACTCCTGAAGAAGAAGAAAAATGTGAAAGTTGATAATGAGGAGGGGAGTGATTTGAGGGTGTTTTTAAAAGAGTTTTGAAGAAAGAGGACTCATGACAGTTGATGGCAAGGACAGAAGTTCAAAGGAAAGTATAAAACCAAATCAGGAGAAGAAAACCAAAGGAGATACAAGATAAAGACTGCTTTGAGCATGAGGAGTAGATTAGGAGAGAAAAAACCCCAGTGATTTAAAAGTAGGATAAATAATAAAGAGCTTTGCAGATGTGAATTAAGGGCCTGGAGTTTTTTGCAGTTAAGACATCAGCTGAAGGATTCAAGTGGTCTGTACAACGTTTTGAAGCCATAAAAGAAGTAGAAGACAGGGTCTGAGGAGGAAGAGCTTTTTCCAAGAGTTAAAAGAAGCACCAAAAGAAGAAATAAAGCTAGTCAATGACACACCAGAAGATTATACACACGACCCACTGATCAAAGCAAAGTGTGACATACCTAATCTAAAAATCTTTCTTCACAGAAGCGAAAAACAAACTGTCCTGTTCACCATTTTCTTCCTCCTCAAAATTTTGCTCATGCTTATAAGCCAACGCTAGCAAGTTCTGGGGCAGAGGAGTAGTTAGCAAGAAAAGCGTGCATCAATAGCTGTTGCTTTGGTTACAAAGGCACATGAGCATGTATAGTCGTGACAAGTTATTTTCAGCTTTACACTGTGAAATAGAGAGAATATTAATAAAGGGATCATGTTACCTCTGCTTGGTCTCTGTGGTGGAAAGTCCCAGTGCAGTGTCACATGCTACAACATCCTGCATAATTGTTGCCGTGTGCTCTAATGACACTGAAGTCACCCCTGATGCTCAGTGCACAGAACTCATCAGCTCAGAGAGAAAAAGGTTGTTCCTGGTGCTGGAGATATATCTTCATGAGCAGCATTTCTTAAGTGCTAGCTATTAACTTGAGTGGGAGCGGTACTGGGCACCCAGCTGCCTCTACCGCATGTGTGTCAGCATATAGATGCTGCTGAAGCCTTAGCCTAGCCCACGCTAAGGCATATGCACAAAAGGCACCAAATTGCAGAGCAATCTCTGTCTCCCAGAGAAAATCAAGCACGGTAGGGGATCAAACAAATGGTTAGATCTCTGCTGACATTTAAAACCTTCTGCAGACAAAGATGACAGCAAGCCAGGTTCAGAAGAAAGGCACGATGGAGCGGAAACAGCACAAATGGCATGGTAGTGCCTCTTAGTATCATGGGTGTGCAGGGAGGCCTATGTGTGAACGCTCTTCAGGAGGAGAAATGTGACTTCAAGAACAGAGTGGAGATGAACCAGACTGCTACCACTGCCAAAATCCTTTGGCCCTTGCTGTACAGAAGATGATGGCAATGCCTGGAAGGTATTCAGCAGCCCAAATTCTGGTCTGGTTCATTCCCACCTTAGTCCAACCACAGCTTGTGATTTAGAATCCACAAGGAGACACCTTGATGAATCTTGTCCTTCATGCCGCTTTTTCAGCCCTCTTACATAGCAGGACAGTCTGAAGCCCTGGGGGAGAGGACAGCTACGACAGGTCCTCTTTTAAAGGTTTATTCTTTGAAGCTTCATGTCCATGACATCAAGAAGTGAAGTCAATGGATAGCAGTGTTAAGAGACAAAAAAAAAGACATTCCATTCAAAGAAATGACCCCTTCATAAAACCTGTTTGTGAACTCAAGAATTTAAACGAGTCTGACCCAGTGGGTAAAAAAAATCAAACTGTTCTCTACAGAAGAAATTCTCTGCTGGAAAGCATATAAGAAAGTTCACAGACACTGCAAACACTAGCCCAGTGGGTAATTCTCTGAATGAGATGCACTTTGCACTCACAGCAGTACTGAAATTCAGCTGCTCCCAGGACTGAGATTTATTCAATTTTACCACTAAGAATGCAACTAATAATAGTTTTTAAAAGGAAGAATTTGCCATGTGAGTGAAGATAAAAGACTAGATTCTGATTTTTATTACTCTGGCTTATATTAGACACATTTTGCACCTCTCCACATAAAGTACAGATGTCACAAATGTTCTCACAGGAAAAAACACCCAAACCCCAAAATGGGATCAAACTGAAATTTTATCACAAGGGACGTATACTATTCCCAGTGTTATTAATTCCTTACATAGGCGAGGGGGACCTGATGGCCAGATCCACTCTGGAAGGCAGAAGGGTCCTCTAAAATGGACTTTGGCCTCATTGAAACTGGGGCTTAAGGCTGGGACACCACTGGCAGTGACAAGTTCCTGGAGCAATAAACATCTTCCAGCGAAGGATCAAGCATCCATTCACCTCCAAGTTTGTAAGGGCTCTCCTCAGCAAAAGGGGGTACCCTTAAACTTATATTTGTGCTGATGTGGCTGAACAGCCATCTCACATAAGTATCACTCAAGAGACCTGTGTCATTGAAGTCAATGGTCTAGTCCCCTCATAAGTAGTCTTTGTAGACTGTGGTCTTGCCTAGCCATCCTTCACAGAGCACTTTAGGTTCCTCTGAGACCATCTGTTACAGTCATTTTTCCTACCCTTCCGGTTGAAGAGTTTGGAAAGGTGTCAGAGGATTAGTACCATGCAAATTGCAAAAGGAAAGTGTCACTAAGGTAGGAAGACTTCACCAAAAAATAGCTTAGGGGACTATACAGTATCCAGAATGAAATTTTATAGCAGTCCATAAAATTGAAGTATGAGCCAAGGGTTAACAACCTTGAATTTTGCCCTGAAAATTAGTCCAAGAAAATCTACTTCATTATAAATACGGTAGTACTGTCTAGTGTCCTGTTGATTGATATGCCCAAGAGCTACCTTTGTCGGCAGTCTTTTAAGCAGTAATCCTTCATTTTGGTCTTAATAATGAGATAGGCACCTCCTTCCTCATTGAGCTATCAATTTCTTACCTGCCAATAGTATCTGATGTACTTGCTTGTATGCTGTTTAGTGCCTCCTCTTAGCCAGTAGATATAGTCAGCAATCATGGCGCTCCTGATGACAAAAGCAGAATAAATGAGTGTATGGGGAGAGACGGATGGATACAGCAAAATGCAAAGCAGGTAACAGTAACAGAGTGTAAAAGAGCTTTGTATCAAGAGATTACACATAACTCTCAGTCTTTGTCCAACTTTAAGTCAAGCACTAGTAAATATTTTTCAGTTAGTGAAATTGTCTGCAAACACATGGCCCTACATTTTCTTTGGTCAGCTTTTGCATCTTTTACGCTCAGCAACTATTTAATGACTGTAATACAACACTTTGGTCTAGTTTTTCTTTCTTGCTTTCTGCTTTACAGTATTTGTGAGGGAAGTGTCTTACATATAGTACATTTCTGTTAGGACAGCACCAACACGTATAGCACCCTGTAGCACAGCAGTCTGAGCATATCACTTGTCTTTGGCAAACTCAGGCATAGTTCACCGTTGATTAAACTATATGTTATAAAAAAATCCCCAAACTGAAAGTAATCTGCTATCTTGCTACATAATTGAGTATGCTTTAGTACTCCCACTGTCTGTGACAATCATTGCATTACTCTTTCTAGACTGAGTGATATTAAAAAACTGTTGTGCAATGGATATTAATGCAGAGTCTTAACAGACTTCAGAAAATCAGTTTGCTTTTATGGCTGCCTCTCCACGCTGCTCTCCGTTTCCTTTCCTCTAGAGATTCCAAATCCAATTAAATGTGACTAGATGTAATTCCAAATTGTCACTTTAGTCAATTAAACATATAATAATCTTGTGTACCTAATTACTAGCACCAAAAGTTTATTTGTTGATGTAGTGCTATCACTGTGTACTTCTGCATGTTCCCCTTATCATTGCCTATATATTAATTGTGCTTTGACATTACTGTAAATTGAATTTGAAATTTCCCCCTAGTTAAAAGTGTCTCACAAACAGTAATCCCAGTCCTGTTGTAATACTTTTTCAGAATGTACTTTCCAAGGCTGTATTATGCTCTTAATGAGATGTAACCAAAAATACATGGATTTAACAATAAACATTTCAAAGCAGGCCCAGTATCAGGGGGTAACATATTGTTACAAACAGGAACTAAATCTTCCCTTAGATGTTCTCACACAGCTCCCATTAATTTCACTGGGAGAAAAGCTATTCACTAGGATCCATGGATTTCTACATGAGGAATGGATTTAGCCATAAGCTTTATGCAGTGCTCATACAAATCACTGGCAAAAATCCTTTTGACTGCACCAGAACAAAGACCAGTTTCTAACTGAACATTGTTAGCCCAGCCAGCACAGGATGAACAAAGGATGGAACCCTCAGTGCCTTGAAAATCATTGGCAAAACTCTCATTGACTCCAAATGGTGCCAGGGCTTAATCTCAGGAATGACATATGGGTTCTGTGGATGAAGCAGAGAAGGTGACCAAAGCATCCAGCTTTGCCAGCTTGGCCTGATGATGATTTTGAGGAAAGACCTTCACTGTGTCCTGAGGTGCAAAATGGAAATAAACATGCAGCACAAAACTGAGGAAAGACTTGAAACACATCTGTGACATTGTTCTGTAACTTCTGGAGGTAGTCTACAGAGCTTCCAGTTTCTGTGGCAATAGCAAGAGGTAGTCTCTAGCAGCGTACGTGAGTGTTGGTGACCTCTTCTAGCCACTCATCAGAAAGAAGGAACTTATGGTCTACAATTAGAGTGATTCCCAAACACTAAAGCCTTGTCTTTTTTTGGAATTAAAAGACCTTTGCAAGCAGTCATTTACAATTTGGGATCCTACAGATATATTGCTCCCCAGCTGCTGTAATTTCAAAGATTAAAATTGGCAAATACTTAGCCCAAGCATCACCCTGTCACTGCTTGTTGCTACAGGAGCATGGCCATGGGTCAAACACCATCCTTCAATACAAAGGCACTTGCTGAGTACTTTGCCATCCCTACTACAGGCTGTGGACAGGCAAAGCAAAGATCTACTATGCACCATCAGCACAACACAAAGCCCAATCTGTGACCTCCCACTCCTCGATAGCAGCCAATGTTTTCTTTTCCCAGCGTTGCATTCCTTTCCTAGGTGAAGATACATGCAGAGGCTTGGACAAATCTAGAATGAATTCTCAGACAAATTGCTTCATCTTTTTCTGTTAGGTAGTATTGTCTGTAAAATGTGGACAATCACATTTGACCGATTTACTTCTCTAGTGCATGAGTCCTCCTGGCACAACCCTTTGCTAAGTTTTCTCAGCATGCTCCACACAATGTCATTTTGCTTGTGGCAGAGGTCTTTGGCATTGCTGCACTCCAGACAAACAACTTTCCTCTTTATTTTGCCTTTTTCATTTGTTCTTATTTCAATAATCAGAAGGACACTGACATTGCCAGCATGCATGGTTAGCTTTTCAATGTCTGTTTTCATCTCTGCTAGATTTCTCCCATACATAAATCCTCTCGGAGCCTTTCAAATGCCTCCGTCCCCATCCCAGTTTTACTTCTCAGTTCCTTGGCCAACAGGGAGCACACACAGGTCAGGACTGACGTTTGCTACTGTGACCTTGCTGCTTAGGAGTGACTTAAAAAAATTCTGCTTTCAAAAGAAATGCAAGCATTAAGGCTCTATGTGTGTGGCTGCATCCAACTCCAAATGTGCCCAAGTCAGATTTTTCTTTGAAGGTCTCCAAGGCTCAGTTCACAGAGCCAAAGTGACACATGAAATAGGGAACTATGAATTTCCAGACACAGAGACACTGGTGAAATTATGCTGTTTGAATACAGTTACAGAGCTAGGCACTGAAAAATAATTAGAAACCTAAACACTCAGAAGCCAAAGGACAGATATTTAGGCAGGTTAAAAGTCTGCCTCCCATTGAAATACATCAAGGCAGAAAGCACTGAGCTGAGTTCCTAACTTCTAGGGAGTCCCTATCCATGTGGCCCATGGAAATCCAGGTAACAAAGACTTTCAGTAGTTGACTGTTGAGCCAGTGAGACTCTCTGAAATGAGACTTAAGGCAAACATTATTTAAAGGAGTGCAATGTATGGAATTACTATATAAGATTCTCAGACAGTGACCCAACTCATTAACACCTTCTCCTTTCTTCATCAGTGCTGAAGCTTATTGCAGGCACACTATCTCAGTACACCTTCTATTTCTTTTTTGATGACTTCATATTTAGCAGTATTTTAGCAAGGATCCTTCAATGATACAGCTATAGGGAGGTTTTCTTCTTTATTTAGGAAGTCTTCTATTTTAAAATAGACTCATTATATTTTTTTTTACAGTGTAGAATGCAATGATTCTGTTTCCTTTGGTGTACTAATGAAGAGAGAAATTTGTTTTCCCCAAACTGAGACAAAAATACAAATAAATGAAGGTCTGACTCTGAAGCTTCCCTTCTTGTATCTGATGAAGTTGTCTAGGGAATAATAGGTAAATAGTGCAGCTGTAACAGTCACTCTTGCAGGCAATTCCACGATTCAGGTAATTGTTGTTTCTGTTTGCATGTATGCTATAATCTCTTTTGTTTGGGTTCACCCAGTGGTGCTTACACTTTCACCTGTACTAAATACATCCTGTATCTACTGTTTAAAAAGTTGGTAGTTACAGAACCAGCTGTAAACTTCATTTCTTCTTGTACATGGAAAACATTGCTCCTATCTGCAGGCTGATAAAATACCAAATACTCATCAGCAGGGCAATCTGTAATGACTAAACTAGCCATCCATTGTGAATTACAGTCGATTTTATACGCAAAATTATAGGTGGAATGAAGCCTATAAAAGTCTAGAACATACTGTAGGATAGGATTTTTATTAAAGGTTTATGGAGATAATATATATCTTGAGAATGAAGTGGAGTTGCTTTTTATCATTCACTAGAACTCCACAGATAAGAAGAAGCTCTATGATGAATATGGTAGGGATGAGTAGGATTAATTCCCCTCCCTAACAGGGATCTGGGAAGAAATTTCATTGCAAATTAACTGATATCCTCAGAAACAGAACGAGGGACCACTCCCTGCCCTGTTACAATATCTGCATATAAAGTGCAATATGTAAGGTTAGCAGTTGGGATCAGCTCAATTGGGCTTACCTCTGCATCACGTGGCCAGACCTCACTCTGATTTGTAACTCTAGAATGACTATGTAAGAGTTCAGCTTTGAACCCTTAAGGCACAAAGAACATAAGAGACAAAGACTGGGAAAATAGCTCCCATTCAGACCATGTAATGTTATTTTTCTGGATTTTTTTTACAGATATTGGGATTAAACTCTAATGGCAAAGACCAAAGATAGGTGCATTCTGTTCCTACTTCTGACACAACTATTTCAACAATATCCTGAAATATGAGCCTCATATTTAAAGAACCATCCACCAATTCTGAGCTACTATTTTGCAATACTGAAAGCATGCCCCAGTTTCAGGTGTGCAGCCCATCAAAGAGTTCTATCAGACTGGAGAACAGAAGTAGTTCTGACAACAGACCTTCAGACACACCTTAGCAGATGTCAGAGAACATGTGATCTCCTTCCTTCTTTCAAAACATGAGGCTTAATATTCAAACATCATTTTTCTTAGTTGCTAGTCAGGGCCAATACGCAGCGCCGCAACACAACCAAACTCATCTGGGTTAATGTAGTCAGCCTGGATACAAAGCTGTGTTGCCACAGCTGCTCCATCTGGCCGCTTGGTGGTGCAGAATAATAAGATATAGCTCTGTATGTGGAAGCAAGGAGCGCACCACAGCTTCTCTCAGCTTATCTCCAGGCATGCTTAGTGTAAGAAACGAGTCGAAGGTAGTTTTTGCTACCTGACAGCTGCTGACACTAATAGCCAGGGGACAACCTTTGCTGCAGCCACACAAGCCTGTGACAACAAAATGGATGGCAGAGGTGTAAGAAAGAAGCGAAATTTTCTGGAATGCACCAAAATATTACCTTTCCAAAGAAGACAAGAAATTAACATTGTTGCTAAATAGTTGTGTGGTCATTTGCCTTTGTAAATACCAGAAAAAAAGACGAGGGCAAGGCTCAAGGTTACCTTCTCAAGTCTTGACTGCTCCCCTTGAGCTGCACAGAAATGAGAGAGACCCTAAAGGGTAGAGGAAGGTTTCTCTGCAGATAGCAGAACCTGAGGAACAATCACAGCCTATGCACGGTAGAGTAACTTCTACTCCTCTATGACATTCAACTCCAGCTGCTGCTAAGATAGCAGGGAGCTGCTAAGTGACAGAAATTTACCTTTGCTCCTTACTTCAAGTGATCTCATCTGGATCTGCAGGAAGTACTATTAGAAGGCCTCTGCCATTACCAGGTGATGCTATCCCTCTGCAGATCCACTGTTTGGAAAGGGTAAGTGGAACTATTTCTTCAGTGTAACATGAACTCAAATATTTAGATTAGCTCTGATGCAGACGCCTGGTCATTTGAGATCTCTAATGCAGTGGGGCTGAGCCCGAGATACAAGATGCAAAATAAGCTACTGCTTTCTTCTTGATGACCTTTCTTGCTCTGAGATTCAAAGGGGAAAGTGATGTTTATAAGTGGATTTAGTAGGAGGCAGTCATTTTAACGCAATTATCCTATTTGAAAAGTGAACAAAGTAATAACAGTTAATTTTTAAACAGTTCTATGTATCCTAAATAAATGTAAAGTCATTACTTTGACATTTGAGAGTCACTTGGAAATCCCTACATGATGAGAGATAAACAGAGCTCCAGAATATTGAGCAGGAATGACATTACAGTCAGGACTCACCTGTGTTACTAGCCCCAGAATGTGGCAGAGAGTTATGTTATCTATGCATAACACCTTGATGTTGCTAATTGCTGTAACATGCTGGCTAGGACTGCCTTTGAAACATTTCACCAGTGAGCAGTTAAATGCAGGAGAAGCTGCTAGGAAACCCTTCTGTCCTGCCAAGCCCTTCCAGATTGATCATGAGGTACACTTGCTGTCTTTGCTGAAGTTTCTGGATCAGCCCATTGCTAGAAAGCAGGATTAAGCTTCCTGCAAGGAAAATGGCACTTGTATTTAGAATACATTTCTTGTTTTTATTATTGCCTGACCTCTGGATGGTAAACCACTTTCTATGTTGTATGGAGATTGCTGCACAGTGACAACAAACGTTTCTTATTTAATGGCAGCTGTAAGGCCACAGGAGTTGCTTTGCAAATGTGAGTTAAGCAATGCCTGGGGAAATGACCAATCCCTTAAAATGCCAGGGCATACTCAAGGGAACAGGCTGCTAAGTCCAGCACGATCTTGAACTCTCTGTGCCTGATGTGAAACAGGTGCCAGTCCAAAGGGACATGCTGCGCAAAGGCAGGAGGTGTGGGAGGCCCCAGGACCGGTGTTAGCGTCACAGCTGAGCTGCTGGAGAAGAGCCGGGAAGCTGGAATGAACTGGCTCTGACAGTGGTGCCATGATTCAGAGTTCGCTGGTCTGTGCTTGGTCCGGGCTCTAGCTGGTGCTTGTTGTACTCTCTTGTAGTTCTTTGGATCTCATGCTCCGTGGTCGGTGGCATAACCTTGTACTGTCAGCATTTGGATTTAGTTCTGGTGGGGGATGTAGAGCAAAAGGGTATTGGAGGCTTTCTCTCTGACACAGTCTCAAGTTGTGCCAGGGTAGGTATAGGCTGGATATTAGGAAGAAGTTCTTCACAGAGAGAGTGATTTCCCATTGGAATGGGCTGCCCAGGGAGGTGGTGGAGGCACCGTCCCTGGGGATCTTCAAGAAAAGACTGGGTGAGGCACTTGGTGCCATGGTCTGGTTGATTGGTTAGGGCTGGGTGCTAGGTTGGACTGGATGATCTTGGAGGTCTCTTCCAACCCGGTTGATTCTATGATTCTATGACACGACCCTGTCTGAGCGAGTTGTTGTTTGGTGCTTGGGCAGTCTTGCCTATAAAGAATAACGTATGTGGCACAGAACTAACAGCTGGTCATTTTAGATATGGACTCATCCTATATGTTGATGTAAAATTAAGTACCAGGCCGTGTGGACCCTCTTTTGAACTCTGGCTGAGCTCAGCACTTGTCAGAGCTGCTTTCCTGCGTTCAGATTACGAAGCGCACTGTCAAGAGTATTGTTCTGCAGAGGAAGAGGGTCACAAAACCAGCAAAAGCTCTCAATGCCTTTGCCTGCGTGAGGGAGCAAAGTCGATGCCGCCTTGCTTCTCCCGGCGGCCGCTCGCCCCCTGCAGCGCGGTCGCTCTCAGCGGCGGGCCCTGCCCCGCGCCGAAGCGGCCTGACGGCCGGGGCGAAGCTGCGCTGGGCTGGGCGGGGGTCGGCGCCGGGCGCACGGCGCGGGCAGGCTGCAGCTCCGTGGCCGTCGGGTCGGGACAGCAGCGAGGCTCCGGGCCTGGCGGTTACCGACATAACGGTGCGAAATAACGGTCCCGAGGAAGCGCAAGGTTCCAGAGGGCTTCTCGGCGGTCGTGGGTGTGGGAGGGCAGTTGCTACGACAACAGATTTGAAAACCTTTTTATAGAAGTGGAGTTCTTGGTTTATTTCAGATTAGGCAAACTGAAACAGTTAGGATAGAGAATGAATATAAACTTCTCTCTTTTTTTTCCCAAGAGAAGAGCTGGGCAGGTGCAAAGGCAGGTAGCAGACACGATGATGGGGCTACTTGAGAGAAGAAATCAATGCCCACCTCACTAGTTCCAGAGTGAGGTGGTCTCCCCTCAGCCTCCTCCAGATTAAAGCACCTCAGTTCCCTCAGCTGTTCCTCATAAGACTTGCTTGCTAAACCTTTCACCGGCTTCATTGCCCTTCTCTGGACCTGCTTCAGCACCTCACAGTATCACAGTATTATCAGGGTTGGAGGAGACCTCACAGATCATCAAGTCCAACCCTTTACCACAGAGCTCAAGGCCAGACCATGGCACCAAGTGCCACGTCCAACCTTGCCTTGAACAGCTCCAGGGACGGCGACTCCACCACCTCCCCGGGCAGCCCATTCCAGTGTCCAATGACTCTCTCAGGGAAGAACTTTCTCCTCACCTCCAGCCTAAATCTCCCCTGGTGCAGCCTGAGGCTGTGTCCTCTCGTTCTGGTGCTGGCCACCTGAGAGAAGAGAGCAACCTCCTCCTGGCCACAACCACCCTTCAGGTAGTTGTAGACAGCAATAAGGTCACCCCTGAGCCTCCTCTTCTCCAGGCTAACCAATCCCAGCTCCCTCAGCCTCTCCTCGTAGGGCTGTGCTCAAGGCCTCTCCCCAGCCTCGTCGCCCTTCTCTGGACACACTCAAGCATCTCAATGTCCCTCCTAAACTGGGGGGCCCAGAACTGAACACAGTACTCAAGGTGTGGTCTAACCAGTGCAGAGTACAGGGGCAGAATGACCTCCCTGCTCCTGCTGACCACACCATTCCTGATGCAGGCCAGGATGCCACTGGCTCTCTTGGCCACCTGGGCACACTGCTGGCTCATGTTCAGGTGGGTATCAATCAGCACCCCCAGATCCCTCTCTGTTTGGCTGCTCTCCAGCCACTCTGACCCCAGCTTGTATCTCTGCATGCCCTTCTTGTAGTAAGGGGCCCAAAACTGAACCTCGTATTCAAGATGTGGCCTCATCAGTGCCAAGTCCAGGGCTGAGGTTTCCTTGCAGATTTAGTTTGCTTTTCAGCTGATGGATTTAGATTTTATATACATATATATGTCTTTTAATAAGAATGTCAAAAAGCTGAGTCAGCTCTACCACATCTATTAAGATCCTGAAACTTCTTTCTCCTTAAGGATTGCTTACCCCTACTCTGCAGTCAGATGAATATGAGTTGTTTGTTCTGGCAGAGGGACAGACAGTCTGTTTTACCCTACATGTATACAACTAATTTCAAGTCACTAGCGTTCTAACTGGTGATAAAAGAGCTATCTTAAGCTTTTCACAGAACATAGTGACACTGTTAAATCAGCACAGCATTTTGATTAGCAGAACGATGAGAGCTATACAGCTCAATGAGTAAAAGAAGCAAAATCCCTTCTGTACTTAAAACTCCAGATTTCAAATAAAGAGGTAGCCTTATTTTTCTGTAAGTTACATGGAATTTTCACCTTATTACTGATTCAAAGCTATTCAGTGTCAAGGATAGTCTGCACTATTTGAGTAAAGAAGAAAAATTGCTGTCATGCCTTATTGCTCATCTGGTTAGACCTTCTCTTGCAGATGTGTAACAGGCAGCTGTGGGGTCACAGCCCATGGGCTTGGTGACTTCAAGGACACATAGGCTCTGATAACTCTTCTTTTGGGAGCCTTAGGCTCACTCTTGGGTGCGTGTTCCCTTTATAGCACTTGTGTCCTTGAAAGTAAGGGCTGGTGGTTTGTCTGCTCTGTCCTTAGAGTTTGTATGGTCTTCTGAGCTGCTTCTGCAGCTTGTGGGTACCCTTTGCACATCTGTCTCTTCTTTCATCCTTCCCTAAGGTAGTAGTGCTTGTATTGCCAGGAAGATGAATGTCTTCCTGGCTGTCTCCAAAGACATTTTCTTGGGTTTAGGACAGATGTCAACTGAGGCCCCTTTCCCAAATTTTCCGTTCTGATTCTTAAATGATCTTTTGATCAGCTGTGACCATGTGTCCTTCAGCAGGGTGTTTCCAGTACCTGCTGCTGGAGGCTGATCCTAAGCCTAAATGCCTTCTACTACCTAAATCTTCCTGGTAACTTCTGGGCTAAATTTGTATAAAATGCATTTATATCCACATGTTCAAGGGCCAAGATGGGCTTTCAACTGACATAGGTTTTCTCCCTTCTGAGGTTTAAATCTTCACTGCATTTGTCAAGTGCAGTTCTCTGACATCACAGATAGCAGCAGCAGAGAAAAATATTTACTAGGTGACATGGTAGTGAAAGTGGTTGCAGCACTTTGGAATTCATCATTTGCAGATGCTGTGACCCCCACAGTGGTGTTTCTGGGATTGCTTTACAAAGCCAAATGCCCTTAGGCTGCTTGGTGGCATCTTATCACAGTGCTACACTGAAGGAATCACTATGCAGCTGGCAGCATTCAGAGGGCATATCAAACGCCTCAAAGTAATTCATATGTCCTTGTATTTAGACTGCTTCATATGCTGGGCTGTACTAGTGAAAATTACATAGATGAGAACCTAAGAGGTGCTTAAATGACAACTGACCCTATTCTAAGCTGTGACTTTCTCTGAATCAAGAATTCAGTCTGGTGTGCCCTCAGAGATAAAATCTCAGGGGGTCCCAGCCTGATAGGTAGGCTGAGTTAAACGTGATTATCCATGATGCTTGAGCCACTTTTGATGGTGTATCCAGTATAGGGTACTGGATGTATTTAATGGACTAGGCAATAACTTAAAAATCAGACCAGGGAGTGGAAAGGCACGGGGTACTTCAAAGCAGGAAAAAAAAGAGCAGAGCGGCCTTGCTCTTGTGCAAAAAGCATGCAGAAGTAAGTGATGGCTTAAAGTCATTTTAAAAACTGTAAAAAGGGGCAACTTTGTATTTCTGTAAACTGCAGCTGAACATCTGTATGCCACGGTCTGTCCGCGACGGGCAGAGTACATTCTGCACATTAGTGGGTTTGCCTAAGACCAGCGACTCCAGTGAGATGACAGAAGTAGTGCTAGGCTTAGTTTAACACAATCTGCAGAAGCAGCTCTGCACAGTTGCTATAACACTATGTTAAACTAGGCTAAACTCTGAATACTGCTATAGTCACTGCTTTTGGAACCACTCTGGATTCAGTCTGTCAGAATGTTCCTCTGCTCTACAAAATACATAATCTCATTTAAAATCTTCCAGTTTCCTGAGAGCTACTCAGTGTGGGGGAAAAAAAGGCTGACACAGTTCCCTCTTGCCTGCTGATGTAGTAAACGTACTGATTGCTTATCTGCAGTAACACCAACCACTTTTTTTTTTTTGATGTTTGGATTCATTTTTATGAGCATCACCTTGTCCCATACTGTCTTCTCAAATATAAGCATTTATACTTACTGCTTCTTAGGAAAGATCAGTGTATTAAAAAAACCCAAACATATTATTGAGTTTATTTTACAGAATCTTCAACCTGACTTCAAGGAGAAAGCCTTCCTTAACCCCTCCTACCCCCCAGCACCCAAAACAATTCCACTCATATCACTTCAGCTGTTGGGAAATTGGTGAATTTTGGGATTTGAAACCTTGGGCAGAATTCCCCACCTGTCACAAAGCAATGTATTCTCCTAATACAGCTCTCAAATGTCTTGCTGATCAGTGGACCTCAGCTGTTGATGATTATTCAGCAGATGAAAATTTCTATTTCAGTCAACACTCCAACAGGATAAATGAGAGACTGTTATCAGCGAGATGTAAAAAGAGATCTGGGAAATATCACAATACTTCTTCAATAAAATGTTTCACTTTCTTAATTTAAAACAGTTTTGTTTTGAAAAGTGGGAGGGTCCAGTGAAATATTCTAGGTTTATTTGAAATCATATTTCTACAGAAATACAGAAGTGCTCTTTCCTTGCCTTGAGGAACCAGTTTCCTCTCCCTGTCCTGATGTGTGTAAACTACTGGGGATTACTTTGACAGAATCTCAATGTATGTCCTGCAAAAGAAATGCTTGTCCTGAAGTTTTTGGCTGAAATCCAGCACAGAAAATTGAAGTTCATCTTCCCAAATCCTCTCTCCAGCTCTGCTTGGATACAGCCTTCTTCCACTCCCTGTACAACCTGTTTTGCTGCTATTTTAGTAGCTTCAGAGCTCTACCACTAGCATCCATCTTAAATGATGAGCAAAGTGACCCTTTCAGTCTCTTGCCTAATTCACACTGTCTGTTCTGCCATTAGTTAGCTAATGATTTGTGAAATATTTTGTGATATACCTTGTGGTCTTCAGCCGAACAGTCCTCTGTGAGTGTCTAATGTTAGTAGTAATGGTGATAAGTCATCATTGCATTTCCTCATGCATTTCTTTCATTTAAGCATTTTAAGTGGTTAAAAACTTCTGCTGCGTGATAAAACTTACTGATTTTGGCAGCAATAATGCAGGCATAGAAGCAGAGCTTGCAGGCTTTCTTCCTGCCAGCAGTTCCCATTCCCACCAGCCATCTCATCAGCTGCATGCAGGCTGTATTTTGCAGCATACCCTGAGGTCTTGGGGTTTGGTGTTTTTTTGTTTGTTTTAAACTATTATTCTCCCCGACCACCCTTCCACTTGGAGTACACCTGAGTTTCTGCCCAAGGTTGTGGGGAAACCAGGGAGTAGCAGATGCTTGTGTGCATTAAGCTTTAACCCCAAAGCAGCCCTGGGACTCACCTCCGTGCCCAAGAACAAGCAAATGCTCCTACAGGCATTAGCCTGAACAGCAGCTAGGGACATAATTGGGATGATTCATGCTATACCAGTGGAGAGGATTGGAGCTCTGCTGCATGTGAGATTATATGCACAAAGCCAACACAGAGCTCCCACTGATTTTGGAAAAGCCTGGATATAAGATGATGTCTTTACTACTGAGAGCTGGAATGAAAGGGATGTAGAGAACCCATTAGAAATCCACAAGCAGTGGCATACCTTGCAGCTTCTGAGTATCTTCCTAAGGCCCTAAATGCAGCAGCTTGGCGCATGTGGTTCTGGAAGCAAGCTGGATTCTTACTAATGCTCCTTTAAAAGAGAAGAGAAGTGGATAGGTTAAGATTTCTATCTCCTACATTGTTAAAAGCTGCTAATAAACTGTGATTAAGGTACATCCTGTATACACTTCCTCTATACAGCTCAGCACTCTGTCTCAAATGTAATATGAACTATTGCTTTCTGTTGACAGCTGTGATATGTGACCAGCATTATTATCTTTTATTTAATTGAGATTCTCTCATAAATGCAGTTTCATTAGGGGTTTGTGTGTTGTTCTAGAATAGTTCCTGTGGTCACATTCTGTATTGTAGGTAACATAAGGAAGGGTGCTACAGTACAACTTCTTCTTAACCCCTAGCTCCACAAATGTGTGTGAGAGTTGTCTGACCCATCTACCTGGACAAGCTGTGCATCTAGAATGTATTTTAATGTTCATTTGGAAGACTTTGAAATACTTTCTGTGGAAATTATGGGTTCTTTGTGGGTGGACCTTGATATGTTTCTTAGCCTCTTAACTTCAACAGATGCAATTCCAGGTGTAACAAAATACAGGCTTCAAGTCAATATCAGGAGAAAGATGGAAGGATAAAAATAGCATAAGCTAAGTAGTTAGACTGGAGGCAAGGTAATGTTGTGATGAGAGGAGAGGGAAGGGAAGAGTGACAGCTTCTTCTACATCTAGTTTGTTCCAGTTGTGTGATCTGCAGCCAGTGACAGGCATCCCTGGTCAGCACTTCTTCCAGGGCCTGGAGAAAAGTTAGACCTAGTGTGTTCTAGGATGCAAAGTTTAATATTTATCATATTACACTATGTAAATATTTATCATTACATGCTTTATAAAGTATTCAACGATAGTGACAGCCTTAGCAAAGAGGTTAACACTACATTCTGTTACAGAGAAAACTTGCCAAGTGGCTTTTGTTTCCTCACTGAAAATTTTGAATATTGTGTTAAATTTAAAAACTACTGCCCTTGTGATTTCACTCCACTAATCAGCACATAGCTAATCCTCTTCATGACCAAATAGTTGGCTTATTCATAGTCTGGAATCTGACATATTAATAGAGACATTCAGCTATAAATTCACATTTATGGAAGCACCCAGTGTATTTTAGAAGACCAATAACTACTTTTTCTGTATGTATCAGCACTCATTGACTGTACCTCTGTGGCCTTCAGAGGGAGCTTTCAAAATAAGTTAAAGCCTAAAAGTATCTCTGAGATGCTACAGACTCATGAATGAAAGGAACTGTGCAGGCACTTTCTCCAAGGCTTACAGAGAAGGCCAAAAGCTCCAAATAGTTACATCTACATTTTGTAATTAGCTATAGAAGAAGAGGATCAGTAGACCAGAGAAGCTAATGCTGAGGTTGGAGCTTTTATTTCAGACTAAGTTTAATTAGTTTCCTTAAACAAAACATCCCTGTATGTATTGCTCGAAGCTGTCTTGAAGGTCAGCCGCTGGTTTGGGTTCTTGCACCTTCATTAGGTGCTACTTGTGTTTTGTGCACAGATCATTGTGTGATCTATGCTAGACTCTATGGTCCTGCTCTGGCAGTGGGGTTGGACTTGAAGATCTCCAGAGGTTCTTTACAACCGCTAACATCCTGTGATCATGCAGAACATGCAGGTAGTTTTCTGTGGACCTAATCTAGTTTGTAAGTGTTAAAGTATATCTGTGAATAATCTTGTGTGCAGAAAACAGAGAAAATGGATAAAGTGCATCACAGTCCCACATTTGTGCCAAACCAAAAAGCTGAGGTAGATGTAAGAAGTGGCATTTCTCTTCTGGCACAGTAAAGCTTTACTGTGTGAGCAGAGCTGCTTTGTGCTTTGAAGATTCAACTCTTCTGCACATCATCCTAAGATGGTACAGAAACTAGGAAGCATGTCAGAACCATGCAGGCCAACACTTAAAAATAAATGCTCAGAAAACTGTATTGAGAGGAAACATTACCCAGCAGGAATCCCCTCCTGGAGGAGAAGGTGTGGGAGAAAACCCAGTGATAAATGACATCATCTTAAGGCATTACTGGAGTACGTGCAGACCTTAGTGACTAGGGGCATATCTAAGTACTGGATTAAGTCACAATGTACAAAACAGCACAGGATGTTAAAAATTAGTTACCCTTAATGAGAATGAATTACTCTTTTCAGTAATGAAAAGATAATGCCAACAGCAAACACTGCAGTTCTCAGCCAACTGTGGTTCAGATCTGAAGCTTAGACAATACTGATGGCTACCAAAACTTAATTTAACCAAAATAACACTCATCAAAACATCAAATGCTATCAGCATTCAGTGATTTGACCAAAACAGCAATACCTTACATAGATAATGACTGGGACTTGTGCAAGCTATTTTAAAGGAGACTGTTGCTGCTGTAAACTGTAGTCAAGAGTCATATTGATTTTGTTTGTTTGTTGACTCCCTCTAGGTTATTGGTTCTACCACAGACAAGCAATGACATTATGAGGGGAAAAAAAATTAGAATCAGTAATTCCCTGATAGCAACAGGTTTTCTTTGAGTCTCTGAACAGGATGTGCTGTGATAGGCTTATAGTACTGTGGCAGTTTTTCACAGAACTGGATATCAGCTCTCCATATTCTTGATGTGTGTTTTTTCTGGTCTCAAAAAGATGGACTGCTTCTCTCTGTCTATAAATTCTATACTGAAAAGTGTTAGAGCATGCCCTAATAGCTTGAGCAAACATCAGAAAGCCACCTGTGACTCTTGGAAGTTTGGTTTGATGTTGCTAGGCTCTTTGTAGACTATACACTAGAAATCATTTCTGCTGTGTTTCAAGTCTACTTTTGCTGTACTGATGCGGCTCCAGGTTAGTAGGCTTTATGTGGAGCAGTGCTAATTTAGTGCCAGGAGGGTCCTGAAACTGCAGAGCTATCTCTTCAGCTTTTCATTCTGACTCTGTGTTTCAGGTGATTTTTGGTGAAAAGGGAAGAAGAAAACCCAAACTTGAATGAAAACAGGAAGCAAAGGAATCAAGCAGACAAAGGTTAAGAGGAAAACCCTAATTCCAGGAAGTTCTCCTTGAAATAGGAGCAGATGGGGGATCCATCTGGCCCAGCAGATATGTGCCAGGCTGTGCATACTGAGAATAAGTCCATGCTCCAAGATCCACCTCCAGCCATGAGCAGTCTCGGTACTAGGCTGGTTACCCAGTAATTAATTAGGAGGGATGTGTTTCAAGAAGCAGGCTTGAAAGAAAGGAAGAGAAGTTGGTGAACACATGGGATGCAGAGTAGTTGGGGCTATTTCTGTATGTGCTGATTTGTATAACATGAGCAGAAGCATCAGTCCTTGGTCATTTTACTTTTGTGCCATTCTTAGCAGCTTCAGGTAGAAAAAGCTTCAAGAGGAAAGTGAAAATGGGTAGAAAAGTTCTAATCCACAAAGCTGCAAATAAAGTCACTACATCTGAAGATTAAAACTTGTGTTCTTGCCAGGTTTTGCCCTCATCTGTCAAATGACTAGGCTAAAGTAAACTTCAAATAGATTTTCATTTATTTTTCATCTTCACTGTAATCCAAAGACTGTCCTGTTAAAAGCCTTTCGTAAATCATTTGGTCAGTTTTTCTCAACAAAACAGTCCTTAAGTAATGCTGTAGATCAGCCTCTTCTTTGACGTTTTCATTTTTTCATCTTGACATCTTCTCTTAAAAATAATACACTGTTTGTCCTATTATCCTTTTTCAAAGTGTGGGGAGGGGGGAAGAAGGCATCAGCTCTCTTCCCATCATGGCAGCTGGAGTATACGAGTCCAAAGATGCACGTTTGTCTGTGGTTTTCTCTCTGAGTTTTTCTTTCAATCTTACTCTCCCATGTTAAGAAAAGAGGTGTGGCAAGAACCCAGCACTGCTACATTGAAACTGGCTGCTAGAAATCATGCTGCCTTTTCTCTAAAATGCACGTTCTTGGTCAGATTCCTTCCCAAGTGCAACGAGGATTTAACTGTAATCTGACTGATATGACAAAGTGCCTCTGCTACTATCCACATCACTCTTGTTTGGCCTTTATAGGCCAAGAAAAAGCCAATGAGATGATTCTATAAGTGAAACAAGAGAAAAAATAAACTTCACCGCTAAAGCAGATAAACCCATTTTTCTTGCTGGTCCTGTGAGCAAAAGCTAGCTTGTTTGTAGAGGTGTAGAGGTGCTTGAGGCTATGATCTAGTGATTAAAGATGCTGGGATGAAGGCTGGACTGGGTGATCCTGGTGGTCCTT
Source organism: Pogoniulus pusillus (assembly GCF_015220805.1). Taxonomy (NCBI): domain Eukaryota; kingdom Metazoa; phylum Chordata; class Aves; order Piciformes; family Lybiidae; genus Pogoniulus; species Pogoniulus pusillus. Next base: position 10,573,376 of record NC_087289.1, on the reverse strand, counting down.
TCCAACCGTGGCAATTCATAGTGATTAGATGTTGTGCTGAGGGATTTGGTTTAGTCAAGCACTTGTCAGTGTGAAACTAATGATTGTACTCAATGATCTTGAAGGCCTTTTCCAATCTAAGAAATTCTGTGACTCTGTGGGTGCAGTTATTTCCTTAATGAGAGTAGCAGAAGCTTTTGCCTTGTCTTACTTGTCTGTGCTTTCCCTTGACAGTGTGGTTCTCTGTACAGATGCATTTTAATTTATAGCTGACCACTAGAGAGGAATTTGATGGTTTCTCAGAAGTCCAAATTCAGCACTAAAGCAATTGGTGCCTCTTGTAGAGGGATGTAAACCTAGCACAGGTCAGTGTGGCAGGATGACACGTCCAGTATCACTGGTGGTGGCTGAGGGGCTTTTCACCATGTGAAACACAATGTCAGTGTAAGTAATGTGTCAAGTAGTATTCAGCAGAACTACGTGTTCAGCTGCTGTAGACTAATACAATGCTTTTATCTTCAGTAAATACTGTCAATCAGCTCAGCTGATGATCCAGCCCCAATATACTTGTAGATGAACCTGACAAATGCTGTACAATTACACTGAATCCAAACTTTCTTCTTTTTCCTTGTTTCATCTGTGCGGCAGGTAGCTTATTATCTGCAGTGTAGTGCTCGTCTTACATCCGTTTGAGTTTGCCATGCTCCAATCTCTGATCCCAAGGGCTGGTTTAAGAGTTCAGTTCTACTAGAGGCAGTCTTGTTCCCAAAACTCAAATTGCTAAGCCTTATAATAGCTGGGAATCAACCCCAGCATATTTTCCTGCAACTTGCATGTGAAGCTATGTTATAATTTTATTGAAGCTTTGAGGACCTCATGGTGGTATGTTTGCCTGCAGCCAGCTTTGTATTCAAAACCACTTCTCCTGGTGCTGTTGTAGAGAAGTGAGAAGGATGTGTCTTGGATACATAACAGCTTGTGGGCTTCCCAGCTCTTTATGAGAGTTTACTCAAGCTGACATCCTGAAGAGGAAAAAACGCTCCCTGTTGCAACAAGCTGGTGGAAATATTTGGTAGGCTTTTAAAAGCAGGCATATGGAAGTACTTTCAGAAGCCAAAGACACAGTGGTTTTGATGTTAGTAGGCTTTAATAATAAAGGGAGAAGGAGGGTGTCTGTGGTGAGCAGTGCCAGCTGAAGGGACATGTGAGGAAGGTAGGGCCTTTCTCCTGAGCTTGGTTTCAGTTTGCTAGTGGCTGAACAGGTTCAGAGCCATCAGTCCATAGCTAGTTGTCTTTGTTACCACCAACTGTCTGGCTGTGACTGTGCCCACCTTGCCCACTATTGGGGACCTTTTTCCCCCACATGAGTGCTTTAGTCCATGAAAGGAGCACTATTCCCTCCTTGCCCTGGCCACTTTAAAGAAGTGGCGTGCAAAGTTGGATTACATCTGTGTTATACAAAAAAAAGCTGGAGGATGAAGAGGCTAGGACCTCTTGGTAGACACAGCTGGAATTGTAGCCCTACCAAATATCAAGGCAAATCTGGTAGGCTGATAAATGATTAAGAATCCCTTCTGATCTAACCATCATCACTGAACCAACCAAAGAGCTCCAAAGAGACAGAAAAGCTTCTCCCAAACTTAAATGTATCAAGGAAGAGGACCAAATCTTCTTACACTGAAGGAGAACTCTTGACTTGTCTTGGTGAGTGAGATTATTTATGTAACTTTTTTTTTTTAGTACAACCAATCAGAAATAAATGCAGTAATGGCATCTATGGGTGAAGACAGAAGAAGAAATCATCTCATGAAGTTTTCCTATCTAAAACAGACAGGAAGGGAGGAAGTGTGGGTTCCCAAAACAGATTTCACACAACGCCTTTTCTCTGTCAGTAAAGTGAAATATAACTGCCATGCTAAAAGGTTTTGCAGCAGCAATTTGCTTTGAATTGCAAGCATAAGACAAATGTGCTATACAAGTCTCGATTCTTCAGCTGTGAAGGTGGTAAAAAGGAGAATGTTCTCTGGTCTAGAACAAAAAGATACTTAGAAATATCTTGTTTCGAAGCTCCCAAAACATCCTGGCATAAATGAAGATCCTCTGCATTCTGTCTTGTATAACTCACTGCCCACTCACTTTCCACTTATACAAGAGCCACTTTCTTGACCACCAAAATTTCTGGTTGCATTAGGACTGCTGTTGTGTATCTGAACTCTTATAAAACAGTTAAATGTTGCTAGATTTTTCCTTCTATGAAAAGCTGCATTTCTTCCAGGGTATTTGATTGTATTTTTTTCCATATATGCCTTTCCTTTATTGAATCCCACCACGTGTTCTGTAAATAAATGCTTTTGCACTATAGCATCATCAAAGTCAAGGGGAATATAGCCCTTGACCTCAGTGGAGGAAGCCTTAGCCTATAAAATAGGAACCATGTCCCTGATACACCAACCTGGAAGTAACATATTCAAACCTGAGAATCAGAATCCAGAGAAAATGCTGCTCATTTAAAAAGTAATAAAAGGTTGAAGTATGTAGAAGTATTTGAAATGCTGCATGAGGAGGAATTATTTTTTAAGAGTACTTCTGGTTTATATTATCCAGAGAATCTCAGTGGAATAGCTTTGTATTAATAATATCTCATCTATTATGTATATTGCAATATGCCTAGCACAATTGCTGAAGTAATTAGATGCTGCTAATTCTTTCTCTTTTTCTTCCTTTTCCTGAGAAGGTAAAGAGATTAGGAGAAGACTGTAGAGAAAAGTATACATTACACTACAGGCTTCCCACAGATGAGCAGCATCAGCCATTATGTTTCTCATTTTTTTCCACCAAACCTCTGCTTTTCTTGAGCTCTCCTGTCTCCATTTTAATGCTCACTGGCTGCACTGTATCATAGCATCATTGCATTATTTATTTCTGATTATTTAATATTTCACTGGAATTCCATTCATCAACTTACTTTAATCTAGTCCTATTCTAAAGGTGCAAAATAAGGAAGCTAGGGAATGAAGAAATAGCTGAATATTGAATTTTTTATTTGGATAGCTCTGAATTAATCTCGATTAAAGAATCCTGACTTATCCTGCCTATAAACACTGATCAAGTTTTGAGATGCTCTTTTCTGACAGGTACTGCATAAAGTTTGGTCATTAACAATTATTTTAAACTGTTTGTAAGAATTTGAAACATCACTGGAAAAGATGCAGAAGGTTTAGAATGAAATTGGTGAGGTTTCAGCTGTTTTGGCTTTTTTCCTCACTGTGGCTTCCTAAGAGATTCGCTCTGTTAAGTCCTCACTAAAGCAGTCATATAGTACTTAACAGAGTTGCTATTTTCTACTTCATGTAGAATTGTGTAAGAGACATTAGAGAGCCCTGCCTTCCACTGAACACATACAGAGGCACAGCAGAGAAAGCTTTACAGATTTATTTTATTCTCTATGCATTGCCTTTCTGGGAGGGAGAGAGGAAAGTGCCATCAGGTCGTGTTGTGGAGCGAAGTCTGCAAGGACAAAGACAAATCTTTTGCTATCCCTCAAAGATTTTGAATAGCTCCATACAGGAGTCCTCATTATCATGAGCGTTTTTCAGACATCACTTAGAGATTTAAAGTTAAAGAAACCTGCCACAATATCCAGTTTCTTGTCTTTGTTTCAACTCTTGCATCCACTCTTTCTAAATCTAGAGAAGAAGAGCAGGGAGCAAAGCCCTGAGATGCTCTGGAAGGAGGCAGGTCACAAACATCCTCACAGGTGACACTTCCCAGTGCAGGTGCTAGCACTAGCTGTGGACTTCCTGCAACATGCTGTCAATCCCGTTGGGAAGAGATGTAACTTTTCACCTATGATGGGCAGCCTTGTTCCCCTGTGTAGGTTACTTGGAGAGGAGTCTGGTGGCACCAGCAGCCAAACTACAGCTGGGCAGGGAGTGATCAGAAGCAGGCAGAAACAGAACAACATACTTTTTGTCACTTGCTGCCAAGCAGTTGCTATTAACCTCGTATCACAGTTTCTAGTGCTTGACCTATGTACAGGATCTGCATGAAGAGCAGTCTGTTTAGGCAACTGGATCAAGGCATATCACTGGATCAGACCTTGTATGCCAAAAGGACCAAAACAGCCGAGGAAGTTAAGTGCAGTAGCAAGAAATATTTTTCTAATAGAAAGGTTCTGTGTGCAAACAGCAAGGCATGTGGTGTCAATGCAGAGTCATTTTAGCTTGCTTGGAGGGAAAAAAAAGGAAAATAAAGAAACTGTAAGGGGATATAGAGTCTTGTTGAGAAACTTGTGTATATCATGTTTTGAAGGATCCTCCATCTTCAGTTGTCATGGAGTTCAGCATTGCTTTCTCCAATTTCAAACAAAATTGAAACTTAGCAGTTGCTGAGCTGAGTGTGTGATGCACAGGGGGTTGTTTTTCCACATGCAACTGCAGCAGCTTAATGGATTTCTCTGTTGGGCCTGGCCCTCTGAAGAACAGGCATAAGTGAGGGACTGCTTTGCTGAAATTCTATGCTGTGCATCAAGATTGTTTTCATTTGGGGCAAAAATTCAACTACTGACATTATTAGGCTGAGCAACATAAGGCCTAAGTACTGATCTGAGGTTTCTTAGTCAGTTCTTGACTTCTCAGACCTTCACTGTTTTGCCATCTGCTATAATTGAAAATTGCCTTCTGCAACCAAAGGGAAAATCTAATTTCTCAGCAAGCCATATGGGTTTATTAAGATCATTAAACCCTGGTATGCCATAATGCCTGGGCCAAAAGGACCACAGGGCATGTAAATATTGTGTGATTCATTTTATAGCTTCAGACTGCAAGCTAGGAATTATTTTGATGGCTATCTTATGATGAAAAGTGGTGGTCAAGTAGGTTACTGCAGATGTTGCTTGGTGAGGCCAATCCATGGCATGTTTGTTCAGAGCTGTGACAGATGAGAAGTGGTTTTAATAGTGTTTGATTGCAAAGGGTAAATGTTTTGTATCGGCCTGACAAATGATCAGAACCCAGCCAGCGTCCTCAATTGTGCCAGGGATGCTAAAGGCAATCTTAAATTTTGATATTGAGAGACCAGAGAATAGAATTACTCCTTTTCAGAAGGACCCAGCCTTGACTTCTCATACAGGATCTAAAGTTGATCTAAATTGTACTCCTTTTCCTTCTTAAGAAGCTATTCCCTTGAAGATGGCTGCTCTTTAAAATGAGCTGGTGAATTGTTCTCTATTCTCGGTCTCTCTAGTTATGGTGTCTTGGAAGATTTCTTCCTAGCAAAACCCACTTCTATATATTTGATACAACTATGGGTAAGAATATTAAAGCTGATTTTTGGCTAATAAAGTTTCAGAAATGAATGCAGGAGCTGTGAAATTTACATGAAATTAAAGAAAGAATAGTTCAGTAAATGCAAATAAATGCAGAAATGAATATTTTAATGTGAATTCATGATTAATGCCAAAGGATTACCAGCAAACCATTAAAACGTGGTGATGACATAAAAACTCAATGAGAATAAAAATTCTGTATGCACTAATTAAGTGATGCCAGTAAGTTAATTTTAGGAAGGTACATCAGAATAATTTCTTGGTTCTTTTTGGAAAACGATTCTTTCAAGGTTTGTCTTTGTTAATTATGCCTCAGAATGTTGGGTTTTTTTGCTGGTGTGCTGCTGTATCAGTTCCTGCAATTTACAATGTGACAACCGTGGTCAGTAGATGTGTTCCCATTCTGCAAGTTATGAGATGAATTATATTGAGAATTGACATTACTGATTGCTGGTTTTGGTGAGGTTTTTTTTGTGCTAAGAAAGAAGGGTGGTTTTTTTTCTACTTCAGTTTTCCTGTGATCTCAGTCTAACTTCATTTATTCCTCTGTAGGTTTTAAGACAATTGAATCCAAAGCATGTCTGAATAAGCTTTAGTTTCTATAGCACTGGAGTCAATACATCTTACTATTTTGAAAGTGAGATAATTTAAAGGCGGTAAAGAAAAGTATTTCCTGTTCTAGTTAAATTTATACTGCCCAAACAGCTTCCTTATTTTAGTGTTCTTGGAAAATCACAGAAAGAGAGTGATCATTACCATCTTTCTGAGAGTACAGTCAAACTTGGCATAGGGTTTTTTCTTAAACTAGCATATTCTTTGAGACGCCCTGAAAAAATGTGGTTGGTTTTTGGTTTGCATGAGATGGGCAGGGTTTTGGTGATTGTTTTGTTTTAATAAACATCTCATAGTCTTCCTTACTTCCTTTGCTTAGGCTCCCCTAACAGAACCCTGAATCTGTGTGCCTGCTAGATGTGCCTTGGGAAAGCAGATGCTGCTCTCTAACTACTGATGTGCGTTCAGGCCCCCAGTCCAGATACTACTTGGAACGAATCCGAAGGCTGGAACCCAACAGTGTGCACTCAAGGTAGGCATAGCTCTACAAACAAAAAGTGATTGGGAATGGGGTGTGGATAAATAGAGACAGGAGATGAATGCCTTGTCATGAAGTCAGACTTCTCATGACTTTGCATCTAGCTAAATGAACCTGCCACCATGATGGCATCACATTTCTATACCAATGTTATTCTTTACCACTGTCTTCTGTGCATTAGGCAGAAGCATATGCTACCCCCTTTTGTTGTAACTCCTCTTTTGTAGTTCTATTTGAGATGATTGTATGAAAAAAATCTCACCCTGTGCTAATTGCAATTTCCATCTTAATACATCTCATAGCAGGGTAAAAATTAACAGAGCCCTCAATTAATGAAGTGTTGCTGGCAGGACATGCATGCCCTTAACAAACTATCGTTATGCCTGAGTGGTAATTAAAGGCAGCACAAAACCCAGCAAAATCCTAACTCATCTGAAGCTAATAGGAATTTCATCTCCATCATGTCCAAGTTTTGTTTCTGGCTTATTTATGCATTGCTAGTGGTGCTGGTCTTTGATGTGGATTGCAAGTGAGCCCATGAGGAATTGTATAATGAAAATAATTTAAAGCCATCCCTGTCCTAATCTGGCTTGAAAAAGATCAAGAACTTCTAATATCATTACTGTTGTATAAGGATGAGCATGTTTGCATTTGTCTGGCTTCAGTCTTAAAGGTGCTCTGAACTATGTAACTCACCTGCACATCCTTACCTAGTGAGCTATCAAAGCAGTAAATGTAGAGATAGCTATTGTAGCTCAGTGTCTTAAATTTTGAGAATCTAAGCATCAGTACTTTGTGTAAGTTGTGTTTAATTGGTGCTTTTCCCCCCTCATTATTAGACTGATCCTCCCTGCACAGGATTTGTCATAGTTTTTGTCATTTCAGTCTTAGCAGTGTATCTAATCAATATTTATTCTTACCTGTGTGCATGAGTCAGAGCATCACTGGGCCTCTTCAGTTTTAAGTAGCACATTGCAAGCTTTGTCTCAATAAAACTGGCAATACTGGAAATATCATCTGCAGATGCCTCCAAGGGATTTTCTACACAAATGCCTCTGTTGCAAAGCTGTACAAGAAACAAAAATCTAATTTACTACTGTTATATTACACCTTTTGTTAGGAAGAAATGTGTTTTGTAACTGATAAATGGAGAAAACTGACTTCTAAGTAAAATATTCCCTGACTTTAACTAGCACCACAAATGCATGTGAACATTACATAAAGTGCAGTGTCATGTCTCCAGAAGGGATAGCGAGAGAGCAGATAATAAGCTAAAATCTAAACCCCACTGTTAGAAATGAAACTATTTCCCCCCATTTTCAAAAATAAAGACTCGACTTCAGGCTCCCAAAATCTGTGCCTGTCTGAGATCGAGGTTGAAGGAGGAGTCTCAGACAACTGTTTACTTGTTTCAGTAAGGCAGTGGTGAACTCTGCTGTAGACTGCTGCCCTTGTCCCATGGTTAGGACAGCAGAGTCATACAAGACAAGGAAACCAGAAAATCTTCTCCTCATTTAATGGGGCTTGTTCTTCCAGAAAACTGCTACAGGAAGTAAAAAGGATAAGATCAACCACCTTTCCCATTTCCTTGAGCTGTACAGAATTTAGCAGAAAAAACCCCTCCACCTTTTTTCCTGATAGATAAATTGACTGCTGATCTTCACAGCCAGTGACTTTCTCATTAAAGAATGTTATATTTCATAAGTGCATCATTAGAATTAGATAACTTGCAACTCCTTGAAGTTTTGCAGAGTCCTCAGCATAGACAGAGCTCCAATACTGGGCAAGACCACCTTCAATCCTCTCAAATCTTTTGATTAATCTTCAGGCAACCTGATCTTTTACTACCAAAGATGAGTGGAAAAGTGCTTTTACTTCTTAGAAAAACTCAACTGTAAGCAATTAGATGCAACTGTAAACAAATAGATGAAGTCTAAGAGCCTTGTCTTTAAGGACAATAACCATACAGTGCTGCTAATGAAAATGCAATTGAAGGTCTTTGACTTGGATAAGCATCCCTAACAGGATGTTTAGTGTGCTGCAGTGATTCCATCTGACTAAGTGACTTCACTGTGAATCAGCTACAAAAGCAGATTTCTAATGAAGATTAATAAGTTAATATTTATCTAGGCTGTGTGCTTAAACTCCTGGGTGACATTGAGACCAACGCTGAAGATTGTTATGGTACTGATACACAACTGCAGCCTGTTGTGGATGAACACAGCTTCTGTTTTAAGTGGGTTATAATTAAGGGACGCTCATTAAATCCAGCCTTGCTGGCCACCAAGGAAAATGGAAAGAGAAAGATCTGGCTTGTTTGTCTAGCTCCTCATCACTCATAAGTTTAATTATAGCAGTTTCTTGTGCCTACATAAGTGTTTTTTCTATGGGAGATGCCCTGTCAACTCAGCATTTTTAGATGTCTTTAGAAGATTAAATCTGTCCAGAAAAAAAAGCTCTTTTTTATATACATCTTTCTTCCCACATGTGATCCTTAAAAGCAAGAAGGATTACAGACCCACATCCACATTTAGCACCTCCAAAGGTAGTCCTATCTTTAAGGTTTTTAGGCACTGGTTAGAGATGATCTCAATTCTTTACAGGCAACAAGGGTCATTCAAGGAAGCGTCCCTCTAGTTCAGGCATGATAAATTTTCTTTTTCTTTCACAACCCTTCTCTGCTGAGTAAAGTTACACAGTGTATATAATAACATCCATACATTTAAGATTTTCTATCATCTTGTTATCAGTAGAAGTTGTAAATCAGAGAATTCATCACTTCTAACTTTGCTCATGGTGCCGTATATGTCTGCTGAAGTGTCTCTGTGGATAAGACGTGCTATATGTAGCTAAAAGACCCAGAGAATTATGTTCACATCAGTGAACATAAAAGTATCATCAAGTTTTTCTGTAATAATGCTTTTCAGCTGAATTGGCTATGCTGTGACCTCTGTTAAATTTATGGGCATGAGAGATTTGAGGCTACTCTTTGGACTTTCAAGTTCTTGAATGATTGTGAGAAGAGAAGAATAATTTAGGGATCCCTTCACTATGAAGTGCTGCAATTCAGAGTTTCCTTGAGTCTTTCTACTGATGCAAAGAGTTATGTTTAGACCTGCATAACCTCTCTGTTATCTCTGACAAAAAACAAGACATCTGTAAACCACACCTGTACAGATCAGGATTCAGAAGACATGTTTAAGCGCAATGAAGATTGGGTTCTGCCAGGTCTTCTCTAAGGTATCTCAGAGTAAGAGTTCAAAGAAACAAATAACTTCTCAATCCTTAATCTCACAAAATCAGAGTAATATTTTCAAAGGATGTGCCTGTGTTTGGCGCCATCTAGGTTATATATTTATTACTTCCCAAATGCTCTCCTGACTTTTGTGTAGCAGTTCTGCAGTGTATGAATGTGTTTGAGATAAACCCCTCTCCATTAATTCTGTACAAACAACAGCATGATGCACCAAAAGTAGAGTTCAACTTAATTTTACAGAAATGGCTTCTTCTGTATTAAGCAGAGAAATGATGACAATTCCAAGTAGCCCTAGTGTCTGGTATTAGTGAGATGTGCAGTTAATTGTAGTCACTGGTTAAAAGGGACTTTTCTGGTAGCAGTGTGGACACTACTGCAAAAGATTTCTATTGGGTGAACTGCCTCAGTGCAGCCTGAGAAGCACATTGACATTTTCTAAGCTCTGATGGAGATGAGACCTTCTGTGTGCATTTCATCAGCCTTTACTGTGTTTTGCTGGCCTTTCTCCTAACAGAACTTGGCTATGCAGCAGGAAAAGAACTTTCCTTGCACTGTCCTATCTACCACTGAATATTGAGTCTGACAGCGGTTTTTGAGGGTGAGGCAAAGACAGTGTCAGAACGCACCTGAGAAGGCTCATTTGGGGAAGCTCCCAGGGGAGGAATTAGGCAGGAAGGAGACAGTGAGCTGAGATTTCACAGCGCAGGTGGGGATGTGGAGAAGAGTTGTAGAAAGCCTCACATCTGAGTTTCAAAGGTGAAGAGAAAAAAGAACATTTCCTCAGGATCCAAAGAAGCCTCTGTAGCTACAGATTGTTGTAACTTTGGGAAACCCTGCTGGACTGAGAGCAAGGGAGGAAGAAAGGCTGTGCTATGCACAGATGTGATGAGCAGGGAGGAGATTTGTTTGCAATTGTCATGTTTCACATAGCAGAAGCAAGCTTTTGACAGTCTAATAACGCTACCTTTGAAGATCGAAAAGGCTGTTGGTGGTTCTGGAGTGCTCTAAGTAAAAGGTAAGAGCAGCTCCATCTGACTTCTCTGAATACCTTAAGGTCTTGTCACAAGGACATTCAAGTATAAATGTGGGCTTGGAGAGACAGTTACATTTTGTGCCATTGAGAGTTTCTTTTCCAAGAACTATTCCAGAATTTTATTTGAGTCCCAGCCTGGGAAATCTGGGGGTACATCTTAAGACTGAGCTTTTTGTCTGTAGAAATCTTGCCAATGTATTAGAGGCTGTAGAGGCTATATGAAATTGAAGCAAACAACTTAAACATCTGAAGTTTACAGCCAATCTGAGCTTAAACCCGTGCAATATACCGTTTTATGTCCTTTACCCTAGCTAGCAAATCTAACAGGTCTTTTTTACTTTCAGACTTAATCTACCTGGGAATACCCCTGTCAGTAGAAAGGAATATTTTTCCAGAAATAATATTTAATTAAAAAAATCCTGCCAAAGGATATCTCTTTTTTTTTCAGAAGGGCTCTTGTTAGAACTGGAGGCCATCATGCAGGTTGCATACATGCATCCTTTTGAGGGCTGCTGAGTTATCCCTGCCAAAGAGTTACCAAGTATAGAAATGAAATCTTAGGGATTAAAGCTCTGCATGCATTTTTTGTATTAGTATTTAACTGATGCTAATTGCATTATCCCTTCACTGATAAAGGAGGTTTCTTTTGCAGAATATAGGATCTTATAAATATATTGCTGAAACCCTAGCTGTATAAATGCTTGTGATAAAGTACTCTGTCAAAGGTCACAGAACAAGTCTATGACACTGTGAACTTAGCATAGATCTTGTTGCAGTACTAGGGCTTTAATTTTGGCAGTAGCAAGCAAGGAAATTTTATGAGTAAAGACCTCCTAGGAAGTAGCTAATAAAAAAAAGAAGAAAAGATCCTTTCCAAACCCATCCTGGCTTTGGTAAAAGGCCAGTGGAAATGTTGATCATTAAGGTAGTTCCCTAGTCAGTATGTGTGTAACCTGGAAGAATCAGATTGGAGCTGTGATGGTCTGTGCATTGGCACTGTTATCTCTGAAAAAAGGGTGGAAGGTTCAGGTGTAAGAAACTGGCAATGGTAACATTTTACTAATCACTGCTATAGGTTTGGTGTATATTAAATTCAGGAATATGGTTTGCCTTGAAGAAAATACTCAGTAGATAACTCTCTATATGTGTGGACATAGGTATGTATGATTTGGGAAGAGAGCAGCCTTCTCTGCTGAACCCAGCCCACAGCGTGTGCTGGAGTAAGAAAATAGCCCCAAAGCAACACAAACCCAAAACAAAAAACAACCCACACCGAAACCAACTCCCATCAGCTCCTTGAAGGAAGTGAGACATGGTGAAAACTCAGTCAAAGGTTACTTGTAAAACTGTGGGCACCCAAACAGAGCCCACCCATAGGCATGCAGGCATCCAGGCGAGGAGTGTTGGAGCCTGGCACTCGAAGTTGAGAGTAGCAGATACAATGACTGCATTAGGTGTGAGAAGATCAATGGTCTGCTTAACCTAGTGGCTGAACTAAAGGATTAAGTGGAAAGGCTAAGGGCTAAAAAGGAATGTGAAAGGGAGCTGGACCTGCGGCACCATGCTTTGCAGACCCCCTTAGTAGAAGGAGGTGAAACAAGAGAGAATGGACACAAATGCCTGTCAGAAGGGGCAAGGGAAAACCCTTCCAGCCCCCCTCACCTCCTCAGTTGCCCTTGCACAACAGATACAGGGCACTAGAGATAGAGAGTGAGGTGAGGTGGGTTTGGAGGCAGAAGCATCACAATCTGAGGGGTCGACTAAAGTAAATCAGTTGCCCCAGCACATCAGAACTAGTACCCAAAAGAAAAAGAGGAGGGTAATTGTTACTGGTGATTCCTTTCTGAAGGGAACAGAGGGTTCTATATGCTGGCCAGACCCCTCCCACAGGGAAGTCTGCTGCCTCCCTGGGGCCCGGGTCAGGGATGTTACCAGAAGGCTGCCTACTATAGTGCAGCCCTCTAATTACTATCCTTTATTAGTTACATAGACAGGATGATGAGGTTGATAGGAGAGATATAAAAGCAATCAAAAGGGACTTCAAGGCACTGGCAGAAGTAGTTGAGGGATTGGGGACACATGGAATCTTTTCATCTATACTCTTAGTTGCAGGCTGGAATGCTGAGAAGAATAGGTACTCGTACCTGATTAACAGGTGGCTCAGAGGCTGGTGGGGGAGGTACAGGCTGGAAGTTAGGAGGAAGTTCTTCACAGAGAGAGAGATTGGCATTGGAATGGGCTGCCCAGGGAGGCGGTGGATTCTCCCTCCCTGGAGGTGTTCAAGACAAGACTGGATGAGGCACTTAGTGCCATGGTCTGGTTGATTGGCTAGGGCTAGGTTGAACTGGAATATCATGGGGGTCTCTTCCAACCTGATTGAATCTATTATTCAATAATATTTGATAGCACATTTATCTTGGGAAAATAAGTAAATTGAGTCAAATAGTGTGTGGCAATGAGATTCTTTGGCAACTTCCATAAGATGACACATGCTATCCTCTGCCAGGCTGAAAGGGTTAAGAGTTAGTTTGACTCAATCAATAACCTGCCAGCCTTGCTGGAGCTGATTGTTTTGTTTTTTTTTTCTTTTATTATTTGTTATTTATCTGTTTGTTGGCAGAGCAATATTTAATAATACTTCTCTCTTAAGGATAACTTTGTGGCTTTAACCTGGAGCTATTTATTTATTTAAAGCGGCTAATCAGAGGGACAAACCTGAAAAGACAAGAAATATTTAATTAGTGCCTTTTCATATGACTAGCCAACAGTCCTAACCAGATACCTGGACCTCAGAACCATTCAAGTAATCAGCCTGGTAGCATCACTGCATTGCACATCAGGCACCTGGCAAGTTGAACACTAACTGCATCTCAGAAAATGTCTGCTAAGGAAGGCTACTTCTGAAAATAACTTTCAAACCTGGTAGCAAGTCCCACACTGGGCTGAAAGCAAATTGTGTTTTGTATATTGCACTGTAATCTGGTCCTTGCAACTATTAGGCACTATCAAAAATATTACAGGAAAACAGTGCAACAAAGAAGCATTTAATGGTGGTTTTGTCTCAGTGAAGAGAGTAAAAAAAAAGTCAGTATGAAGAGTAAAGGGAGAGAGGATTTCCTCTCAACGATATGATTTCATGCAGCATAACTTTCCAGCTTCTGTTCAAAGTCATACTGACATCCTGGTGTGCAATTTCAGTCAGTGGTGCAGGGACTGTATATAACCCTCCTGTCTTTATTGTTAATGAGATTTGTGTAAATAACTTGCTAGAAAACATATTGAAAAGATGTAATTCCCTACTAAATATGAAAGCAGATGTCAGGTAGCAACTAAATTTACTAGGCTTCCCACACTGTGCTCTGCAATGGATAACTCAAATAATAGGGACGTATGATATTTTTGGCATGTTAGCTGCTCTCTGCAGTGCTAGTACTGGATTCTGTAATAGTAATGTGTGTGCAGGGCTTATTTGCTATCTTGAGCATATTACTGGTTATACAGGACTGGCTGAGAGCCAGATATACCTCAGATATGCTAACTTATGAGAAATGATGCTTATTTCTATCTGAAAACTGCTGCTTGCCAGAAAACCCTGAATCTGGGGAGTATTGACTTTGTCAGATGAACTTATCAGGCTGCATGGGGCCTGGTATGGTGGAGCTCAGCTTGCTCTTCCCAAATTTCTTGTTGAGTTTATCTTAAACCCTGTCTATGTCTAGGCTCAAATTCCTTCTTTGACTGCAACCAGCCTTTTTGCAGGAAACAGAAGTACGCGGAAGGGATTTGGTGACCTGGTAGGGCAGAATGTTAGAGAGGTTCAAACCGAAACTCTATGCTCCCCAAAGGCTGACAGGTTTTGCATATCTATCACTGTTTTGGCCTTTTTTGGAGTCTGGAGCTCTCTGCAAAAATGAGATTACAAGTGCCCACCAAATTGAGAGGACATGGCATTTTAGTTTGTGCTGATTTCTAGGTGGATGCTGCTTTATAAAAATAAACTTGACGTAAATCTTTCCCTCCCACAGAAGCTAACGATGTTCCCTGCATCACTCTGAAGCCTAAGTCATTCCTGTTTATTGGCCCAACTTCAGATAAAGGCTTTACGTCCCTCCAGTGCAAACTTAGAGGTCTTTCTCATTGTAAATAATTTGCTCTGAAAACATTAAATCAGGAACAAAGGTTTTAGGAAAGTATCAGCTGTCTGACTTCAGCTAAATCTGTGTGCTGCACTATAAATCTGTGCCTCTCATTACCAACCCTTATTTTATGGAGTGTTCTCCTTATCAGTACTGCCAGGGTGAAAGGAGTTGTCACAGAAGCGAAAAAAACACCACCCAGCCAACCCCCCAAGCTCTCTAATGAAACATGTATTGTGGAATCAATATACTGAAAGAGTTTCTGAGGAACTCTATTCTTTACAATGTGCTGAAATCTCCTTTATAAATTGCCTTTGTAATACAAAATTTGTCAGTCCTCCACTCTGAGTCCCTACAAAATCAAACCAAACTGAGATGGTGTAAATATTCCATGTGAAAACCAAACAATCAGACAAAAATTAAAGCTGATACCAGTACCTCCTCCTGATAGGATTGTAGTTCAAAATGCCTATTGGCCTTTGAAGCAGGAGCATCAGTCTGTTGATAGCAGGAGGAGGCTGGCCAAAATGAGTTGATTTTTGGAGGCAACTGTCAGCTGGTGTGATGTGACTATATTGTAGCAAGATTTTGAGAGCTGTCATGATTGCTTGGAAAAAGCAATATAATTTCAGGCCAACTAATTTAATCCTTTTGATGCCAAGAGATTTGCTATTGCTAAGTCCAAATAGGAGATATCTCACCCGCACTTTTATTAAGGCAAACTGTGTGAAAGGTTCACTCCATTTTGATGGACAGGATTATTAGGGAAAAGCAATAATTTGCTGAATCCTTATTTTCATGCCATTTCTATAGATGACAATAAAGTTAGCTGCAAGACCAGCCCTCCCCTCTCTCCCCACCTCAGGATTTGGCAAACTCCACCAAGAATAATCTCAACAGTATTGTCTGCATTAGAAACAGCATATACTCATGCCTCAGGAATAAACAGAAGTAGAGCTCTTCCCTAAAGTAACCTAACTAGAATTCATTCTCCCCTACTTTTTATTGTATGGTTCACCTCTGTAAAGCTTTTCAGCATTTATATTCATTTTACACTGTCAAAAGCTGAATAGGAGTAAGATAACAAATGGTTCTGGTAGCAGCTGTCACCACCTACTGTCTGTGTATGCCTGTGTGAATCTCTAAATGGAAATAAAGTACTTTAATAACACATTTTCTCTAAACTGTCCTCATGGATAAAGTTACTTTCAAATCAGTCCATGAACACTTTCCAATTTGGTGCCCACTTCAGCCTGCATCTCCCTCTCTCCTTCCTCTGCAGAGTGTATGGAGGTATGCAGCAGCATGATTTAAAGACATTTCAGATAGAAAATACTTTAACAGCACACCTTCTGTGACCACTGCTTCCTTGCATTAGCTGCATTTGATGTTTGAACCTTCTTCCAACATCTAATTTCCTTGCTATAAATTAAGCCGATTGTCCGTTGCACTTTTGTGCTGTGTTGGCTCTGGCCAGAAAGCGCCCAGAGCCACAAATTAAACATGAATTGCTCTGCCCTCCCTGTTTCTGTCTGACACCTTCCAGGAGTAGATGGCAGCTGGGAGGATAAATATGTCCAATTTCTTAGCCCCCTGACCAGAGAAACTCCATAGAAACTGAACAAGAAACTCCACTTCAAGATGGGCTCTAAAGTACCGCTGTAGGCACTATGAGAGGCAAAGCAGCATCACACTTTTGTGTTTATCTGCCATTGGGTATCACAACACCTACAATGAGAAAATCTTCATCTCTTTAGGGGATTCCCATTGAATCTCATCAGTTGGAACAGTGACAGCTACCACTCTTGAGGACATGAATCTTTCACAGTGAAATGCATCTTAATTACATTGTCTTTGCTACTGCTGCAGTAAAGCTGTGTGGTTTAAACACCTAAAGTTTTTTAGCTGTACAGCTCTCAGAGAAGGCCTTTATGGATCCAGGCAGCAGTGAGTTGCCCCAAGGCATGTATGATGTTGACTGTTGAGTAGGAGTCTCTTTCTTTTTTATCTTTGGCATCTACTACATGGACCTTCTCTCCATTTCTCAGTGATTGTGCAAGATGTGGTTTGCATGTGTTTAGATCAATGAGGCTTTTGATTGTAAGTGACAAGTGATGGGTGATTATTTTTAATCAAATATACTCCTTAACATTTACAAAGTATGGAGAAAATATTTGGTGCTTTTGAGCACCTGTCACCTCCAGGTAATTTAATAGCATATGAGGAAGCCAATTAGAGTTAATTAGAAATTGAGTAATCTGCTTTGGCTCCAAAAAGATTGGAAGATATTGGCTGTCCTTGCTGGAGTCAGGATTTTGCTCTTGCAGAAGGAAATTTATTGGTTTGTGGGCAAAATGTAGGATTCCTTTGAAAGGAAAAAAAGGTATTTTATAAGCCAGATGCATAAGAGCAGTTCAGGTAAGAAGTACAAGGGCATGAATCCTTATAGACAAATGGCTGCACAGTTCCTCAGTGCCATAGTGATGGGCATGCTTGGAAATGTCTAGAAGATCAATAGATTCAAATTCAGCAATCAAAAAATGGGAGCATGTCCAAATGGATCATTCTTACAGATTCCAACTCTATCCCACAGCCAGGTTTGAGCCAACCATAAGCTTCACATTCCCAGTCTAAATTCTGCAGCTGTAAAAGACAGTAAGTAGTAGTTTGAAAGCAAAAATCAATTTCTTGACTTTTCAGTCTAAAAATATAGTGATGGGACTACAGGGAGAGGAAAAACTGCTGATTATCAGGGTGTTGGGGTTTTTTGTGTGTGTGTGTGTTGGGGTTTTTTATTATTATAAAGCAAGTTAACCAAGTTAACTGAGTAGGCTGTATTAAGAAAACTACTTTCTTGTTAGAGCTGAAAAGAATATTTCTAGAAGTTGAAGTCAGCATCTCATACTCAAGCTTTGGGGCATCAGAGGCTGCCATCTTTGATGTTCCCTATCCAAGATGTAGTGTACTCCTGGAAGTTTCCAGAGGATCTGTGCTGCTGATAAGGATGAGTCAGATTTTTTATCTTTCACATACTCTTCCTTGAGGATTTTCATGCTGTTAAAAAGTGTTTAGTCTTGCACAGCTCTTCTTCTCATCAAGGGAATAGGGAAAACTCTATGAATTCCTGTCCTCTACCCCTTTCATTCCAGTGGATGTCCAGGAATTTGAGTGTTCATACTCTACCAAGCAAGGGGTTACATATTGTTGTATACTGAAGGCTGCTTGTGCCTCAAGACCCATCTACAGAAAGAGCAAATGGTGAGCAGCTAGCATCAATTCAATATTCAGAACAGGGAGCACATCCAGAGATCCTAATCCTGTGGTGCTCCCAGGACTGCTCTTGCAGCAATGCTTCTAAGCAAGCTGCCTGAGCCTTTCTGTTCTCTACCAGTGGACAGACTACTTAAGATGAACTTCTCTCCTCTTAGGTATTTATATGGGAAGTGCTCAAATTGTGCTTCTCATGTTAAGAATTTGATGGAGGTTTGGTCTCACTTACTGTTGGTACATAATTACATCCAGAAGGCACTACTGCCACAGCCACTTTCCAGATCCAAGCGTTCTGCAGATATTGTTGTCTAGAAGAGGCAGCATGGTCTGGACAAAGCCTTCTCTACAAGCAGTGAATCACAAAGCAATGAGCTACAGGAAAGGTTAATCTAAAAACTGAAGGTGTGCACAAAGACTGGCACAAATGTTTATCTCTCTGCCATAGGAATGGTGCCCATAATAGCCATCTGTGGGACATGGAGATATTCCAGCTTGTGGAAGGCACCACAACAGCACACTGGTGAATGAATCACTCGCTGCTTGAGGCCTTCACCTCACACGTGGGATCCATTTCCTGTCTGACAGAGATTCTACACTGAAAGCTGTGTGCTGAGATACTGTAGACTTCTTTCTGCGCACAGCAGCCATCAACCTTTCTCATTTATTTTTTAATCACAGGCGAGGATTATTTTCAGAACAACAGGGGCTGAAATATAAATGTTGCAGGCTTTAAACAGGCTGATCTTTCTGAAGTCTTTCACTCTCTCTGATATTAAGAGATTAGGTTGAGACAAGATCTTTCGATCCTTGTGAAGGTTTAATGTTGTTGTGTAGCTAAGCTGTTAACAATTGCCTAGAGATTTCATACATCTATGTATATGGTTTCCACTGAGGTTCTAAGCTAAAGAGTGATTTCTCATACCCTTCATCTCCCAGTCCAGATGTTGAGCCTTATTTCATTATGGCCTAACAGAAATATGCCAAAATTGTAGGGAAACATAGTATTTTCAATGTAGTGTATATAATATACTGTATTATGGAGTTGGAGGTAGAAGAGCAAAGACTATTGCCCCAATTTCTCCATCTTCGTTCCTCACTAGCAACAGAAAGTAATTAATTCTCAAGCTCTAATGGTGAGAGTTCTCTGAAGCAGCATTATTTTGCCCAACTACTATGCAGCTAACTGATGCTGAGTCCCTCCTGATTAATATAATGGTAGCTAAATAGGGCAGAAATAGTGAGAAGCCACCAGCTCTTTTCCTGATAGCACTGCCTTCCTGATGTCTGCAGTTAGCAGCAGCATGCTGCCTAACTGAGAAAAGCCTCTAAATGAAACAAGCATTTCACATCTACTTTCTGTGTAATTTTCCTCTTTTTGTTGTCAAATCCAATCATTTTGGTTCTGTACTTTTATAACTGCCTGTTACTTGCATATTTGAAAAACACAATCTGGAGAATACAAGGTGAATATATAGATGGATCTAGAAAAGACATTTTGGCTTATAGTAGAGCCAAGGAACATCTGATATTTACAATGTGTAAGGTAGCACTAACTTTAGTGATACTATTCACATTCAGTGCTATGCACACACTTTTCTGGACCAGGGTGTCTAATTCAAAGTGTTGTAATATCAGACTGAAGCCTTGATTTCCTTCATCCTGAACAAAAGAATCTGTAAATGTTTTGCACTAGAAACCATGACTTTGAGTTTCCTGATTTTTGAGCTTTCAGAAAGCAATGGAGAAAACAACCACGGTTCCAATATTGGCAGTTTAAGCTTTCTCCTTTTCTCTGCATCATCTCAAACTTGCCTATATCTGAATAGAGACAAACTGGAAATGATCCAAAGAAAAGCAACAAAAATGATAGAGAGGTTTAGAAAACATGACATGGGAGAACACAGTGAGAGGATTGAATTAATTTCATTTAGAAGAGACTGAAAAGAGGTAACCTAAGAGGTTGCAAGTACAGAGAGAATAGAGTAGGTAGTTGCTCTTCATGTCAAATAAGGATACCAAAACAAATGTGTGGACTATTTTGCACCATAGAAAATGTGGAAAAACTTTGTGTCAGCTTGCTAATATAGGTAAGAAGTCCTGCTTACTGGGGACTTTTAGCCACAGAATACAGAAATGTCTTTCAGGGATATTCTGGTGTTTTGCTTCTGAGGAGAGCTGGATTAAGAGACTGCTGAGAAGACTCAGCCCTAAAATTCTGTGATTTCCCAAGCACTCTGCCCACAATCCCAAGAAGGAATTCTTTCCTCTCTACTTATTCTTTCCCTAGAATGTCTATTAGCTGGGTTTTCTATTTCCTTTTCAGAGGAGACAAGTACACTTTTCCTCTCAGGTGACAAGGGGCTTTGTCCCCATCAAACCTCTTTTCTGAATGCGTGTGTGTGTGTGTGTGAAAACCTAAAGAGAATGGCACTTCCTAATCTTACTCAGTGCTGTAATATTTATTGTTTTAAAATAAAATCCCTTCAGTAGTGTGGGGAAAAAAAGGTAGGAAGTTACTTCCTTGTAACTTCAAACCTCTGGTGTTTTATAAATGCTTTTGAATTAAGTTTGGCATTAAAGCCCTGAAACAAGTATAGCTGGACCCTTTTTCAGGAAGTCAAGTGCGTAGCTGAAGTGATTGAGGTCAGAGCAGACAAGGAGAGCCCTGAGAGTCTAGGTTGCAAGTCCTCTATTCCAGTCACAAGCCATGTTCCTGTAAAGTGGAAAGTGTGTCTCCTTTTGAAGTTTTGTTTGAGAAGCAGATGCTGGCTTTTAAAATCTTTATGGCAACTAAGAGTGGTTTTTAGCATCATGTATCCTGGAAAAAGTCAATCCCTCATCTGCACAGTAAATGGTAGTGTTTGGGTTGATTGTGAGGATATAGGGCATCTTTCAAGGTTTATAAGACAGCTCTGCTTTTGGAGATAGTGTTTTCAAAATGCCCTAATGCTACCTCTTTGGATGCAGCCTTTGGCTATAGAATGCTACTATTTAACAGGTTTAACATTACTAAAGACTGAGGGGCTGATGCCGTTATTAAATTTTGCTCTGCACACAAGCAAACAGTTTATCGTAGTCTGTTCCCAGCAATTGTAATCCAATTTTTGTTATCTTACATTGTTTAAAGAAGAGAGAGAAAGATACTGTACATCAACCTGATAAAATGTTTAAGTAACTGGTGCTTTTTGGTGATTATGCTGGTTTTATAGCAGCATTATGGAAACACGACAGGGTAACTAAAATCTGATTACGTCTAAGTCCTCACCCATTATGTGATTATTATGAACCATGACTTCTACTGCACATTATGAATTACATGGCCATAATATAAGGCATTTCCAATATAATTAACTGAGATTAGCAGCACTAGAGAAATCTGGGAATAATGATACAACTTTGAACAATCAGTTTTACCGTAAATGCTGCTAGCTCTGACTTCCAGGAAACAGGAGGCTGGTGGCTGTAACTGTGACCTACCTGCTGGGGTTTCCTACCCGTTCTTCTTCTTCCCTCCTCCCCTGAAATTAATTGCAGCCTTGCAAGAGTGCTAGGAACTCCCTCTTTTACTCTTTTCTTCTCACAGTATACTGATAAAACTCAAGGCTTTCCAAAATGCCAAAGGTCTTTAGATAACTCATTTGTGGGGGGGCTCAGGCTGAAACTGAAAAGGGCTCTGCTTTTGAAAACACAGAAATGTCTACTTATTGAAGAAAAGGTCTGTTTAAGACAGCTCAAGTTGGAGCACTTAAAGGTAGGAAGAAATGAAAGTTACAGATTAGTTTCAAAGATCATTGCCAAGGTCATGTTATTTCTGTAATATCTCAGGCAGGCAAGAAATCTTTCTTTCCACAAAAACACAGTTTTTGGACTCTCAGATACTGGAGAGAAAGGCATCTGTGTCCAGGAGGAGGTTACCCACTGCTGAATCTCTGCTTTCTCATGCAGAAATAAAAGGGTTTCGACACAAATCTGACTTAAGAGGAAAAAAAGGCAAACACAGTGCATGTTGGAAATGCTGTAGGGAAAAAGGAGGCACTAAACTGGACCTTCTGTTTAATCAAGGGATTAAACATTTTGCCCAGTAGTGCATGGGCACCTGGAGTAGAGTGGGAACCACCCTGACAATTGAGCTATCATTTGTCTCTGATAAAGCTGGAATTAAAGACAAAAACAGAGTTGTGGGATTTTTTTGTTTGGTTTTTTTTTTTGTGCTTTTTTTTGTTTTGGAGGGGGTTGTTTTCACTATATGGGACTTAATTTCCCCTCAGATGGAGAAAGTCTGGAGAAAAGTATGAAATCACCCAATTTTTTTTGTTGTTAGTGTTCTGTCCAGTGCCTCCTTCTTTCTATGACTCATTTATACATCTTAGTTTCATGTGAAATCTGAAAATTGCATCTTAGGGTTTTTATGAAACTGTACCCATCCCAGGCTTGTGCTCCTTGCTCCCTTTGATATTACTACACCCAGTCAGTATAATGACAGCCTTTCCTATACTTTGCTGTGGTGATTGTACTTTGTTAACCCCATACCTCTAGAGCCCTTGAAAAGTACTCCGCAGCTGCTGAGTAGTTTTTTTGTCTGCAGCAAGCCCAGGCTTCCTTGAGATTTATCTCGAACAGTTTGTTACCACTGGGCAGAGTGCTGCCATCACTCGCTGATAGTGTGCTCGTAGATGCCAGAGGCTTGCCAAACTCGAAGGAGATGTCTTCGTTGGTGTAGACGAATCTCTTTTCTATGATCTTTAGGTTTTTCAGACAATTACGACACAGCTGTGTTGGGGTGGAATCGCTGTGAGTCTCTAATATGGCTTCTTCATTTTCCTCAGCTGGGTTTTCGTTTTTTTCTAATGGTTTGACTTCATCACTCCTCTGATTTGATCTCTCCGACATTTTTAGTCTCTTCTGGTTTCCTGGCCCTTCACCCCTAGGGCCAAGCATCCTTACTATGTATGAGTAGGTGGCAGATTTGGACTGGTTGCCAATCTCTGGCATTGTTTTACGTTTTTTGGCCTTTGTTGTTTCATTGTTTTCAAATTTCCGTTTAAGACTCACTCTGATTACATAATCATTCTCCTCATTTGCTGCTGCTCTAGCTGTGGGGTGTGCTGCAGAAGTATGAGGCAGAGGTGGGGTGGACTCGTTGTCAGACTCAGATGATGATTCCTCTATTTCTCTAGAGGGTTTTTCAGCCATCTCTACAACATCAGCTTTGAGCTTCCACAAAAAAAAGTGTCCTAGGAGAAAACATAGAAAAGTTAAGAGTCCTCAAACTGCAAAGCCTAGAAAAAGCATGCAAATGATTTCTGTACTGGGTATGTTGCAGGCACAATGCTGAGAGAAAGCTCTTCAATAGTTAGTAACTATCAGACTCACTGTAACTACTTTCCTGTGTAAAATGTAAGGCCCCTTAAATATTTTTGGCAGCTCTTGGCAATGAGTGTTTGTTAATGTAAAGCAATGACAGTGTAGCAGTCTGTTACACGGACAACAAGATAGGGAAAGCCTGGCTTTTAATCGGAAGCAAAACCGCCACACCTCTGTGACTGATTGACTTGCGTTGTGTGTTGTTACAGGTTGCAGAGTAAGCCCTCTGGCCTGATTTGTGAAAGCTGTAAGCGCAGTGACAGCGATCAGAAGGGGGCGTTAAAAATATCAGGCAGAGGGGCAGGAGTTCCGAGTGGAGTCCCAACTAAGCAGAGATTCGGGTTTCAAAGCCATTTCTTACCCAACTGTCTGCAAAGTTTACTGAAGTGCTGCTACTCGGAAGCAAGTCTCCCTTAGTAATTAACAGCCTCATTCACAGTTCAGGGAACCAGCAGTGGATTCAGACAGGTATAACAAGGTGCAGAATCAAGTCCATAAGCCCCTTCTCAACATCAGTTCCTGTACAATAGGGGAGGTGACATGACCTGCATTTTAAACTCATAATTGTGCTCAGATTCAAAACAAATGTTGATTTTCATCTGTCTCGCCTGATTTGAAAGTGAAAAGGTGGAAGGCAAAGGTAATTCTCAATTTTTCCATCAATTATGAAAAATCTAATTGTAAATAACTTTTATGGTGGTCATCTTTCAGAATGGTTTGTTAAGCATAAGTACTCAGCCTTTAACCTTGTGTTATTGTTCAATAGACCTCCATTTAACACCAATTTAAAGTACTTAGCTGCAGGTACAGACTGTACAAAGGAAAGATAAATAATAAATGCATTTCTGTTGAGCCAGAAACAGATTTTAAACAATAAGCAACTTGTTGAATTTCATTGAGGGCCCTACAGTATGTGCTACTGTGATGGTAAAAGCTGTCAGGTGTCCAGGATGCTGATGGAATATTTATTGCAGCAAACCTTTATTGATTACAACAAAGGACATTAGGCAATGAGCAGAAATTTATAGGGAGGGGTAAAGGGAAGAGGCAAAGTCATTTTAGGCCATATCAATACTGAATTTTAGTGTAAATAGGCTTTCAAAAATTTGTTATGTTTTCTCCCTTCCCCTGGCTAAGACAGGACTGTCACCAGCCCTGAATCAGGGAACTTGTTGATTTTGATGTTTGTTCACAATCCTCAAGCTGAAAACCTTACTGTGGCAGAACTGCCTGTGGAGAAACTTATTCCTCCTTCTACAACTGCAAGAGAAGGAGCCAGAAGTGAGAGGATAATTGTGTGATTTAAGGTAATTTCAGCAGAATTTTTTTCAGCAATGTGCTGAGCAATCACAACTCCTACTGAGTTCAATGAGGGTGGAAAACCACTGGCCCTTCCCAGATAGCACTCAGCACTTGTCAGAATGGAGCTCAAAGGAATCATATTTATAGCAAGCTATTTTGAATGGCAGCAGTAAAGCAGCTGGGAAAGGCTAATGTACTTGCATCTGGCAGCAATTTTACCTGTTTGTAAGACATTCAATCCCTTTTTAAAACAAACCATAGCATAACCTAAAGATTGGAAGCTGCATTTTTCAGTGCTGGCTTCAGCACTGGGTAATTTAGGAAAGTCTTCACTGTGCAGTGCAACAGAGATAGTCCAGCTAGCCCCAGCCCCAGCTGAGGGAGTGAGCACGATGATTTTGGTGCCATGTCATGCCAGCATAGCCATCATGTGTAGGACCTGTGATGGACCTCCATGTAGCCCTGCAATATATGGCTATGCTGGGTTGTGGAGGGGAAAGACAAGACTCACAGTTCTTTGGATGGGCTGTTCACTGAATGTCCTATAGAGCAATGAGACATAAGTGTCTACATCAGATAGAAGTTGCAGGAGTTTTCCTCTGAGGAGCTCTGAAGGAGAGTAAGAGGTCTCTTCTCCTGAATAGTAAGCTAACAAACTCAAACCCCTCTGTCTGAGGGGGTGTGTATGTGATATTAGTGTGAATGGGAGGTTGTCTGGACCAAATTACTTTGCTGTGAGACTCTCTGAAGAATGTTAAAATAATTTGCCATGGAGTAAAAAATAGCAGAGAGCAAACAGTGAAATACAGACCAATAGTTTTTTAGTCACTTATGGACATTTCTCTGGTGGACCAGCACCTGAAATGAACTTTGCTCTACCAACTAGATTTCTACTGCTCCTATTGTACTTTTAGGAATTCAAGCTGATTAACATGCCTTTGGGTTGTGCCAGGGAAGCACATTATAACTCAGGCAAGCTCTCTCTAATCATTGCCTCAATAAAAAAACACTTCCAGAGAAAAGCATTTAGAAAATCATTATCTTTGTCAGTTAAGTATTTTCCTGATATTTTGGTTAAAATGTCTGGTTTTTATTTTGGAAACATTTACTGTAAAATGCTTCTAATGAATCACTGTGCAGGAGGATATAGGTAGACAATTCAACACTATAGTCAGAAAGTAACTGCTCTGAATTTGGGAGCTCTCAGGAATGATCTTCCCTGGCAGTCCTAAGCAGATTCAGCTTTCTGCGTATTTGAGGGTTAATCTTTGCTAAGAGATGTCTGTGGCACTGCCAGATACTATAGCTCAGTATTTTGCTGGGTCTGTCAGTAAGAAAATCACATCTCTTCAAATGGAGAGGTTTACATTAAAGAAAACATAAATGCAAAAGGGATGTAAGATCATACATTTATCTTAAAATCTGCCTTTGTCTGTTGATTTCCCTAAAGACCTAAGAACACCTTCTTGGGGAGAGTGGCCTGCCTACTAGATAAGGTAAACTTTCTTATGTGAAAGATCTTATGAACCCCATTACTTACACTTTTTGTTCTGTATCTAGTTTGATTCTGCTTTCAACACCTTCTCCTATTATCTCACATCAGATTAGAGAAGAACCTGCTGATAAATCACACTGGCATTTCAGCTGGCACCTAGTTGTTAAATTCTTTGCCAGTTCTTTGATGAGCCCTTTTCCCTTCAGAATTTAAACTTTGATTTCAACCAAGAAAGCTTTTGCCTTTACAGTTATGAAGTAAACCTTTCTAAACACCAAAGGCTGCACTGCTATCTTTGTCAATCTGCATCTAGCAAGGCAGAACCACAGGGCTACATTCGGCATTAATTTAAATGGAGTGAGAAGAGAGGAATTTTTTCTAGTAGTTCTCAGAAAGGATTAAGCTGCCTTAAAACTGGACCATTACATTGCTGTTACCAGCATTTTGGGACAGGAATTCTGTGGGGCTGCACTTCAGAAAAGTGTTTCCCAGTTTGTGTAAAATCTTTCAGGAGGCAGAGCAAGTTGCTGTTTCAGATGGTCACAGTTGCTCCTTATGGCAGAGACTATGGAAGAAGAAATGAATTCAACGAGAGCTTGGCCAGTGCAGGCCTGCTGGATCAAGCCTTCCGTGGTTTGAAGTTTTAGGGGGACCACACAGCATCTAGGAAGCAGGAAGGGGACCTGATGATTATGTTTCTTATTCTGATGCAAGTTCCTTACATTGACCATTTAACAGCAGTCCAAGTGGACTCATATGCTGGCACTGAATGTGCCCCATAAACAACTTTCTAAAAGCTGGGGACAGATTAGGCATCAGACCTGGAGATGGTAATAATTCTCCCTCCCCTCCAACCCCAGTCAGAGCTAGCAGAGACTTTTACTGTGACTATTTAATTTTGCTTTGGTTTTGCTTCCTCTGCAGCATAAGGTACAAGCCACCTCAGTGAGAAGAGTCTGGCTGTGTCTCATCTGTTGTCCTAGAGTCTGTATTTTGTGCTCTCTGCTGTGACTGCCCAGGGATGCATGTTCTTTAGAGGATAACATCACAAGAGTTTTTAGCCAGAGCATGACTATCTGCAACACCCATGCATTTTGTGCACAGCTAACCCATCTGTCCTTCAGTGAGCTCACTTGTGTACTGGCAACCACAGAGTTGTGTTGGCTGATACTCCACCCAGGCTAACACACTCTGCTAGAAGGTACATATAATGGCAACTGCCATATTAATATGCTACTTAGACAGTGATGGGACTTTCCCAGAAAGTTAGAGGAACCAAAATCTCTCATTTGTAAGAGTCTTTTTCTCCCAGAAGGCCATTTGAAATCACAGGGCAGTCATCTGCTACAGTTGCATTTCAGTGCAGATGTTGGAACAGGCAAAACTGCATCCAAAACTATGGAGCAAGTATAAGAAAATTATGCCACTGGTACTTGTATGAGTGTTAGTCCACTCCTTCATTGTCCTCTAGTCCAGACAGAGAAATACAGTACTATAAAAAAACCACAACCAAAGCCCCACAACAGATAGGTCATTAGCTGCCCTCTGTGATAATTTTGCTTATATTGAATTCCAGATATCCTGATCCATCTCTAAGGTGAGGATGCTCTGGTTTTATCACTTAAAAATGAAGCAAGATTTATCTGTATTAGATTTACAGACAGACTTTCTGAATGAGCGTTGTGCTCAGCTATGCTGAGATCTGAACTGGAGATTTTTCCAGTCCATCTTTCAGCGGGATGACTTTTTAAGCACTTCCTTTACTGTCGAATACCACAAAGGCTCAGACAATCTATTGATGATGAAGGTCAGCACCTTCTTAGCAGCCCATAAAGTGAGTCTCTCACAATCAGGTTTCAGTCTTTTTAAGATTCTAGCCACTTCTTTAGGCAATGAAGCAACCTAGTTCTTTCATCTTGCTATTTTTATTGTTTGAAAGCCTGAGTCACATCTGATCTTTTTTTATTTTTAGTTTTCTTTTGAGGGAAAAAAAAAAAGAGGAAAAACCACACAAGTGTTAATGTATCTCTTTTTTTTTTTTGTTCAGTAGTCTTATTTCTTTGTGATAGACATAAGTAATGGCTCGTTCAGTGCAAAATCAGAACTCTTTACATTTTTCTTGCTGTGATAAGGGCACACTTGCCATTATTACAGCTGCATTGTCCACATTGCTGCAGTAAAGGTTTTGTCAGCACTTCCACTATAAACACTATTTCCCTCTCACTATGTCTAACTTGTTTATAAAAACAATTCTAATAAATTGGGTTCTGGGTTGAAATTTGGCATGGGTAATTGTAGTATATTCATAGTAGTTTGCAGGGATTTAACCACATCGTCCTAATTGCTCTTTGAGGCTGAAACTCAACATTTTAATTGTGTATGTGGTGCTGAGTACAACAAAGCACTAATCTCATTAGGCTATAGACATAAGAGAAATATTAAACTGTTATTAATTACTGTTCACAGCTATCAGATAGGCAGTTCACTGGGCACTCTTACACAGAGAGAGTAAGCATTGGCTTACAGTTGTTCAAAGTAACACAACTCCCATTCTTTCTCTTACAATAGCTTAGGGAAGTTAACTAGAATGGAAAACAAATATGCCAGTAACACAATGTAAGAAACAAATCTTGGTTGAAAGACATAATGTGTCTTCAAGGATAATGTGCAAAAAGAGATAGGAAATGCAATAAGAATAAAACAATCAAGAGAGGTTTTCACAAGAAATGTTAATAATGTGGTTGTTATTTTCTTCTTGAGCACTGTTTAAATGCAGGAAAGAAGGAATGGTATGCAGATTGCTGTTGTGTGCAGGAAGTCTCCTATGAAATAAGCATTGATTGGGGAAAAAAAGGAAAGTAGATATATCCCTCTTTCTGCCAACTTTGGTTAGTCTTGAATACTAATGAGCTCTGCTTCCTTGCTTTCCTGATTTTTTTTCCCATCTTCACTCCATGTTTTGTCTGCCTTACTATTCATGCTTGCCTTTCTAGAATTGAGGATATAGACAGCCATGGACCTGTAGAGCTAGCTTGAGTGATTGAAGAGGCTGCTTCTCCTAGATGGTCAGTACCATCCTTCTCTACTGCTCCAGCTCCTAGTGCATTTCTGTGTGAACTAAAGCAGCTTAGGGTATGCAGTTTCACAGAAGTACCTGAGATCTGAGCTAATCCATTTCATTAGAAACTGAAGCAGGCTGGAAATAGGCACCATGAGCCAGGAGTACATGATATGTCAGGCACAGGACAAGGGAGAAAGATGGGCAGAACACAGAAAATTCTGCTCTTTCTGACTTCCAGAGGAGTGCCATAATATACATTTATTTAGCCAAGACTGTATGCTTTGGCACATGGCTGCCAATCTATAACCAGCAGTAAGGCAATTGTTTGAAGCTTTAAGGCAGCATCTTAAAAGGTTATAACACTCACTGAAATAACTGAGCCAGCCTCTCAAGACACATAAAAAAAGGTGTTAATATTTTCCATTTCTTTGGGGTTTCTTCCCCTCTATGTGTTCTTTAAAGTATTATTTAAAAACTTTATATTATTATCACAGCAAAAGTTAACTGCGAGCAATTTAACCCAAAATGAAGCACCTCAGTTAGCTATTTACTGCTGTAGAGATACACAAGGATCTCGCTAATGAGTTCTTTGAAAAGAACAACAGGAGAGCTTTGAAAGGACGTTAGGTTAACATCTACAATTGTAATTCAAAATCAAGAAGGAGGCAGAACCTCCCCAGCAGCCTATATCAGGCCAGTGAGGCAAAGCAAATACAGAAAAGAGGCACCAGTGATTACAACCTGGAAGATGGAAGAGGAGGCTCAGAGTATGTGGTTGGTGACTAGAGTGACTAAGGAAAAATGGAGAGAAATGAGGATGTTTTCTGCATCTGTGTTTTTAGGCACTGTGTAACCGTCTTGCTTGCACTCCCTCCCGGTGAAATACTTCCTGTAGAAGTGTGAGAGAAAAGCACTGAGAGCCAAAAGAGACAGCAGGGCAGGCATTTCAGCTCTGCGTAATGATGTCATGCCATTAGCACAAAGCTCCGCATTGTCAATTAGGGATAAAAGGTCAGCGCGCAGTCTGCCGGGGATGTGAAGCCTGAGCAGCCCTCCTCTGCTGGCTTCGGCAGCTCAGCACCGCGGGAGCAGAGCAGCTCATTTTCATAGTTAAAGGACCACTGAGAGGAGAGAAAGGGAAATTTTCAAATGGTAAAGATTGCTACAGAAGGCTCCTGAAACGTGGAGTTGTGGGAACAAATAATTCCTTTGTGCGAGGAACAAGGATGGATGGATGTGTGTGCCTAAGGTCTAAACAGAGGAGTGAGATTAGGGTAATCCCTAAATGAAAAGGAATGCAAGATTGGTTCTGCAACTGAGATGTGCTGAAAAAGCCTGAGAGATTTTTTTTTAGGGGAGAACTGTAATATTTCCTAATTCTGTTGGGAAGACAAGAAAGCAATTTTTGAAGAGATTACAAAGCAAATGTCCAAGTGTCCTACTTGCTCTCATTCTGAAGGAGATGAAGAACTATTGATTTTCTGAAAAGATTGCTTTGAAATGGTAGGAGCTGACTACTTGTAAAGCACGAGGGTGGAGGGGCAAAGTTTGGTTTAGGAGGGTTGCCTCAGATTGTGCTATGGGCTTGATTAGATCTGCCAATGTGCTATTAAGAGGTCTGCAGCTCAGAACGGCTCTGAGCAGCCCTGCCTCCAGGATGAGGCAGGGATTGAACAAGAACTCGCAGTACAGGACAGAGCTCTCTTTCACTTCACAAAATAATCACACTCCAATGGGACCAGACCATAGGAAACTCCAAACCTAAGGGAGGCAGCAGCAGATCTATAATGACTTCCATTACCTGTTACGCAGTACACAAAACATATCAAGCATTAGGTCTACAGCAAAGCAGATGCCTGACACCTTGTGCAGCACTTAGTCAAAACACATAAAAGAAGGATGTGACTGAGGACACAGATGCTTTTCTTGCTCTAGCTGTACCAGGCAAAGAAGTTACCACAATCTCACCTGCCCTAGTTACTGGACACTGCCCCAGGGCAGATGTCCCTTTACAGTCCCTGCAATTCTGCTCATTAACTGAAGTTAATTGAAAAGAGATGTGCTAGATGAGAGCTGCCACTGTAGCTGTTGATGTTTCTGTTCACCCTGTGCAATACTCCATTGCTATCTCTTTTGGCGCTTTATGTATTCAATAGTATATAATGAAATCTTTATGGTAAAAAACTTGCTGCCACATCTAAGCTCCTAATTAGGACCACTCCATCTCAACAAAGACAACTTTGGTAGTAAGCCCTCCTTTCAGTTACACTGGCTATGTAACTAGAATGAAAGTGTGTTGTACATAAACTTGGCCAATCAGTGCTAGAGCTTCCTAACTGACTAATTTAGTTGGACACTTGATTAAAAACTCTAACATCTTTCTTTGTATAACTAATTCTTTGCTCTAGTAACGACAGAAAACCCCTCCCCAAATCAAAGTCAACTGAAAGCAGCAACAGGGAGAAAAGGAAGGCATGAGAATGGGAAGAAGAAAAAGAAGTCAGCAAGTAGGGTTCTGAGAAATTAAGAAAAGGTTTTAAGAGGCCATTGTCTCGAGCTGCAAAATGAATTGTAGTGGACTGAGGGGCTCTCTTCCTTCTGAATGTCCTTCCACATTGCTCCACTTCCCTGTAGGGGAAATCACTCTAGATAGATGCCATTAACTGTCCTTCTCCTCAGCTTTTATTGTTGTGGCTTTTATTTCTTTGGTGTTGCTGTTCTTTATGAGGGTTGTATCTGATTTCCAATGTAAGAGCAATAAATTGAAGAAAAAGGGTAAAAATTGGTAGAGTACAATGCAGGGTGAGGGAAAAAGTAAGCAAATACCTCCCACTCTTCTCTTGCTGCAGGATGCTCTTGCAGCAGAGGTGCATAGAGACCACAGTTAAATGAGTAATGAGGAATCTTAAAGGCCTAGTTTAGGTCTTCCACTGGCATAAATTAACACTGTCTCAAAGATTTTAGCAAGTCTGGAAAGCTGGAAAATAATAAACTGTTGGTCTTGATGATCTTAAGGTATTTTTCAACATCAATAATTTGATGATTCTTTTCTAAGCTGTTAACTACTAGTAGGTTCGTGTGACCAGAAATTAATCTTTGCAAAGAAGACCACACAAACAATATACCTCAGAAAACAAAACTAAGTTCTCTTTGCCCAAGTTAGCTCCAGAATTTCTGACCCCAGCAGTACACTTTGTCTTGAAGCTCCTTCTCAAGTGACCCTTAAAGGCAGTACTGAGGTTCTTCTGTCTGGGTTATGGAGGCTAATAAAGAACCTGGTAACTGGTGGGAGGGCACTGAAGTAGTCAGGCATGTGGAATCAAACACAAATCTATAACCAGAGTTTTTTTCTGATGCCATGGGAAGAAAAGCAGAATTACTGGTGCTTAATTTTTTCAAGCTTTCAAAGCTGTTTCTAGACTTGGGCATCTTTGCAGTGAGTGATAGTTAAAGCAGATGTTTGCAAAAAACCTGAACAAAACTTTCTATTTACCTTCAGCAAGCTGTCTTTGCAGTTACTGTGCTAACCTGGAACCCAGACCTGCCTTTCTTGAGCAGATAACATGCACAGCAGTGAAAACTGCAGAGTGCACAAGCACAAAAGGAGAAACTTTTCTGATGGCAGTAAAGGCAGACGAAACTGCCAAAGCATCATCATCATCATCATCATCAGGGACTAATCTGGCATGGAGTCTGCTTGATTAAAAATAAGAGACAATAATTTTCTTATGGCTCCATAATTCAATTGAATAACTTGGTTTGTTATCTAATACTACTCTGTCATACAGAATGATCTGTATGTTGAAAGCCCTATTTAGGCATAAACTAATTAATTTTCATGGCAGGACTAGTTCTGTGAAGTGCTGTGCTTCTACAATGTAAGAGAAATCGAGGAGGCACAATAACTCACAGGGTGAGGGTGAATTTCCCATTAGATATGTAATTAAATATTATGAGTCCCACTGGGACAGAGAGATATTAAACAGAGATATTAAATGGGTTAGTCATGACTGTGCATCAGTCCCTCTTTGGCTCCTGACTCAGAGCACAGTGGTGACAGCTATCACTGACCTGCCTGCTAGATTCATCTTCTTCATGCCACCACTACGATTGCCTTATATTAATGGTATAATAAGATTTTATCTTAGATACAGTATTTCTGCCATGGTGCTAGACAGAAAGAGGCAACATTTGGGGGCAGAATAAATGCTAAATCATTTGGATAGTTAATCTATCCACTTCCTTATTTCACTAGCTGCTTTAGCAAATACTCAAGCTTATTCAACTTCTCACCGTGCAGAATGACGCACTTTAAATAGACTAAAAAAACCTGAGAGGGGCAAAAAGAAAGGAGGGAAGATGAAAAAACTTAAGTGACACCAGGTGAGGCACATGTCAGTAATTTGGGAATTATATTAATTGAAAAGATACTTTAATGCATTCCAAAGTTGTCATTATAAACCTAGAAAATGTAGAGATGGGTTTCTGGAGGTTTTTTGAATCTGTATATTACAACTATGCATTTCACCCTAATTGCTCTGTAATTTGACATGCAGTGGTTTAATAGTGGCAACTGAAGCAAATGCACTAACAACTGAGAGCTAAAGCATGCACAGATGAGAGCTCCTGAGAGGCAGAGCTTCAATTCAGCAACTTTGTGTGGCAATAGAGCTGTAACATAAAAGTTAGCAGGAAAGAGAAGGTTGTGAAAAAGGACTGGCTAAAATAGCTTAGATTAACATTCAGGGCAGTTCTTTGACAGCTTTTAGTTTCTTGGTATGGCTTTTGGTTTTAATTTCTTCTTTTAGCTTGGTGTCTTCATTTTGCAGTGAAGAAATTGCCCTTTGTGCAATTACTGTAATCTCCAGGAGCGTTTATTACCTCTGCTGCATTGTTTTTGTCAGTATGAAATTTAACCTTGAAGTGCTGTAGGAACAGCAGAGAATTTTTTCTTCCTCCCCTTGATGAACAGAAAGGTACACAGCACAGTTTCTATGGGTACAAATTTCACATTCAGGATATGTGAGCAAATTTGGACTTGGACATGCTTATGTGCAACGACATAAGGGCAGTGACAGCTGAGGGGAATCCAGGAGCCAGTGTTAGCCACTGAAAACCAACCACAAAAAGTCTGATCCAGCAGTTGATTCTAACATGGTTTTATTCATTTTATTAAATGTGTGGTTGCTTCTTACCTTTTATTTCCTATAAACTGCACTGGGACAGGAGCCAATGCTGTCACAGACTAACACTGATTCTGTAGCCCATGCTTTTGTAACCTTTAAGTTACACTACTCTAATGTTTTATTTTATGACCTTCCTGAGAAAATTCTGCAAAGCTCCAACCTGAATATTGATGTGTATTAAGGTGGTGAACATGTTACATCAGTTGAAAAAAAAAACACCTTTTGTCAAATTCCTTTTATCCAGTTGATTTTGGCTGGAGAATCTTGAAGTGTTTGGTATCTGGGGTGCAAACATCATGTTAACAAATCTTGCCATTAGAAGACATCTTCCAAGGTGTTCTCTTAGCTCTGAAATTTAGATTTGAGGAGAAGGAAGGGTTCACAGTTGCTTTTGTATGCTGAATATGGGTCACTTTGGGCCAATAACCAGATCTATTGAACTAGCAGGCTGGTTTACATCCAGATCTGAGAGGCGAACGATGGTGCTTTACTTCTTTGTATCATCTGCTATTGTCAGTCTCCCTGGGAACTATGCTTCTGAAGGTCTTACAAGGTGCCTGTGAAAGACTGGCTGATGTAACTTAGTCATGTTGGTGTTAAATTATGTGTAAAGCTTTGTTTTGAAATCATTTAAAACTGTTTTTACCCAATATCAAACTGTAAATGAAAGAACCAACAAGAACCAAGGTGTCAGTTGCTGACCCCAAACTTGAGGGTTAGGAAATGAGATGAGGATGGTGGCAAATCTCTTAGGGATTACCAAAATCCCAAAGTGGCTTTACCCAGGGCCTAGCAATCTGCTGCTGCAATTCGTTCCTGTCACCCTCCATATGTTGTGAAAAAGTAAGCATAAGGCTGAGTGCTGCACTTGTACCTTTCTCCAAACCTGCCTGCAAGCCACATGACAGACAAATATTTTTGAGGTGGAAGCCCAAGAGTTCCTCAGCTCCTGCCCAAGGGCATGAATGTCTTTTTAAATACCAGGAGCAGGAAGGTTCTCTTTTGCACCTGTATACCTAACTGTAAAATTCCTTGCCTCTTTTTTGGTGCTTTATTTTGGTTTTGACTGTTATTGTCTTACCATGGACCAACCCTGAAGAGTTCATTTTGTAAAATAAAAACAGCACTTGCTGCTGTCAGAGCAACTCTGGTTTGCAGAAAACAGTAAATTTCAGGTTTTTCATTTGTGAGGCTAAGTAAAGCCGTTAAAGCTTTAACACTAAGTTATTTCCAGCGAGGCATCATTTCAGAGGATGCTGGAATTAAGCTAATAAATAAGGGGAAGAAAAACACCACAAGAGAAGGCTAAAGGCTGGGACTTTGAGCAGGGCCTGCTTTGCATCCTGGCTTCTGTGAATTCTTGCTGCAGCTGCAAGAGCAGCTGCATTATTTTCAACATCATTCTGAGCGATGCTGTGCAATAGCCTCGTTACAGAGGGACTAAAGAACTAACAGAATTCTAAAATCTTCAGACTTTTTATAAAAATTACATGCCAAAATACCATATTTAAGCTATTTTTCAATGTTTGAATTTAAATGGGCACAATTAGAGTTGATTTTTATTTTGTTTTTCAACTGGTAGTT
This sequence comes from Pogoniulus pusillus, assembly GCF_015220805.1. Taxonomy (NCBI): domain Eukaryota; kingdom Metazoa; phylum Chordata; class Aves; order Piciformes; family Lybiidae; genus Pogoniulus; species Pogoniulus pusillus. The sequence goes on along the minus strand of NC_087289.1, from coordinate 10,537,294 downwards.
ATTACATTGAGCAAGTATTCCATATGGTCCCAGTCCTGCAAACACACACATGCAGCATCTTAATTCTATAGGAGCAGTCTCACAGAGTCACATAACATTAGGCATGCAAACAAGCAGTTACAGAGCTTACAGCTATCATGAAGAAGTGCAGAATGCAGCAAAATATTTTGCATTTAATTTTCTGCCTATTCTTCCAAAACAGCAAAAAAAGGAGTTTCTTTATTGTTGGCCATGCTTAGCAGTTCAATCAGCTGGTAAAAGCCCTATTGTGTTTGCTAGAGCAAAGATAAACCAATGTAAAACATTTTAAAGGACTCCCTTTTACATTTGTCCCGAGAATGTCCATGAAAGTTTGTCAATGGTCACACTCGAATACTGTCACCAGAGTATTTAATCTCTAATTCCTGAATAGTTTTGCAAGCTTACATTTGGCTATCCTGGCAATAGCACCAATTTGCACAGATCTAACTAACGAGCTTTTAAGGACTAGGCACCGTAAAGAGAACATACCTAATAACAGACTTCATTTATTGATTCTACTATAATGCATCACAGTATTAGAGTTCCTGAAAACAGTGCAAGTACAAACTGAGCAGTGTGGCCACCCTGAAATCCTGATCTTATTTAGCAGGCTTCTTACAACTCAGATTCTTGAAGGTGTGCTATTAGATGACAATCTCAATGTTATTTTACAATAGCTTCTCCAGCCCTCATGGCTGTAGGCAAACTCTTGGAAATAGACCTCAAGTACCATACAAAGGCTCAGGAAATAAAAGGAAAGAAGTTGAAGAATGTATTTGTAAATAAAAACCCTACCATTTTGTACTAGTTAGCTATTCCTGGTTGCCTGCTTGAGGACGTTTAATGTTTAAGATTAGTAATATTGACTGACAGAGGCAGGTTTGTGTTGGTGAGGCACTGTAATAAGAGCAACTTTTTTTTTTCATTCTAATTACACTTTATATGCATCTTTCTGGTAAGTATGGGCAGATTATGTGGTTTCTGTGCCTCTTGCAGCTAATAAGACTTCACTTCTTTTCGGTGCCACATGAATCAATTTACTCATATTTGTGAAACACAAAGGAATTAGAATGATTAACGTGCTATATATGAATAAATGTATCTCCATTCATGAGCCAGGAAAGCTCTGCTTTGCTTCAAAGAATGATTACTGAAAATGCTTTAGCATGTATTTTATCAGGAAACAAGATGACATTAAGTGGCAATATGTTAAAATTAGTTGCCTTTCATTCTTCTAACTTTACTGGAAAAAAGTTACATTTTTTTTTCAGATTGTATTTCCCCAAGTACAAAACAGATGCATTTGGATAAATAGATTTGGAACACATTATTAAATTAAATGAAGAAAAGGAAACATAATGAAATAAAACCTAAGTATCTGAAAAAAAAAAATATTCCTTTTCACAGGCCTGGAGTGGAAATCTAATGTTCTTTCTCTACTTTATCCTAGTATGAGGATGACAGGTATTCCGTCATCTTCCAAAGTACCATCTGAGATGCCACTTCTGATCTTCACAAGAATGGGTGTCCATTCATGGAGAACCAATTTCAAAATTCAGTTAAATGTATTAAATCTATTTCTACACCGAGCACATTGTTTGTGCTTAGTGCATTTATTACTATTATTACAAATGATTTAAATGGTGCCATCTGAGATCAGGTTCCTATTATACTTCTACATATTCATTGTCAAAGACATTTTTAAATAGACCAAGCAGAGGAAAGAAATATCCTTTGCATTAAAATGTGGATAAGGAAATGAGGCACAGAGAAATGCATCCTACTCGGAGACATAAAGGATGCCTATGGCAAATGAGCTTCTCACTTCGGAGTTTCTGTACTTGCCTTCTCTAAGTCCCATTTTAAAATGATACTGAGCCAGCTTACAACTGTACTCACCTCAGAGGTTTCTGAGAAAGATCTCTGTTGGGGAAGAGCTTAGCAAATGAAGCGTTGGTCCAGTGTAAGCCCTTGAGCTTGCTAGAGCACACGAGCAGGGAGTTGCATGGGTAAACTGCAGGGACTGGACAACCTGATCTCTGTGGAGGTGTCTCTGCTTGCTGCAGGGAGGTTGGACAAGGCCATAGAATCAGTCAGGGCTGGAAGGGACCTCAAAGATCACCTAGTTACAATCCCCTTGCCGTGGGCAGGGACATCCTACCCTAGATCAGGCTGGCCAGAGCCTCATCCAGCCTGGCCTTAAACACCTCCCTGGGCAAGTGAAGAACTTTCTCCTCACGTCCAGGTAATCTTTGAGGGTCCCTTCCAACCCGATGTGAACCCAGGAATCTGTGGTGGGAGCTGAGATACCAGAGCAGACACGGCTGATGTGTAAGCGGGTTGGATTTTGGTGGTAGAAAGGAAGAGGGGCTTTTGGGTAGGTGGCTGGGAGATTACTGAACAAAGTTCATTGCTTTACCTAGAAACTGCTGTGTCTGGGGTGTAAATTTGGGTGAGGTGAAGAAGACCAAGAGCTGCTCGGTCGTTACTCCCCAAGCCACTAAGCATGGAGGTATAGGTGACCGCCAGGAGCCTTAGGTTCCTGCACAGGACCACCTCTGCTGCAAGCAGCGAGGCCACCGCTAGCTCAGGAGCCGCAAATGAGCGCGGTTGATCCGCAAGGGGGAGAGCTTTGCAGGGGAGGAGCCGAGCGGCGGCTCCATCACTTACCGGTCGCGACGCCCTCTGTTGGTGGCAGTTGCGCGGTCGGCACAAACATTCCCGTGTCCGTGGAAACGGCCGCGGGCAGCTGTACGCGGCGCGAAGGTCATAACGGCCGGCCCGGCATTGCCTGCAGCTCCCCCAGCCCGTGCGGCCCCGCATGCCGCTGGCCCCCGTGTCCCCAGCGTCCCCGCCACCCCTCCGCTTGCATGGTGAGCCCCCGGGTTTGGCCATGACGAGCTAAGATCAAAGGGGGCAAATCTGTGCTGTAAATGAGGCTTCGCAGGCGAAGTGGCAAGTCCACCCCACCCAGTTTTCGTTATTTGCAGAGGGCGATGACTCTACGCAGGCTAACAAAGTTGAAGCCCATTCTAAATTTGACAGAGGTTACTCCTCTAAACTTCCTAGTTGCCAACGAATATCCCATCCATTTTACAAGCCACTAAAAACGTGCATCTTCACAGGAGGACAAACGAGAGCAATCGAGAAGCAAGAACGACAAAAGGTGAAGCAATCTTCAGGCTTGTCAGAGACACTGTCAGGCTGTTCATGTCCCCTGATTTAAGTTTAAGTAAATAATTAAAAAGGTGCTAGTGCATATGGATTGCTCATGAGATGCATTCAAAGTTGCTTGTCCAAACAGCATAACTTTTAAGGCCAAGCGTTCCCTACGCAGCAATGTTTGAACCGAGGGCTTCTTTATGGATGTGGTTAGTTCGTATAGGTGCGTGATTATGCACATGGGACCTGGTGCACAGGATTGCTTCTTCCTTCCTTGGCAAAGGAGAGATGTAAGGAAAGCCTGAAAAGGTTTGTGACGGTTAAAAACATAGAATCATAGAATCAACCAGGTTGGAAGAGACCTCCAAGATCATCCAGTCCAACCTATCACCCAGCCCTATCCAGTCAACCAGACCATGGCACTAAGTGCCTCATCCAGGCTTTTCTTGAACACCTCCAGGGACGGTGACTCCACCACCTCCCTGGGCAGCCCATTCCAATGGCAAATCACTCTCTCTGTGAAGAACTTCTTCCTAATATCCAGCCTATACCTACCCTGGCACAACTTGAGACTGTGTCCCCTTGTTCTATTGCTGGTTACCTGGGAGAAGAGGCCACCCCCCACCTGGCTACAATGCCCCTTCAGGTAGACGTAGACAGTAATAAGACCACCCCTGAGCTTCCTCTTCTCCAGGCTAAACAGGCCCAGCTCCCTCAGCCTCTCCTCATAGGATTTGTGCTCTAGGCCCCTCACCAGCTTTGTTGCCCTTCTCTGGACATGTTCCAGCACCTCAACATCCTTCTTGAATTGAAGGGCCCAGAACTGGACACAGTACTCAAGGTGTGGTCTGACCAGTGCTGAGTACAGGGGAAGAATAACCTCCCTTGACCTACTGGCCACACTGTTCCTGATGCAAAGGGTAAAACTTTAGGTGTAGAAAAGCCACATGAGGAGAAAAAAAATGATGTTGCTGGGTCTTTTGAAATTTCTACTGTGCAGAGAGTTGTAGTGTTTAAGGCTCGTAAAATAGATTAAGAGTCCAGTGACATACAAGAGTGGATTTTTTTTCTCTGCTCTGTGTTTGGCTATATATCAGTAGGTCTTCTAAGCAGAAGAAAAGTCTTGCTGACTGCATCAAAGATTCTTAACCAGAAATAAACCTTAAAAAAAAATGAAAAGTCTACTTGAAAAATGTTTGCGAGGTATGCTTTAGGAGAGACTTTGTTTCTTCCCCCAAAATATCTACCCCTGCAATAAAAATCTTTCTTTTGCTGAAAGCTAAACAAGAAAATGAAGTAGTTTGGTCTGATTAAAAATTGACATGAATGAGAAACAGGTTGCAGTGGCCTCTGTAAGCTATAGCCCCAGCAGGGAGGACACAAAGCATTGAGAGTATACCTTACATAAGACACTGAAACAAAGTTCTCAAATCAAAATGCTTGGCTTTTCATCTCCCAAAGCGGCTTGTCTTAAATGCAGCCACGAAAAATCGCAGGTAGCCAAAGGCAGCACTGGCATCATATAACTCTTGCAGAACTTTTCTGGTCAAAAGCTGAGCTGCAGCTATACTTTAATCGTTCTGAGATGATTCTTCCACCTTCAAAGAGCTACAGCGCAGCATTCACATGTTCACAGGTGTGTTGGGTTTGTGTGATGAGGTTGTGGTAGCAGGCAGAAGGCTGCGCAGGTGGATCTCGTGAGAAGGTGCTAGAAGCTTCCAGCGCTCCAGGGTGGCCGGATGGGCCCTCCCCTGGCCGTGGCTGAGCCAATCAGTGGTGCTGGTAGCACCGATGGCCTGGTGCCTATTTAAGAGGGTGAAACTGGAAACACCTGTGGTGAAGCAGGTGGCTGAGCTCGGGAAGGCTGTGCAGAGAAGTCCGTGCTGGAGCAGGCTCCTGGCAGGACCTGTGGATCCATGGAGAGAAGAGCTGTGCTGGAGCAGGCTCCTGGCAGGAACTGTGGATCCATGGAGAGAAGAGCTGTGCTGGAGCAGGTATGCTGGGGTGCTTTGTGGGGGCTGGCTCCTGTCACGGTGGAGCAGGGGGGGTGTCCGAGGAGCTCTCCTGAGGAGGCGGCAGGAGCAGTGAAGGCCTCTGTCGCCTGTCCCACTGTGCTGCTGGAAGGGAGGAGGTAGACAAAAGCTGGGAGTAAAGGTGAGCCTGGGAGAGAGAGATGGAGGTGAGGTTTTTCAAAGCCTTGGTTGAGTTTCTTGCTACCCTCTTTGGGTTGTGTGGGTATTGACGTGAGGGTTTTCCCTCAGGCTGGGACTGTTTTGCCGGTGGCTGTAACCGGTGAGGATCCTTTCTTAATGCTGGCTGGAGCCTTTTGCGCTGTTTGTTTTCTGCTCCTCACCCCACTGAGGGGAAGGACTGTACAGGGGCTGTGGTGTTTAGGTACCAGGCAAACCCGAGCCGTGGCAGAGCTGTCTGAGGAGCTGCTGTAAGAGGGTTACTGTTAGCATGTTTGCTGGGGGGAAATCCCCTCTGTCCTGAGGGTTGCTGAAGGTGAGCAGAGGCACCGTGGAGTTGCGCAGCTGCTATCAGAGCCTTCGGGAAGCAGTTACTTCTCTGGGGGCTGTGCCCTTCACAGTGTGGGCTCTTGCACTGTGGCTAGATCTGTGTGTTCCCATATCCAGTAACTAAGGCAGTGGTGTATTTAGAACGTCTGTTACAGCATTAAGAAAAGGTTTTTGCCATGCTGTGGTGACGGAGAGCATTTTGTGACATCTCGGAACCGAATCCCTCTGTTCTGAGCACACCCTCTAGCTTTGGATGCCCTCCTGCTGTCTTCCTGCAAAAGGCGTTAATTTCAGGGGCTTATTTGTTTTAATGCCTCTTAACTGCCCATGTCATTCCTGAGAAAGGATGAAGCTGTGATGTCTTGGCTGAAAAGGCTAAAAACCAGGGTAGTGCAGTACTGAGGTGAAAATGAAGAGTATCAGTAATGCTTGGCCCAGTGCTGGGGAAGGAGAAGTGCAGCAAAACCTGACAGTTTCTGTTTGTGCAACTGTTGAAAGAGTAATGATAACAAAGACCAACACGAAGTTGGAGTAATTTAGTCTTTAATGCAGCTGGGTTCTGCGCTTCCCCTCCCTGCTATTTTTAAACAAATTATTTTTAATATTACCTAGACATTAATGTTTTAGCTTGGGTACTTTTCATGCTTCATAACTGGGTTTCATAAATGTTTCAGCGGGTCCAAGCCCAATTCCACTGAGGTCAATTAGAAGATTCCAAATAAATCCTTCCTTCCCCTCCTCGCATTAGTATGCAGACTGTAAGAGGGCTGACACTGGTCTGTGCTTCTGTCTTAAAATAATCCAAATGACAATTTTCCTGTGGGAAGAACTATCGCTGTATAATTTGTGGGTGGTACTTAAGGGGATGATACCCAGGTAAAAAGACTTCTCTGATTTTAGAGCCCAATTTTCAGACATGCTGAAGAGTATTCTACCTGAAGTTAAATATAGATGTTAATGGTCAACACCTCTGGAAACCAGAACCATAATTTGTAGCCTCATTTTGTCTTGGACTTGTGTTGTCCAGAGTTAGGTTTGAACTACTTTGGAAATGCATTTCAATGTGTTCTTTCTGCAAATATGGCAGCAAAGTGGTATATTAGTATAAAATATGTTCTGGTTTTTTGACATCTTAACTTCGTGCTTGTATCTGACTTTAAAATTCATTGTTAAATGGACTTCAAACCTTAAGCAACTAAAAGCATCTTTCTTCACAACAAGAATGGAGTAGGTGTTTGGTCTTTTATGCCATTAAAAAAAAGGAGGATGAGCTGTAAAATACCTTGGGAAATTCTGATTTTGTTTGTTTGTTCATCTTATAGTTGACTAACTGGGTATATGCTACTACAGCTTGCTGCAGAAACCTGAATTCAAATTTCTGTTGGGTCACTGAACTTGCAGCATGGTTTAGGGAAAATGCAAAATAAAGCCTTCATGCTCTATGCCCCTAAGTCTCTGAACCCTACAGATCTATCTGTAATTGTAACTTTGGGAATACTCTTTCAATGCAAATAAATGTAGTTTTGATTTGACATACTTTTAGCTGAAGAGTTTCACATCTCTTTAGGATGCTTTAAGAAATCAGTGATTTCTGGTGTTTGAAACGAGGCTCAAAGTTGTGCTGAAAACACAGTTCTTGCAGAGGCTTTTCAGCTGAATTAATTACAATACAGTCAAGCCATGGCATGAGAGACAAGGAACATCTGGTGATACCCTTGGCTGATCTTACAGTAGGTTGTGTTCATAAGTCTGAATAGTTTTCTGGACATACTGATGTAGCCATTATGCACTTTATCTGTTTGTGTACTTGTGATGGCTTTGGCTATCTTGATAAAAGAGTCCCACACTGAAGTCAAGGACTCTAGAACTGTTCACTTCTAGTGAGAAATTTCTAGCAGGCTCATTATGTTTATTGTCTAAGGCTCCTTGTAATGTGTATTAGCAATGTGCATCATTATCTTTGTATATTCCAACTGAAACTATTAGAAACAAATCAACAACAACAAAAAAGAGTAATCAAACAGCTATTTTTTCTTTCTCTTCTAGTTATATTATCTGTGAATGCATATATATACTGAGGAAATTTAATGGCTCAATAGCTTCAAGATAATTCTATCTTTTTAAAGGCAAGTAGAAAAGAATCACTCTCTGAAGCTTGAACCAATCATAGAGCAAAGGAGAAAAAGAAATCCACCAGTGTGAACTATATATCTATACTGTCTTTTTTTATTGTCATCTGTCCTGTGCATAAGCAAAATGTCATTCCTGCAGTCTGGTAGTGTTCTCTGTCCACTCTGAAGACTAAAGGATGGGAAAAATACAGGGCAAATGGAGACCAATCTACTTTAGATGTTGATGTCTTTAGAGTGACAAAATACTTTGGGTGTTTTATAAACATACAGCTCAAAGACTTGGATTATCTGAAAACTGAAAACAGAGTAGTCATGCACATAAACGTGTTTAATCCATTGAACTTTCTAATTAGTAAAATATCCTGATGCTGGAAAAGGTCTTTCAGTTGATGCAGCCTCTTGAACAATAAAGGACATCCTCATGCTGTTCCTCTTCTCTGGAGCTGCACCCTTGCATCTGCTTCTTGGAGCATGAAGCTATCCTGAGTTGGGCAGATTCCAGCTGCAGCATGATAGGTGCCTTATGAAGGAGGGATTCTGTGAATTGGGTCCATTTGGAGTGTATCTCTGGTCTCTCTGCTTCTGTGTGTGTGGCAGGTTTACAACACAGTGAAATTATTTCATAGCAATAGGGCCCCAGTTTTGGCCTTCTTGAGACAGCTTTCTCCCAATGCTCTGCTGCACAAGTCAGGGCAGAATTGATTTCCACTGTGTGTGGTTTTACAGCTTACCTGCTGCACTTCTTTTCTGGTGCGAAAAGCAGCTACTGAGAGTCTGCAGCATTACCAATTTGGATGGAATAGGTTCTAAAAGAATATAACAAATATTACTACCTGTTGGTGATAGGTAGCACATATAACATCCTTTGTGCTTTCTAGAGGCAATTGGAAAGGGAGTGATCCTGGCTTCGTATAGAAAAATATCTACAAATATTTTCTGTTCTGCCAAAGAATTATTTTTCCTTAGATCTTTGAGTCTTCTGTATACCCCGATTTATGATGCTCTGCCACTGTGTGTATTGTAAACTGTAAGGGTATTGTTTAGTTGCAGGTAGCTACAGAGTTTCAACAACAAATGCGATCACTGATGCACTGTTCAAAGATGGGAAAAAAAACCCTATAAAATCCTTTTGACCTTCATATTACCCACAAATAGAGCAAATTTGTTTTACATTAGATTTCAGAGATACCCAGGGCTTATACATTTTTAAGTTATGCAGCCAGTCCAGGAGAAAACTGCTTTTCCCTGCTTATCAGATACACCCAATTATTTATTAAGCATTTCCTGAGCCCATAGAAGAATATTTCTATTCTGCTTAGTAAATATGGGGCTGATTCCCTTGTTCTCATTTATTGACTACCACAGAACTACAGCTGCATCATGTCTATGCAAATGATAAATCCAGCACTTCTGTTGATCACAGTATGTAGCCTAGAGATATGAGGGAGACTTTACTTAAAAGTCTCATGCCAGTTACATTAAATCTCATTGCAAAGCTGAAAGTTAACATTTTAAGAACTGTGTATTATAAATAGTTTATGAAGAACATTTTTTTTTCTTTGTTGAATCTGTTGGTATTCAAAAGTTCCTATGATTTGTGAGATTCAGCATAAGGATTCAACATAAAATTCCCAAATATAATGTTAATTTTTCTCTGGGGATTTTTTATGTATATGCAGCCTGTTTGCTTTAGCTGTATTTGAAAAGCTGTTTCGCAGTACAATGAGATCCCATTTTTTACAGCAAATCAAAGCTGTGCCCTTTGTGTAATCAACTGTTTGGTGTAGAGCAAAACAAAGCAATGTCCTATGAAAAATTAAGTTGTATTTATTTTTTGCTATGGTACTCAGAATATTAGGTATATAAATCACATAAACCAGCATCTAATTACATTATCAGTTCCCATAGTAAGTTCTGCATCTCTACAAATACATCAGATAATTGTATTAATCATACACATGAATTCCCCAAGATAAAGCTTTTCATGTTTCTTGCTAAAGTCTTAGCAGCAATTCCCCAAATCCAAATACTAACAGGGCAACTGAAACCAGCCTGTTGCTTAAGGAGCAGCATTTTTCACTGATAAATTCTGTCTCCTGTTTGTTGTGCTCCTGTTTGATTACCAACAGCTATTTGCAAACACAACAGGCTCTCCTGCTCTTACTGGGTGCGTGTCTGGCACAAAAATGTGCCACAACAGGGAACAAACTAATCAAAAACCCATCTAGATTTTTATGTGCGTTTGTTAGCCTGCATTTTTTCCCCCAAGGCCATGGGATTCAGTGTTAAAAAGGTGTATTTGGTAACTGAAGAGCTTGTTCTCCAACCTCATTACTCACAGCTGGGCTGTAACAGATACCTTGAGCAACATCTCATCCTGGCTGCTGTCTAGTGAAGGAGATGCAGACTGTCTCCTCACCTGCTACTCTGAGCTAGCAGACAGTATCTCCACTTGGGCTTTCCTTCTGGAATGTACCTGTGATACAAGAGAACTTAGTGCATTCAGACAGAACTACCCACCAGCTATTACTCCAGCACTGCTTTTGAAGCCTAAAGTGAAAGGAAAACCATCTTCTGAAGCAACCGTTGTCTTGTTTTCCTCCTCACAGTTAAGTACAACAGTTCTTCTGTCTTGTTTAGGTCTACTGTTCAGGTTCAGAATTTACTTCCCAGCCAATGTCAGGAGAAGACAGCTACAGGAGGAAAGGAAAAATTCTTCATGTGTTTCAAATTCTTGAAGTCATTCCCTTTGTACACAGCTGAAAATTTCTGTACAGAAAGAACATTCCAGTCATAGATAGAACCTGAACATAAAACCTGATGAGTAGCAGCAGCAAGTAGCTCTCATATAGATACTGTACAGGCAAGACTGGCAATGGCATAAAGAGTGTTGAGACTCATTGTCCTGTGGACACACTTTAAAGAGACTTCAATTATAAAAATAGCTGCCTTGCAAAATACAGCATATCAGTGTATGTGTCTTGTTCAACAAAAGGCACAGGTTTGTTGTGTGTTTGTTTTTTTTTTTTTTTTTGACTGTTTCCTCTTCTCATTCTTCTTAAGATATCAAAAATTAAGTTGCTAGTTAAGGAACTATCTGCCTTGAAGTGGCATTTGCATGTTTCAAGGAACTATGTGCCTGCACACAGAGATTATGAACAGCTCACAAACACTGTGGGAGATAGTGAGGTAGGTAAGAACTCAAAGCCCATGTTGATTAAGGCTGTCTTCCAATCCTGATAAGTGGTACTGGCACACTGTGTTACTCATAATTAGCCAAGACATAGAAACCAATGGTACTTGTGCAGCTAATGGTAATTTGGTTGCTCATGATCACTCAGTCCTTTGAGAATACCTTCAGAGAGCCTTGTCTTGCTGGTAGTTTGGGTTGTAATTCAGAGGCTGCTTCTAATAATGTTCTGTCTGTTGGCAAAACTTTGAATATGAGTATGCAGCTGTTAATTTGATTTGGTTGGTTTCTCAAAGGGTGTGAACTAAAGCTGAACTTACTATTACCCATCAGTGGCTAAAACAAGCACTTCACCACAAATAGATGAGCTCCATTTGAGTACATTTTAAGGATTTCCTTTGTGTATTCAGAGAGGACAGGCAAATTATTTCAAAATTAAATGTGTAGAATGACCCAATTTATTGCAGCTTAAGTAACTGTGGAATACATCTTTGGGAAGTCCCAGATCCATAGAAAAATACATTACCTGCAAGACTGTAAGAATGCTGAGTGGCTGGTTACTTTTCCTATGCTAGGCTAATTCCAGGGAAATCATAGAATCAGTCGGGGTTGGAAAGAACCACAAGGAGCAGTCAGTTCCAACCCACCTGCCATGGGCAGAGACACCCTACCCTAGAGCAGGCTGCCCACAGCCTCAGCCAGCCTGGCCTTAAGCACCTCCAGGCATGGGGCCTCAACCACCTCCCTGGGCAACCCATTCCAGGCTCTGACCACTCATGCTCAAGAACTTCCTCCTCACACACAGTCTGAATCCACCCACCTCCAGCATTGCTCCTAATCCTGTGTACTCTTTGATAGCCTAAAAAGTCCCTCTCCAGCTTTTTTGTAGGCCCCCTTCAGATACTGGAAAGCCACAAGAAGGTCACCTCAGAGCCTCCTCTTCTCCAGCCTGAACAGCCCCAACTCTTTCAGTCTGTCCTCATAGGAGAGCTGCTTCAGCCCTCTGAGCATCCTCATGGCCCTTCTCTGAACATGGTCCTGCATCTCCACATTGCTCTTGTAATGGGGGCTCCAGAACTGGATACAGAAATTCAGGTGGGGTCTCAGCAGAGCGGTGTAGAGGGGGAGAATTACCTACCTTGCCAATGCTGGTCACACTTCTCCTGATGCAGCCCAAAATCTGGTTGGCCTACTGGTGGCTCATGTTGAGCTTCTTGTCCACCAACACCCCCAAGTCTTTCTCCTCAGGGCTGCTTTCCAGCCAGTCATTGCCCAGCCTGAATTTTTGCTTGGGATTGCCTCGACCCAGATGCAAGACCTTGTACTTGGTCTTATTGAACTTTGTGAGGTTGCCTTGTGCCCACCTCTCTAGCCTCTGGATGGCATCCCTTCCCTCTTGTCAGGTAAATGAGTGTAGCTCACTTGAGTTCTTTCTGTAGTATAACACAGCCTCATCTGCCTCTGGTCACACAAAAGAGATGAGGAGGCTCAGGGGTGACATCATTGCTGTCTACAACTACCTGAAGGGAGGCTGTAGCCAGGTGGGGTTGGGCTCTTCTCCCACAGAACCAGAAAGATGACATGGTCTTAAGTTGTGCCAGGGGAGGTCTAGGCTGGATTTAGGAGGAAGTTATTCACAGAGAGAGTGATTGGCATTGGAATGGGCTGCCCAGGAAGGTGGTGGAGTCACTGTTCCTGGAGGTGTTCAAGAAAAGAGTGGATGAGGCACTTAGTGCCATGGTCTAGTTGATTGGACAGGGCTGGGTGCTAGGTTGGTCTGGATGATCTTGAAGGTCTCCCAACCTGGTTGATTCTATGAAAAAGTCAGTGACAGGGCATGAAAGTAAATCTGTAGCTTGGTCACTCTGCAGCATTGTAGCCACTGAAAGAGAAACCAGAAAAAAACCCCAAAACAGCAGAGTAGAGAAAAAAGGAACTTCTTCCTTAGTTATCTCCTCAACTTAAATTTTTATGTCTTTTTATATTTTGAAGTCCTTGCAAAAAATTTTCTTTGTAGTATAGTTATCTTCAACACAGAATAATCTGATATCCCACTTTTCTGCAAGTCAGAAGGCTTCATGCACTGCATTCACATCTAGCAGTTGTTAGAATGACTTTATCAGTTGCCAATATTTGTTCCTTCAATATACAACAGAAGGTAATCTTAGCTCGGAGTTTAAAATATTTTCCATAGAAGTTAATGCCTGAAATACATGAAATAAAGTTCAATGTAATTAATATAGTAAAAGTCTCAGTCACCAAAAGGAAATTGCAGGATGTGGGTGTCATGCTGCTACCTGTTGCCTAGCAATATTGCATATGTGTGGCACAAGATTGATAGATATCACCCACTCAGATCGCTGGATTCAGACCTTCGCTGCCGAGTTGTCAGCGGGGAAAAACTGCCAAGAATCAGGGAGAGAAATAACAGATGGAAAGAGAACCATCACTCAGTAGCTTCATTGCAATGTCCAGCACCATACTGCCCAAAAGACAGGGGGTGCTAAATTTTATTGATTCTGTCTTTCCAAAGATTCATAGATACATGAAGATAAATTCAGGGAAACTTGCTCCCTAGCTAGGTGTATCTGGGTTGTGCAAGTAGAGGTAATGATACCCTGAAATTAAAATGGCACTTCAGTTTGATAATTTTCAGTGACTCACACTGCATTACCTTAAAGTAGGATGAACAGAAAATTCTCTAATATTATAGGTAATTATAATGTTATTATAGCATTCCTCATAGCAAATGCTGAAGTTAAGATGCAACATGGCATTTTAAGCAACTCATACCTTCTCAAAATACACCTTTTGCTAAAATCTTGCATGATCCATTTGGCTTCCAAGTCAGCTTTTTCTGAGATCTTTCTATGGAATTAGTTCTGCCATTATGGAACTGAGATGAGGAGCCTCCCTATGTTCTATTTTAAGTTCTGGACTTGGCATAATTAGAAAAGAAAAAAGACTAAAGATAGAAGCCTCAGACCTGACAGGTTTTGTAGGTCTCATTAGAGGAGGAAAAATAATCTTTGCTTGAAGAAAATAGTTTAAAAATAATGGCACACAACACAATTTCCTGCATGTGCCTAAGGACAGTCTGAAGGCAGTTTTTTTCAGGCCAAGGTGGCTTTAACTACTGTTTGTATAAGAAGGCATGGTCTTAACTGTTTAAAATTGTTACACTTGAGGAAAGCCTGATTTTATTATTTTTTTTGGCCCCATCCATTAATAAGGATTCATTAAAATAATGCAAAGCACCAGAAAAATCTAATTATGAAAAGGCCAAACAATCAGTCTAATAGAGCATGAACTGAACAGCCATCTGTTGAACGGTCCCATTTGCAAAGAATTCAACATCCATCTTAGTCAAGGAAAACAGAGGAGCTAACAGCACAAAAGCCAAGGAAGGCATGGCAAATAATGAATAAGACATGTAGAATAAACAGGAGTTAGTTTGTTGCAATGCCCATGAAGGGTGTGGACTACTTTACCTGAGAACACAACAGCAAGCCATTGATGGATGCTGAAGAGAATGAAGGTACCAGTCCAGACAAGCGAAATCCACTGGATGATATGGAGAGGGATGCTCTGGATGCAGCACATAAGGCTGCTGCCATCAGCACACTCCTCTGGAGCCCATGGTGTTAGAACTGCACCAGCTCCAGTGCTAAGCCTGGGCTCAGTGCCTCCGTGATATTACTGTACAAACATTCACTCTGAAGCTCATTTTAAGATGGAAACACTTCCCCAATGCCCTGCTCAGAAGAAGGCTTTTTGTGTTCACAAGGACTATCTTAATTAAATTCCAGTTTTGCTGACATTTGGTGCTCAAAGCACTTGGATAAGATTTTCAGAAGTATCGAATGACTTTACCAAGTATCAGTAAGCACTCTACTGCCTCCCAGTCAGTTCCTGAAACACCCACACAGCAGTTGCTGCTCACTACAGCCAGCTCCCGCACTGACTGTGGGACTTGGGGTCTCTTACATAGAGCTTAAGACCCAAGCAAGCTAGGTGCATTATTAAGCTATTTAGCACTTAACAGCAAATGGTAAAAGGAGAGATTTGGGGCTGCTTCAAGGTTGAGCACCTGAACCAGCTGGTGAAGGGGATTGGCAGCTCTCTGCGTGAGGTTCAGAAACAGCTCTGCTACTGCAGGTAGATACTTAGTGATTTTTGGAAGAAATGAGTAGCTATCTTGTTAGTTCCTTTTAAAATGCAACAGGAGGAAGGAGCTGTAGAGTTACTCGGTTTACATAATTCTCCAGAGGTAGAGCAGCTGAAAAATAAAACATTTCAGTTGTTTGTGTGTGTCTTGAGTGGTGCAAAATTGCACCTCTGAGTGTGTGTTTTAGCTGCAAGGGAAAATGAGGAGGCTCTGCCCTTTTTGGTGTGACGCACAAGCTTTGTGGCAGGGAGTGAAAACTCATGGGTTTGCTATAGAGACCACATAGGAAAGATCTAGGAAGAGGACTCGTGGTGTTCGCTGTCCTATTTTTAGCTAATACTGGTGTGATGCAAAATGTTTGCAACAGCCTCGAGAGTGGTTCTAGAAACAATAAAGCACAGAAGTAAAAAAAGAATGCAGCTTGGGGCTCTAATGAGAGGATTCTGCTGACTGCTCTGTACTGTTTCTTGACCTCAACATGATATTTGTCATCTTTTATCATTAATATGCGTCTTTCTGGCAGCTGGTGATGCAGAATGATGGCTTGCTTCCATGTGGCAAAGGAGGAAGGCAGGAAGCTTAGTCTTCTTCCCACAGAACTGTGGGCATCCTGTGAAAGGCTTGTGTGTCATTGTTTGTGATGTTCTGGATGCATGTGTGCTGTTATTTGTGATGTTCTTGTGGGTCTTGTAGTATGACTTGGCTGAATTCTAGTTTGGCATTTATACTCTACTCAAATGTTGTGATAACATTTACTTTTCAAAGACCTGAAGTAAGGTAATGGACCAGCCTATTTAAAGGTATGCACCTTTCTAGGTTGAAGAATGTAACAGTCTAGCTCTGTTCTGACTATAAGAAGTCTTTTCTCAACTAGGAGAGTGGAAAGGTGCCAATGGCAAGCCTATTATTTAGCAGGCAGGAGGTAACCTTAGAGTAAACAGCTGTCAACTTCACAGTCTGGCTGAATTTTAATGTCTCAAAGACTGAAGAGTTAGGGTTTTGCCCAAGCCGTTGGGGTCTGGGCTGAATTATTGAGGGCTACGTTGAAGCTCTCACGATAGGCCCATATGACTTGTCGACATAAATTCCTTGAACATGCCATTAAAATGTCAGTTCTTAACTTAGAGCTAGAAACCACTTCAGCACAGTTCAACTCTCTAATCTGGTATAAACCAATCAAAACAGAATAAAAGGGATATTGTGTGGTTGGAGGCACCATCACTTTAATCATATGCATATGGTAATAACACAAACCCCATGAGGAGAGGCTGAGGGTGCTGGAGTTGTTTAGCCTGCAGAAGAGGAGGCTCAGAGGTGACCTTATTGCTGTCTATAGCTACCTGAAGGGAGGCTGTAGCCAGATGAGGGTTGGTCTCTTCTCCCAGACAACCAGCAACAGACCAAGGGGGGGACAGTCTCAAGTTGTGCTGGGGGAAGTATAGGCTGGATGTTAGGAGGAAGATTTTGCCAGAGAGAATGATTGGCATTGGAATGGGCTGCCCGGGGAGGTGGTGGAGTCACTATCTCTGGAGGTGTTGAAGCAAAGCCTGGATAAGGCACTTAGTGCCATGGTCTAGTTGACTGGCTAGGGCTGGGTGCTAGGTTGGACTGGATGATCTTGGAGGTCTCTTCCAACCTGCTTGATTCTATGATATGAATGCCATTGCTTCCTGTCCTTTGGGTAGGTCTTGTTCTGCATTTACTGGAGAGTGAAGGTTAACCCAGATAAAACAGCATTATTTACCAGAAAACTTAGAGAATCTGGCCTTCTAATTTTAGTTCAGTGTGTCAGTGCCAATTCTTTGTTTCATTCCTGGATGTTGATCAGAATATAAAAAGGATTCCTAGACATTAAAAATATGGACAACCACTTTAAGTCCCTCCATCTTAAGATCAATATTTGCTGTGACTGCTAGCGTTCTCAGAACATTGATGGCAATTGGAAAGCAGAGAGGACTGTAACTTTCAAGTTAGGCCAGTGGCAAGAACAACTGGCAATCACAGCTTCAAAAAGAACAGAAAAAACAGTCCCTACCACTTGGGGAAGACTGTGCTGAAGCAGTGATTTATGATCGTTTCTTAAGTATAAAGAAAGACCATTTAAATTTGTACTGTAGTTCTGTACTAAGGCAGGTACTTTGGGTTGCTGCTGTGGACCAGGCACGTGCACTTACCTACCTGTTAGTGACAGCAGACTATTAAAGCAGTAATTTAACAGGGGATTCTGGAGCAAAGAGTGTTGGGATGAATATTGATACCTTAATGAAGGATCAAGCTGTTGTAATGGATCTTAGTGGTGATGTGCAGAGCTAGAGTTCTGATGAGAAGAAAGTTCCAGACTTTCAGTGAGAATCTACAAATTACAGGTGAGTAGCTACATGTAGTTTGGGAATCAGGCATGTTTGCCTACACCTGGTGTGCCTCATGAATATACACCTGCACAGTGCTGGTATTTTTCTTACAGATTCAAGTAAGGCTGTGCATTTTCTAACATTGTCACCATACACCAAAGTACTGTCTGTTACAGCAGGGGAGGGCAAATATGCTCTACTGGTGTTTTAAGCTGTAATCTTCATAGTATTCTGTTACTCCTAATCCATAGCCAGAGCTACTGCAGCACTTCTCAAAACAAACAAACAAAAGCACTATACCGCTGATGAGTGTATCTTCAAAATGGATGTTGCTTGGAAGATAAACTTGTACCCTGCAGAGAAGATAAAATGTAGATTTACTGAAGCAAACAACAACAAAAAGCTGTATATTGGATTTTGAGTCCTCCTTATATTTTAGGGCCTGTAAAATCAGGATCGTTGCCCTTTATATTGCAAGTCAAGCAGGAACAAGCGTTGAAAGTTTTCTTGATCACCCATCTTTCGTGCCCCCTCTATTCAAGCATATACCAAATTCCAGAGCAATTTGAAGATAAATATCATATTTCTTTACTAAAATCAAAGCAGAGAGAGAAAATTGCTCCTAATAACTTATCAGTAACAGTTTTCTTTTGATCCCAATAGAAGTTCATTTTCTTGAAGTCTCACTGAAGGCGTGGAGGCACTTTCAGTACATTCAAGTTTATTTCCAAAGTCTTGTGCTTCTTCACTTAGGACTGGATTTATTGCCTCTGCAAAAATGAAGGTAAAGCAGGCTTTATGCTGAAAGAAAAAGTGAAGCAGGAGGATGGGGTAGTGGTGTCCATAGAAGGAATACAGAGTAACTCCCCTGTATCCACTCCTCAGTCCCCTGGCTGAGAGCAGAAGATAATTGTGGCTGCCTTCCCATATATTAAAGTACAGCACTGCTGCTTTCAAGAAATTATTTGCACTCCATGTGTCTGTTTCTTTCCCAGCTGCATCCACTTTCCCCACTGTGCTGCCCTGTGTGGAGCCATGATAAACTTCGGTGGTGTGGGGAGTTTGCTGTTTTAAACTGGATGTATTAAACACATCAGAGCCCATGCACAACATTGGTAGTTCAGATATTGAGAGCTGAGCTTGCTTATTGCCATGGTAATCACTATTAAAAATATTTTTAGCTTGTACTAAAGGTACAGAAAAGAAGGAAAAGCAAAAGGCATTTGAAATGTGATGTACAAAGACTTTAATTTTAAAAACCCTCCCATATCCCTTCAGGGAGGGGACCTTTTGTAGGGAAACTCTGGGTTTAACAATCTTGGGTGATTAGACTTGATACTAAATGTCTGCTTAGGGACCACACAAAGGTAGACGCATCTAGGCTAATAGTGGTGCTGTTCATAGTCTGATCTTGGTTTTATGAAACAACTGATCATTGTGATGGCCTGAGCATCAGGCAGTATCTCTGCCTAGGATAACTTTCTTGGCTTCTTGCCATCTTGTCCTCTCTCTAACATACAGAAGTTAGCAATAGGTGTTTTAACTCATTGCAGTGCCATGGGCTTCAATGAATAGATCTTTATAGAGAAATCTAACAGTATCAATATTTTTGCTGTTGGGTATTGCACTTTCTCATTCATTATGGATAAAATAAAGATGACTCCCCACAAAATATGAAGTAAAATGTAAAAATAATAGGAAAAAAAAAGTTCCTGCATTCTTTATTACAGTATCTGTGAATGCTACTAAGAAGCATGACAAAGGAGAAACCTCATATTAAGGATGTCATAGGAGATAGTGAATAAAAGCAGGTAATTACTATGTCTAATGACCTTTTCACTAAAGCACAATGAACTCCTATCACGCTCTGTTGCTTTTGCTAGGATGTGTGATCTTCATGCATATGGATGCACAGAAAAACTTCCCTGATATTCTAATTCAGTAATATAAGTCATGAATGTGCTTTGCAGGTACTTTCCCCCCCCCACATGTTAGAATGTGAAGTTTGAGAAACAAATGGCTTAGGTCTGTAATGCTCAGACTGTGGTCAGGCTTTGGAATTTGTGGCATTTCTATATCATCTGCCATGAAAACCATGAGAATTGATGGATTCTAAAATAAACTGTCAAGAAGGCATTGATGATAGAAGTAGATCAACAGGGGCATTTGTACCGATGCAATTCTCTGTTGTAGTGAGGAAACATGTGAAACAGTGACAGGTGCAGCGTCTGCACAGTTGGACTGTTTGTAATGTGACACCCAGGAATATCCCTCAGCTTGTTCAACAACAAAAAGTGTTTCAATAAAAGTAGCATTCAAAAGAAGATAAAGATATCCTTCATTAGTTTTCAGACAGTAAGCTGCACTGCTGAAATGCTCAATTATAAAATGAGTAGTTCAATTTTTGCCTTATTGTGTTTAGGAACAGCCTGGAGAGTCTAGAGTTCTGTGACAGAAAATCAAAAGTATTGAGGGCTTTAGCACTCGGGTTTAGGGTAAATGACAGTGTCTTGTCTGCAATGTGGAAAAGTCTGATTAGGAGACACCAGACCCTGACAAAAAATATTTGAGTGTGCACTTGTACAGAACTACTCAAATGGCTCTGACTGGAACAGTTTCCTTTGCCGTCGGGTCTGAAGTAACTGGAAACAATACAGGTTGAGGCAAAAATTTTGAGCAACTTTAGTTTCCACTTAAATTAATGACCATGTGTTTGGGCTAAGCAGCTTGACCGTGACTCAAGCGCGTGGATGAGTTTCTTAACCCCATGAGTGTGTGGTTCCTTCGTTCTGGCTAGCGCCGTAGTCGTGCTGGAATACGCAGTGACAGCACAATTCTTTTCATTTAGAGTCTGACTGCCGTAGCTTAGAGTGGGGATTTCTCACCTCCTTGGAATGTACATGTTAGCTTTTGATTCTTGCATCATGCAGTGAGAACCTGCAGCCCCTCAACACAAGCCATTTTGTGGTAAATGTAGAAGTGCAGCATCTCCTGTTCTAAATACTTGAAACCAAATGGGTACCATTCTCAGTATTTATATTGAAACTGAGAAGGTACCAAGTATCTTGGCTTAATGTTTCCCCTTTAGCCCCCTGTGTTGCTATCTATAAAGATTCTATATAAGGTGATGATTTCTGGACAAAAGAATGAACTGAGTTAATAATCTGAACGGTGAGGTAAAGAGTAGTTTAGTCGTAGCTAGTGTGAAAGCCCTGTTGTTCCTTTCACAAATGTATTGACTTCAGGTATTGAACTGCCATAAATCTTCCTGCAAGAAATCTGTATGTAGACAAGCTGGAAAATCAAGTCTGCCCTGTTGTGACTGAGACAGAAAAAGGTCTGACTCTCAGAACTTCACTGGTCTGTAAAATAACTGAAACATTTGCCAGGAAGGAGAAAGTGGGATTCGATACACACATTTTAAAGAAGAATATTGGAGTTATATTTCCATTTAATTGAGACATTAATCCTAGAAAACTGGCTCCTACACCTAACCTGAAACCTTTATCGCATTCATCAACTTATTTTCTTGTACCATCAACTGAAAACATATCACAGCAAATCTATTTTCTTGTCCAAAATAGGACCAATTTCAAGAGAAAACACTGCATTGAAGAGAAATCTGATGGGGGGTGGGGGGGAAAAAGAAAAACCACTAACCACAACAGCTAAATAAAATGACTGCCTCTAACTAATAAACTGGGAAGCTAAGTACTGTGTTTGACAATAATATAGGAACCATGATTTGGCTCACAAACCTCTCAAGAAGTAGTAAAAACTGTTATGTGTTGTCTTGATGAGAAGCTGGGCATCTTGTTGACCTCATCATTCTGAGATGTTTCTTTTTTTGCTGGATATTCAGAGCACACAGCACTTGCACTGAAATCTCTTGTTCTGATTGCTGAAGTGTTATATAGTTATTTTCTTGGACAATTGAAACTATGCTGAAACCAAGGTATAGATCCCAACTGTGCAATTGTAACAAATCTGGGGGAAACACTGCAAATACTGGAGGCAGCAGTTGAGCAGTGGTCAGTTGCCCTTTTGCTAGTCCTCCAAAGGTGTGAGAGCCAAATGACTCTTGTCTCAAAATGATGCGTGACATACCTGAACCATGGCTTTCAACTTTACTAGCTCTGGAGGAGAGCTGCTGGCTTGGCAGAACGGCTTAGCAATGAAAAGAGGTCGTTTCAGCAGAAGTGGGAATTCTCTCCTTCCTTGGTTGAAAACCATAGTGGCAGCGCCACAGAAAGGCCACTGGCAGACATTGCAGTGAAGCGCTCACCTCTGGGCACACCTGTCCTTGTGTTTTGGAGAGACCACCTTCCCCCACCAAAAGGGTGTAAAAGGACCACGACTTCTGGGGTCCACATGTTTCATTTTACAATAGAAGACCCTACTGGCATGTACACCTGCTGCTGAAGGACTTGGACTCTGGATCCAAGGAATGGTGAAGGGTTGGGGTTTTTTCCTGTTTTCTTAATTCTTTCTCTCTCTCTCCCTCCTTTTTTCTTGCCATTTCCCCTATGCTCTGGTCCATTACTGAGAGTTCTCACTGAGTCTAATAAATCTCATCAGCTGTTTAGTGTTGGTTTGCTTTACTCCAAAAAAAATTTTGAATCTTAGCATGACCTCTCCTGTTGACCTGGGATGCTGGGTTGTCACAACAGGTAATCTCTAAGTGGCTGTTATGAACTATCTCTCATTTAAGCAGTGGTTTGTTCACTGACCAGTAGGATTGTGACTAGAACATGCCATTGGACTAGCAGGTTCCATTTGATGTCTGCAAGCTTAGATTTCTAGTTGCAAGGTAATTCTTTTGTAGAAGGAATATTTTTACAGGCACAAGCTTTTCTCATAAAGCCAGGTCCAGAGGACATAGATGTTGACAAGCCAATTATGGCAGTTACTGGATTTTAGCCATGAGAGTTAGAGGTTTGAGTGCTCTGGGCAGAGTTTTAGCTTATGAACTTTAAGGATGTTGCCAGTTAACAATGCTGTGCAATAGCCCCCTGAGGTTGGTGGGGCTGGCAGGAGTGTCAGCTGAGGAAGTACCTGGTGGTGCTGGAGACAAAACAGGCTCTTTCTCTGCCTTCTAATGAATCACACAATTTTGCTTGGCACGTGGCTTACCTCTGATCCAGCCAGTTCCCCGTGGTCTTTGTCCAACTCTCAACTCCTCTCTTTCTTTCCTATGACTTTGATTCTCCTTTATAAATTCTCGTAGGCAAAGAGTGGATTTCTTTCCTGTCCATGTAATGCTAGATACTGAAAGTTATTGAGGCACCTATAATTGAAGAGATTAAATATGTTTATGATTGTGGCACTTAGATTTTTTTCAAGCTCTTTCAAATTTGGAGGATTACTTGCATTTAGTAAAATCTGTTCTGTCTGCTTTCCAGGAAGAGACATCTGCTTTGATTTTACTGTTAGTTGAGGTCATTTAATCTACATTAAACTATACGTGCATTTACTTAATTTACATGCTGTGAAGTGCTCCAGGCTTCCAGGACCAAATCTTTAGCTGATAGACACCTGGGAAATTTTCTTTGTATTTCAGTGTCAATTTATATTAGCAGAGGGTTTGGTCTTTAATTTCATTTGTAATGGTATCTCTGATCTGAATCCAGAGGTCCATAAATGACATTCATGGGTGGGGGCAGGGCATCTAAAGATATTAGAGTCATCCTTTCCTGACTTTATCTTGTTATGCAAAAGTATTTCACTAAGCATATCTCTAAATGTGCATGGGAAAGTTGAGCAGTGCAGAGAATCTATAGTGGAAAGGCAGTTGTGTACTTTCAAGCAGAATTGATGACTAGTTACGGGTAGGCAGAATTACCAACTCTGGAGAACACAGATGTTAACTGGCATAATGCCCTTCTGATGCAAATAAATACATTAGATGCTATAAAAGATTTTAAAACAGGAGCACACATCCTGGCAGGAAATATATTTGCTGGATTTGTGCTATTCATTTTGTTTTATAGAATTGCTGTGAAATTGGAAATGACTATTTGAGGAGCTCCTAAATGCACCAGTGGAACAAGACCTTAAATTCATTTTATTTCTGATGTTTTAAAGGGGGAAAAAAGAAAAGCTTTATTTGTGCATAGACATTTCACTTTCCTTACCCAAAGGGTCTGGGCTACACACCTGGTAGACTAAGTAATGATATTATCATAGGGTGATGAAAGGCTGGACAACTGTTAGTGTGTCTGGAGCACTACAGAGGGGAACTTTGCACTCAGAAGCTGTGATATTTGTATTCTCCCTCCATCATTAATATTCTTTAGGATCCAAGTCTCACTGTTATCTCTACAAACTTTTCACAACCTGCCACTATCTTCAAACACTTCCTTTTATTCCTATGTGATTATTTGAATTTCTTCCAAGTAAAACCTAACAGAATATAATGTGACCTGTCTCCTCCTGCAGCTCTGCCCCTGCTGCCTGTCAAAGAAATACAAGAGGTCTGTTTTTACCTGTTATAACTAGAGGGACACAAGCATCTGTTTAGTGCAACAGGTTTTAAAAGTCCAAAACCTGTTGACAAGCCCAGGAGGTGTTGCCAGGGTAGCTTAAGGCAATGCTACACCTTGCTGTTTGCACTGGATGTTCATTATAAATCCCTTGTATTAAGAAGTAGAAGGAACCTGCACCTCAGCTGCTCACCTCAGTACCAGGATATTACAGCAAGCCCAAACAGTGAGAACTTGAACGTTGCTAGTGGAGGTGGACACTGGTCTGATTTGTTAAAACGTTCCCTGTCTTTGAGTCTTCTTATTACTTCATGGTGTATATTAGTGAGAGTACGGTGAAGGGCAGGAGGGAAGTGTGAAACATGAGCCTTAGGTTTTTCCCCCTCTCTCCTAGGTGGCTGTCACATTCCATAGCAGCTGCTTTTATATCTTGCAGTCTGTTGTTTGTTTTTTTTTCCCCAAGACATGTCCTCTTTAACTTCCTGATCTCATTTTTCAAGCATTTTGAAGCATTTTACCACCTTCCTTTGTCCCTCCTGTTTTCCCTGATGTCAAGATAGGGTTTTTTTCCCCTCTTGTTCTGTACTGTTGCTTTATGAAGCCTTTGTCTCTATACTGTTCTCTCCTTTGCATGCTATTGTGAGTTCCCTTTACTAATGTCTGCATTTCTGCATCACATCAATCTTTCCACCTGACAGATGCATCCTCTAAAATAACCTCTGCATGATGCATACACCCTGAAAATAAACATTTATTTCAGTGTTAGGTGCGTCATACCTGCAAATAACCTCCTTTATCTAGACATGCTTATTTTCATGCCTATTGTATAAATACCAGTATCTGGGTATGCTCTACAGTGCCATCTGCCACTTGCTCTTGTATTATGCATAATTTAATGCAGCCCTATGTTACTCCAATTTTTTTCTATTGCTGAGTTCATACACAGCTACTTACTTTGACAAGGATACAAGTGTGTTATGAAGATTACAGAAATTATTACTCTGAGGTTTAAAGTGGTGCTTTTAGGATAGAGAATGTTAAAACAGACAAGGTATCTTGACGCTTGCAGTGTTGTGGGTTTGGGTTTTTTCATGCTTCTTTTGAATCTTCTCAATAACTGAAATAGCTAAGGGTGAAATGAAAGAACTGTGTGAAAATACATGAAAGTATAGTCCACCTGCTCACTATTTTTTTTTTTTTTCAGTTGTCCCCAAGCCAGAGAAAGCTCACTTTGTATATTCAGGTGAATTAACCTGTAAGTCACTGGATTGATGGAGTGGTTTTGTGGACCACTGTCATTGATGGGATACTGAAATGATTATATTTGATCAGACAGTTAGTGTCTTGGTTCTTGAAGAAAACAATGTATGCAGTGAAGAGATGCAACAAGTCCTGCATAATCTGTTATGTAACCAGCATTAGTCTCTCATGACTCCATGGGTTAGTTGAACTTTTGAAGCCTCAGATTACTTTTACCATCACATTCCAGGATATGTTTGGGTATTTCTTTTAATTCCAGATTTTTATAATTATTCTATATTAACACTTTGGGGGTAGAAAAACCAACCAAGCAAGCAACCAAAGCACCAAGCCAACAAACCAAGACCCCCAAACAAGCAAACAGGAATGTGCAACAGCTAGAACTTGGTGCCTGTTTTTACAAAAGCAGTCAGTGTCACAAGTCTGGCCTCCACTCCTGCTTTGCTTCAATTACTATATGTCCTTCCTCTGGGATATCACCTCTCTTTGCTAAGTTCCCACAGAAAATTGTTAGAGGTTGGGAGGTAGCCCCTGAAGACTAAAAAGATAAATTAAATCAATTCCTGATGACTTGAATGCTTCTTAAGTACTCTTTTACTTCTCTGTGGGTTGTGGCCTTGTGGTCCAAGGGCATATCTAAAAGATCATCAGCAAGGGCAGGACTGCTGTAAGCGACAGCAGAGCTCTGTGTCCTCCTGAGACATGCCACCCTCTGAGCTCACCAGCTGGCCCTTTGGAACGTGGGCAATTGGGCTTTTCAGCAATCCTTCTGCAGAGCTGCCCAACATCAATTCTGAAACAATTTGTGCTTGATCTCTGGTACTGTTTTGTATTTAGAATAAAGCATTTCTCATTACCCCCATTTTTCAATCAGAAATCCATTTTTGGTCAAAGAGATTTTACAGGAATTTGAGAATGTTAGTTCTAATAATAATAATGAGGGGGAAAGGAACCAAGTATTTTGTTAGAGCAGTGGTCAAGAACTACTTCTGTCTCTGAGACACAAAGAACTGCTTGCATGCAAACTCCCACTGTATTCTGTGGGACTAGGGAGTAAGAGGTCAGTATTCCTGCCCTCACTGACCTCAGTAAAGCTTGCACTTCTTGAGACTCTGTTAGTAGGTATGAATCTAAAAATGACTTTAGCAAATTCAGTGCCAGCTAAGCAGTAGGTGAGTTTGGCTTATTTCAGGCTCCTGATCTTATTAAGGAGAAGCTGTATATATTGAGCAGAATTTTCAGACCAGAGCATAGTAACTCTGAATATTAAGGCAATTTACAGTTAGCTCTGCTGTTACTGTCTTAAATTTCTTCTTTCTTCTGTGGCCTGGAGCCCTCAGTTGCTGTTCACACTGTGGTGGATTTTGTGTACAACTTGAAGCGTCCAGAAAGAAAAGTTACAGTTGATATGTAAAATTAAATGAATGTACATCTAAGGTGACTTGGTTCAGCTGTTTGATGGGGACAGTTCTCAGGGAACCTGATTTACAGAATCATAAAGTGGCTTAGGTTGGACCTTAGAGATCGTCTACTCCAACCTCCCTGCCGTGGGCAGAAACATCTCTCAGCTAGACTTGGCTGCTCAAGTCCTCATCCATTTTGACTTTGAACACCCTCAGGGAGGAAACATCCACAACCTCCCTGGGCAGCCAGTTCCACCATCCTCTTACTGAAGAACTTCTTAGAATCATGATGTTCTTCCTAAGATCCAGACTAAAGCCTACTTTGCCTGAATGAATGAAACCATTCTTTCTTGTCCTGTCTCTAGACACCCTTATGAAAGGTCCTTTACGAAAAGCCTTCCTGTAGGATCCCTTCAGATACTGGAAGGCAGCTCTAAGGTCCCTCTGCAGTCTTTTCTAGGCTGAACAACCCCAGCTCCCTCAGCCTGTCCTGTTGCAGAGGTGTTCCAGCACTTGAATCATCTTTGTGGCCTTGGTCTGGACTCCAGCACCTCTGTGTCCTTCTTATGTGGGATAAGGTATGGATACAATATGGAACAGTAACAACTATAACTTAATTGGAACAATGTTAGAATAAAGGCAGGTAAAGCAAAATAGCTTAATGGTGGCTACATGGGTGCTGAATTCATCTGTCCCACTCTATGCTTAAGTGTGATACAAGGGACAAGAGGGGCCAAATGTGTGGTTTCTCAAGAAATAAAGCCCCCTGCTTTCATAAACTTGGCCATGAATTAGCATCTTTTAAGACTTTCCCTTACTCTGTGCAATGTTAATGAAAGCTGTTTAAGTGGCACAAGGCTTTGTATCAGTTTAGTAGTATCAGAAATTACACATAAAAATAAGAACCTGGAATCTAATTTTCCTTATTGTTTTAACCTCCCCGTTTTCTTTCTGAGTTTTTCACTTGAAACTAAATTGAATCTAGTCCCAAAAGGCAAAACACAAAGATCATAGGCACAAGGATTGTTAATGGGCTGTGTTGGAATTTCCTTCAGTAAAATTTCCTTTACAGGTCCATGATGTTATTAATTGCTGAGTTCTTGTGGCACCTCTTCAATCTCATTGCACTTCATATAGTACAGGAAAAGAAAACTAGAGCAAGATTTCCAGCTTATTTCTGTGTTTTGCTGACCCTCTCTCATTCTCTAGGGGCTGTTACTTAAGTAGAAAGAACTTGAATTTTGTGTTCAATAACTAGGATAAAGGTGTTGGGCTATGGCATTTAGTACCATGTTCCTGCTGGTCTTTTGCCTGACAGAGGAGGAATGTCTATGGCATTTAGTACCGTGTTCCTGCTGGTCTTTTGCCTGACAGAGGAGGAATGTCTATGGCATTTAGTACCGTGTTCCTGCTGGTCTTTTGCCTGACAGAGGAGGAATGTCTATGGCATTTAGTACCGTGTTCCTGCTGGTCTTCTGCCTGACAGAGGAGGAATGTTGGTCATACCAACATGTTTTGCAGAATCAAAGCCAGACTGTCTCCAAATTTTTCCAATAATTATGAGTATTTACAAATCTCAAAAAATTGGAGTTTAGTCTGATTTTGATAATTGGCTTAATTAGAGGTGGCAGCCTGCTTTCTACAAGGGAATGAATCTTGTTTTACTTAAAATAGAAAGAAATTTATTCTTCTCCTGCTGGTTTTGGTAGGGTGCTTGACTACTCTATAACTGTTGTGGGAAAATATTTTGCTTCAGTTCTATTTTTATCTCCTGTTTGTTTATTTTTAATTACTACTTCAGAACCCTGGGATTTGCTATCGATCTTCATCTGCCTACACAATTATCCTCAGCTTGCTGAAGGGTTTGTTTGTTTTTTATAGTTATATGTGATCTTCTCACGTTTTCATGTGTGTTTATCTCAGTACTTGTAACAGGAGGATTCTGCTTTACTTGAAAGGTGGGTTAATATTCCTGGTGTGATGAAAGGTGGGTTGATATTCCTGGTGTGATGAGGGTGTGACACAAAGGGAAGACGTCTGAATGCTGCTGTCTTGGGGTGATCGTCTTTGTAACAACATCTCAGGGGAATGCGCACCATGGAATGAGGTGTTTCTGCCCCAAGGTTACCTAGGGAACACTGTAACAAAGTGTAGGAGGTTAATGTCTCTAAGTGTTTTAAATGCACTGAAGTTCTTTGCAAAGTGACTCCCACCATCTTGAGAAATATATCTTAAATTCCTGACAAATCAATCTGCAACTTCACTGGAAGAGACACTTTGTGCTTCAATTGCTGTTTAGCACTGGATTGGAGGGTCTGTTCTCCATGAAGGTTTTGCAGTACCATTAAAACATTAATTCTGCCATTTTGTTTTAATTAAGTCTTATCTTTGTGTAGACCTGTACAATTCAACAAATAGAACCTGCATTTCTGTCCAAGAATTTCTTTTTTCTCTGTCTCCAAAGGAATTACTTTTTGTGTACAAGCAAAGGAGAAAATAATTTTCTGTTGCAGTTAAAATAATATTGACAGCAAAACTCCAACCTTTTCTTCAGCTCTGAATATGTTTGGATAGCTGTGAAAGATTTTGGATATGTTATTCTGAACTTTTAAATGCATACTGTACAAAATTGGCTGGAGTGTGAACTGTAGATTGTACTGTTTGAGCCGCCTGAGGAGACCCCTGCACCCAGGTGGGTCTCCCTGATAGTGCCGTGCTACTGGAGTTCATGTTTGCTCATGTATTTACTGGAAGGAGCTGTTGGCTGTGAATGTTGGCTTTTGCACATTATATACTAAAAAATAGTAACTTCTGGGTTGTGATGAGTCTGAAAGCTGCTATGAATGTCTCGCACTTTACAGGCTGAATGATTTCTAAGTAAAGGGTCTGAAGAGAAAGATTGATCATTGATTCATCCAGTAAAATTCCAGAGAGAACTGTAATTATTAACAGTAGAGAAAAGCTACAAAAAGGAGGTAATTTTCCATGAAATTCAATGGGACAGTTGTCAGCTTACATAAATTGATGAGTTTATTTGCTTCAGCAGAGCCTGCTTACACAGTATGAGGACTGAGCCCCACCAGTTTTTGAAGCAGGTTCTACAGAACCTGTTTTATGTCAATTGCTTTCATTTTTATTCAGTTCAATATGACTAATTATTGCTGCTCCTTCTGTAAGAATGGACCAAGTGGTTGTCAGAGCCTTCTGCTGGAATGACTCATGAGAGAATGATGAGTAGAGACAGATCTTGCAACTTAACTAGTGAGGACCAAGGAAATTCGTTGACATGAGTGGTACCCACATGTGCTGGAAAGCTTAGGTCACTGTTAGGCTAATTCTGGACCTGTTTTTTGTGCCTCACTGTATTTCCATTGAACTACAGTTTCTCAGCAGGCTGTTAAAGGTCAGTGTGCTGTGCAATTAATCTAAATTACATGTGCATTTCAGAATATGCCACACTGCATCATTCCAACCATCATACAAACAATTACTGTAGTTCAGGGAGAGTTCACTTTGAAAGTTTCCTTTGGCCATAAGTGAAGAATCGTTAGTTTTTTAAGGGAAACAGTGGCATAAAACTTCTCTAGCTTATGAAGCCTGAAATAATTACAGCTCACCCTGTAAATCTGTTTTCCCTCATTCTCTGCAGTTCTTGGATTTCCTTCTGTTCCCCTGACTCAGGGCAAATATTCATTAGGAGAAGCATATACAGTTCTCCTAACTATATGGAGTGTAAACTGCTGAAGCTGATGGCTGGTGTAGCACTCCCACAGAGTTTATAGGGAAATTTGTAAAGGAAAGCCAACAGCTGACCATGCAACTTATCCAGGTTTTCATCCTAAACTAGGAAGAAAGATGTGGACAGTTTAACTGTCCCTCTTAATTCCCTTCAGTATGTTATTTGGGGTCAGATACTTTCTGCCCCATGTGTATACTACTTCAGTCTGTGCTGAAGGGGTGCAGAGCACTTGAAAAGTCATTTCCTCTGCCAGAGCAGGAGGCTCTGTGCATGAGGGGAGCGTTTGTATGGTCACCTCTTGGAGTGGCAGTGCTGGCAGGGAAGGAAAGGGTGATTTAAGTGTTCTCAGGCTTGTCCTTTAACAGTGCTGGTAGCTGAAGGAGTTTTAAACTAAGGCTGTTGTAATCTCCACTTGACAATGCAGCAGTGAACTTGAATACCACATCAGCATTTCTGGATGAGGATAGGTGCTTGAATTTTCCACTTTTTTTCCCCCCTCTCTCTTTTTGACCCCTACTTATATATATGTTCCCTTCAATTCAAAGGGAATTGAACTTCCCTTTCAATTAGACCTATTTCACAGATGGAAAAACCGAAGATGGAGAACCTGGTGCTACAAGGTGACTGCTACAGTCATGTTACAGCTGACTTTGCATTTGTAGAGACAACTTAAAGCAGATTTCATGCTGCTGCCACCTTAGTGACCAGCCCATGATAGATAATACCTGGCAAATGGGGCAATGGGCTGAGGTATGGGATGAATGGCACAGGGCATGTACCACAGGTGCTGAAACACATCTTCACAGCAGCCTGTGGTAACAGGGTCGTTGGATTGCCATTTGTTGCAAGACATGCAGAGGACGGAGTCTGAATTGTTCTTCTCAGCTCCCGTGCTGTGTTAATGGTGGTGAACAGCTGAACTCATGTATTGCTGTTGTAATTCCTTCTTCAGCAGAGTTTCCCCACTCCTTTACCACTATACTAGGTTTATTAGCAATTCATTGATGCCATTGCTTCTATCCAATGTCATACTTAAGGAGGAGGAACTGAGATGAATAGAAAAAGTTTGTTTCCTCTTTGGTTGGAGGCAGAGCACCCTTCCCATTTTGCCCCCAAGACACAAATCCTCAAAACTCCAGCAGTTAAAGTGCAACCCAGAGCACTAACGTTTGGATTTGGAAGCATTTTGTGTGCACAGATGGGGCACCACGAGGTGCAAAGCAGTGAAGAATGTTGTAAATTGTCAAGTCAGGTTAAATTAAAAAAGTTAAAAGGGGAAAGGAAACCAAGTAAAAGCGAGGGAAGTGAAAGAAGAGGCTCCAGATGTGGGTTGGATGGGATCTGACTGTGTTCCAATGTTTCTTCAAGGCAAGTGGGAAATTCAAGTGCACAGGAAATGTAGGGACAGGGTGTTTTGGAGGCACCTCCCACCCCCTGAGAACTGTCTGTTGGGGGGGATGTGGAAGCCTGTTCCACATGTCTCCTTCACGCCTGCATGGCGCTGATGTGACGGCTGGATGCTGGCTTGCCTCCCAGCTTCTGAAATGGGAAAGCAGGAAGGTAGAGAGGGAAGGGAGGGATGCTGCCAGGGCCCGTAGCCCATGCTGGTCTTTGTGGGGCTATGGCTGTCAGGGCTGGAATGATTCCCTTTTACTCCCCATGTGGGCCATCTTCCCCTATGTGGGGCCATTACATGGGGACTGAGCAGGTTCCAGACTGCCCCTGAAATGATAGGAGCTGAAGGCTCCCTGAATCATCTCTTGCTTTTTTCCATAGCTCTGTGTCCCAAATGAAGGTGTAATGCAATTGGCAGTCTGTCCCTCACATCTCATTTTAATACTGCAGTAATTCCATTTTAGACAAGCTGTGTACTTTGGTCTTCCTGAGGGATTTCAAACAAGCTTTTAATTTTCAGCAAAAATCTTTGCAGATCACCTTTAAGATCAGAGTCAGAGTTAATTTTTCTGGAGTCCCTGATGGAGACAAATGGGGAGGGGATCTGGAATTGTCTCGGAGATTTGAAGGGGACCTCTTTGTGTCCTGGTGCTTGACAATAGTGCATGGCACAAGCCATCGTGGAAAGCACAGCTCTACTCATCCAGCAAGTTAAGAATCTCTTAAAGAGGGTGGGGAAGGAGCAATGGGCCACGCTTAGAACATAGTTTTCCTCTTAAGCTAGGAAATGTCAGTGGACTTGTCTACTTTTGTGCTTGCAGTGATAAATGTGGAGGTTTCCCTTCCTTTTCTTGGTGTTGCATCTGTCTTCCATATTGGCACATTGTGCTTGCACAGGCTTGCCTCAGCTCTGGGCGTTATGTATAGTATCCTGTATTTGAAGCCATCCTATAGTTCTGCAGTGTGGATTGTGGCTCCAGGAAGAAGCCTGTACCCACATCCTCAGCCCCAACATCCATCTTAACAGCCAGTCTATTGTGTGATCTGGTGGAGTCTGGGGAGAGATGAGAAATGTAGATAGGGAATGAATTCCACAGCTATTGGAGGGATGTGACATTGGGATAAGATGACCAAACCACCTCCCAAAACAAGCCTGGAAGAAAATGTCAAAGATGTTTTGTTTGGTGATGTACAGGGGGAGAAAGAGACATTATAAACTTAAGTACTCTGATTCAGATAACAGAAGAGGCATGAATTATGTAGAGCAGAGGAGAGTTTAGGTTGGAAAAATGTGATTGCATTAAGAGCAGCAAAAATTTAGGCTGCATCTCATGAGAAAGCAGACTAATTGTGAAATCTTCTACTATGCTTAGATCTGGGCCCCTTGGGAAATAATGTAAAAGAGTTTTATGGGTATGCAGAAGCCCCTAGACAAAAGAGCAGTACATTAGGAACAGGTTAGGCATAACTGCAACCCCATTTCTGCACTGACAGGGAAGAACAAGCTAATTTGTCACTAATAACTTTGTGTGTATCTCTGTTTCTGTATGCTGAGGATGCTGAGATTGCTAATGAAGGATTTTTTTGTTGCTGTTACAGAGGGTACAAAGTGAGAATATATCTAATAGAAACAGGTCTAAAACAGTTCATTTTGCACAGGCTTCCCATCAGCCAGCAGATAGTAACAGCTGTTTGCCTCTGCTCTCATCTTAGGCTAGACTTGATGATCTTAAAGAGCTTTCCCAACTGAAACAAGGCTGTGGATCTATGATTTGAGCTTATAAATTAAAGGCAAAATACAATTTAAGGTATTTCTTTAAACTGTTTGGTCCCCTGGGGAGGATTTTCAAATGCACTTGTATTCATCATTTAGCTTTCCTGTTCCTTACAAATCAATTTTCTTGAGACCCTTTATAACAAAACAAACAAATGAAGGCTTAGTGTTTTTCATCTTCTGCTGTAGCCTGTTTTCTGAAGCACAAAATGCTGTGTCTTTTGAAAATATTTGTTCACAGTATTGTTTGGCAAACGTCAAAATGCATCTTGAGGCTTAAGGAGAAAAACCCTCCATCGTGACCATGATATGCAGTTGGATGCAATTTCACAATTCCAAGTAGTATTTCAAATTGTCCTGCCCATCCAGAATATGTCACCTTTCTGTAGCTGCTGCCTTTTCCATATCCATTTCTTTGCAGTAAACTGCACAGCTTGGATCTTTGTGCAGTGCCTGCCTTTACTTTTCACTGTAGGTAAACATGGTTGGCTTTACCCCCAGTGTTATGCCCTCAAAAGGTCCAGGAAAGGACTGTTTCTCCAAGCTCACTGTGTTTGACATTGGCTTTCAGTCTGGTTTGAGCTGGAACTTTTCCTAATGCTCTCTATCTCCCTTTTCCATCAGTGACATTTCAAAGTTGTTGCATGAGCTCAAGCTGATCTTAACCACAGCTAAAGGGAATACTCCGTTTTCTCCTTCATCTTCATTCCTCCACCCTTGCTCTTTGGGCTTATCTGCACAGCTGGTGTCAGCTGTAGCTTTTATCTCTACCTATCCTTGAGTCAGCTCAACTTACTGGGCAGAAAAAAAAAAGAGAACCAGAGAAACAACTTTAAAAAATGGTTAATTTTCTGTTGTTTTTGTGAGTGTAATCAAGATCAGATGATGCCAGAGCCAGTACTGGACAAGGTCTGGGCTGAGCAAGGTGAGTCTGCGGGGGAAGGGGAGAACAAGACCAGCCCCTTTCAGCAGCAGAGAAGCAGGGAGCTATTACCTTGTCTCGGCCACTCTGGCTCACCTTCCTGAGATAAACTTGCTTTTTTTACAGGGCAAAGCTGCTGTGAAGGTAAATTGAGACGTGTTCAGGATGTATCCAGCCAACGATTAGGCAAAGAGTATTGCCCAAACCAAAGATCTGTTCTCTTTGTTCTCCATCACTTTCTGTAAGATGAGAAATTGTAATACCGGTTTTCATCTACTTTTATACTTTCCACAAGTGTACTGTCCTACATGGAGGTGTGTACCTGAGATTGCTAAATGAAAACATAAATTTCTGGTGGTTTTTTAAAATCAAGAAGTGGTTTATACAGAAATGAAGTGTTACAGTAAGTGCTTAGAAACTTAGGTAGTGTCTTGGCTTGAGTTAGAACAGAGCTAATTCTGTTCAGTGATTGTACTTTACAGCTCAGTCTCTTGTAGGTAGCAGCACTTGGTGAAACTAGCAGCATGTTTTGCAGACAGTGACTGCTTCTAGCAGGGATAATGCTTGATGTTTCCAGTTAGCACCAAGGATTGGGGTGCAGACTGAGGTCACTGCTAATTCTTGTTCGCCACACTGGAGACCTGCAGGAAGAAGCAGGCAGGACAGATGACCCTAAACTAACTAATAAGGGATTCTATTCCGTATACCTCATGTTCAGGATCAAGCTGAGGGATCACAAGGGTCAAGCTTCTTTAATGGCTGGTATTTGAGGAGGGTTCTGTCCATTCTGCCCTCAATCCCAATCCGTGACTTCCTAAATCCACCTTTATGCAGTTACTGTCTGCTGCTGAGTCCAGTCTGGGAATTCTGCCCCAGCGTCAGTGGTGATAGTGGTGTAATTGCCACTGGGGAAGCTCAGTTCAATTTTGATTTTGTGTATATTTATATACATTTCATTATGCTATTTCCATTAGTTTTAGTCTTCTTTTCCAACCCCTCAGTCTGTCTCCCTTATTACCTTTCTTTTCCCCTTTGGGAAGGGAGATGGGTTAATAGAAAGTGTTGGCAAGCCCAACTCCAACCCTTGACACATCGAACACTTATTGCTAATTAACACACAAATATAAATAGTAACATCAAATAAATTAATAATACCTTTTATTAAGAAGCTTTTTCTATAGAATTCTTGCCCAGAATACAGACAGGGCAGGGTATTTGGTGTTTCAGCAGCCAAATGGGAGACAGGTACTGAGTGGTTTTTATCAGGTACCATATTTGAATGCATATTATAGTGTGCATATTATAGTATGCCTACCAAAATACAGTAATATGTGTTGTCAATTTGATGTCTATTTCACATCATCACAGCTATGCCTGTGATAAAATAAAAGCATAATGTAAATTTCCCAGCACTTCATATTAAATATATTCTTATTCATTAAAATAAACCAACAACAAAAAGTTGTAACATGTAAGGTATGAAAAGGAATTACAAAGGTAATTTCTTTTGAGCTCAGATTTATGACTTGTTTGATCCAAAGCCTATTGGAGTATATGGGCATTTTACAAATTATAACATTACTTAACTGTTAGCAGGACTCAGTCCAACCTGATTGTCCCCTTGTACTTGGCTCTGGGAAGACCACACCTTGAGTGTTGAGCTCAGTTTTGGGCAACTCAATACAAGAGACATGTGAGGTGCTGGAATGAGTGCAGAGGAGGGCAGTGAAGCTGGGGAAGAGAATAAATTTTATGAAGAGCAACTGGAGTGATCTGAGGCTGTTTAGTTTGAAAAAATGAGGCCAAGGGAAGACCTCATCACTGTCTACAGTTACTTGAAAGCATGTTGTGGAGAGGTTGGTATTGGTCTCTACTCACAGGTAAATAGTGATAGAACAAGAGGGAATGGCCTCAAGGTGCGATTGGGTAGGTTTAGACTGGACATCAGGGAAAATGGTTTCCCAGCAAGAGTGGTCAGGCATTGGAATGGGCTGCTGAGGGAGTGGTGGAGTCACCAACCATGGATGTGTTTAAAAGCTCTTTGGATGCGGTACCTGGGGATATGGGTTGTAGAGTAGGATTATAGGTTGTACTTTGTGATCCTGAGGGTTTTTTCCAACCTGATTGTTTCTGTGACTCTGTGAAATTTAGGTTTAATTTTAATTCAAAAAAGAGTGAGTATTGGGTTGAATACTTGCATGCCACAGTAGGCACATCAGTTTGCAAGTGGTTTTATTTATTTATTCTTTTCCATGTGACTGTTTTATTTGTGGGAGATGGTTTTGGCTATTTTCTTTAAGTTTCTGATTTTGATGAAAGCAGCAAATGGTCAGCCAAGATAACTTTCCTGCCATTGCCTTGTGGAGAACTTTTTTACTAAAGTATCTTCCTTGAACGAGGCTGGGCAGAACCAGAATCTATTCTGTTGTGGTAGTACCAATTAAACTTTCCAAGTGTTTTGAGCTTTTTGCAGAGATCTCATTTGGGTTGTTTCCTGAAAAACATTATTTGAATAAGTAAAGCAGCATTCATTGAAGTTACTCAGCCCTTATGAAGCATTAAATTAAGCAGTTATTGAGTTATGAATCCTAGGGATAAATGCAGGCACTGAAATGTTAGCAGATTCCTGTACCTGGAGCTGGAATGCTTCTGTGAACAAGAGGTGCAGATATCAAAGGAGTGGGTAGAAAACCCATGACAGTACATGTGGAATTCTTCCTTTTCTTTTATAAATCACAGTATAAACACTTGGATAGCGTAGTACCTGAGCAACAACTTGCCAAGAGATGTGTAATGCACCCTTGGAGAATAGAAAAAACATAATTTGTCTCGGGGAAAAAAAAGGTGTTTAACATTCTGATCCTCTCCTAACATAAATTAATTTGCAGTTACATTAGCAGTGTTTTTACATATGCATTTTGCATTTGCAGCAAAGTACTTCCCAGTCTTCTGCAGCACTTGCTGCTTTGCTGAGTATTAACCATTCCGAATGTGAGTACAAGTTCATGTGCTTTATGCCTTAGGATCACCTCTGGTTCCTCTCTTACACAGTGTATTTAGTCTTCAAGGGATTAAACATGTTCTTCATGAACCACTTGCAAATGAATATTAAGCACTGTGTCAGGATATACTTACCCATCCCAACAATGCAATATATTATTTAGACAGTGCATGGGAAGCTGAACAAAACCCAAAGTCTTTTGTTTCAGTAGACAGTTTTTGTGTTTGTAGAGTGGGTTATTGTTTTAAGACTTGGGCATGCACATGGTAAAATAAAGAGTAAACTGCAGTAAGAGAAACAGATTTGTAACTGGTCATCTTTCTCAATAGATGGCACATTTATAAGCTAAAAGCTGCACACTTGGTTCCCAAATGCATCTTGATTGTGTGACAGCTAAAGATACAGTACAAGGAAATTATTACAGCCTGTTACATGATCACAGCATTACAAAGAGTAACTTTTTTTTTTTTTGGGGAGGGGGACACACACGCACCAATGAAAGATAAGGAAAAGTAATTTTCTGTTTTTAGTATTCATGAGTTGCACACTAATGATTGATCATTACTGAGTATTGTTTCTAAAGCTCTGTGAAGATGAAAAATACAACCGGACCTTGCTTGGTCAATAAGAAAAAGTAGACATTTATGATTCCAGAATGCTTTTGTTTTCTCACATCTGTAGCAGTATTTTTATAACACTATGTTGTGTTATTTTTGGAGGGAAGAAGAAAATTAGTCTAAGGCACAGACCTTTCTTTGTCAATTTTCTGCATAAGTTCTTGACACCTGAAGCAGAGCATAGCAATAAGGGACATACTTCAAGACAAGCAGAGAGACTGGCTCTCCATTAAGGCAGTGCCTGCTGTTAACCTCAGCAGTGCTTCAGATGGAATGTTTTTAGTTTGATTCTATAGCTAGTTTGCTTGTACTGTTTTCAAGCTGTGTAGCAAATATTTCAATAGATCATCAGACAGTAGACAATTTCCTTTTTAATTATAATCTCATTTAAGTTTAAAATTGTTTACTTTGATTGTATAGTCTTGCAAAACAAGCTGCAACACTGAAGCACATCTTTAAGGATAACAGGAAGCTGTAATAAATACACTTGTCAAGTATCCACAGGCACAAATGGGAACTTGCTGCTCTGCAGTACGTGACCTGCTATAACTCTCTGAACATGACATGTGCTTATCAAGATACAAAGTAAAATAATTTTGTCTGTGGAGTCCAAGTAAAGATGCAGAAGGAAAGTGTCTTCCTCTTTCAAGACTGTGGCACTTCAGCCATGTGGCTGTCCTGTATGCTTGTGTCCCAGAGACAGGTACAGCAGGAGTGGGCAGGCTTGTTTGGCTGACACTTCTGGAGCTGCAAAAAATAATCCTAGCTAAGAGAGGTATTGCCTGACTCTTTCTAGCATGGCTTAGGTTAGCAAGACATAAACTTGCTGTGGGCTGGGTCTTCACCTGTTGTAGTTCAAGGCAGTCAGCAGTATTGTCACAAGCACTAAGCCAGTAGAAAGTTTAAACCTAGAATTGGCAAGGGAAGCAAGGTAGACACTGTACAATCAGCTCAGGTACAATACACACGTTCCTCCTTGATTCAGGTCTCTCTTGACTGTGAGGAGAGCTGGTCTACCTTTAGAGAGCTGCTTTTGCTCACTGTTTCTGCAGGGACAAGTCAGGAAGATAATGAAGCCAGTGGATGAGGTTAAGGAAACTTTTAAAAGCATTTATAGAGAATAGATGTGACTGTGGAATGCAAAAGGGGTGCATGCAAGCCTTACCTGTGCCTTGAGATGCCGTAGAATGGTGTGCTGGGTCACAGAGCTCTCATCCTCCTGCAGTAGAGATGCAACTGAAATTTCAAAATAATAAAAGTTAAGATATCATTCAAATATTATGCAAATAAATTGTTTTAAGTGCATCATGTTAGAATTGTATTCCTACTTAGATGATGTGATTCAAAAGAGAAGAGTTTGTCCTTTGTGGAACCCACTGTGGAGGGGTTTGTGATCAGATTCATCCCAGCACCTTTAGATACCTCCCTTTTTTGGCTTACCTAGGATTCAAACAAACCTTTGAGGTTGGCTTATCCTTCCTGTTGAAATAGAGAGGGGTCTGAGGTGAGTAGGCTTCTAATTTAGGTTTCTTGTTAGGAGCCTAAAGCTGGCCAGGATCAGAGCTGAGCAAGCTAAGAATAAATAGCAAAAGACTACTCCAGAGCTTGGCTTGGGTAAGTGCTGGAGCATCAGCCACACTTGGAAACAGCACCAACAGATTGAAGGGGTTTGGCCTTCAAAACTGCAACAGATTGAAGGAGTTTGGCTTGGGAAAGCTGTAGGAACAGGAGCAGCAGTTTGTGAGACAGCCTGGCTCATGCAAATGAAGAAATGTCAGCAGCAGGTTCTGATGGGATGTGTTGCTGGTGTATCTCCAAAAATTTTTAAACTAGCTGCTCATGTAATACCAGGGCCCTATCACCTATATGCTCAATTTATCACTGTGTCTTGGAACTTTTCCATTAGAGTAGCAGAAAACAAATGTTATCCTGCTATAGAAGAAAGAGAGAAAGCAAGCCCACTCAGCTTATTATTTACAGACCTATCTCGCTGTTTCCAACTCTATCCATAATAGATAATGAATAAATTGTTTCACAAGCAACTGTTTAAGTACTTGGAGTTAAACAGCATACTGAATGATGCTCAGACTGGATTTCATTCTCATTATTTCACTGTCGTTGGACTAAGAAATTGTTAGAGACGTTTTTCTCTGCTCGTGGATCAAAGCCTATTTATAGGTACAGTATTTATTACCCTGTCAAAGTCCCTTTTGACATGGCTGGCTATTCTCACATATAATAACTGATTTGAAATCAGTTCTTATCGAAGTGGACAATAATTTTCAGTCACATTGGCCTTCCAGAAACCAGATGGGTTGCATTAGCAATGAACTGCCACGTATGCAACATAATACTAAGAAGTCTTGTAACTGGGCACCATATTGGTCATTAAAAGCTGTTGTGTATGCTGATAGGAAGATGTGGTTCCTCCATGTAGTGTGGCTCTGAAACTCTGTTAAAACTGAAAGCAAGCATGAAAACAGAGCCTTATCTCTTATACAGCATCTCATCCTTTTTTGTCCATATGCCTCTAGAGATACACAGAGAGAGAGATCTCCAGCATCAGTGGAGTTCTGCTGTAGAAAGTGAAAAAGCTGGGAAGGAGAAGCTTGGGTAAAGATGAGGTGCTCTAGAGTGACCTTCTAATTTCTTGCTTTCACCAGTGTATTAAACCATCAAATATCCCAAATAGTTTTGTCACAGAATAATTTGTCTTTGTTCAAGAGTGTAAAACTGACAGAGCAGAAGACAATACTGTTTTATTCAGGAGCTTCACCTCTTCTGTGGGAGGAGCATTCAGCCCATTACCATTTTCTGACCATTCAGTACGTGCCCTTTTTGTAGAAAATCCCTACTGTACCAGGACTTGGCACCAAAAAGTATATGTCATATGGAGAACTCTTTAAAACCTTGGATTCCAGAGTGTTTAAAAAAGCCTGGCCACCTTGTTTTAAATGTGGAGTTGCTTTAGTAGATACTGATTCAGTGAAATTTGCTTTAGGCCAGTAATAGCCAACTAGGAACCATAAATCCATCTGAATGGAGGAGCAGACTGGATTTGGGAAGTCTAGCATCACTTGTGTGTGTGTGTGAAGCAGTGCCATTGCTTCAACAAATTTCCTATATTCTGTGGAGGAGAGTAGCAGCAATACTATGGTGAACAAACAGGGAGGAGAAAATGCCTAAAATAGACCTTTAAATCCCCCCCCACCAGTAAATGTTTACATTCAAAATGCAGGTAGGACAATGTTTGTATGCAGACATATCCACATTAAGGTCCATCAGCATGATTTCTGGACAGCTCAGGAACTTACGGTGTCTTTCTAGCAGTGAGTGTGGAAGTCATCACCAGGCAAGGACTGGAAATGAAGCTCTGACACCTCTGAGGTGACTGTTGGAGCTTATGAGGGGAATAAAGCTCCTCGTGTTGTTGGGGAAGAAGGAGTTGTGATGCAGTGTCGCCTTATGGGTGGTAGAAGTGTAGGCTGTTGCTGTGCAAACAGATGAGATTCAAGGGAGAGTATTTTTAGTCTTAATTGTTTTCTGAGCCATTAACCAGAAACATTTTCAGGTTGAATCATATTCAATAAGATTTCAGCACAGCAGCTTGGGAGTAGTCTCAGTCTGAAGACATTCTGGGTTTGCTATGACTCAGGTGGGCTGTGAAGGGAAACTGAAATACAGTTCAGAAATCCACACTGGAGAGCTGAGATTTGGGTGATAAACCTTATATCTCCCTCCCTTCCCTTTGACTTTTTTTTCCTGAAAATGTACTTCTGTTTTTGACTCTTGGACCAGTATTTCCTCTAGTCAAGCTCTAAGCTGTTGTGGGGCCCCAGCGAGTAGGTGACAGTGAGGGTAAAGAGACATGGCTGGAATTTAGGCCATTTGTTGTCCAGGGTGTATGAGATGGAGTGGACAATATTAAGCCATGACTCTCACTTGTTATTGTAACACATAGAATTCCATTTGAAAGTCCAGAGACCCTGACCTTTAAAGCATGCATGCTGCATCTCCCAATTTCCCACATGGCCCTCTGTAAAGCAGGGTGGTGCTAACAGTGTATCCTGCAAATGGACTAGTGCTAGATTTCATTTCTGCTTTTCTCATCCTTCAAGGCGCTGATTGTCATGTAGATAACTTGCAAATAGAAGGTGAGTTCCTTTGGAACTTGTGTGTCTTTTCCCTTTGACTTCCTTAGGTCTAGATGCAAAGTAAGAATACGAGATAGCCTGGTGGCTATACCCTCAGTAAAGGGTGTGGGAGGAATCTTGGCTTTATCTTTCCTCCTTTTGGACAGAAAAACTGATTCTCTGCCAAGAAGGAAATGAATTCTTCTAATGTAAGGCAACAACAAATTACTGTTCCCAACCACAGAGGGTAGAAATGGAGAGAAAACTGTGTCTCTGAAGAACAATGTTTCTTTGGATTGTGACTGTATTGTGCTTGGGATCGTTGCTGCTGCTGAAAGAGGCAGCCCTCCCTCTCCAAGGCTGGTATATAGTGTTGTGACTCAGCCATAAAGAGATCAGGCTGCTGCACCCTAGGGATACACACACCAGCAGAAGAGCCACGTGTCACAGGAGAAGCTTTGCCTGAATAAAATGTCGAGGACCAGGGCTCTATGCTTAAATAATTTGGACCAGAGTTTTTTTTGTTTGACCAGGGTTGGTTTGGTCTTGTTGTTGTCGTTTTGGGGAGATTTTTGCCAAAGGCCTGATTATCCCTGGAATTTATCTATGACTTGAATTTGATCAGAAGAGATTCATATAAGTAGATGCCTGATGAATCAAAAAAAGATCAGATTTGACCAGCAGAAGCACAGGGTCTATAAGCCTGTATTTTTAATTTGCTGATGCAAATCAGTAGTACCTGGTGTGCTAGAGCCCAGAATGAAAATGGAGACATCTGTTGCCCTGATTGGTGTCCATTATGGATTGTGTTGGTACTGAGGAGACAAAATGAGGTGGCTTTTTTTTTTTACTTCATTTAGTTTTCCCCTTTGCATTTCTCAGGCTAATTCAATAATACCTGACATGATTTGTAGGTTTGTGCTTTTTCTCCAATCTCTTTGTGCCTGACACTGAAATACATATGCAACTGAAATGGATTTCTGTATGGGATCTGTATCAGACCTCTTGCTTTGTATTTTTATTCCACTGCCTGTCTGTTTAGGCATCTGCCAGGAAAGATTCATTCTTTCAGATGTCTATATCTGTTTGTTCTCTAAGATTCCATAATGAATCTGGTTTTGTACTATCTAGAATTAATATGAATTGTAGATAAGCTTTGTCAGTTCCTCCTATTTACTTTTCTTGCAGTTGTGATAGTTTGCCTTTGATGTCATAAATGTCATAAGCTTAAACAACTTGAAAATTCATTCCAGGGCGTTTATCAAGTGAATGCTAATATCCCCTGGTTTTGGCATTTTTTTACCTAAGCTACTGTCAGCTGTGTGATTTATCTTCATGGCATATTCTGTACTTGTATTTTCTCTCCAGTGCTGAAAGGACAATATTTATATCTCAGTAATTAATGAAATTACATTTAATTTCTTACTGAAGTGTTGGATTTGTAATTGATGAAGTGTTTTGGTCGTGGATGAGATCAAGCACTATGGTTTAAAATCCTTTCAAAATCTCTTCTGAAACTGGGTTCCATTCTATTATTCTGAGGAATCCTCATGAAGTGCTCCTCAGAAGGCAAAAAACCTCATGCGAGCTGTGGTGTGGAGGCATTCGCTCTTGCTATGAATGGGCCAGCAGGAGAGACAGAAAGAACCACATAGTTGGCCAGGAATCATGCAAGAAAATAATTAGCAGGTACATTGTAACTTAGGTATTTGCTGAAACCAGATTCTCTTTATTTGAAAGAGAAACTATTTTGACTTTTCAGATTGATGCCCCATGTAGTGGAGATCATGAATTTCAGGCAGTAATAGTTCAGTAAAAAGAATGATTCTTCTTTCCTTTCTTTCTTTCTGCAGCTTCCCATGCTTTACACATTACTGCTTTTCTCTGCCATCTTCCTTCTTGTTATAAAGTCTGGCCAATAAGGAACATGTGTTCTCAAAGCAGACTCTGAAAAGATGAGCTTTGCTGGCAACAAAAAGAAGGAAGACCCTGGAGAAATAGAAATTGGTTATGAAACAATCTTTTGATATTGGCAAAGTGGAATGGCTCTTCCAGCAGGAGCAAAAGATGGACAAATAGTTTGATATATTTTTGT
The DNA here is from genome assembly GCF_015220805.1 of Pogoniulus pusillus. Taxonomy (NCBI): domain Eukaryota; kingdom Metazoa; phylum Chordata; class Aves; order Piciformes; family Lybiidae; genus Pogoniulus; species Pogoniulus pusillus. Next base: position 10,492,930 of record NC_087289.1, on the reverse strand, counting down.
GTCAGAATATTTCAGTTCCTCATGAAATGGCTTTCTCAGGAATAATATAATCCCACTGCACATTGCAGTGGCTATAGACTGTATTTCTGCTTCTGTACTGTATTTTTTTCCTCATTGTCCATGCCTTTGTGAGAAGATCACAGCGCTCCTCTTCCGATATTGAACTTTTTGCATACAGAACCTTAAGAAGTTAAAGGGAGTTAAAGCATTTTTGTTTCAGTGGGACTTTGCAATCTGAATGCCTACAAGAGATACCTTAGAGAGAGACCTGGAATTTTCATACAAAGCTGCAGAAATACAATTTCTGACTTGAAGAAAACCAACTAGGCCATCCCATATCTTCCTTCTTTCAAGAGTAGCATTTCCTTTTGTATAGAAATAAACTTCATCTTTCTCAGCTAGTGAAAGATCCTGGGTTTAAAGCATTTGTGGAATGGACTCTGGGAATGCTTTCTTCACAGAACAAGTCAATGTAAGGATCTTTTCAAGCTTCACAAAAACTCCTGTCCTCTGAAAACCAGACAAAATACACAAGGGATCAAATTTAAGAGGAAAATCCTATTCTGCTTTTAGGTTAACATTTGAACTATACTGTTAAATATACATCAACTCTCTGAATATAGATCATCTGCTGAAGGAAAGATGGCAAGTCAGTTCTGACTTGCTTCTTCCAAGACTTCTTTCCAGGCAAGGTTTGTGGGGAGAAGTGAAAACATGAGCCTAAATGAAGTAGCTGAAAACAGCAGACTAGATTTTTTGACATGTGAAACCTCTTGAACAGCTATGAACTGAATGTGCTGTGGGGAAATATACATAGGACTTGGAAATGTGTAGACTTTTGTCTTCAATTGCAGGTTACTAAAAAGGCAAACTGGCAAACCAGAAACAAAGACAAGGCTTGATCAATGCAGAGGTAATTCCATGTGCTCTTTTAATATTCCCCAAAAGAAGTTAGCTCTATTGCCAAACACATTGCTGTGAGTTAGAGAAAACAGTCTTTCTAACATGGTTTCAGCTTCCTCTTTTGCTTTGAACCATGTAACAGCAATGGTAGGCTCAAGTAAGGAGAGAGAATATATCCAAATCAGTTAATAAGTAATAGTGAGGAGCATATGCTTCCCCTCTGAAACAAAAGCACCTGGGAGTAGTGCATTAGTAAAGATGGTTTCTGGTGCTGGCTTGAAGGTGAGATTATTTCACAGACAGAATAAAGATTGAACCTTAGAAATTCAATAACTGAAAATGACTGGATGATGCCTGGTATTTTATACTATATTATAGTTCCATATATTGGAAAGATGGTGGTTTTCTCCCTTTCCTTCATCTCTGGTCCTGTGGATAAAAAGACTGTATAGAAACAACAGCTCTTTTTTTTGTGGTTTTGCCATTGACTTCAGCAGAAGGAACGTTGGGTCCTTTGACAGAGAATGAACTTGAAATCTTGCAGGTGACTGTATCAACAATTGCCTTTCCAAATGGAAAAGCAGAGCTTTTCTAATGTAACAGAAACAACCCTGGATTGTAGGCTATGTTTTATTTCTTTGATTCCAGTTATCAAACAAATTGAAGCTGACTTAACAACTCCATCCCCCTGGCTTGTACTTCAATTATAAAGGAGACATTTTCCTCTGTTAAGCTCCTGTCAAGTACTGTTTCTTTTTAAAACCAAAAAAATGCAAGAAAAGCAGTTGATGGCCCACAAATACTTGGTCATCAGGCTGCTGAGGTAATGAATGTAGAAAGTGTGCAAAGCTGAGAGTTCACGTCCATCTACTATTTGATGTGGCTGTGGACTGAAGAATAATTTATGTTGACCTGCTTTTCCCAATGCCTCCTATTTATAAAGACTATAAATGAATCGTGGCTGAGCATAGAAGTAAATGAAATGTTCAGCTGTAGTGACTTGAAAATGTATTTATGGAATTAACTGCCTCTATGATATACGTGTGCCGGTGCTTTAGGAGCTGGTAGGCAGTTTGCTTCCCTACACATCTGTCAGGAGATCACTTCCAATCTTGAGAGTTTATTTTGTTCACAAATTCTTCCTCCCATATAGCTGCCATGAGACCATCCATGTAAAGTCCTTCAAAGTTTTCCTCTAAGTTTCCCTTTCTGTAAGGCTACAGAAAACATAATTGATTTTGTACCTCCCTGTAACTCGTTGAGTCGTTTGTTGGTGAGGCTAATGCTGGTTGCTGTTGTGCTGGTGACTTGTGGAGAGGGCTGCTTTTCCTTTCTAAATCACTTGGTGACAGTAATCCACTCATAAAATCCCTTGTTTTTTCTGGAAGCTCAGTTGCAGAAAACCAGAACCTGGACATGGCAGTAGATCATTACATGACTTTACTCACTGTGGTATTTTGGAATATGGATTACGCAAGGACAAAGGTAGTTAACATGTGTGGCAATTCTCTCTGAACAGGCAGGGTCCACTTGCAATCTTCTCACTTCAAGGTGAAAAGGAGGAAAAGGTAGGCTGACTTCTTCAGCTGGGGCTGCCACCTTGATCTATCCCAGCTTGCTGGATTTGGTGCCCCAGTCCCTCTGAACCTGGGAACAAGATTCATTTAAACTTTTAAAGAGAGATAATAGCAATGTAAATAAATTTTACAGTAACCCATAATGCTTTTAATGGTGTGAATGTTGATAGTGGTTTTCTACAAGTCCCAGGGCACTTTACAGCTACGCTATTAAAACAGGGTAAGTCATAAAAGATAGAAGCTGGGGCGGAGAAAGGACTTTAATCCTGTGTGAATCTGTGAAATGTAGGTCAGGGCCTTACTTGTTCTTGGCGTCTGGCTAAGCTTATAAACAGATGTGTGCACATAAAATAGTTATTGTTGCTTTTGTGGATGTGGGCTAGCACTCTAAAGCAGATTTATTAATCATTAACAATCTCTCTGTATTTGAGCTATTAAATAGATGGTGATTCATCATAAATGGTTTCATAAATCTCCAGTGCAGAGTTTGAAAGAGCTATGTCCTGAAAATTGAAGTAAAAGCAATTTGAGTAACTGTTTATATGACATAACTGGATGTCACCATGTGTCTGCTAAGGCTGCAGTTCTGCAGTGCCTACTTGTGTATGTAGCTTCATGTGGCTTTTCTTCTTGGCTTTAGTTAAAGATGTATTTTTATGCTGCCACAGGGCCCTGCACACCATACAACAGATGCTGTCCATGTATATCTTTGGTGACAATCTTTTTCTGGCCAATGCTGTGAAACATGGCTCATGACATTCCAATAGTCTGCATGTATAAGATGTTAATTTCTTCTTCAAAGTCCTTAGTAAAAAGTCCACAATTGCCATTTTTTTTCCTCCTCTCAGCTTCTCTCTTTCCATTCCACATCTGATCTAGCAAGACCTGTGTTAGTGCCCAAATAGGCAATGTAGCTGCCTCTCACAAGATCCCTTTGCACAATTTTAAATGCATACTAAGATTTTGACTTACTCTAGCAGAGCCTTGATGGGATATGCAGGAATAGTGATAGAAAAGGGATATTTTTTTTGCAAGAAGGTCAGGAAAAAAGAGAAAAAGGAGTCCTACTTTGAGCTCACATATTTGGCAGCTGCAGTCTTTGAAAGAGGAAGGAGGGAAACAAGCACAAAGAATTTAATGTATTGAGGAGGTTAGAACCTTCTGGATCAGCTAAGGCTGCTGAACTTCGATCAAGGACAGCAAACAAATGGTCTGGTTCAAGATGTCATCAGGTCTAGCAACTAACAGAGAGATGAAGTAGATGAAGTATCAGAAAACAGACAAAATCTGAATGCAGTGTCTGTCTTCAGGAGTGGTGCAGCTCAGCCACAACTTCTAATGAATACATTTTGAAAACTCACCTTATAAGGAAGTCTGACCTAGCAAGGTAACACACAACTGCTAGAGTTGGTTTGCTTGATGACAACACATCACATCAGTTGAGTCTAATTCCTTTTTACAATAGAGCAGCCTGTTTTGTGGACAGGCAAGAAGCTGTGGGTGTTAGATGCTGTCAGAGCTTGGAGGCCAGCCTGCTCTCATGGCATTCTCACAAGTCAGGTAGGGAAATGCTGGAGTGCAAGAAAAGCTGTGTTCAGAGTTATCAATAGTTCACTTCAAAGAGAGGGCACAGCCTGTCTTCAGAGACAGAAGTGGAGTTGTATTGGGTCAAAAGGCAAACACTGAGTGACCAAGATCACAGTGGTACGCAGAAGATGCGGAGAAGTCAATGCTGACACGTACATCTTCCAGTTCTCTCTTACAAATCTGAGTAACTCTTGTGCTGGCTAAAGCTGAGATGATACACAGTATTCAGTTTTGAGCTCTGCATTTAAAGCAAGACACAGACCAGCAGCAGGAATGATTAGAGCATCCCAAACAAGATATGAAACAACTGACTGACACAAACCAAAAGTAGTTTCTAGGATGGAGGAAAGGAAAGCTGACAGGGGGGGACACAGCTTCTGAAAACTTTAAGAATCTTAGCCAGCACAAACTGCAGTAAGAAAGATTTTGACTAGACTTCAAAAATCCACAACCTGCAGACTTTATAATGCAGATAAAGCATCATTGGAATATTTTTTTTCTGAGGTGACTGTAAAGTGTCATTAAACATGTCCCCAGGGAATTTTGTTCTGCACAAACTGTCTCTGCTATCACAGAAGTTTTGCCTCAGACTGCTTCTCTGCTGCCCTTTGTAACCAAAGATCTGTGATGCCTACTGCTGGAATAGTCTGCTGCAGTTCAGGCACCACTTGGCTGCCTACACCTCACCTGTGCCAACTCAAGGCTGTTGCTTCACAGCTGAGCTTGCACAAAGAAGAGCGAAGCAGCAGTCACCCAGAATATTAGGAGCATTCTCTGTTTTGTGACAGCTACAGTGCCCAGTGTTCCTGTTCCATCACATCAGTGGTCTGTGATCCACACTGCTTTGGGAACACCTCTACCAGACACAGTGGGGACCGAAGGGGAATTCAGCAATGAAAGGCAGCACCATGAACTGTCAGTGTGTACCCACCACCAAGAAGACATCAACCACATGGGACAGTGCTGGAACCTGGTGCTGATGCTTTTCTCCTCTTAACTCTGATCTGATCTCCCTTTTCACTCATTTTTCTCACCCTCTCATGTTCTCTCTCTCCCTGGTGTGTAGTAGGTAATCGTCTCAGCTGCCTTAACCACTGTGTGATCAAAGTGATCTGCACTAACTTCTAATCATAATTTGCTGGTCATTCTAGCCACTTCAATGTCTGCCTCACTCACTCCATATGTGTCCCTAAAGAACCTCCTGTGAACTCTTCCTGTCAGGCTGAGTCACAACAGGGTCCATTCTTTCTCTACTTCCCCAAGATTCTAGTAATTACATTAGGAGCTCATAGTTGCTAATGTCATTTTGCTCACATTTGCTGGAGACTGGTGACAAATCTTCCAATTCATTGTTCTACCCTGCATGCTTGCATTGATATCTCCCTGCTAAAGCATTTGCAAACTGCAAAATGAATAAATAGTCTTTTAATGAAATGTATCCATGAAATGTAGGCCATTTCCTCTTGGAATTGAATTAAGTGTTACAAGTGATCAATAACTAGATTTCTGTATCTTCTGAAGCTCTGCTGTAGAGTTATATAAAACTTGAGTAAGAGAATATGACTGATATTTTATCACTGTGACTCTGAAAGCACCCAAAACAAGAGTTGGCTGTCTTAAAGAATTTGTGATGAGATGCATTGATCCTGTCTTTCAACTGTAGGTTACTGGGTCAAATGATGAGTAATTCCTGCAACCATATGCTGTCAAAGACCTCTGCAAAACCCAGTCAGTCCTGTTCAGATTTCTGTGAATCTGGTGAAAATTAGCATCCCTTTTAGAGCGTATTATAATCAAAGGGTCAACATTTGCAGCAACTTAGGCACCTACTTCAATACTTGAGTGCACAAGCAGCTTGACTTTAGATGCTGTGAGCATTCTCTGCTTGGACTTTTTTTAGTAGTCTTCCTTCAAACTGTGATAAAATTCTGTGTCATGGCTATGTGTTAAGTGACTGTCCTGCTCCTTATGCTATATGCCCTTTACATACATGAAAATCCTTTCGGTTTATAGTTGCATGGCACTGTTCACAACTGTCAGTACAATATCTGGACATAGACATGCATAGATGAGGACTGGAAGCACTTCATTTTCTTGGCTTGTCAGCACTCAGCTGGCAGTGCTGAGACATGAGAGGCAGATTTCTGCCACACAAATGGGTCTGTACAAATGGACATTTTGGTGGCTTGGCACATATGCCTAGTGTTAGTCCTACAGATAGGAATGCATTCATCTTTGTTGTAAATGATGTGTCAAATCAGGTTGGACACTTCAGTAATAAAAAGCTTTTTAAAAAGATCAACTGACCACCAGGGAGGTGATGGAAGCCTCATCTGTGGAGTTTTTTGAGCTGGGCTGAATGAGGCTCTGGGCAACTTGGTCTAGTGCGAGCGGTCACTTCCTATGGCAGGCGAGGTTAGAACTGAATGGTCGCTGCGGTCTCTTCCCACCCTGACAATTCTGTGATTGTTCTAGTTTGGGGTAGATCTTGTATATCAAAAATATAATACTTTCTGTTTCAAAGCTTCCCATTTAATCAGGTAGATCTTAACATTGTGTATTTGTTAATTGAGTTAACTGTGAGAAAGATGTCTGCAATGAATATGGTGAGATAGAAATATCCAGCAGTGTGACCAGCTGAGATATCCATTGCTTTTTTTTTTAGGTTCCGTGTGCTTTTGGATTTTCTAACTCCTTTATTGCAGTGTAGTCCAGATTTTAACATTTATGGAAAACTTACTGGCTTCCTCTTCAGCCTTGAACTTCAGTAGCTGTACGTTCTGCTGTATTGGACAGGGCTGGGTGATAGGTTGGATATCATAGAATCACAGAATCAACCAAGTTGGAAGAGACCTCCAAGGTCATCCAGTCCAAGCTAGCACTCAGCCCTATCCAGTCAACTAGACCATAGCACTAAGTGCCTCATCCAGTCTGTCCTTGAACACACCTCCAGGGACGGTGACTCCTCCACCTCCCTGGGCAGCCCATTCCAATGCCAATCACTCTCTCTGGCAAGATCTTCCTCCTAACATCCATCCTATACCTCCCCTGGCACAGCTTGAGACTGTGTCCCCTTGTTCTGTTACTGGTTGCCTGGCAGAAGAGACCAACCCCACTTGGCTACAACCTCCCTTCAGGTAGTTGTAGACAGTAATGAGGTCCCCCCTGAGCCTCCTCTTGTTCAAGCTAAACAACCCCAGCTCCCTCAGCCTCTCCTCATAGAGCTTGTGTTCCAGGCCACAAGCCCTTCTCCCCACATACAGACAACAGGGAAAGTAACACACTAAACCCCTCTGGATTGAGATAAATAGAGTTTAATGAGATGCACAGTTTCCTTAGCCTATTTGCAGGAAAGCACAGCAAAATGAAGAAGCAGCAGCATAAGCCAGTGACCTCCCCCCTTCTTCAACCCACGGCCAGCCTGGTGGAAAAGACCACTATGCCAAAACAAATGATAAGCAGCAACCAGAAAGGGAAGCTTCTTATGTTACAATCTGAACTTCAAGCCCCATGGTACTTTGCTCCAGCCAACACTTTCATTTTGAAGCTGACATGACAGCAGTGTATTGAATATATTCATCAGCAGATTCAACTCATCTCATAACAACTGGGGCTCTTTCATATGCTGTTATCTGCTTCTTTTAATATTCTATTTCTGGCTGTCAAAGTGGTAACTTACTGTGCTTAAGGGACCCTGTTTCAATTCTTCCAACATTGAGGTGCTTAGCCTTGCTCTCACATCCCTCATACTTGTTTCAAGAGGGGTAGGCAAGGTCAGAATTGCCTGGTGAGAAGGATTAATGTGAAGGGTCTTCAGCACTGATATCTATGTCCACTTCAGCTTTGCAAAACGATTGTGTATAATGACAGTGGATAGTTTAATTCTGTGGATGTGATTGCATTCTCTTTTGAAATTGCTCCAGATAACTTCATTTCTCATACGCTTTTGCTCACTACTGAACGGGACATGAGCTCTCTGAATCCTTTCTTTTCCTGCTGAGAGCACTCCAGTCTACAAAGTCCAGTCTCATTGTTTCCACCTGACTTACACAGTTGTCTTTTCTGTTGGTTAATGGTGTATACTAATGTGTTTTAAGCTACCTGACTATTAAGGGCTGTCTATATTTTGCTACAATGGTTCTCATTTTCATTCCTGTTTTGTCTCTGTTATAACTGGAAGCCTTAATTAACCATGTACTTCACATGTGCTACTTGTTACCAAGGCAATATTGTCTTTAAATCTGAGGAGGTGGATTTGCTTCAGTTTTATCCCCAGTGCGCTATTCTGATCTCCGGTCTGCACCTGCTAAGCAACAAAAAGATGTCTTCAAGGGGCTAGCTGTAACCTTGACTTAGATACAGCTGAGTCTAGATATGGCTGTCCTTAAAACCACAGCTCAACCTCTAAGCATTTAGCAGTAGGCTTGTACTTTGTCATGCCAATAGACTCCAATGAGGTCTGTGTTTTGCTTTAAAAACACATCTTTATTTTGAACACAAAGCAGTAGGGTAGGCCTTCACATGGAGTAATCATACCCAATTGTTATGATTTTTGATTAATGGAGTGTACTGGTCTGGTGTAAGCTTCCCAGAGACTCAAAGCCTAACATAAACAGGATGCCTACCCCCTTCAGAAGGAATTAGGTATAGAGAGTGAAAAAGGGTAAAACACCCAGAGAATGTTCTTGCTCCAATTTGGAAGTTAAAAGGAAAACTTTAACAACAAATAAAAGGTATTTAAGGTAGGGGGGGGTTACAAAAAGGTATAGGGAAGGGAAACAAGGTACAAAATATATACAACATTGTATTGAGGGCAATGGATGGAGGCAGATTCAGGAGGTGGTTGTTCCACCACGTGGTTGGCTGGCCACTTGGCAAAGGAGGAGCAGCAGGACTAAGATGCTGCTATCAGGCAAGGCAGAGAGAGAGGAACAGGAAGGTCCTGTGTTTTTATAGGAGGCCCAGACAGGAAATGGGAGGGGGTTGGGATCAGGTTCAGACCACCCCCAGGAGGGGTTAACCGTTTACATGGAGTGGCACACAGATACGGAGTGCAGTAAGTAGCTAGAAATACCAGTGTACCTCCTATGGATCAAGTGGGTGAAGCCTGCAACATATTTTGCCTGGTGGAATGCACAGGAGAGGCAAACATGCTTCTCTCCTCACTCTCAATATTTATCTTTTCTACTATAGAAATCCAATTGATTCTTCTTAGTTGTATTCTGTCCATCTGCTATTGATGCCATAAGCTGCCAGACATCCCAGCACATCCACAGTTGCACCAAATACATTGCCCTCTAGCTTATGCTGAAGAACTAGTATGGCTTCTCCAGTTTACCACCTTAAAGAAGAAGAAATTCTTCACAGATGAAAAGCAGACTGTAGAAGGAAATAATAATTATACTAGCAGAAAAATGTCAGCAGACTAATCTAGGTCCCCTATAGGGGTTTGAATCATCTTATGAAGTGAAGCCATTAAATAAAACAAAATGTTAGAGATTTTGTTGGGAGTGACAGAAGCAGCCAAATGTTCTTCCTGCTCGATCTGTGACATTCTGCAGTTTTTGGCTGAGTAAGAACAGGCCATGTTTCTATCTTTCTCTGTCAGCTCACATGTATATGAAGGTTTCTTAAGATTGGGAGATAAGGAGAAAAATAGGAATTGTGTCCTCAAAGAAAGTACTCATCAGGTATTTTATTGTAAATTGTGTAAAAGTTAACTAAATATCTGCATCCCAATCCTGGGAACAAATGAGTTTGGAGGCACTGCAGAAGCTGGCCAGGATCATTTGGTCTTTTGCCTTGGAACGCAGGCTCAGTTACAAACCCATAATTACAAGGCCAACCTTTGCAGTTTTGTTAATGGCAAAAAAATCAAACTCAAGTGCTAGAAAAATACCTAGTGAGGTGTCACCCCACATGCTTCTTGCTGAGTTAATAGTCAGGATTTGCATAAGTTTATTTAACCTTAGTGTTTATAGCTACTAATTAATGAATCTTTTGGAACACCCTAAACATTGTCCGTGTTTCACTGATGGAGAAATGGACACTCTGCTCACAGAATTTCTGTGAATAGGCTCTCATTTTTCTGAGAGAAAAAGACATTCTTTGACAAGTGTGCAAAGGAAAAAAAAAACACCACACCAAAAAAACCCTCAAAACCTGCCTGTGAGTGGGAGGCCAGTTTTCTACCCTCTACCTCACTGCGGGACTATTAAAACATTACATCAACCACAAATGAGATGAGAATGTTCTTTAAGTTACTTCTGAAGCTGGTACTCAGGAGACTCTTGTTCATGCAGAAGGTACTTTTAAATTGTCAAAGAACATAACTTTTGTTTCATTCTCACAGTTCCTTTCTAGTCTTTCCTGTCTCTGCTGGTTCCAGTGTTCTCATAGGTGAGCCTTTTCTGTCTATTTTTCCCCCAAATGCAGCATTAATTAACTGATAATCGAATAATAGTCTTTGGAGAAATTTATATAGAACAGCTATTCTTTTACCCCATACCAGGTAGCACCAGCTCTCAAAAGTCTTTTTCCTGAAAATAGCAAAATACCTAAAGCACTACAGTAGCTTGAGTTGAAAGTTCTGGTTGACTCTTCAAACTATTATCTCTATGGGTTCTTAAATCAAAGCTGTTAATGGTGCAGGTGTAAAAACCCTCCAGACACTAACAGTGTCATGGTATCTTGTGATGCCTTCCACGCAACATAGAAATAAGGAACAGGTGGTTAGGATGGTCTGCTGCTATAGTGCCAAGTGTTATTACTGTGACTGCAAAGGTGCAGGTACAGAGGATGGTAGGAGGTGCATAGGAGGAATTGACATCAAGTGGGGACAGCCTCTCCCCTGCCTCAAACTAAAGGAAAGGCTTTATTCTTCGTCTGTAAGATGATGCATCACGGAATAGGACTGTGGAAAATAAGACTTCCTTTCTTCCTAGAGACTTTCTCTGGGCATTTGGTTGCCATTGGATATTGCTTCTCTTTTATGTACTTTAAACTGGTAGTACTAGCAAGGCCTGAGCAATGAACACCAAGCTCTGTTCCAGTTCAGTTATCCACACTTAGCAGTTTACAAGTTTGGTGTTTTCTTGTTTCTTATCTGCAGCATGAGGTTGTTTCTGCATTTTCAACTAGTGGAGTTTAGAGCTGCAACATCTTTATTGGCAGTGACTAAATCATGAGCCAGAAAGAGCACCACTTGGTTTGCAGATCCCATAGTCAGCCACAGTCTTATCTCAGCCATTCTTGTGTCATCTCATGTAATTCCACTCAAGCAAATGACTTTACACTGGATATAGCATGATGTAATTGAAATCAGGATCTGTCTCAAAGTGTACAGTTCTGACATAAAAAAAATCCAACCAAACCTCCGAATCAACACTTCTTGAAACTAAGTAAAAGATGTAACATGTAATAGCTACCGTGGCCATAAAGACTGAGCATGACATTTTCAAGCAAAACCTTCCAGCACTGTAGCAGCCCTGAAAATGCAACCCTTGTGACAAACAAAAACTGAAAACTGACAGCTTGGAGTGACCTTATTCATTCTTTCTTCGTGGAAGCAAGTTTAAATGACATAAAGACCTTGTGGTTTTGGTTGTCTGCTCAGAGACAGGACAGTCTTAAGTATCTTCCAGTTCCCATAGAAATAAATGACACTAAAATGCACGGTGTTGGAATGCATGGTAATGCACAGGCCTTAGGAGGACCTGCTGCACGAGCAGCTCGATAATGCAGAAGTAGACTGAAACAGATTTTTGCTCTGGCTGGACTGAAAGGTATTTCAATTACAAACTACATGTGGCAGAATATAGCTAAATGAAAAGTGCCTGCGTCATCCACTGCAGCTAGATATATTCCTGAAGCGCTTTAAACTAAAAAGCCTTTATCACTCTAAACAACCCATATGTCTGTCAAAGCTGTCATTGTGCTGCAGCAAGCAAAGGAAACAAAACTTAATTTGTAATGAAGCTTCCCCCAGCTGAGAGCACAAGTCTTCCCTGTTCTTGTTTAAGCCTCTGTTCACGATTGCAGCCCTCTCTTTATAAAATGCTTTGCGTTTCCTTTTGCATCACATCAGGTTGATTTTATGGCAGACAATCTGTGTTCTGAAACACACAAAAGAAATACAATTATTTCTGGGTGAAGGAGAGTTGGAAGTAAACTGAACACAAGGATGTAACTGGTTTTGGGCACAGATGCTGGGAAGAATCTAGCCACCTAAGCAAAAATTGCTATTAATTATAAATGAGCAGCTTTGTAGTATAATTCTAATACCAGAAGGAGAGAGCCATGTCCTACTACCAAAATCAGAAATGAAGATAGTGCTCAGCAGATGACCTTTTTGTCAAATAAGCCCCTCTATGATTCACTAAGGTACATAACCAAAGAAATGTTCCCATGCTTGAATGTTCAGATGTTTTTTGAAGGAACAAGGTGAGATTTCAGAACATTTAGCTTTGACCTCTTCCTGCTGTAACCTGTGGGGGCTGTGTCCTAGGGACTACCTATTGAAGCCAAACCAACATGTTGGCAATGGTTTGATCCTTACATCACTGTGCCCTGCTTCTTGCTGTAAGTCAGTCTGCTCCAGTGATTCAGCTGTACCTGTGCAGAGACATGGGACTCAGGACTGCCTGCAGTATCTACTTGGCTTCCTTTTCTCACGTGGACTGTTCTCAAACTTGTTTGTTTTGGTGCTTTTAATGTACATTTGCTTTCAATTACTTTTGATATAAGTGGCACTACAGGCAAGGGAGGCTGGCAAGATCTGTTCCTCATTGCAGACATTTCACAGTTGTAATCAACTAAATTGCCCTGTGAAATTGTTCATTAGATAAAAATTAATAAGTCCTATAAATGAGATCCAGTGCACTGTTAGGCTGTTGACATTAAATCTGGCATAAAAACATAGTTGTAAATGAAGTCATTTATATACACATTGATTTAGGGCCAAATCTTGAGGTTCTTCAACAATTTCTAAACCAGCGTTACTCTGGGAAATCTATTGGAGTTAAAATAGTGGCCTAAGTTATAGCTCTGCAAGCTATTTGGGAAGATTAAATTTATCCTTGCTGATCACTGACCTGCTGCATGTGGGAGGAGGCCTCCTCAAGGTCCTGAGGTGGATGGACATCTCCATTTCTCTGCTTCTGACTACACAAACTAATATGTAAAATAGTGCTATTACAGTGCCTTCTGCTCAGAGCCACATGTCTGGAGCCTTGGAGACTCAGTGTCTGGGAAGCTGATGTAGCACTGAAACTGGTAGATGATCCAAGATCAGTGGATAGCACCCAGCACCATAATTCTTTATTTCTGCTCTCCCATTTGGGCATCCCAGAAGATTCAGGTTTGCAATGCAGATCACTGCTGCCTGTGCTTTTCCTCACTGAGTATTGCCAGGTTTCTTTATGTACAAATAACTACTTGTAACAGACTTAGGGGCGCTTCAAGTTTTATAGTTCAGTGAGGATGCTGGTGAACTCAACTAAAGGCCTGTGTTTAATTAGGGTAGTAATGAGAAGAGAATGATTTTCTTGGTCATTACAGAGTGAAACCAAACCCACAAAACAACGCTTTTCAAATCAGTTTAGTTGCTTCACAGTTATATCAGCTCTGAAAAACAAACTGAGCCTCAAATATTGGGGTTTCATAAACTCTTGAGAAAAAGATAAATGGTTATGAGTTGTTTCAGATGAATTCAGGTTAGAAAAGGAGCGGTTCTGTAAACACAATTTCAGTCTACCGACAGATGGGAAAAATGGAGAACAGGTTGTGAAAGTATAAGCTAAAGGATTACTAATATTGTACTGTTACTGAGTCAACTTGCAGAGGAACTGAAAAAAACCCCCATCCTATTGGTTAGGTAATCACTACACATATGCTTTTGGAGAGTAATACTTTGAATTTTCAAAGCTTTTATATGTCAGTGCTGCTAAAAGGATGAAACTGCAAAAATGCACTGGTAGCAACTTTAAAGCATTAATAGCAATGTCAGATTCACTTTAAGGATAATCACAACTCCTTTTACATCCAGTAGACCTAGTAGTCTCAGATATGGAAATAAGACTTTTGACAACTGAAAATGTTTGAGAAAGTGGGAAAAGACCAAAGAATACTGTAAAATATTTTAAACCTGGGTAGCTGTTTCATGCCTTGGGTTTGAGTACTGTATCCTGTGCTATACTCGTGCCATCCTGGTGGCCTTTAAAAGTGGTTGTATAACCACTTTTGATGGTAACTGGAATTTGTTTATATCTACATATTTGTTTATTTTTAAGTAGTAGTGCTGCTTTATTCCAGGAGAGTATAGAGATACTTCAAGTGTCAGGAATAGATGTCAACCTAGAGTCTTCAAACTAGCCACCCAGAAGTCCTGTCAGACATGTGCTGGGGATAATAATCTTGAATGTAGTACATCTGCATGATTTAAATGTGCATTTGAATACTAGGGTTTGGCTGTGTGGCACAAGAAATACAGACAGGAGAGAGTCTTCTATGAATGAGCCCTTCTGTAGTGTTGGTATATTTTTATTCATTGATGAGCAGCTTCAACTTGTTAATCATTAGCGAAAAAGGGGAAAGAGTTTAGCTACTAGCCAAATGTATTTTTAAGATATGTGATTTAAACCAGGATGCAAAAGAATTATTTTGAGTGAGATCAGATTTGGCCTTGATTTGGATTTTAATTATTAACAAACCGAGTCCTTTCTGAGAACCAGATAGGTAAATAATGAACTCGTCACAGGATCAAGCTGTGCTGCTAGAGATGTGTGAGATGAAAAGGTACCCAACTGCATCACTAAACTCAAACATATTAAAACATAGTACCAAAACTTTAGAGTCTTGTTCTGATGTTTTGATTAGTGGTGATCAGTGCTCACTGGGACTACTCATAAAGCTGTGTCTGGTGTAAGAGGTGTTGCCTGCAATCTTGATGTGTAGAAAGTCAAAGCAAGAAGCTTTTCAGAGTCCCATGAAGTGTCTCTTTGTCCTCCTGGCAAACTATTAATCTTTTAGGTTTGTTTCTGGGTACCAGGTTTCAGTACCTGAAACCTGCAATGGGTGACTGCAGATTTCTGATTACATGGAGACAAATCAGACTCCCCAGAAGTCACTTTGTGTTTTTTCCTAACTATATATACTATTTTATAGGGAACTTTAACTTTGTGACACAGCTGACTTAAAGACAACATTGCTGTTTAATATTATGGGTTGCACAAGTCTAAAAGTGAGACACATTATGTGTGAAGGTGTCATCTTTGAATCCTGGTAGTAACATGGGAAATAAGAGTATTGCTAGATCATTGAGATAAGGTGAAAAAGACAAAGTGCCTCAGTGTCCCAGACTGCCAGCACTAGAATATTTGTGGTTTATTTAGTTTAATGTTTTCATTTATTCTTTCCCTGTTACTCAGTAAGGGCCCCTTGCACCCAAAGGAGGAAGAAAATATCTTTACTGTTAAAACAGCAGTCACTAAATGCAGGAATATCTTCTTGTATGTCCTAAATATATTCTATTATAGTTGTAGAGCATCTTTAGAACAATATTTCAATGACTGCTTGAGGTTCCCTGTAAGCTTGCTCAAAATGTTAATTTAACTCTTGATAACATCTGCTTTGATATTAAAAATCTCAGAATAGATCAAGATAATTCAAATAAGGTTTTTAATTTCCTACACTAGTAGTATATAACTTTATTTGGTGTTTTAACATCTTTATTTCAATGACTCTGTTACTTCAGACTCATCTTGGATTCTGTTCAAGGGATAAAACCCCACAAACTATCTTTGGAACCACACCTGCTTCTACCAGAGTCGTTGCAAGATTTCTCTTGGAACAATCTATACTAGTGTGTAAGAAAGTGAAATACATGTTTATAGTGAAAAGAAAGAATGGGAAAATGGGAACTGAAGTTTAAGAGTAAGCACTTGAAGAAACTGTTGGGCATTCTTTCTGAGGTATAATATCCCTCCCTTTTCCATAATGCCAGGAAGTCTCCATCTCCTCAGCACCATTTTTATGGAGTTTGAGGTCTAACGTTGCACTCCTATTTACATGTATGCCAACAACTTATCATTGATATTTCATCTGAATCATTATCTCTCAGATTCATGTCACTCCTCCAGCTATGAAACTTTAAGCCATAATCGTAGAGTGAATAGGTAACAAACCCAGAAAGAAAGCATAAAGGTCTTATCCTCCACCTCAAAATTCCTAGGTATCTGCATTTTGGGTTTTGTCTAAAGCCTGTGCATGAGGGTATGAATTGGGGAGCAACGCAAGCCAACAATTTCTCTTCAAAGTCACCCCTCCTGCAATTTGTTTTCAGCCTTTTCAGTCTCCTTTGGACAGTTACAAAAGACAGTTTTATTATGCAGCTCTCTCTCCCCTGTTTTTGCACATATCATTTTCTGTTTGTCATGTTTAGGGCACCTTCATTTCCTCTGTCTCTCAGAAGCAGAGATGATTACATTAAGTGTGGAAGTTTCCTCTCCTTACTTTTGGACAGTGAACCACAGAATTATTTTCCATTATTTTTCATAAATTTTATTGCAGTGGTTCTGGTTGAGTGTTAATGTGGCAAGACCCATGTGGTAACACAGAGCTACAACTACCAGCTGAGGAAGGCTAAACTTGTATAAATAAAGTGACTTTATGTTGTCCTTGTGAGATGTATTAGCTATTAGCTGCATTACAGCATCTTCCCTTCTGTATAAATCCCTAGGAGAAGATGTAGGAGTTAGAAAGGACTGGAAGATATCTTCAGTCCTGTTTAATCACTAAGAGTAAAGGGAAAGTATTAGAAAGACCTCAGAGGCTAATGCTGATGAATCTCCCTCATTCTGAAAGGTAGAGCTGGTATGTGCAGCTGTGCTGCTTTTGAGCTTCCACATAGCGGAAAACCTGGAGCGAGTCTGAAGCTCTAAGCCTTGCACTTAGACTTTGTGAACTTGATCATCTGGATGCCCAGTTTAAATCTCTTAAGGTATTCAGGTATTGCAGTGGTGAGGATTATGAAGATAACATGCTAGCTGGAAGCTTAAATCTGAATCTCAGGATGGGGAACACTAACGATCACTTCAAAAATGGATGTGACTTACCTTCTAGACATGCATGGTGCTCCCCTACATCTGCCTTCCTATTTCCTTTATCTCTGCTCCAGTGCAGAGCCTCTCTTGCTGCCAGTAGTGCATTTTCCAGAGCGACTGAAGGTGGAGGGCTAATCTGAAACAACCATACAGATTTCCAGCTGAAAATCACATACTGCAGAAGGCACCATGCTGTATAGAACAGCTGCTCCCCAGCTCTGTCATTTCTCTCCATAGGTCCTGTCTCCTGAAAGCAACCATTGCTTGAGCCAAGCAGTGTGTGAGTCGATGAGCACATATGTTGGTTTGGTAGAGCGTGTATGGGGAGGGGGCTGCCTTTCCCAGACATTATCATAGGTGTAGCAGAGGTGTTGCATCTGCCAATCCATTTTTGGGGCACTGGCTTGTTCTGCTCCACCCAGTGCCACATTACCAGATGGGAGCATCTGCCCTTGTTTTTGTAGCCATTGGAAAAGTGATTAAAGATGAGATTGCACGTTCCAAAGTCACACACGTTGCTCCAGAGGATAAATCAAGGTTTTGTTTGATTTGACAATAGAAACAAATATACACTGAACTTCTCAGTTTTGGAAGAAGCATTCTGGGCTAGAGCCCTGTTAGTCACTCTGACTCAAGGACTTAAAAAATGCCTCACGTTTAACAGACAGGTCAAACATGTTCCTGTCTTTGGAACCTCTACAGGATTTCCAGATTGCTCAGCATCTAACACTGCCATTATGAAATAAAACTGTTCTTTCTCTTTAACCAGTTTCTCAGGAGTGGCATTTTAGTTTTACTGTAAACATGACTGCAAAACAAAAATGGTGAAAAATCTTTCCAGAGTTCAGCATTAAACTAATCTCTGAATTTTATTTTTGTTTTTTAAATAATTCTTTTTGTCAGAGAAAAAAGTCTAAGCGACTTTAATGCATTCCACCTTCTGTCCTCAAAATTCAACCAAAAGATACTCAGTTGTTAAGATGTGATTGTTTTATTCCCTTGCTGGAAAATAGTGTGTGAAATAGTCCTTCACAAGGACATATTTTCCAGTTGAGGAAGCCCTAAAGAGTTTATTTCTAGCCTTTCTGTTCTCTTCTCACTCTCCCACTTTGCCTAGAAAGACCTTACTGCACCCTTTGCCATTTCTGCACCCATCTTTAAGACCTGCTTTGAACCTCATATTTCCCTTTGAAGTTCTTTCAACTCCACTTGTGCATTTCTGATCACTTCTTTCAAGTCCTTCATAAGGGATAGAACAAGTTGTAAGTTCTGTTACCTGTACAGTACACTTGTGATCACCAAGTGTGAGCCAGGAGCTCTGTTTCCCTGTGTTTTTTTTTCTGTCCCTGTTGGCTGGACCCATGTTTTGTCTCTTCCACTTGAGGTGCTGTTTTCTGATTCCAAATTTATCAAGGATGAAAACAAAATCTGGTTTTCATTTGTGTAAATATGTAAATGCTGTGACTACAGAACATTAATAGGTAAGATTCCTGTGAACTGTTTTCTGTCACTAGTCTAGCTGTAAGATTAAGAGCTCACTGGAGACTTGTTATGCTGGTATAAACTGGGGCTTGCTCTAGTGCCCTTGTTATCTACTGACCCAAGTGGTTCTTGTGAATACTTTTTTTTTTTAAATATAAAAATAATTAAAATAAGTAATTGAAAAACTTCCCTTGAAAAGCTCTGGAATATAGGTCTGACCAATCCTGGTTTAGCTTTTGTTATTGCATCAGCGTGTAATTTGCTAGCCCTTGGTGCTTCTGTTTACATCTCTGCAGCATATATTGATGTTTGCTTAATGAAATGCCGCTCTGGAAGATTTATGGGTGTACATTAATAGAATAATTAAAGGTCTTTGAGAGTCTCAGATGAAATGTATGTGCCAGGTCAAGGAAGAAGAGAGTGGAAGTGAGAGGGGAGAGGTGATGTGTTGGCACTTATGGCCTGTTAGCTGACCTGACACCTTGTGGCTGATATCTGTGGAGGTGCTGCAGGTGCCCCCCGGGCTGGCATACATGCTGGGAAGAGTTACCTGAGGCATGTTTGCACCCATGGGCTCTCTGGGCTTTCACCAGCTGACAGAGCGACCTTTCCTTAGCCTACTCCTAACTTGCCTTGGGAAATTCAGGGGACTTGGAAGAGAAAGAAGATACGAAAGGAGAGAGGCACAATGCGAAAGGAGGGAGAGACGAGGCAGAAAGAGACCCCACCCTCGGTCTGGGGAACAGACTGCATCCAGATCGGGCATGGTGCTTGGAGGGGGAGCAGAGGAGCCAAACACTCACTTCAAACCTTAAAGCCCGTGACGGCGGGGGGAGACCGGGGGAAACTTTCCGCGGCAGCGGGCTGGGGCTGCGGCTGCTCCAGCATCCCCGGCTCGGCTGAGCGTCATATCTGACGTGGGGACCGGGAGGGCGGGCGAGGCCCGGGCACACACACTCCCCCCCGCCCCGGGGATGCCGGCGGGGACCGCCGAGCCCGTAGGGGTGGCCCGGCCACGGCACCAGTGCTGTGCAGGGGTGCGTGTGTGAGCGGGCGCGGGAGGTGTGCGCCCCTGCTTGCTACCGTGCTGCTGCGTGCTCGGGTGTGTCCGGGTTCGCTGCCGGGGATGCTGCCGAACGGCTGTCCGTGAGTCCGTCCGTGTGCCCGGGAGCGCCAGTGGCGGGCGGCAGCGCAGCTCACCCGCAGCGGCGGCGCGGGAGGCGGCTGCTCACTTGGCTGACGGATGGATGGCCGGGAAAGATCCTGCCATCCCATTTGTGCTCTCTTCATACGTCTTCCCTCCGTGCTTTTCTTCTTCCTCCTTTTTGCCCCCCTTCTTTTTATTTCTTCTTCCTTTTTTTTCCCCCTTCCCTTCAGAATATCCCTGGAGTTCTGTATTTTACAGATTTCCCCCCTCCTTTCCTCCACCCCCTTTTTTTTTTTCCTTTTTCCTTCCCCCCCTTTTCCCCTGCTTCCTGCTGAGGATACGTTTTGCTTGCCAAGTTTGTAGTGACACCTCTCAGATTCCCCCACTCCGTCGTTTTCGGATCTATTACAGTGCTCGTTTGTATGTAGACGTACGGGGATATTATTTTTGGCCCACTTCTTCCCCCCCCCCCTTTTTTTTTTCCGCTCAAGAAAAATGGAATTTTTGGAAAGCTAATGGATACTGAGGAGGACGATCCTAAAAATCTCCGTTTGAATCTGTAAATGAGGTGTATGAAGAAAATCTTAAATTCAGCCATCACTTTAGCTTCATAATAAGCACCTCGAAGTATTTATGATTGCAGAGCAGGTGCAAGCGAGGATTAGTAATAAGGTAAGGGAGCAATTTCCATCTTTGAGGCAGCAGCATTTGCTTAGAGTTATCAGCAGCTTCTCTTTCTTTTCATAGAATCTGGGCTGATTTATATGCGTTTTCGGGGCTCTTCTCCTGTCCTTCCCATCCTTTTCTAATTCGCCTGCTTGCTTTTCATCACTAAAACATACATCCTTTCTCCTTGCCTGCGCTGTGTTTGGGAGGTTTTTGTGCTGTGCACATATTTTGGCTGTTAACTGTTTAAACCGAGCGATCCTCTCTTTAGAAGGATTTCTTATCGTGCTCTTCCTCCACCTAGCAAGATTCCTTAAGAGCCCCATGGAAAACTGCAGAGGGAAAAAAACCCTTTTAAAAATAAAATTTAAAAAAAAAAAAAGGGAGAGAGTAGTGAAAATCTCCTCAGGGAAAACTGGGCAGAGGGTAGGGGGTGGCGTGGTGGGCGTACCATTCAAATTCTCCTTCTAAAAGGGAAATAATTCCCCTTCTCCTCGCCGGCGGCTCCCGGGCCTGACGCTGATCTCGGGCTCGGAGCTGGGTACAGCGGCGTCCAGCCCGAGCCTGCGGCAGTGGGACCGCCCAGCCCTGCTCTGCCCTGCCCCGCCGGCTCCCCCCAGCACCGCCCTCGCCGAGCGCTGCCTCCGACCCTCCCTCCCTTCTTCCCAAAGTTTCCGCTTCCCCCTTCCCGGGGGTCTTTCTCGGTGTGAGGAAAGACGAAGCTAGCGGGGCGGGGTGGCTGGGGGAGCATCCGCGCTGCGTTGTAAACGCTGTTGGGGGCTGTGAAGTGAGAGGTGGCGGAGGAAGTCATTCCTTCTGGGTGGCTGGGAAGCAAGGACAGGAGAGGAAAGGATAGTCTGGCTTCCTAGTGGGATGCTGCTCCTGCTCTCCATCCGCATGCTTTATTAATTTTTGTTTCATCAGTTCTATTTAGAGGTACAAAGGGCTCGAACAGGGGGATCAATCACTAGCTAACTGTGGTGATAGCCTGTGTTTTATGGGATTTAATGATTTCTCTTGTTTTGAAAAAGCTCATCTGACGTTAACAATAAAGAAGTCCATAAATAATCTAAAGGAATTATGTGCTGGTAAAGGCCATTCTTAGTCTTTTGCTGCGTGTCTCCTCGTCCTGATAATGAGTCGCACTAGCAGTTGTGAACGTGTTTGTGGTAATAAAGGTGCCACTACTAAAAAGTGGCATTCTTGAGATGGGTCCCGAGTTTCTTGAGCTCCTACGGTGTGCCTTAGCCGTGGACAACCCCTGCCTTGTGACATGGGGAGGGATCAGGTTATTGTGAAGTGAGTGCAGCGTGTGAATGTACCTGTTTGAAGTGACGCGTTCCCTGGCACTGAAAAGAGTGAAACCGTGTGTAACAGGCTGCTTCAGGGAGCTAGGCTGGAAGCAGTAGGTAATCATCACTTAGGCCTGCTGATTACATGTTTTGATTAAAAGATGAAGCAAACTTTTGTGTCATCTTGATGATTCTATCATTAGCTTTTATAATCCTCTTAAAAATAAGCAGGAGCTGTGGAGTTCAGTCCTTCAGCAGAGCATAACAGTGTTCCTGCCATGCTGTGAAGAAAGCTCCTCTTTCATGTTATCCTTTTCTGATGCTTTATTTCCACCTTCTTCTGTATTCACCATTGTATTTTTTGATCCATTATTTACAGTCGAGATGTATTGAAGGGGCTGGAATAAAATATTGCTGTTCTTACAGAGGGAAACATGCTATGAGGAAAAGCATCAAGCTCCACTGTTGTAAGAGAATTGTTAAGCTAGAGGGCTTATATTTACTTAAGTTTCCTTTCCACTGCCTTTAGCAATCTTTAACGTGATCTGCAGTTGGTCATGTAACATACATCTCCATACGTACGTGTATCATCCTCCTAGCTCACCCTGTGTTCAGCTGCAGCTCCCTGTACTGCTGCCGACAAATCACTCACTCTGCAAAGCCATTAATCAGCAATTGAACAGGTGCAGGCTCAGTTCACCATATGATTAACTGGGCCAATAGCTGCCAAACACAGTACAGTTCTATAGATATGCTGAGTCCCTCCAAAGTTGTTTCTCTCTCCCCCCCCCCCCCCCCCCCCTTTTTTTTTTTTTTTCTTTTTCTGGAGAATACCCTCATGCAAAATTTGTTAAGAGTGAACTCTGTGACCACTGAGTAGATACATGAGTAAGGTTAGTGGAACCCAGATGTAAGAAGTTATTTCATGAAGTGTATGTAGATTTTAGTGCTCCCTCTGAATAGCATGTTTTGTTAGCAGGAAATATCTCAGTGATGCCAAATTCAATCCTACTGTCCTTATTCAGGAAGTCTGTGGAAATTTGTGCTTCCATATACAAAGATGTTTTCAATGAGAATTCCTGAGTCTGCAGTCAGAAAACTTAGATGGTAACTTTGCAAATATTGCTTGTTTTGTCAGTGTTAGATAGTTTGCTGTTTGTAAACTGGAAAGGCTCAAAGAGTGTTTCCTGTTGTGTCTCTGTGTGAGAGTTGTACAGCCACTCTCATCACCTCGTTGCCAAAGAACAATTACTCAATGAAAGCAGACTTGGACTGGAGCATTTAAAATGCTTTTCCTCTGAATGTCAATCAAATTTAGAAAACTCAATGACTCTCTAGAAGAGCTGTTAATATTCCTTTTTGCTATTAATTATCTTTTATATTGTATGTGCATTTGAGCATAACCTAGTTTTGAATTGACAGGTCATTGCTTAAATACTTCATTTTCATATTTGAGCATGGCTATCCCCAAACACTACAATAGTGATAATTACTTAGGTGACAGTGAGTTTGAGGTAAATGCTCAAATTCATGGGTCAGCACAGTGATTTCATGACTGGAGAGAGAATATTGCTGAGCAAGGTGTGTGGCAAATTACATCTCCAACCATAATTTCTGGTAGAGTTACAATACATGTATTAATTTATTCTTGTTAAAATAGTTTTGGGAGGTTTTTTTGTTTCCAGATGGTAAGCAGTGTTATGAGACTCCTGTATTTTATATCACAGTATCATCAGGGTTGGAAGAGACCTCACAGATCATCAAGTCCAACCCTTTACCACAGAGCTCAAGGCTAGACCATGGCACCAAGTGCCATGTCCAACCTTGCCTTGAACAGCTCCAGGGACGGCGACTCCACCACCTCCCCGGGCAGCCCATTCCAGTGTCCAAATCCACAACATGAGAGTCTATAATTTTGCAATGGAAAACTGGTGATATAGTCTTCCAGATAGCAAAGTAATTGGTTGTACCCAAGTCTACATGGTTTCCAATACCACTGTTTGATTCCACTGAGCTTTCATTAGTGAGCAGCTCTCAGTATCCAGTTGTTCCACTCCTGAAGTAGGTGACTCATCCAGGATTGTAGAGTGATTCAGTAGCAAGTGCAGATAGTGAGTGGACGCCTGGTTTTTGTTGTTCAGCTCCAGACTGTAGCTACTAGATCGGTACAAAAGTTCCGCAAGAGCTACAAAAAGTTTCTGAGGAAGAAAAGTGAATACTTACAGGGAACAAAAAATTTGATGTCTGGGCAGAAATAAGCTTCGCTGAAAGAAACAGGTGTGGGGTAACAACCTTTGCCTACTTTTGATAACAATGCATCCAAGTTCCACAAATGGTACGTACAGGATGTCAAACAAGCTGCTCATTAATCGCCAGGAAGGTGCTGGGGCAATCAGTCTGACCTCAGCAGGAGATTTCCAGGCGCAGAGTCCTCCCCTACATGGAACTGTAGAACATTCTTAGGCACCTGCCCACTGTCTGCCCCCTTCAAGCCAGGTATCCTGCTGACTTGGAGATTCATGCTGCGATGAGCAACTCTGTCTGCAAAAGCAGGAGGTTCAGATCACCCAAGCACAATATGGGACCAAGTTCTATTATTTTGATACTCTTACATTCTCATCACAGTCAGCAGAATGAGCTCAATCAGGTATGTTGAAGTTGTGACTGTTTAAACAGGCATTTGTGTTTGTTTAGAAATGCCAGAACTAATGAAAGCTGCATTCCCAAAGGTTTCTGGCTTGTAGAGTGAAACTCTCCTTTAGTTGAAGTACTCCTGAGAGCTTTCTCTTATTCATCTTTCTCATGCCTAGTAATGTGTTCAAGTGTGTGGAGGGTGTGTTTGTTTTTGTGGTTTTTATGTTTCCTCCACCCCCCCTTTTTCCCCCCCTTTTTTTTTGAAAGGCTGAGAGAAATATTCAGAGTTCCTCATGTCTGTTTTGTCATCTACTTTCAACAAGTTTACATGTGCCTCAGTTTAGACTGAAATCAACAGTCGAAAATCTGCTAGAAGTGCACACCAAATGTGTGTGGATCTTGCTACTTCAGAACACCAGACTAAAACTGCAGCCTGGTATAGGTCTTACAGTTTCTCATTTAAGAAACTGGTGAACTAGGTGTCTTATTTCATAGCTTCTCAGTGCACAGGATAAGAGCTCACCACTGCTGTCAGCTAGTGAGATTTCTCTTTGGCTGCCTGTATTGGTGGGGGCAGTTGCCAGAAATCTGCTGTGTATCCAAACGGCTGAGACGATGATTTTGTCATTAAAAAGGACTGAGATTGCACAAGAGTCCAGTTTTAGTTATGGAAGTGACCTTATTGTTGTGATACCAGATGTTAGGTTGATTTCTGCAGTGTTCCGTGAAATGACAGTACCTGTGTGTGAGTCTTGAGTGCTGGAGAATGTTTTTCAAAGTCAAAAAACAATAAATGCCTTGTAGCCTTTTTTGTTTGTTTGTTTTCAGCCTGCATCTACCTGAGGGTATATTTCTAAAAGGAAATTTTGTATCATTTTTTTTATCAATGTGAAGACTTTGGGACATGCCCTTTTTAACCCATTACTTCAGGAGAGGAGCTGTGGTTTGAAGGAAGTTTTCAGATACCTTTTCTTGTGGAGGAAGAGGTTGGACAAGTCATCTACACAGTAGGAAAAGATGTGTGGGAATGATGAGGGGATTGAAAGTAGGAAGAAAGAAGCTAGGACAAGACATGTATCAGAAAAGATGATAAATTGTTGCTAATTGAGCATGATAAATGCCTCATTATCTATAAAGAGGCTGTTCAGCTTGGACAACAGAAAGTTCTGAGGAGACCATGTTGCAGCCTTTTGGTACTTAAAAGGGACCTTTAAGAAAGATAGGAATGGTTGTGTTGGCAGGGCCTGCTGAGAGTAGACAAGGGGTGATGGTTTTAAACTAAAAGAGAGGAGATTTAGTCTAGATATAAGGAAGAAAATATTTACAATGAGGGTGGTGAAACACTGGCACAGGTTGCCCAGAGAAATTGTGGAGATCCCTGGAAACTTTTGAGGTCGTGTTGGATGGGGCTCTGAGTAACCTGATCTGGTTGAAGATGTCACTGCTCACTACCAAGGGGCTGGACTGAGCGAGCTTTAAAGGTCTCTTCCAACTCTGACACAAGTAGCCATGTTAGGTTTTAAAATGTGCTTCAAAGTCCCCCTGCTTGCAGTGGAGTTGCACTGTTTCACAACAAGGCTAAGCACAATGCCATTTTTTGGTTGCCTTCATTGTTGATGAGCCCACAGAACCACACAGGAAGAAAGGAGAAGGACTTGATGAGCTGTATTGTTGATCAGCTTACTGATTTCATGTACTAAGAGAGGACTTACTTCATATACTATATAGAGAGGAGAAATGCTGGGAAGGAAAACACTTCTATTTTTCCATTTTGGTAGAATAACATAAACCCAACTCTAAGATGTTTTGCAGAGCCTTAGTAACAGAGCTGCAATTAGCATAAAATTTGCAAGGAGTGGGATAAACAAATGCCGAATGAGATTATTTGTTTATTTAGGATTTGATCCACTTCCTATTGAGAGGAACTTGATTATTCAGAGGAAGGAAAATGGGAAGGGTGTATCGTTCCTCTGAAGTGGACAGGAGATTTTCCACCCCAGTTGACAAAAAACAGCACAGGAAGTTCTCAATTTTGATACAGAATCCTGAAGTAGAAATTTTGCTAATGTTCATGTAGCTATTTGCCAGCAGCTCCATATGGTGAAATTTCATTTTGAGGAAGTAGGAATATACTTAGAGGTACTTAATTTTGACTCTTGCTTTTTCTTTTGTTCAACAATTACTCACAATTGACTTACCTATCATTTTCAGTAAGTCATCTCCTCTGGCTGAGATGTATTTGACTTCATGGGAAAAAAAAACAACCAACCCCAAACTTATGAACTCTGATTAAGCAGATTTGCTGCACGTTTAAAAGCAGATTAAGTTTTATGGGAGAATATAGCCAGGTAGAAATTATGTGCAGTAAAATGAAAATTTGACATCACTAACATATGGACAAGCAGAGTGCTGAGGTTTTCTTAACTATTCCTTGTATTCTTTGGGCACCCAGAAGGTTGAGCCAAAATCATCACTTGCTTGTGCAAGATACAGTGCAAATAATTAAATACCCTTTTTTGTCCCAAGGATTTCAGGCCTCACTCCTCTATGAATTCTTACTACATGATTTATCACAGTTGCACTGAGTTCATGTGTTTACAACATGTGGAGTACCATAAATTGTGGAAGAACTGGAATCTGGTATGAAAGTAGAGCAAGCTTGAAAATAAATCCAGTGTCCTCAGTGAAATAACATTTGGAGGCGCTTGGGAAAAGAAGGTCAATCCATTTGAGGACTTCTCTTTGCCAGATTCAGTTAAAAATGCATGGATATATGGATACATATGTATACAAACACTATGTTATATAGGAGAGTGCAAATACAGAAAAGAACTTCTGTGGTCTGATTCAAGCTTCAGTGTAAATTTCTAGAGGTTGAAGCAGGGTTGCTGGAGTTAACGTCCACAACAGCTGTGTGTGCAGCTGTGATATACAAAGCAGCAGGATTTCTTTTGTTTGGACAGTGGCCTAGTCAGCTTCTGTGCCTTTAATGAGTTAATGATAAGTAAGACCAGTACTTCCCTCCTATTTATTAAGCTTCTTTGGTTGGGTTTTGTTTTTTGGTTTTGCTTTTGTGTGTTGTTTTTTTTTTAATTCCAAAGACAAAACCCTAGATTGACTCCTATGTGTGGTATGTTTTAGCTTATATAGTGATGTGTACCATTTGGCAAGTGGAGGTCTAAGTGTGGGCTGAACAAAATGGGACTGTAAATATTACTTAAAAGTGGCCATCAAAGCAAAAGATTTGGAACATTTGCTGCAAACCCACAGAGTATTTAAGAACAGAGTGGTTTTCAGAAAATGCAAGCCCTGAATGGTCGTCACTCCTCATTCACAGTCACTGTTTTGTACTCTTGCCACTCTGATGTTCTTGCAGATAGTTGCTGAGGTCAAAATTGGCTCTTAACTTCTTGTATTTCAGTAAGTTTGCCGGACTAATCAGAAGCAAGATCCTTACCTAAACCTGCATCTTGTAACATTCAAAGTCTTTATGATGAAGATGACCTTAAAGGGGTGCCACAGCTTTATTTTTTTTGACTGTTTAGCAACATACTGTATTGCCTTTATTCTTGTCCCCACTGTTGTAACAGAGATAGAGTAACTTTATTTAGTCTTTTTTTCTGGTCCTTACTTCACCTAGCTTGTCAGAAGTGATCAGTGGCTCATTGCCTTTGACTGAAGAGGACCAATGCTATAGTTTGGCTTTGCTTTCTTTTATGCTTACTCTTCACCCAGTTTCTAGGGCTGTGATGCAATAGTTACATTGCCAGGTTTTTCCAGCCTACCCATGTAAAAGGTCTTTACTACTGCCTGCCCACAGTAAAGAAACACTGGGGACACTTTAAGTCTCATGCCTTTGCTTTGCACTTGCATTAAAATGCATTCTGGTACTCAATCTATTTTGTTTTCCCCATCCATAAATTGAACAACTATCCTGAGATGCTGGGAGGATTAATGAATGGTTAGAAAGCTCACCACAGATGGAAAAAATACAGCGCTGCCTCTTCAGATCGTTACGTGTAATACTACATAGCTCAGAAGTTATGAGAATTGTATAAAGGCTCTGGCAGATAAGGCAAGAAAATATTAACCCTCTTATTAATAGGGGAGCAATAGGTCTTTCTTCATCTGCCATCCATTCTTGGTGCAGAGACCAGCAGTGCAATGAATGATCCCACTCTTATGAGACTTCTTGTAATGGCCTTTGAAAATAAGGAGAGTTTGACGCAGGGAAATCTTGTTGGACCCTGATGGATGCTGTTCAGCTTTTGTGGAGTGTTTATATTTAGTTCTTTTCAAATGCATGCCTTCCAAATTAACAAAACATCAATGTGTGCATGGGCCTGGCCAGTCACAAAAGGGGTTGTTTCTTAAAAGTGAAATGCTTGTTATAAACCCAGGTGATATTTGTGAAAGAAGTCAGCACTTGCAAGGAGAAGTTAGCATCCAGTTAGACTTCTAATGCTTCTTAACACTTCCTCTTCTTCTTGGATATAAACATATTTCTCTGAGAATGATAACTTCCTAGGCAGAAGTTTGTATGTAACATTTTTGCACATTCTAAAGTTAGTTTTGAATAATTAGGGAAATGTAATTGCAATTGTGACAGGCCTTTAACTGTCAGCCACAGCACATCTGTGGATACAGCTGTTTCATCTCCTCACTGTATTTTCTATAGGGTCAGGTAACCTGTCAGAAATTCAGAGAGGTCATTACTAGGGTACTGCAGTAGCTTAGTTTCAGAAAACAGGGAGTGAAAATGTTAAAAAAAAACAAACCAAACTTTACAATGTAAACACCAAGATGCATAATCTTAACCAAAAAGTTGTGCTTAGGGTGAGAGAATTGAGCCACTTGACATTTGGCTGATGATATATTTGAGCTGCCATTTTGCAGTCCTGCTTTACTTAAGAAAGTATTGGATATTTTTAAAATGCAAATTGATTTTTAATCAAAGGAGTGAAGAATGTCTAAATGATAGCAACAGGTTTGTCTTACCTTTGCTTATCTGTGGAGAAGATATTGCTTATATTGAGTGCTTTCTCTCTAAAGACAGCTGTGGTGCTCACTCTCTAAAGACAGTCTCACTGCTGAACCAATCTGTAGGTATGAAAAGAAACTCTTTTACACACTAACAAATCCACTTCTGCAGACTGATGATTTCCCACAATCGGGTCCTAAACTGACATAGAGAGCAGAATGTGGTAAGAGCTAGAGAGCCACAATTGGTGTCAGCACCAGAGGGAGCCGCTTGCCCAACTCTTGGCCATGTAACAGCTCTCCAAGGCTGGAACAAACCCACAAAAGGGGATAAAAAGGCAGGGAAAAATAAAAATAGAGTAACCTGTTGGACGCTGCCCACACACGAAAAATCTGAAAGTTGAAGCTGTGTGTGTCGATCTGTTGGAAAAATCTGTTATTTTTAGTGCATTGAATACTCTTAATGTGTTACCTTCAAATTATAATCTGTCTTTTAAAAAAGTGTTGTTGGCATAAGGATATTCTGTAGCTTACAAAGAAAGCTTTACAAAAATAAATTAGGATCTTCAGTTACAACTTTAATGTTCTTATTGACTATTATAATGTAAATACATATTATATTTATGTATTAGACCCTTATATTTGTATCCTTGGTTGGCACAGAGTGATACTTGGTAGGAATACAGATTAAGCTGTGTTTTGCTTCTGTTCAGCTGTCCCTATAGCCCCTTTTTTATTCTCCTAGTAATCCCATATTTTATATGGCATTAATGTATCTTCTCTTAAATCACCGAGATCTGTGTGATAACGGTTCTGGACTTCATCTGTAAAGTACAGTTATTTAACTATTTGTGTGCCAATGAAGTTCATAGGTTGCAAAGTGAAAGCAAGGCTGAGCAGTGAAGGATGCTGTATTTCCCCATAGTAAAAACCCTAAAGAATAACATCTTCCCAATCCACCTCCTGGGCACTGGTGTAAAGCATTTGTAATCTATGTGCTAGGACAGACAAAAGAGGAGAGAAATGAAGTAATTGCCCTTCGAGCAGAAGAGGACTTAAGCACTTGCTTAACTGCTTCTACAAGTTGTCCAGGGTCACAGAAGTAGCCTCTGGCAGAGTGAGGAATTGAACCTGTGCCTCTGAAATCCTAGTCCAGTACCTTATTCATAAGATATTCCTTCTCTTAGCCTTACTGCCATAAGAAGAGATGTCTGTACACTGAAAAGAATACTTTAAAAACTAGATTAGTATGTTCTACTACTGCTGTAGTAAAAATTCACTTATTTACAGGCATGCACACACAGACACAGACAAATCCTTTCCTTAGACAGGGACTTTACTGCTAAGGCAGTGTAATAGTACTAAAATCAATTCATGTGGAGCTTCAAAGTTATTAAGCTGCAGCAATTTAAGTGTGTTCAGTCGATCTGCTTAAGAGATTTCCATGGCAGGTACCCACCCACAGAGGTGCATGTAGAGACTATGTATGCACATGCATGCACATGTTTCTAGGATATATATATGCACACATATATATATGCAGTTAGTTATTTCAAAGTAAAAATCAGAAGCTGAATTTACTTGAGATTTGGAAAGGGGAGCAGATGAGAAATTTCAGTACTCCCAGAGCGGTCTGGCTTTCTCTGACAAGAGAGATCAGAAATCCCAGTTTATTTGCTGCCAGGGTCTGAGTGAATGGACTTGCTTCTCAATTTCACATGTGGATTGAATCTACTAATACAATTCTTCCACAGTTGAATGTTTTACAAGTTATACTGTCAAATTTAAATGACAATCTGTTTTTAAGTTCCTTCTTTGAGAAGATACAGGGGAAAAAATGGAGAGGGGGGGTTCTTGCCTATGCATTTCCCCTTTACTCCATCTTGAAATGTCTTGGTTAAACAATATGCAAATATGTGTAACTGATCACTTAATTGGTTTCCCATATGAATCAAGGGTAGGGTGGTATATTAGTCTCAGCCTGAAATGCTCCAGCTCAGTGCCGTCTCTCCATGCTTTCTGCCTGAGTCATCAAGGGTCAGGGGATGCAGATGAAAAGAAATGTTTGGGAAAATAGATATTCTCAGTGAAAACTCACAGAGAAAAACTTAGCAGCCTTAGGCACCACTTAAATCACCCAACTGGTTCCCTTTCTTTTCAGGATCTCCTAGAAAATCATTTGTTTGTCAGTCAAACTTTCCTTGCTCCTGGATAATGTGGCAGCCTTAAGATCAGTAATGGAACTGCAGGTTTTATTACCTTTTCATTCTGTTGCTGAGTTTCAAGAACTAAAGTTTTCCCACTTTGAAACCAAAGAAAAATGTAGTCTGTAAAAAAAAAAAAAAAAAAAAAAAAAAAAAACCCAAAACCGAAAAAGCCCAAAGAAGTAAATCAATCTGAAAGCTTCAGATTTTGCTATTAGGTCTTTCAAACATATTCCTTCACTTTGTTTGCGAGTTTAGGACCTAAAAGATTGTCAGAAATGGACCAAACAACCTGAAACTGTCAACAGGCAGTCCTTAGTGGATTTCTTTTGTGTGTGATTGATTTAATGTTTCTGGTCTTTGATTCAGTTTTTACTTTCTTTTTTGTTTCAAAGAGCAAACACAAATAAACAATTCATTATGATTTAGCTGGTTGCCTGAAGGACATCTGAATTGGAAGTTCCTATAAAGAGTCTTCAGTTTTGTCAGGTCAAGTACAACGTTCTTAAAGGACCATTTGAAACTGTCATATACACTGCACTTTCTCAAAGGCTTTTGCAAATATGTTTTCTAAGTGAGGCTATTTATCCCAGAACCTTCTCTCAGCCAAGCGTTCAGAAAACAGTAGCTGTTGTTTGCATCCTGAAGGAAATTATTTATTACCAAGACAAAATGAGCCTGCACTAACTCACTTCTCTGTGCAGGGTGATATATTAAAACCTGGAGGGTTATGAAAAAATCAAGGTGGAATATCTGGGCAGCAGAAGAGGAGCTGAAAGCCAGCCTGTGTAATTGTGAATTGATGCACATTTGTGGAAATGCTTTGCACGGTGACAGTCTGGTTTGTGGGCTGGCTTGGGGGGGGGGAAATCTCTGAAGAGGCTACAGTTTGGCAGTTCACTCTAATTTAAACAGGGCTGGGAATCATCCTTTAGAGCTACAACCAAAACTAGGCATTATGATTTAGCTCAACTGAGGCATAGCACAAAGTCCATTGAAATCCATAGAAAATTTCCCATTGATGTCAGTGGTCTTTGGATCACTTTTCTGTAGCTCTGGCAATGATACATTCTTCATTAAATAGTGACCTACTGATAAAATATGCCACATCCCCCTCCATAGCATCTCTGAGAAGAAACTTTTTCATTGCTTCCCTTGAAAAAGATCTCAAGAAAAATGAGATGTTCATTTATTCCTCCAGATCTCTACTGAACCTTCTTACCGGCAACGCAGTCAGGAAACTCTCACATGCTGTTGTCAGAGAATGAAGTGCACATAAAACACTCAGGCTTTGTAATCATGTCCTGTGGATGAATGAATACAGGTGGCGTGTGGAAGCTAAAGCATTTAGATTAAACAACAGGAGCATTCTGGATTTTGCCCCATACAGGAGTCATCAAATCAAACTTTGAAGCTAGATTTTAATTTTTTGTTTTAAAGGCTGGATGATTTTTATGACTGTTAATAATATTTGTAGCTCTGGTATGCAAACCAAGATAAGAATAATCAAATCTCATGCTTCAGGGCATAAGCTAATCACCTGCTGGGTTTGGCATAATTGGTTTAAAGCATTATACTAGGAAATGGAGGTTCACTTTCTCTCAAACTTTGCGTCTTAGCCACCCTTAGTGAAAGCGTTTAAAAGGCCAGAGTTCTCTGATCCCTTTTGACAGCTCTTTTGTCCATGCACTGATATGTAACTAGGGCCAGTGAACAATGATGTTAGAACCCTATTTTTGGATTTCCTGATTTAAAGCTGTTAGTATGAGTTAGTGCATTTTATGTGGTGGGGGCTATACATATGTATTTAGAGGCTCCAAGCTGGTTTTTCAAGAGTGGAAAAGATGCCAAGTGATGTAAGAAACAGACCTCATGATAGATTGCTGAGTAGTGTGCACACACAGACACACATTAATTCATGTGTTAAATTACAAAATAATCATTTTATCTATCTGTCCTGGTATCTGGACATGGGTAATTGATGTGCTACTTATAAGTAGGAAATGTTTACAGTGCTTTGCAGGCCCCAAATTAGACAAGTAATAAGTTATAATAGCTTTTTGATTAACTGTTTGGCAGTGGAAGTTGAATTTACCTGATATGAAGCCTGTTTCTGGCAGTGGTTTCATCAGAAACTACCTGCTCACACGAATTAATTCTGTAATTGAATCTCTGCTCGTTGTAGTGAATGTGCTTTGTTTTCTTAAGCCCAGTTTGTTCTGGGTTCTGGCATGTGGGTGTAGAGCAGGGAAGCAAAAATACTTTGCTCCTCAAGGGAAGCTGACCATGTCTGCAGCCCCCACACTCTAGTGAGCAAAACCATTTCAGGAGTAGCATCTTGTTAAACAGTAAGAAGAGTTCCATAGCCTTTAGCAAAACAGGCAGTGAGGTACTTTAACCAGCATTCTCTTGGATGCTCAAAAAATCCACACTGATAAGATTCAACTCCATTGATTTTAGAGTCTTTTCTGTTGAACTCTATTCATTATTACTGTTCAATTAGGTTTGGGTTTTCCTAGACCATGCAATATGTTCTTTGAAGGCAGTTTGCCCTACAGCTCCACCACTACATCAGGTGATAGAGTTATATTGGCTTGCTTTAGGCTTTAATAGTTTGATGGGTGCCAACCTTAGCTGCCATCAGTACTTCACTTTAGCTGGACCTTGCCTTCTAGGAATTTGTGAGGACTACTCACATTTTTGCCCACACAAGTGAGTTTTAACCAAAAATTGGGGGCTGTAGTTTTCTCCTGGTTTTCAGGGTAAAGTGTGATTAAAATTGAATGTATTGATATCATGCATCTAGAGAATCAGGAGAGAATCTCAAAGTGATACAGCAGCTGCCTTAGAATCATAGAAACAACCAGGTTGGAAGAGATCTCCAAGATCATTCAGTCCAACCTAGCACCAAGCCCTGTCCAGTCAGCTAGACCATGGCACTAAGTGCCTCATCCAGGCTTTGCTTGAACACCTCCTGGGAGGGATAATCCACTACCTCCCTGTGCAGCCCAGTCCAATGCCAGTCACTATCACTGGCAAGAACTTCCTCCTACCACCCAGCCTAGCCCTCTCTTGGCACAACTTGATACTGTGTTCCCTTGTTCTCTTGCTGGTTGCCTGGCAGAAGAGACCAACCCCACATGGCAACAGCCAGTAGTTGTCTACAGCTTCAGGTAGTTGTAGACAGCAGTGAGGTCTGCCCTGAGTCTCCTCTTCTCCAGACTGCACACCCCCAGCTCCCTCAGCCTCTCCTCACAGGGCTGTGCTCCAGGCCTCTCACCAGCTTTGTCACCCTTCTGCAAGCCTGATGCAAGACGCCGTATTTGAAAGCCTCGGCCACGGGTGCAGCCCATGTCTCACCGTGTTGGCACTGACCTTAGCAGTGTGAAGTCACGAGACTGGAGTTGTTGAGGATTTTTTTTCCATATGAACATTTAGAAGAGATTTTTTTTTAAGCTGTCAAACAGAAAAATTCAATATGGTGTTGGGATCTCCTGCTGTAATTGCAAGGAAGTAGAGGCTGGAGCTAACGGGAGGATCTGAAGCCTCCTTAGTGCCTCAGCTTGGCTTAACCTGCAGTAATCTATACCTGTCAGTGGCTAGAGGTTTGAACTCAAACAAGCACAGGACTATTGTTAAATCTTCTGCTGCTGTTGTGCATGCAAGTCAAGATGTTGGCTCACACAGGAATCAGAAAGGAAATATTCTTTTAAGAGAAGAACAATAACAATATAAGCAAGGTCATTATCCAGGTGGATTTACAGGCCTGCAGGAAAACCCATACCACTGCTGAAACCTGAGACAAGGTTGGTTTAGGTTTTTTTTCTCCAGATGAATACTTTTAATAAAACATTTTCATAATTTCCACACAGTGGTAATCATTTTATTGCCTTCAAAAAAAAATATACCTATTACTGTTCATAGAGTAGCTGTTCAGTTCTGCTAAGCTAGTAGAAATGCATTCCCAGTGTAACTTAAGATTTGCAGAATTTAATAAAATTCCCTGAATTTCCGCTTCAAAGTACATTGGCACAGTTTACTATGGCTGTTAATAAGACATTTTTAGGTTTAGTGTTTTGATCTGGAAATAGTTATTTCATTTCCTGGTGCTTTCCGTGTTTCCCTTCTAAAGGAATCAAAGTTATCAGTCCATAATTAAGACTTTACAATTAGCTGGCCCACCACTGGAGTAGCAAAATGTTGGTCTATAGGATCAGAGAGAACAGTACTGATGAAAAATCTGCTTTGCAAAGCCAGACCAAACTGCTCAAGATTTCAGTATGAGAGATTGTTAAGAGATCACACAAAGATAGCTCTTGAAAAGGAAACCGACCCAGCACGGGAACGTGTTTATACGAAGGCTTGCTTGCCCTGCTTCTTACCCAAACTTTGTTTTTGTTCCAACAATTCCTTTACAGAGCCTTTAGTTTCAAAAGTGAGGCTTGATTTTTCTACCTACTCTCTTGAGGTGCAGCAGTCACAAAAGAAGGTATTTCAAATGTGTGGAAGCGAAAAACACAATTCCCACTGCAAATGTATTCAGTTATGCCCAGGACCCTGTCGTGTGCTGAAATAAATTCACTGTGTACATCTTCAAAATACTTTAATAGTAGGGTCTAAGTTACAAAAATGTGCTTCTACTCGACTCTACAGCAGGCTGTTAGTGATTGTAATGATGGAGTTTCTTTCCAAATGTCAGAATAAAGTGTTTTCTTGAGCCGACTGTTCTCACCAGTTATTTATTTATTTATTTTCTCTTTTAAGTCTTTGGGTCTCTACTCAGGAGCTCTCTGTTGCCTTAGAGATACTCTTGTATATTGTATACATGAGAAAAAGCCCAATAAAACTGTCTAGAGATTATAGCACTATGGGTGAAGTGACACTTAAGTCCCTCCACAAACAGTTCCAACTCCTGTTGGTTTGTCTGGCTGGGTTTTGGCAGGCTACTTGGTAGATAAATAGAAGCATTTATCATATAGACTGGAGAAATTAAAGAGATAGGTATTTACTGTGATCCAAAGGCAAATAGATGGAGGTTGCTGCTCTATGGATTTGATTGTGGTTTATGTTTTTCCCCATGGTTATATTTGCTTTGACTGGGAGGTAGAAGTTACTTTGTACTTGTGTGCTAGTTTGCACCCAGCTTGGGATATTTTGGTGGGAAGAATTAGATGATAGGCTGTGAAAAGGAGCCAATGGTGATGTCTACTGCTGAGCATGTATGAAAACAAGAAGATGAATATAAATAACAGAGTTGCTATCTCTGACTCTGGCTGCCTGCACTTCTCTCTCTGACTTGCTGCCTAACTAATCCATCTGCTTCCTAACTCCCCTGGCTGATCCTCCAAACTCACCTTGAACATAAGGTGGGAGGAAGATGGAAGGGTGGTTGAGGGTCCCTCCTGGGGACTCTGGTTTATGGGAGGGCTGTTGTGTTTCTGTACTACTTTTAAGCTTGTATATTTCTGTCTGTAGCTGTATAGATTGTAAATACCTGCTTGGATATTGTGCTAAGCTGTAAATATAAAGCTTTATTATTTAATTTCCAGCTGCTGAGTCTAGTCTGGGTGGTTTTCTTAAAGGGGGGGGGTGACACCCAAACCATCACAATTATAGTTTTGTATCTTAGGTACAGATTTTTCGTAGTTCATGGAGCCATAGACATCTCCAAAGAATGAAGAGCTAAATCTGTGTGTGATACTGCCATGATGAGGGAAACAGTTTGCCATTCCTCTGAATTTATTTCCACTGGAGTTGCTTTTAAGGAAAAACATATCCCTTTAATTTGTGGCTGAAATCCTAGCTACATTCTCTGTCTGTGGAGTGTCACTGATCCTACTGACATTGCACAAATGAAAGAGCCACATTCAGCTACCATACTTATTTTAGCAGTACGCTGGTAGTTTTCAGGTGGTCAGACATGATTGTATTGTCTATCTTTGCTAATAATGTTAATGTATCTTTACTAATAATGGTTAATGATGCAAGGATTGAAGCTAATGTTAATGTCTACCTATCATCCTTAAAATCTAAAAGTGCTTTACAGATACTCTTACATTCATGTTTTAAGGTGTGAAAACTAGGATGGAGGGAGAAAGAGCAACCACTGGAAGTCTTTGTTCAGGGTCACTCCCCCAGGAGTGTTAACCCTATACAGAGGGGGTAAAACCTAATGCCCCGAAGAACATATTTACTAAACATGGTGCATTAAATCTGGCACGAACTCCTCAACCCACACTCAGTTCAATGCAAGTCAACTTCAGTCCAAACTTGGCCTTTTCAATAAATTAAAAGTGAAGTTTGGAAAAATACACACTTAAGGTTTTGACTTTTGCAGGAAAGCCTTGCAGTCACACAGAGTTCCTCCAAAAAGTATGCAAGGCTGAAATTTGCTAGAAAGAGAAATATAAACATTCTCTCCTCCTGGAAGGTTTTTCTTTAGGGTGCTCTCAAAGAGTTGGTGATCTGTGTAAGCTTTCTCTGACCATATTACTAATAATGTAAGTCTCTGAAACATTTGTTTAAAGTCTTCTGTTGATTAAATATATGGGGAAAAAAGGGTTTTTTTTCAGTTATGAAACAGGTGGCAAGTCTTCAAATGAAATTGCAGTAGGGCATGATTCTGCAAGGTCTCAGGTAGCTTCAATCCTTGTATTTTCTCTAAATAAGAAATTTTGTGCTATTTTATGGAAGAGATAATTTAAATTTTCAAGAGTATTTCTGTTGTCTGTAGGATTCTTTAGGTATAAATATTTAAGGACTGCTTCAGCATAGGCATGTGGTTGAGTAGAAGCACAAAGCTTTAAATACATACTTAGGCTGTAGTTGAGATGAGATATGCAGGACATAAGGGTCTAAATACTGAACAACTCAATCCAATTCTAATGTATGTGGCTGCACTGGTTCCTCTAGGAGGAATCTGTTCCTCGTTTCTCTCAGGTCTTGCACATTTTTCTGTCTCTTTTGTTGGTGTTTTTTTTGAGTAAACAGCATGTATGAGACTCGGATGGTCTGAGTGCACATGTATAATTTAATTTTTACCAGAAAGCTCCCTCCTTCTGCCTCAAAGCTAAATGTATGTGTGTGTGCAGAATCAAAGCCTTTAACTGCAACCAGAAAGTTTAAGTAGTAGGTGGGCTCTGCAGTGAGTTTCAGTCTACCCCTTTTATGTGACCTCACATAAATATAGAAATAGCTTACACTTTTAAGTAGGCTTGCCCTGGAAATATCCAAATCCTACATTATTTCTGGGTGGCTTTATTACAGGAACTGCAGGGAATCTGCTTAGGCACCTATGTGTGTTGTAGCAATGTCTGAGTCTAAAAAAGCAGCTCCTAGAAACTGGAATAAGAATGGTGCTATGTAAACATGCCTGCTCAGCAACCCACTCACACTGCAGAGATTTCTGAAGGGAACCAGGCCCCTAGCTCTTTCCACACCTGTATGGACAAGCATGTAAGAAAGAGATTTATTCCATGCACCATGCTTCCTAAAAGAGCCCATTAACTTGAATGCTGGTTGCATTGAAGTTTTTAATCCTAAAGTAAGTGGTAATTGTTATTAAGAGTATTGTTGGGCTTAAGAGCCCAATGAGCCAAATAAATCTACCCTCATGTGGAGCTTACTCTCTTGGAGTGATTCTACAAGACAACTCAAGTGACCCACTGGCTATTCTTCTGCTTCAAAGTGACTTGTCCAGACTGATAAATTCCTGCTAGTAACCTGTACAGATATGGAATTTGTCCCTCCAGAGATGTGATTTTAATCTATCATCAAACTTGTAGCCAGCTTTTGTGCAGTAGATTATTGATAGAGCCTCTTCCTTTATGCCTAGGATGCCAAGTAAGTGAGGCAAGCTCTAAAGAATTTCAATGGACTTTCTCAGACTGCTCTGAAGGGGCACAAATACTCTGCACAGTGGGTTGTATTCTCATGTATTTTGCAAATGCAACAGAGGAAAATAAATCACCATAGATACTGAGACGTGTATAAGGTCCAATCTGAAACATGAGCACTTCCAAAACTGCACTAAGAGAGCTTGCCTTTGTTTGAAGGTGTTGAGCTGCTGGAGTCTAGTGTGAGCTGGATTGTCCATCATCAGTTTCATTATGGCTATTCCAGACTGCTCCTATTTGGATAGTATGATTGAAGCTTTAGCACAGTGTACTCTGTACAAATGCCATTACCTTGGGCAGAACATGACAGATTTTTAGCAAGCAGATTAAAGGAGAGAGGAAGTAACTTTCTGCTCTTTTTAATAATTTGTGTGTGTGGACTCATACTGTAGCAACACCTATGGAAATATGTTGGTACATCATCACTCCCATCACAGGCATGAAAAAGAAGAATATTGGTGTAAAGAGTTCTTTTCTGACATGGAAGTTGCTGAGAGACCTGCTGGTGGTGATGCTCTCTCTCTGTGTTCTCTGCCTTATTGGTAGTATTGAACAGGCATGTAAATTGTGGTTTACTTCAAACAACATGAATTTTGCAAGTTGAAGGGGAAAGCCCCATCCTGTGTGCTTGGTTGACTAAAATTAACTTCCCCATGAATGTCCTGGTTTCTGTGCTTTTGCTTCCTGGTTTGCATGTGGAAGAATCACATAGTTAGAGTTTATACCTCTGGGTTTGGATGGTGGGAGTGCTTAAAATTTCATGTGGCACTCAGTGGAAAACCTGCCACAAGGGCTGGCTGTATAGACACCATGTGTATAGTCTGGCACTGCACGGTGTCTCTTTCTTAACCCATCCAATATAAAGAGCTATGCATAGCATCTGGTGTAGTGCTTGTTGGAGACCTGCTGCATGGGTCCACCACAGGAGGATAAATCAAGGTTAAGGCATCTGTTGTATTCACTCCATGGAAGGTTTTGTTCTGTAGGAGAGTTTTGATTATAATATTTTTGACATCCAAGAGCTGAACCCCCCCTCCCCCAAGCAACCTATTTCCTTTAGCCATTGAGAGTTGCAAAAAAACAAAGGCAAGAGCAGAAACAGAGAAGCAAATTGTAAGGAGGTGATCCAGTTGCCCACAAAACTGTTGGTGTGGTAAAGAGCCAGTGCAGAGCCACACAGCTCTGGAGTGGGAGCTGAAGGCTGGCTGGGCTGACCCATAGCAGCTAATATGGCACTGCATAACTTGTCTGGGCAGTGGAGTGCTCTCCTGTTCACTTCTACTGCCAGGGTAGAAGTGTTAATCTAGATCACAAATCATTGTAGCCAGCTGTAGCTTCAAACAGATGCGAAATAATTGTATAGTTTTGGGTTTTTACTCTTATGAAACAAATCTGTAAAAATTACTTGCACTGCTGCTAGATACTACCATGAGGACTAAGTCTTGGGTGCAGATGCAATGTGAGTTTCATACCATTGCTTTTTATTATCAAGAGAGAGACAGTGGAATTTACTATC
Organism: Pogoniulus pusillus; assembly: GCF_015220805.1. Lineage (NCBI taxonomy): Eukaryota > Metazoa > Chordata > Aves > Piciformes > Lybiidae > Pogoniulus > Pogoniulus pusillus. Next base: position 10,451,947 of record NC_087289.1, on the reverse strand, counting down.
AGTTCACCAACAAGCAGTGATCCCTCTACAATGTCAGGACTGCAAACAAAGCAGCCACCCACTTAAGAGCTGTGGTTGAAACATGGATATCACTAAAGTGGAAAATGCTAAGACATAAGCAAATTCTTTTCCCCATATCCCCAAGCAGCTCTTAATGCTAACACAATCATTCATTATTTACCTTGTCTGTGTTTAATCTGTGACCTAGAGATAAAGTGCTTTGTAACTCAGAAGCAGATTTTTGACCCGTTTCATTCCATCTGGCATTTCTGAATCTATTTATGCTTAATTTAAAATATTTAGTTGGTGGTTTTTTACTCACAGTGTAGTTCTACAACTAGTACAGTTGCTAATGGCCAATTAAAGCAGAATAGAATTTGTCAAATGGAAAAGTACTAAAATAATTTCTCAGCATAAAGATTAGATCAATGTTGTCATTCCAGTTCACACTTAATTCACCTCACTATGTTATGATGTCCTTTTTAAGAACTTCCATTGCTCTCAAAAGAAAAACAATCTGAAACCAAACCACAGAAAAACACAACAGAAGGGGGAAAAAGAATAAGGAACCTTCAGCAGGTCCTGTACTCCTCAGATTAACAAAGGATCACAGACGATTCACCTCGCTATGTTAGGATGTCCTTTCTAAGAACTTCTGTTGCTCTCAAAAGAAGAACAACCCAAAACCAAACCACAAAACAGCACAACAGAAGGGAAAAAAGAACAAGGAACCTTCAGCAGGTCCAATGCCCCTCAGATTAACAAAGGATCACAGATGTTTATATCAGTGCTTTTGATAGCTCTATTTTAGCAGTTTCTCTGAACTGGAACACATTGGTTTTGCTAGTCCTGTGAAGAAGTTTGCAGCGTGATAGATTATGCATGATGAATAATTAGAGAGTGTGAGGCTGTAAATCTCAACAGAAACACTGCATCTCTCAGATTAGTTGCTTCTTCTGCAAAGGGCAGTATACAATGATGGAGCAGAGCCATTCATTTTAGATACATTCCATTTGCAAGTAATCTTTCATGTAAAAGAGAAACAAGATGTATGATAGTTTGCATGTCAATTAAAACATGTTAGGAATGAAAGAGCGTTTTCAGAAGCGTGAAAACAAAGTTTCTTAGTTGAAGAATTAGCTCTTGGCTAGAGACTAATACCTGTGCAAAAATCAGCAGTGGCCTCATTATGAACCTGCTTTCCTTAGATTCTTGCAATTAGCAATGAAAATGAATGGGAAGGATTTGTCTTGTAATTAGTGCAGGTTGGGACATCTGAACTGTCCCAGCAAGAGCATCTGAACTTTCCCAGTGCAATGAAAGGAACTTCAAAGAAGTCATTCTTCTTTCAGTTCAGTTGGCTGATTGGTGGATTGAGTTGGGGTTTATTAAAGGATTAGCTCCCTGCTGTGGCAATAAGTATTGAAATGCTGGAAATGCTGATTTTCAGAAAGACTGCTCAGAATGAAAGCTGCTTTTTCTTTCTATTAATCTTATCCCCATCTGTCACTAGGATGTAGGAGGTGGGGAATTCGAGGAGGAATCTGCATTATGATAGAAGTGCACTTTGACCTGCTTGTGATATCATCTCTCCTTGGTTAGACTGTGATGTTTTCAATGCTAGAATGTCAATCAGTTGTCTTAAATTTGTGAGCCTTTAAAATAATTGAAGTGGATGAAAATGCACTGATTAGAAGGATACTATGGGATGGGGGGATATATTAGCAAGCAGAAAGTTCTTTGCTATGAGCTGTTGTTTCCGGTCTCATTAAAACCACTCTTCCCTGCTTCCTGTCCAAAGAAATAATTTCCTATAAGCTTCTCCAGGTTTTTGCCTTCATTAGTCACAAGGACATGCATGCTGCATTTTCCAGTGCTGGTACCATGCCAATAAACTAATAACACAGTGTTCTTCTTAATGAGGTGGCAGTTTTCCTACCTCTGAAAATTAAGAATGTCAGTCTGCAGCAGTTTGGCATGAGGTAGCGCTGCCCATATCACTCTCTTCCAGTAGCAGTCAGAACAAAGTACTGTTATTATCCATGAGCCCAGATCGAACTTGAAGTTCTATATGTAATATATCTCTGGCTCATCCCCTAATCAGCAGTCTTCCTATAGAAGTCAGAAAGGCCTTCCCATAAGTATTGCTGTCCAGTGTCCTGCAGCTGGCAGACAGGAAAGGGATGGCGTTGACAAGAAATAAAAGGTTAATGACTACCCCTTCACAGCTTGTAGATATTTGAGTACTAAGCACATTACTGTGAAAACAAAATGGAAGAGATCAGCTTATGAATATGAAAAATGAAGTCAACCTTTACTTGGAAGAATTACTTGCACTTCTAGACTAGCATGCCTCAGAAAAAGCAGGATGCTGCAAAACGCAGTGTAACCGTGCCAATAATTTTCCATAGAGCTGGAGCGCTTTCTCTGACAAAGCACCCCTTGAGTAAGGACTGCAAATGCTGTGGCAAGTGAATTTCTTTTCTTTTTTTTAATGTAAAAAGTAGTATGTGGTCAGAAAAGTGACTGCAAGAAATGACAGCAGATCTATGTCCTGTACATTTTCAGGCTTTCTGCTTACTCCTGCAGAAAAAGAAGCGTGTGCTATTCTTTACACCAGTTAGTACTGCAGAGCCAACACATCTCTGGGAAGGAATGAGCTGAATTCTGACCTGGCTGTATTAATTAAGTCCCAAATGTAGAGTCTTTATTATAGATGATGACACATGGACCATAAAGAGTCCAACTTGATGTTCAGATCTCAGGCAGGATTTTAGTGCTGGAAATGAGAAAACCTTGTAAGTCAAGTAAATCTCATCAGGAGTCACTCACAACAATGAACATTGAACTCACCGACACCACTTACAGACTCATTTTTCAGCATTTAATTGCATTTTAACATAAATTTCTTTTGGTCCTTGTCCTTGAAGTCCTCTTTGTTCATTTATAAAAGAGATGATCTCTGGGCAAGGGTAGACCAGCTCAGCACAATGAAGACATTAGTGCTTCTGTCACCGGTTCTTTTCTGGCCTACTCTTAGCTACTAACGGTCCTTAGGTACTAACAGAGTTGCTGTCTACAACTACCTGAAGAGAGGCTATAGCCAGGTGGTGGTTGAGCTCTTCTCCCAGGCAACCAGCAACAGACCAAAGGGGGACAGTCTCAAGTTGTGCTGGAGGAGGTCTAGGCTGGATGTTGGGGGGAAGTTCATTACAGAGAGAGTGATTGGCATTGGAATGGGCTGCCCAGGGAGGTGGTGGATTATCCCTCCCTGGAGGTGTTCAAGCAAAGCCTGGATGGGGCACTTAGTGCCATGGTCTACTTGACTGGATAGGGCTGGGTGCTAGGTTGGTCTGGATGATTTTGGAGGTCTCTTCCAACCTGGTTGATTCTATGATTCTACGAAACTTCCTTTTTAGAGCTGTGTGTCTTTTGCATTGCACATTTTCCTTTTCTCTCTTCCACCCATGCTTACACTTCAGTTCTTTTGCTGGCTGTTCTAGGAGCTGAGAACATGTTTTAAGGATGTGGGACCATTTCTGAGGACACTGGGAAATTACTGTGTGATTAAAAATGTGCAGTTACAATTTTCTGCACTGATAATGTTTAACTTTAGAGCAATTTGCTGTTCCGTTAAGAGTTGCTTTTAATTTTAACAGATGGCACCATTTTTCATCACCAAACCCATAAACCTTTATGCAATTTACTTGCATACAATTTGTATTTATTTCCTTGTAGGTTCTTAATTTTTTGAATGTAATAGCTCTCAGTGGATGCTGCCATGTACTGCTGTACTCTGCCAAATAGTCAGCATTGATTTTCATATTGACTTATATCAATTGTGCCATTAGTGTTAAATGAATGGGGAACCACATTGAATGTAATATTCTGAATGTTTTCATTCTTCAATCTGATATTAATAATTTAGAATGTATTTAACAGGGAATATGCATTTACATCTCTGCCAGGGTATGAAATATATTTGCCACAGGCCCTTTTGACTACGTTGGTAATGTGTCAGATTTATTTTTCTCTTCTCCCCCTCTGCCATGTGTATTCCCTCCTCCTAGACTGTCCAAAGTGCTCCTACAAAACCTACTCAACCCCATGATTTATCAAACAAAATCACTCAAGGCCCTAGCTGATCTGCTTGTATGATCTCAAATGATTCCCTGCTCTCTCTTGTTCTACCAATTACCTTCTGTTCTAGAAGGAGAAGCCATGCCTTTCACAGCAAACTGCAAGTCTCCTAGAGTCTGCAGCCCTCCTGTGAGGCAGATGGGAAATTCTATGACAGCTTCAGTTACATTTGAAATGGAAGTTTCAGATGAACTCAGTATGAAGATAAAATCCTGGCTGCAACAGTAGCTCCTCTGTTTTTATTTTCAGCTTAACTTCGATTTGGTTTGCACTAGCCTCATATTTACAGTTCAGCTGTGTCAACTATACTCTGTTTGTGTTTTCCTGCTGCTCTACTCTACTCATTGCTGATAAGAAACAATTTTCAAATGTATATTTATTGCTTAAATGCAAGCTGAAGCTAACCCTAAACTCCATCTCGATGAAGCAGACCTTTCCAGGCATCTCACCTTATTGGTGTTTTTCTCTGTTTCAGATAGGCATGGCTTTCATCATTCCTCTGCTCTGCTTGTTCTATGGAGTTCTCTGTCATCTCTCTTAGCATTTCCATGTTTTTTTTTTTTTCTCAAAATGTAGTCAGGCCAGAAATCTTTCCTTCATATTCAAACGTGCCAGTAATCACTCCTCATTCAACATGTTCTGGCTGTCATTCTGTGTTTTTTCTCATGTCGGTGCTTCTCGTCTCCTTTTGCATTCAGGCATTTCATGACAGCAGCTTCTATTATTCTGTATTGGTAAAACACCATGGGAATACATCAACTTATACACATGATTTTTAAGAATCATGTAGATCCAAAAAAAGTGATATTTCTAAATTCCTTGGGATTGATTTCAGTTTGGCAAGCGCTGTCTTGTGCTGAAATTGCAAATGCGTTATTGAATTGGTTGGTACTTGAGTCACCAGGCTGGTGTCTATCTGACAAAGAACAGCACAAGGCAAAGTAAAGCTGATGAGTATTTGGGACAGAGAGGTGTGAAAAGAAGCAGTTGTTTAGATGACAGAAGCAAATGATATCTTGCCAGGTGGTTTTGATTTATGTGTTAGGCTGCAGCTCTACATGACCTAGCTTCTTTAGAGTATTTATGTAATTTGCTGTTAAGTGTAGCTTTGATGTTCATTTCAGATGTCTTTTGTCTACATCTGCTTTTAAAGCCCCACCCATCTCCTATTTTATCCTGATAATATTAGATTTTCCTCTTCACCAGTGTGTTGGAGTTAAATGGATGTTGTCATATTTCTGTACAACTTTGTTGTGTTTTTTTCCTCATAGAAGAGGGACATGAAAGCTTTCAAGTCTTTTTCATCTTTTGTCTGTCATGCTGTTACCTACCTGCCTTTTTTGATGGGATTTCATATTAATGGCACTTTGTTACCTTCTGTGTTTGTGCCCCAATATCAGGGATAATAATAGTGTTGTTCTGGCAACTGGGCATGACAGTTTGGTGCAAATATGCCTGCTGCAAATAAAATGTGAGAAATTAGATGTGCACTGAAGGGTATCTGTGGCCAGTGCCATGCATATAATGGAAGTTTTTACCCTAGCAATGTCTCTACAACATTGTGGTTATATGTGGTTAAATCTCTGGATTATCCAGTCTGATAATGACTCGGTTCCTCAGAGCATCCAGGTGAGATGCTGCAACCACAGCATGTGAAAACGTGCAGGTTTACAAGATACTTTTATTTTCTTTCTTAAAGTAACATGATTGGGTGTAGAGATCTCCAAACTCGGGGCTTGGGATTTTGGTATGTTTTTCAAGCTAGATGTGATAACAGAAACAGGCCAATCCAGCTGGTGTGGATCTTTACCTAAGTTAGTATATCATCTTAAGTGCTGCCCCATAAAGAGCTTAAGAGCTTGCTCTATAAAATACTGGTATGTAGTGATGGATGCTACAGAAGCTGGAGATGCCAACTCCTTAGGAGGCCTTTCTCAAGGTTTTAAACTGCAGTACAGAAGGTTCCACCTCAACACAAGGGGGAACTTCTTTACTGGAAAGGTCACAGAGCACTGGAACAGGCTCTCCAGAGAGGTTGTGGAGTCTCCTTCTCTGGAGACTTTCAAGGCCCATCTGGATGTGTTCCTATGTGACCTGAGGGTAGACTGTATTTGCCCTGTGCTGGCAGGGAGGGTTGGACTCAGTGATCTCTTTGGGTCTCTTCCAACCTTTAACATCCTGTGATCCTGTGAGGGCCAAACCTTTGTAACAACTTTGACCTGATAGATTTGCTCAACTGACTTTTAAAGCCTCAACTTTTGATCAGGTTATTCTGAATTGGTTCAAACACAGATCCAGTTACTTCTGAACACAGATTCCTGAGAATCAAAATCAAATAGAAACCTTCTTATTAGCCACGGTAAAATAACTTGAGTGTCAGCTGAATGTTTCTAATTCTGTTCCTTTTTTTTCCCCCTGATAGTAGATTATTTAAATGCCAGTTTTAATCTAACCTTTAGAAATAAGGAGGCCTGATTAATCAAGTTATACTTTGTATTTGTAAACTGTAGGGTTAGATGAACCTCTCAGGGTTTTGTCTGAGTTATGATTAAAACAACTTTCCATCACGTGCTTTGTTTTCTGATGCGGAGAGTCATGTAGGCAGTGTAAAGAGTATTTACTTTCTTTGACAGGGTAATACAGAACCTTTTCTAACTTATCTCCAGAAAATCTCAGAGATCTGACAAGATAATAGCTTTTGCCTGTAGCCTGTGCCTTTTCCTGCTTAGTTATTCAATCTCTTATCTGGTGCTGTGAGCTCCTTAGATAAGTGTTACTTGATTGTTTAATAACTAAGGTGCTTTCCATAATGCCTATCATGCTGCCAGAAACCATGCTGTTTATTTCATTCATGTTCTGATCAATTGGGTTTTAAGTAATTACTATTTTGGGCTATCTCCAAAGGCTCTTTGCCTCTGCAGTACCCTCCATTACAAAGATGCTGTGTTTTGGCACTCAGCTGTGTTGAGGTGTGTTGTGACTGATTAATGGAAAGCAGTAACATATAAATCCTTGGTCTGCAGGACCCAGGTTCTAAGTATTGCCAGCAATGCTGAACCAGGCATATGAAAGGGGTCTGTAGATTTAGGGGATTATTTTGCTTTTTCTTACATTGAATGTGGTGTAATTCTGTTTAAAATATTTAGTTTGGTGCCCTAGGCTAAACATCTTCACCAGGCATGTTGTTAGAGGCTATCTAAATGGCCAAGCAGTCATTAGGGGTGGAGAGCACTTAGTCTGCACCTGCAAGAGCAAATGGTTTCATTTCCTCTGCAGAAGCTGAATTCACTCTCACCAAATCAGACTGTGTGAACCACCCCAGCCCGCAGTAAATGGGGAAGATCAGGGGATTTGCTTCAAAATTGCTCTGCTGCTCTGAGCCAAAATGCGAATATAAAAACAGCTTTTGTGTCTCTATCTCTTCCCTCTCTCTTTGTGTTACTTATAGGAAAGAGAGATCTTACAGAGGTGGCTTTGTGATTACAAGCATCTTAACTGTGGTTTGGTTGTTGGTTGGCTATGAGGAATTCCCATGATAGAAGCGGCTCTGAGGGAGGTTTATATCTTGTCTTCCAAAGCATATACTGTTCTTCTGCTCATCATGAAATTGCTGGAAGACAAAAATCTTGTGCAATTACTCCAAATCCTTGCTCGTGGTATGTAGCTGCACCACAGAAGGCAAATGGAACCACAAACTTCTTAATACCTCTTTTTGCTGCAAAGAGGGAGAAGCACTAAAAACAACCCAGCAGTGGAGACCACTGGAATGGCGATGTGGGCATGCATCCATTGACAGTTAATGTGCCTACAGCTACCATGGAAATAGATTTCTATTGACAAATAAGATGGTCAGAGGTGTTGAAAACCAAGCCCCAAACCCTGTGCCTCGTTAGCAGAGTAACAACAGCAATGTTAATCGAAGTGGGAAATACTTTGGGTTTACTTAATTTTCATTACAGAGGAATCTAGTCAGCTTCTTTGAGACAGCTCTTAAGACAGGCTGCTAAGAAAAGAATAACAGGGAGTGATTTACATTATCACCAAATTCAGTCTTGAAGCCAGTAATTTTGGTGTCAGCCTACAATCACAGGCAATCACTTCTTCTCCTGTGGTTGTTCTAGTCTGTTGCTGTTTAGTGTGTGCTTACCTAATGCTCAGCATGGTGCCAAGCTGATTGTACTTTTGCTGTGATTAAGCAGCTGTCTTATTTTCTTTATGATGTAATGTTGCTTCTGTGGAAAGCTCTAGGCAGGTGAAAGGTTTTCTAGTTAAGAGGAAAGTGATTTTTCCTGTTTTTTCCTGCTCTCCATGTGCTCAAGTCTCACAAAGATGGTATGGATCAGTTTGTGACCTGAGGAGGCTAAAGGTACTTTTTATTAATGTAGGCATGACACCACAGGAAACAGAATCACAGAAACATGCAGGTTGGCAAAGCCCCTCAGGATCACCAAGTCCAACCTATAACTCTACTCTACAAGACTCACCTTAAACCATATCCCTAAGCACCATGTCCACAGAATCACCCATCAGCATCTTCTACCTGGCTTGCAAACTTCTTGAAGAGTTTTTGAGTAAATGCTGCCATAAAGCTAGAATCACCAACTACATTTGACAGTGGTTTCTAGGCACCTGCACACACTGTGTCTGATGGCAGGTGGAGCAGGGGCCAACTTTGTGCCTCTGACTTTGTGGAAGCTGCTGGCCTCATCATAGGAGAGGGGCTTGCAGCTCTTCTTGGAGGGGAGGCAAAGGACATGGCCTGAATGCCAGGTTTCAGGTTGGAGAGAGCACGCTGTGGAATCAGTCCTTCTGTTTCTGTGCCTTTATTTCTTTTTTCTAAACAAAAGTAATTCACTGAGTTTGAGAGTTACTAAGCTGTACAGGTTTTGTCCTTGGAAAAAGCCTGAATGGTGACAGGATGAGAGGGAACAGACTTAAGCTGGAGGAGGGTAGATTTAGACTGGGTATTAGGAAGAAATTCTTTACAGTGAGGGTGATGAGACACTGGAACAGGTTGCCCAGGCAGGTGATGGATGCCCCCTCTCTGGAATTGTTCAAGGCCAGGTTGTATAAGGTCTTGAGCAATCTGGTCTAGTGGAAGATGCCCTTGCCCATGGCAGGGGGGTTGGAACTAGATGGTCTTGAAGATCTCTTCCAACCTAAACTGTTCTTTGAATCTACGAATGGAGCTAGAAAAACTGGTTTGCATTTAGTCTTAGAGTATGGGGACATACCCTTCAACTTAAGGACTTAATCTCCTTCCTACTTTCTGGTCCTCAGATACCCCAATAAAACTTCCTACAGATGGACCTGAATTGCACATATTTGTGTCTTTGCTTTGCTGGGTATGCAGCAGGTTTTAGTTAGGTAGAAAGAGTTTTTTTTAATTGAATTCTGCAACTCTCCTGGCTAGAAATGTGAGTTTGGTGCTGACCAGAAGGAAGCACTCGACATCCTACCACTCAAGTGACATTGGCATTTATGTGATACAGATCATGTCACTAAGGGAACTGCATTGATGAGCATGCTGAGGCTGAAACAGGACCAAGACAATCTTAAACACCCCATACTGGCAAATTGGCAAAGCTCAACCACTTTCATGTGAATCCTTTCAGTGCATTGTTTAAAAAAAACAAATAAATCTGGCAGTAGTTTCAAACTTCTTTTAGTTGTACATGTTTAGAGAAGTGAGAAAATACAAAGATGCAGGTTTTAGGCTTTTCAGTCTGACAGCTTACAGACAATATTGAGGATTTTGATAATTGCTGAGAGTTCTTTTCCGTGACACTTCTGATCATTATATTTTCATAAGGATTTCTGATTTGTTTTTTTGAGGAACACAGACCTCTGTGAATTCTTGCTGTTACAGCTCTGTGGTTTTGAAAAGGAAATCTAACCTTTTACATAAGTTCTCTGTAAATTCTTCTCATTAGGGGAAATGTTGTGTTTGATTCATTTAACCCATCTACTTGTGTGATATGGCAGCCACTTGATTAAACATCTAGATGAGAATAAACAGAAAGCAAGCTGTCTTAACACACACACAGGATCTTGTGTCATGTGTTAAAATTTATTAGTTGTTCCAGTTTTCCACATTAAAAGATAATTGTGCTTATAGCATAAAAATTATGGTATTAGAAAGCTTGGAAATGTTTTTATAGCAGGTGCACAGAGATATGCACCCTTAATCTTTGCACAGTGACTAAAACCCAGTTCTATATCAGCTGATATTACACAGGGTGGCAGGGGTTAGAAGGAACCCAAAGAGATCATCAAGTCGATCCCCCCTGCCAGAGTAGGACCATACAGTCTATCTCAAGTCACAGAGGAATGCATCTAGACAGGCCTTGAAATTCCCCAGAGAAGGAGACTCCAAAACCCCTCTGGGCAGCCTGTTCCAGTGCTCTGTGACCCTTACAGTAAGGAAGTTCCCCCCTTGTGTTGAGATGGAACCTCCTATGGTGCAGTTTCCATCCATTGCTCCTTGTCCTATCCCAGGGAGCAAGCGAGCAGAGCCTGTCGCCCTTCTCCCGATCCCCTCCCCTCAGATATTTATAAACATTTATTAGATCCCCTCTAAGTCTTCTCTTTTCCAGATTAAAAGCCCCAGCTCCCTCAGCCTCTCCTCATCAGGCAGTGCTCCAGCCCCCTAATCATCCTCATAGCCGCCTGCTGGACCTTCTCCAGCAGATCCCTATCCCTCTTAATCTGGGGAGCCCAAAACTGCACACAGCATTCAAGATGGGGTCTCACCAGGGCAGAGCAGAGGGAGAGGAGAACCTCCCTTAATCTGCTGGACACACTCTTCTTAATGCACCCCAGGATCCCATTGGCCTTGGCCACAAGGGCACATTGCTGTGCCATGGATATTATCCACCAGCACTCCCAGGTCCCTCTCCACAGGGCTGCTCTCCAGCAGATCACCTCCCAGCCTGTACTTGTGCAGTGTATTATTCCTCCCCAGGTGAAGGACTCTGTACTTGTCCTTGTTGAACCTCTTTTGGTTCCTCTGTGCCCACCTCTTTGGTCTGTCCAAGTCTCTCTGGATGGCCACACAGCCTTCAGCTGTATCAGCCAAGCCTCCCAGCTTGGTGTCATCAGCAAACTTGCTCAGCATGGTCTTACATAATTTCCTTTCTCTTAAATAAATTCTCATCCTTCTAGCCCAAATCTGCAACTCTGAAGTAGTGCAGCACTATCAAAGTAAGGCCATACAGTGTAAATTTAAGCTGAAGAAATAGGCTCTTTTAGTCAAAGAACAGCATTCCATAGGGAGTTATACCTACCTAGAAGTCTGAGGGAGAGAGGGCCTGTGGCCAGTCTGTGGAGAGATCTGCATCTTGTCTCTGTTGGGAACGATGGGGTGAATACACTCAAGGTAGTAGCTCCTCAGGAGAGTAAGGGTTTCTGATCTCTTGCTGTTAGAAATGGATGCCTGTAGAGCTTTGGTTTTCACAATCACATTGTCTGATTTTGTCTACTTTTTTTTTTCAAAGAGATGTGACACTGTCACTAGGAATACATTGCTGCTTGCACTGTCTTTGACTACCTCATGAGGAAGGAGTGGGGACAATGTTAGGTCAGGGAAATTCAACCTGCAAAACAGGTGAAGTTAAGGTGTTGGAGCTAATCTATCCTGAAGCTCTTAAGAAGACTTATTTTGTAATTCTTGTGTGATACTCTCACCTCACTCCCCATGTAGCCATTTCTGAACTACTTTGTGGTGTGATGCCTACCACACTGATGATCCTTAATACCTCCTCTAGTATTTCAAAGCTGAAAAGCTTTCCAGCTCTACTCTTTGATCATACATAAGGCTCTTCCTTACTTTGCATTTAAGACTGTCATATATATATGTGCAAACTGAGCTGTAAGGGTGATTGTGATAGTCCTGCATTTGGCCAGGATGCATTCTGAGCTGGCTGTGACCTCGGTATATATTCTGTGATATTAACGAGTTATTTGCTATAAGTGGTTACTGGTTTAGTAAGCATTTTTACTTTGATCTTGATCCTCTCACCATTGAAAGGTTGCTCCCATGCTGATGAATAATGTTCTGTAAGCTTCTGTGGTTGGAATGCAGAGCAGGTACTATGTGGTGAAGAGTGAGAGAATGGAGTCCCCTGAGACATGAGAAAGGAGCTACTGAGGAGCTGTGAAGCTGTGCAGATAAAAGGTTATCCTTATTCTTCCCCTACACAGACTCCATCTGGGCTGCTGTGTTCCTGCTGCCTAATTCTAGGGGAGAAGAAAAAAATCTTTCCTCTTGTATTTTTGATGATTTGTTTTGCTTTATTTTCATGTGAGCGTGGGGAAGAGGGAGTAGAGTTAGGGAGAGATAAAGAAAGGCTGTTAGATAAATAACTGCATTATTGAAATAGAAAATTCCACAAAGAGAACACTACTTCTTTGCCTTGCTTTCCTGAAAGGTGGGGGTTTCCATCATTACAACACAAAAAGCACTTAGCAGCTCTTCCTAAATACAGGTCCAACTGCTACTGAATGCTACATTTCAGGACTTCGTGTAATCAGGCCATGGAATAACAGCAAGCCTGAAAAAACATCTCCTAAACGGGAATCAAATTATCATTCTTTTTATCTCTGCAATCTCATTCAACTTTTGAGTGCAGTTCCAGTGGATGGACTCTTTCTGGCTGAAAACGAAGACAGCTGTTGGCTTACGATACCAGATTCTAGCCAGAATTACCAGTTTGGCTGTTTAGTGAGCATTGATATTCATTCTGAGCTTTTTAAAAGGCATGAACATGTATGCTAACTGTAATGAAACAAACAAAAAAAAAAAAATCTTCCCAGATCAGTGGGAATTGCACTAAAAATCAGAAACCTTAACAAGTTTGGGTGAATTTCCGCATCCAGGTTTTTGATTGTGTGCTTTTACCACAAAAGCAGAAATCTCCTTGTCTAGCAAGCAGTGTGTCTCATCATCTGTGGATTTAAAAGTGAAAGGAGCACATGTTGACACAAGAAATGTAGGGAATAGAGTGCCACTGAATATAATATACCAACTGTTTGGTTAGCTTGTTATGAGAGCCGTTAGTTTTTTGGGCAAGGAGGTGTGCCAGGGTGAGTGCAGATGAATCAAATAGTTTGAGGTTTTGTTGGTTTGCTTGGGTTGGTTTGTTTGTTTGTTTTGTTTAATTAAACATAACCACACTTTAAATGCAAACTTTCCTTCTTATTTGGTTTAGCTGAACTCCATTAAAAAGTGAGTTTGGTTTTTTTCCTTGCCATGCAAAACAAAAAGCTTTTTGGATGTTGTGAAGCTGGAGCACGCAGACCCTGTGGGTGGGTCCTGAACTTTTTATATGCTCGTAGTTGTAAATGGTATGCAATACACTAATGAATAGGACCCAGGTAAGCTTGAGTGGCACATCCATGGCAGATGGAGCTATATACCTTACTGGTCAGCTGAGCAGAATTTCTGTAAGACAAATGGGACAATCCCAAACACTAATACAGGCTGGGCAGTGACTGGCTGGAAAGCAGCCCTGAGGAGAGGGACTTGGGGGTTCTGGTGGACAAGAAGCTCAACGTGAGCCAGCAGTGTGCGCTTGCACCTTGGAAGGCCAACCAGATCCTGGGCTGGATCAGGAGAAGTGTAGCTAGCAGGTCAAGGGAGGTGATTCTCCCTCTGTATTCCTCTCTGGTGAGACCCCACCTGGACTACTGCATCCAGTTCTGGAGCCCCTATTACAAGAGGGATGTGGAGATGCTGGAGCGTGTCCAGAGAAGGGCCACGAGGATGCTCAGAGGGCTGCAGCAGCTCTGCTATGAGGACAGACTGAAAGAGTTGGGGCTGTTCAGTCTGGAGAAGAGGAGGCTTCAAGGTGACCTTCTTGTGGCCTTCCAGTATCTGAAGGGGGCCTACAAAAAAGCTGGGGAGGGACCTTTTAGGATATCAGAGAGTGACAGAACTAGGGGGAATGGAGCAAAGATGGAGGTGGGGAGGTTCAGATTGGACATGAGGAAGAAGTTCTTGAGCATGAGAGTGGTGAGAGCCTGGAGTGGGTTGGCAAGGGAAGTTGTTGATGCCTCATCCCTGGAGGTGTTGAAGGCCAAGCTGGATGAGGCTCTGGACGGCCTGATCTGGAGTAGGGTGTCCCTGCCCATGGCAGGGGGGTTGGGACTAGATGATCCGTGTGGTCCCTTCCAACCCTGACTGATTCTGTGATTCTAATAAAGCATTTGTAACTTCAGAGTGACTTCTTGTATATGCTCACAAAGTCAGTATGACTTTTGCAGTGTTAAAGATTACCTAAACATGATCAAATTGAGAATTGGAGCTAGATACAAGCCTGGCACTAGATTAACTGATTAAAGCAGCCTCTCAGAAAATGAACATTAAACAATCTGGAGGTCTATACTGCCTTGAACTGGACCAATAGGGGAAGACCAGATTTTATGAGAATAGTCATTTGATGATTTACACTTAACTTACTTTGAAGACTATAAAACTGAACTATTTTACATGAGTGAGTAAGAAAGTAAAGAAAGATTAGAGTGACATGCATGGGAGTGCAGGCCTACAACCAAATGTGCAATGCTCAGATGCATTTCAGCTGGGACATTTCCTGCCCCAGTACATTGAAGTATGCAACTACATTTTTTTTTCTTTCCACATTACTTGCTTGTTCTTCTCAATCTGTCTCTTTTGTCTGTCATTGAAAAGAGAACATATGTTCTCTGGTAGGTTCTTTGTCACTTACCTAGTGTGATAGGAGGAAAAAAAACCAGAAAGCCCTGCCCAGCAAATTACGAGTACTTGTTTCTGCAAATCTGGTTTGCCAGCCCCGAAAGGCTGCTCCCTCAGCTCGTGTGATATATCCCCCGTCTGCAGAAGCCTAGCATGGTGGGGCTGAGAGCTGTGATTAGGATTCCAGCAGGCTGCTGAAACATGAATCATTTGAAAGAATAGTGTGCATTTCTGGCAGGAGGCATGGAGAAATTTCAAGCCCTGTAAGCTGTTTCAGTGAAAGAGGAAAGTAACTTCCATTGGTACATTAGCCAAAGCTCATCAGGTTGATAAGAAAAACATTTTTCCTTTAGTATGAGACAATATATGAAATATTACTGAAGGTGTAATGGCAGCACTTTAATTATATAGTCTCTTTATTACCAGATCATGAGATAATTTGCTCAGCTTTCTTAGATGTTTTGCATATGCAAGAAATTTGATGACTTATGATAGCTATTTATTTAAGTCCTTTGCTGGAATGCTTTCCAGTGCTATTAATTCATTTCTTAACGTTCTCGTGGCTAAAAATGTTACTAAGGTGTCAAGTTTTTATTACTATTCTGAGTAAAGGACAGTCTTCTAGATGTTACATTATAAGTTATCCTTAGCCTAAAGGACTTCATCAAAAAGTTCTGCCAGTGAAGAATTGCCTTCAGATCAACAGCCACAGCTCACTTCCATTTGCTGTCTCTGAGGGTCAAAGTAGTTTAATATTTGAAGATATTTTTGTCTGTTCCTCATTAGAACAAGACTTGAATGAATACCTGAGGACCTAAATGTATTTTTATGCTAGTTCTCAGTCACAATAACTTGCAACCTTACATTTCATAGATGACAAACATTTGTACTTTTTCACGTGCCAAGTTTAGCAAGATAACTCAAATGTTGACTTCTATTTTTCCCCTCCCCTCATTCATATGATAAAAACTGCTAATAAAGTGAAGAAGAAACACAACTCAGTGTGGCAATGATGAAAATCCTATAATCTGCCTTTATTTTCATGTGGTCATCAGTATCATTCATTATTTATATGCAGGATGACATAGCTGAGCTTACATCAAGATGACTGGCAACAGAAGCTACTCTTGAAGAGACAGATGTTCAAGGCAAGATTGGACGTGGCACTTGGTGCCATGGTCTAGCCTTGAGAATTGTGGTAAAGGGTTGGACTTGATAATCTATGAGGTCTCTTCCAACCTTGTTGATACTGTGATACTGTGAAATGGAAAGTAACAGAAATGGGTAAATAATTTCCTTTTCATTCCTCAGTTGATGTTTTCCTGCATTTTATTAAATGTCTCATATAAATGACTGAAAGAACATACTTACATTATTATTAAATTTTATAAAGAAATAACTGTTTTGAGTTACTATCCTAGAATCATAGAATTGACCAGGTTGGAAGAGACCTCCAAGCTCATCCAATCCAACCTAGCACCCAGCCCTATCCAATCAACTTGACCATGTCACTAAGTGCCCTATCTAGGCTTTGTTTGGACACCTCCAGGGACAGTGACTCCACCATCTCCCTGGGCAGCCCATTCCAATGCCAATCACTCTCTCTGCCAACAACTTCCTCCTAACATCCAGCCTTAGACCTCTTCCAGCACAAATTGAGACTGTGTCCCCTTGTTCTGTTGCTGGTTGCCTGGGAGAAGAGCCCAACCCCCACCTGGCTACAGCCTCCCTTCAGGTAGTTGTAGACAGCAATGAGGTCGGCCCTGAGCCTCCTCTTCTCCAGGCTAAACAATCCCAGCTCCCAAGTGGCTGTAGTTCAGTCATGGGATGGTTATTTTGATTTTTGGTTGCTGAACTCTGCACTTTCCTCTTCTGCTACTCTTGGCCTGTCTTTCTAGCTTCAGACTAATGAAACCTTACTAAATCCCTCAAGGCTTGAGAGCATTTCCTGCCATTCACAAAGACTACCCTCGTCACTGAGTTTAGAACTCTTGCGTTCAGGATCATCAGATAAACTGTTATTTTGATAATTTGGGAGGGATAATTTTAATTATGAAATGTTAATGGGTCACTTAATTAATTCTTTCTGCCATGACAAATGATTGCCTGCAGCAGAGCTTCTCTTATGAATATAGAAAGCAGAGGGTCCGCTTTGATATTATTTGGACAAGTTACTTGACCTGTCAATCTTGTTCAATTATTACAGCTGCCATTAAGAAGCAAATGTTAAATGTCAGAAGATAACAGCCCCCTCAAATGCCATTTGAAGAAAGTGCTTAGTACATGCAAAACCTTTCTTCTGTGTGAAAGCTGTATTGATATATACTACTTGAAAATTCATCTTGCAGGTTACACCAACCAATTAAAATGATTTGAACCTTTCCTCTAACTTTCTCCAAATCAAATGTAAGCCAAGCCCCAACTTGATGAGTGATAATGGCAATAGGACCTCTATATACAGTTTGTAACTTCTGAGAGTATGTACTTAACATAATGAGCATGCTGTATGATTTAAAGAGAAGACATAAGGGAGTACAGCCTCTTTTCCCTTGCTAAAGAAGGAAGAGATCTTCTCTCCTCTGTTCTCAGTCTTTCAAAGCCTTGTTTCTGTTCCTTTTTTTCCTCCTCCTCTCTCTACTAGAGCAGATTACCTCCTCTGTTATAGTCGCTGTCTACTGACAAGATTGGTTGTCCTGGATCTAACCATTTGCTGCTGTGGTATCTCATTAAATAACCCTGGTGGAAGATGTTGAGAAGAAACCTAAGTTTCCAGTTTTAGGACATTTGGGAGCACTGGCTGACTTGGTGCTGGGACCCTGAGCTGATGCACAGACAGGGGCACACAGCCAAACCTCAGGTAGCTCAAGGGCAGATGGGAGAAAATCGTCTGAATGAGCTGTAGCAATGTGTGCCCATGAAATAAAAATCTCCAGAAGGCTGACCTTGTGTGTGTGTGTCTAGCAGCACAGCCCTAGCATGCACTTTAGTTAATTGCTTTTAGAGCATTTTATTGTGCTGCTTACCAACATAATGCCATTACTGTGTCAGTGAAGCTTCAGCACAGGCAGGATTTAAGGTTACAGATCTGCTCACAAAGTCCCACCAAATTAAAAAGAATAGTAGTAATTGGTGTAGTGTGCAGCAGATTTCCCTGAGGAAGGGTAGGCTGCAGCTTCTATGCTGTTTCTCTTCTCTACCACTATAAACAAATTACAAGTGAATGTCCCTTATACTTAGTCATAATGGATTTGTGTCAGCACAGATAATACTTGTGTGTATCTCCTTCATTTACAAGCACTCTGTCTCAGTTCTAGTTTAAATTTCACAGAGACTCAAATATAGTTAATAGAACCAATGACAATTTATAGGATGCCTTTCTCTTCCTCCCCCCCCCCCCCCCCCTTTTTTTTTTCTTAAAAGAAAAGGAATTAGATGTAGAGAGGAAAAGGTAAAACACACCCAAATAAATAGGCTCTCTTCAATTTGGAAGTTAAAAGAGAAAACTTTTAACAACAGGTAAAAGGTATTTGAGGTACGGGAGTTATAAAGAGGTATAGGGAAGATAAAGCAACATACTATATATATATGTGTATGTAATCAGATTGATGGGAATGAGAGCAGTAGGAACAGGAGGGTGATGCTGTCAGGCAGACAGGGCAAGAGAGAACAAAACAGGAAGGTGCTGTGTTTTTATAGGGGGCTAGGCAGGAAATGGGAATGGGCTAACCACTACACCTGGAGCAAAGTTTGGACCCATACCTGGAAAGGAATCAGGAGGACCTGGGATCAGGGTCAAGAGCACTCCCCCAGGAGGGTTAACCCTTTACACACTCAATAGAGCATGGCTTTCATTTGGGAAAGTGTAACAACCTTGAATTAGAACAAGAGGCAATGGCCTCAAGCAGTGACTGGGCATGAGGAAAGATTTTTTCATAGAAAGAGTCATCAGGCACTGGAATGAGCTGCCCAGGGAAGTGGTTGAGTCACCAACCCTGGGTGTGTTTAAAAGTCATTTGGATGTGGTGCTGCTTAGGGATATGGTTTAGAGTGAACTTTTTGGAGTAGGAATATGGATTGGACTTGGTGATCCTGAGGGTCTTTTCCATCTGGAATGTTTCTGTGAACTGGGGATGAAAACTCAGTATGCACTAGGCTGGCTGCCCTCATTATGGAGTATGGAGCAGCCCTGGCCTTGCCTTTGTGAACGTTGTCTTACACTAAAGTCCTGAAAATCTGCAATACTGACCAAGCTGTCTCTGCAGATGTTTCCATCAAAGCCTGTTGTGCTATTAGTGGCCCTTCAAAGCTGCTGGAAGAGTGATGAAGTTTTCTGGCAGCGGGTGGTCATTTCTCCAGACTTACCAGCTCTTTGCAACCTACAGGCAGCAGAGCAAAGGCAGTGACCACACATGTTGTGGAGTGTGATTTTAGCCTATTCTATTGACAGTGGAGGGAAATTTGTCAGGTTCTAATAAGTTGTAATACTGCTTTATCAGCAGTACTGTGCTGTCCATTTGAGTGCTTTTATTAGCTGTTAAGTGTAGCATTTCGATATACAAGATACACCAGCATGCTATAAGGAGTAATGAAACTATGAAAAATATGAACACCTGAGACCAGATCCCAACAACTCTGCACCCATAACTCCATCTCACATACTCACTTAAAACTATTAATTAATACATGTTTTCATCCAAAGAAATACTTGTACACAGCCGTGACAGGGCTTTGATGGCTTTTAACCCCAAGAACCAGAGCAACGTTACAATTCCAGCCAGATCATAGAATCAACCAGGTTTGAAGAGACCTTCAAGATCATCCAATCCAACCTATCACCTAGCCCTATCCAATCAACTAGACCATGGCACTAAGTGCCTCATCCAGGCTTTTCTTGGAACATCTCCAGGGATGGCAACTCCACCGCCTCCCTTGGCAGCCAATTCCAATGCCAATCACTCTCTGGGAAAAACTTCCTCTGAACACCCAGCCTATTCCTCCCCCAGGACAACTTGAGACTCTGTCCCCTTGTTCTGTTGCTGGTTTCCTGGCAGAAGAGACCAACCCCACCTAGCTACAGCCTCCCTTCAGGTAGTTGTAGACAGCAAGAAGGTCCCCCCGAGCCTCCTCTTCTTCAGGCTGCACACCCCCAGCTCCCTCAGCGTCTCCTCACAGGGCTGTGCTCCAGGTCCCTCACCAGCTTCATCACTGTTCTCTGGACACATTCCAGTATCTCAATATCTCTGTTGAATTGAGGAGCCCAGAACTTGATACAGTACTCAAGGTGTGGCCTGACCAGTATTGAGTACAGGGGCAGAATAACCTCCCTTGTACTGGCCACACTGTTCCTGATACAGGCCAGGATGCCATTGGTTCTCTTGGCCACCTGGGCACACTGCTGCCTCATGTTCAGCTACTATCTGCCAGTACCCCCAGGTCCCTTTCTTCTTGGCTGATCCCTTAGCATGATTTTTGATCATCCCATTGCCTTTAGTAGCTTAGTGCTGTTTACTACAGGTGAGGACTCTGCCTGGACTCTTCCATCAGTAAATTCAAGTGATTTTTTTGTATGGAGGTGTCACACCTAGTTGCTTGCTGTACAACAACCATTTTAGTATCTGCAGGCTTTTTCATCATCCCACTGTATTTTCAGTACAGAGTCCTGACCCTGTACTGGGATAGAAGCCAAAGGATGAGCAGTATGAGGTATTATAATTTGGTTTTGAAACCTTTTTAATTTATGATCCCCAAGTTTTCCTTGTGCAAAAAATGTGTAGGAAAACAATTTTATTTTGCTCTTTTAAAAATGTGGGTTTAGACTGAATATTTTTTTTTCTTAAGTGATGTGTTTGTAGACAAGGTAGCTAATTAACCTAAATATCTTCAGGTTTGTGGCATTTAGGTATAAATGAAGTTGTTTATCTCGTTGTGGGGACAGTGTAGTTGAATGCTTTGCTAAAGAAAACTGCTGGAGTCAGCACAGTTCCCTGACACATTGTCTCAGCATATCCACAGCATTCAGATACTGAGTACCTCTTTTGCTGAATCTAATTGATTCACACATTCCTCGATGAAATTGTTTAATATCTCATGTTCACAAAGGTGGCAACTTTTACATGTCATTTAATTTAAAGTGTGGGTTCCTGGTTTATACTTGAGAAGCCACATTACTGGGAAATGTTGGGTTTTCATGAAGGATACCTGCAACTGCTTTTTAAACAGCTTCCATTTTGTTACAAAGCAAGTTTCAATTGGAGCAACCTGATGTTTGTGTATAACATAAAGATTATATTTTTATGGCATTCAGCTTTCAAGATCTAATTTTAAATTAACTTGAAACCAGGACTCCATCCTGCTGATGATTTCCAAGCACTTGGCTTCTGCACCTGCAGATTATTCCAGGTTTGCTGTGGTGTAAGTAGAAACTGAAGTGAAGCTTGAAACTAGTTGTCCAGCTTCAGCAGGGATGGGGCTCTCAGTACTGTTACTGTGTCTAAACATACATATGCATTCCAGATCTGTCCTCAGCTGGGATTCAAGTTGTTGCTTCCTTCCCAAAGGAGCATCAACAGGTCTTGGTTTGTCATTTGAACAGAAGTTTTAAACCATTATTAAGAAATTGCTTTAACCATTCATGTCTTACCTAAAGAGTCAACTCTATGAACTTGTGGTTTCTGAATTTGTGAAGTTGATATATTTCAGCTGATTTAACATGAGTTAATGACCTAAAAGGAGGTTGTAGTGGGTCTGGAGCTGGTCTCTTCTCCCAAAGTACTAATGATAGGACAAGAGGAAAGGGCCTCAAGTTGCATCAGGGGAGGTTTAGGTTGGATGTTTGGAGGAAGTTCTTTACTGAGCAGGTGGTCAGGCCCTGGAACAGGCAGCCCAGGGAGGTGGTGGAGTCTCCATCCCTGGAGGTGTTTGAAAGGAGAGTGGATGTGGCGTTTGAGGCTATGGTCTAATGGTGAAGGATGCTGGGATGAAGGTTGGACTGGATGATCCTGGTGGTCCTTTCTAACCATAGTGAGTCATAGTGCTTAGATGTTGTGCTGAGTGCTTTGGTTTAGTCAAGGACTTGTCAGTGTGAAACTAATGATTGGACTCAATGATCTTGAAGGTCTTTTCCAATCTAAGAAATTCCGTGATTCTGAGTTTTATAATGCTGTTTGCTGTTCAGGAAGGTATTTCTATAATACTTGAGGGAAATAAATGGCCCTCAAAAGCCCAGCAGAAATGCAGTGCTATAGTTTTGAATTACTCTGTTATGATATTTCTGGCATTTTCTCTTTCTTGGCTGAAATCACCAACTGGATGTAGGTTTTGGCCACTCTTCTCTTTGTGGAAGGGCTCAGATGACCATTTGAATCCAGTTCCTCTGTTACCTTCTGTTACCATCTGAGGTAAAGGAGATTGATATTTAGTTAAAAGTATCACACAGCAGTGGTTGCATGATGAGTTTTTTGGAGTGAGCATTTATTAGGCTGTTCTCACTCCAAAGTATTCTTACTAAATGTTAACTGAAGTTATTTTTAAACTGAGATCTATGTTGCTTGTTCCATGGTATGAATCTGTTTTCTGTTTTTAGGAAGGTAATGAGAAAGAGATGGTAGAAGTCAGGTTTTCTATTCATGTCATTATGTCATTATGCTGTGAGTATTTCTATCCCTAGAGCTTGCTGTACCGCTGGGAAAATTTCTCATTTACTGTAGATGGGCAGACTGTGGGTGTGGAAAAGTAAAGAAAACCATTTAAAAATTGACACAGCTTGCCAAAAAGGTAGATGGATTAGTCTCAGAAGAGCACAAGTAATAGCAAAACTGAAAAGAGGCCACAGAACAGAAAGCTGATATGCAACCTATCTGTTTTTCATTCCTTGTAAGGCCAGATATTCTCTATATGGTGCCTTAGCATTTGTTCTGTCAGTGAACCATACACATCACAAAAACCTTAATGGAAAACTTGACTTGCCTTATAGCACTTGGGAACTGTCTTCCTCCTGTCTTTCTGAGGTGCCTAAAGAAGCAAAGATTTCACATGGAAGTATTTTAAATTTCTGGACTAAGGATATTTAGACAACATTGACAAGGCCCCAAGATGTCCTGAGTCATATGTAGATATCTAGGAATGGGTACCCAGTCTCACGCTTGTGCTGTGTAGCATTTTCCCTATGGAGAGAGACTGAGAGCCCTGGGACTGCTTAGTCAGGAGAAGACTGAGAGGAGATCTCATCAACACGTACAAATACCTCAGGGGTGGGTGTCAAATGGATGGGGCCAATCTCTTTTTGGTGGTCCACAGCAGGTACATGAGGAGAAACTTCTTTACAGTGAAGGTGATGAAGCACTGGACCGGGCTGCCCAGAGAGGTTGTGGAGTCTCATTGTCTGGAGGCTTTCAAAACCTGGCTGGATGCATTCCTGTGCAGACTACCCTAGGGGATCCTGCTTTGGCAGTGGCTTGGGCTCAGTGATCTCTGGAAGTCCCTTCCAACCTCCAATAGTCTGTGATTCTGTGAACCTCCTGCCTTGCCTCCACAGAAACAAAATCACAGTTTACATGCGTTAAAAAGCAGAATCAGGTAGTTTTATTATCAGTCCTGCTTACTGCAGTAGTGCTTACAAATCAGCTGAGATTCTTTGTGCTAGAAACATTGCACACTCAAAGTAACAGACAGTTCCTGAGCTGAAGTTTGCTATTAAACTAGATACAGCATCCAACGTGGTGGTCATTCCTTTTCCTTCTGCCGAGTTCTGAATGCACTTTTATGGAGTTCATCTTCAGTTGCCATATTCTGTTGTTACTGCAACGATGTCAACTTTTAGTGGTGAGGATATGCACCCCTAAGTGCTGCAACTTTCTCTTCTCTAGTCAAAGTAGAGCTGAAAGAAAATTTTCAGCTGCAGTAGAACAACATATCCACATATTGGAAATGAAGCATATTAATAGGATATGTATGACGTGCTAATTGCCTTACAGAGAAACAGAAATCAAACCTACTATTTCCCAAGCATTAATTATTTTTTTTCCCCCCTTCCTTTTAATTTATCTGTAGTGATAACCAGAGACATCTCTTTTTTTTTTTTTTTCCCCATTTAAAAAGACAGAATGACTTTTTGGAGTTTCCAAGTAAAAACATGCCTATCTTTAAAGGTGGGCTGTTAAACTGAGACCTGAATGGCCTATTTATTTCCTGCTTTGTTAGAGTGGAGACTGGATCTAATCTGTATGTGCATAGAGGGCTCTCCCTCCCTCCATTTCTCTGACAAACTGCAATTAAATTTTCAACATAATAGGATTAAGGCATTATACTGCATATGATGTGGCATTTGTCTGCAGAATTATTGAATTTTATATCCTTACTGATATTTTACTTCAATGTAGAGATTAAAAAGATGACCTAATTCATGTTGTATATCTCTTTCAGGACTATCCCTCTGTTTTATGCTACTGATGCTTTTGCTAGTTTCATTTTAAGTCTGCAATTTCCTTGGAAGGTTATTTCACAGCCTATTAGACCTCACTCTTAGGTGGATTTTTTTTTTTAATATACATACAGTTTTGTTATATCTGTAAAATACAGAAGGCAGCAATTTTTTAATCTAATTTGACCACATGAAGCACAGCAAAAGTTACTGTGAGGCACAAAATCTCCTCCCTTCCCCCCAATTTAACATAACTGGAAAACAAATGTATTTATTGCATCTGGAAAACTTAGAATATATTAATTAACATTGAGTTTAGGGTAAATGAATGCAAAGTATTTGGGGAAATACTTGCATTCTGGAAACATCATTTTAAATGCAGCTTCTACCCATTTCTCATCCCACTTTGTCTCCCATACTGTGTTAGAGAAACTAAAAGCCACCAAGGAGATGGAGGATTTGCTGTCCCTGGAGCTGTTCAAGAAAAGCCTGGATGAGACACTTAGTGCCATGGTCTAGTTGATCGACTAGGGCTCAGTGATAGGTTGGACTGGATGATCTTGGAGGTCTCTTCCAACCTGGTTGATTCTCTGATACTATTCTACATGTACAAATTTACTTTTTTAGCCCCATAACTATGTGTACAGAACACAACTGGGTAGTAAAAAATGCCATGGATTTCAGGCTAGCATGCCAGAACTGCTTTTTAACCAGCCAGGATGTATATACACTAAGCTAACATGCCAATACTCAATTCTTCTCTGATGAATGGAGAGGATGGAATAAAAATCTGTTAATGAAATGTACTGGCCATAAGATGAGACTGCAGATGCACAGATAAAATTATTTCATGAGCTATTTCAGTGGTTTGATGTTTGAGGTGTTTTTTCCCTTTCCAAGTGTAAGCATGTGGCTGATGCTTGCCAGTACCAGGCCCCTGAATGCAGCCAAATTGTGAGCTGCTTTATGACCCGGGTGGCTTCACACCCAGCCTCAGTCATGGCTCCAAGCAGACAATGGCTTGGCACCAGCTTCCTCAACAGATTTGTTTTGGTGTTTTCATTTTGGAAGAGACTGATGGCTCAGGCAGAAAAGTGGTCCAAACGACATTGCTGCTTAGGGGCAGCAAAATGCCACACCTACACCATGAATTTCATAATGAACTGGCAGACCTTGCAGTCATTGTGACACAGATCACACAACTTGGGAAATGCCAGGAACACCTCTTTTGGGAACAAGAAGTACATCTCATGAAAACAGCAGGATTATTGAGTGTTTTCTGTACTTTAATCGTATTCCAAATCCCCATCTTCAGAAAGGCGTTACTCAACTCTTTGAGATTTACCTTCCTGACAGAAAATTACTGTCCATGCAATATCTGAATGCTGGAGCAATGGGCAGATTTTCCAGTGGTTGGCAAATGGAAAAGACCTATTTAAATCAAAATGATTCGAGTCTCTGGATTTGTGTTGAAAATAGTACATAAAAGCTTGAGGAGAGTAGATTTAGGCTGGATATTAGGAAGAAATTCTTTACAGTGAGAGTAGTGAGACACTGGAACAGGTTGCCTGAAGAGGTCATGCCCCCTCCTTGGAGATGTTTAAAGCCAGGTTGGATGAGGCCTTGAGCAATCTGATCTAATAGAGGTGTCCCTGTCCGTGGCTGGGGGGTTGGAATTAGATGATCTTCAAGGTCCTTTCCAACCCAAACCATTCAATGAATCTATAAATAAATAAATTTTAAGAATTAAAATTAAATTGTAATGTTATTTTCTCAAAGACTTGTCACTAATTAGAACAATCAAAGCGGTAATTTTCAAAAGCCATACTTTTTATTCCAAATGAAATTCAATTTTACATGCACAGGAAGCTGTATTATGTATTTATACTTATCTAGCTGGATGCAATCCAACGTATCACAGAAACATCCAGGTTGGAAAAGACCCTCAGGATCACCAAGTCCGACCTATAACACTACTCTACAGGATTCACCTTAAACCATATCCTTAAGCACCACATCCAAACGACCCTTAAACACATCCAGGGTCAGTGACTCCTCCACCTCCCTGGGCAGCTCATATGATGTATCAATAATATATTTTTTTCAGTCTTATCACAATTTATATTATTTTAATTCAAAGATGCTAAAACCAGTGAATAACATGTCTTAATTCAGTAGATTAACAGCTCTGTCATGAAATGTGTCAATAGAAATTTAATTTTGGTGATAATTTTAATTAGTTGCACAAAACTAGCCTAAGAATGCTGAGATAGAGTAGGAATAGGGGGAAAAATATGGAGGTTTCTCAAATTTAAATTTGGATTACAAACTTATTACTAAAACAGGAAATTTGGGTTATTTTTTGTTGCAATTAGGTTTTTCTGGTCATAATTTGACAGACTTTCCAAGATATTTTGATGTCTACAAATGGCCATGCGTGCATAGCAGAATTGTCAGAGGAGCCAAATTAGACTAAATCGGTAGGAATTGAATTCTGCAAAGCTGAACACCTAACGAGGACAGCAGGAATTCTGCCTCACTGCTTGATATTCTGGATCCACTTCTTCCCATTCTTTGTATTAATAGATCACATATTTTTCCTCCTGGTTTCTTGTTACAGACTGAAAGAGGAAGCTTGCTGGCTTTTCAGCTCATAGCCATCTTTCCAGCATTCAAGGAATTAATCCAAATGAGAAGATCTTCTGCTCATTAAGAACTGTGAGGCACTATGGGTTCAGTGTAGTTTTAAATGAACATTTGAGGGATTTTAATAGTTTATCAGGCATTTAGGTACTAACACTATGTTTTACCATTGCTAATCATAAAATCACATAGAAATTTAAATGCAATAATTTTAAACCCAGAAATGGTTGTAGTCTAAATTAAGTAGCTGTGATTCAAAATTAATTTTTGCTAGTGCTTAAGGTACAAATCCTGGTAAAAGAAAATAAATACCTAAAGTCTGCATTTGTCCAGTCCTTATGAGGAGAGTCTGAGAGAGCTGGGCCTCTTTACTTTGGAGAGGAGGAGACTGAGTGATGACCTCATACATGATTATCAATATGTGAGGAATAAGTGCAAAGAGGATGGAGCCAAACTCTGCTCAGTGATGCCCAATGACAGGACAAGGGGTGGAAGTCGAGGCATAGGAAGTTTCATGGAAACATGAGGAAGGATTTTTCTCTGCAAGGGTGAAGGAAGCTGCCCAGGGGGGTTGTGAAGTCTCCCCCTCTGCAGAGGTATTCAAGACTTGCTTGGATGCATTCCAGTGTGATCTGGCATAGGTGATCCTGCTCTGGCAAGGGGGTTGGGCTTCATGGTCTTTCGAGGTCCCTTCCAGCCCCTTACCTTCTGTGAATTCTGCAGTCCACATACAGCAGCACTAAAGCCACGTTTACATGGTGCATACCTATATAAGTCTGTATAATGCAAGCTCAGAAATGTAACTACCTTCTCATTACAGTGATACACATGGTAATGAAGCATTGCGTGTTGTAATTCTAACTTCTCTCCAGGGACATGAGGCTCATTTTGAAGTCTCATATCATAACACCTCTCCTGGCTGAAAGCTCTGCAGGCAAGAGATGGTTATACTATTCCCTGGCCTCCCTGTAAACTATTCCAAGACATCAGCTGGCTTTGATGTTGCAGAATTTAGTGGAGAGGCGAGGAGGTGATATTTATACCGATATTATATGTGATACCATGTCTGCATTTTATATTTGGGTCACTGACTTATCTTAAGTGGATTCATAGATTGGCTTACAAAGATGTTTCCGTATGGCCACAGAGTCTAGGTGGGTGGTGGCACAAGGTGCCAGTTAATCTCCTAGAAGCACAGGTAAGCAATCACCTAATTTGTGTGCTTTACAATGATCCAGCTGAGAAACTTGTCCAGAAGCATAAAAGAACCCTGATGAGAAATAGATAAGCAACATATGTAAGTACAATCTTAGAACAGAGCCTTTAGTGTTAATAGGATATTTTGTTGGAATCTCATTAGGCTGTAACTAGAATTTACATACTGAACAATACCCAGCTAAATCTTTCCTTAAGGGGAGAAAATCAAATGCAAACCTGGCTTCTTTCAGGATTAAGATATTAACTGAAAATATTTTTCTTTGTTTTAGACAGCAACCGTAGCCTTTCATTTCTTTCCTCTACTGCCTTGGCTCTGTGTTTCTGGTGCGTTGAACCCATAATCCTTCAACCGCATTCAGAGTAGTCCTCTGCGAGACACTGTACAAAATTCTGTCTGGTCTTGGTTGCTGTGCTAGTTTGAGCCTAG
This sequence comes from Pogoniulus pusillus, assembly GCF_015220805.1. Taxonomy (NCBI): domain Eukaryota; kingdom Metazoa; phylum Chordata; class Aves; order Piciformes; family Lybiidae; genus Pogoniulus; species Pogoniulus pusillus. The sequence continues at coordinate 10,423,387 of NC_087289.1, read as the reverse complement.
CTGGGATATTTTGGTGAGAATAAATAGATTGCAGGTGGTGAAAAGGAAACAATGGGGATGTCTACTGTACTCATTGGCTTGCAGAGATGTATAAAAACAAGAACACAAGTGTAGATAACGCAGTTTGTTCTCTGGCTTTGGGCTGCACTTCTCTCTCTCTAACCTGCCATCTGTGTGACTAATCCTTTTGCTTCCTAACCACCCTGCCTGACTCTTCAAACTCACCTTGAACATAAGGCAAAGTCTGGGGTAAGGTAGAGGGATGGGAAGAAGGTGGAAGGGTGGTTGAGAGCCTCTCCTGGGGACTCTGGTTTCTGGGCAGGCTCTTGTGTTTCTGTATTACTTTTTGACTTGCATATTTCTGTCTATAGATGTATAGATTGTAAAGATCTGCTTGGATATTGTGCTAAGCTGTAAATGTAAAGCTTCATTCTTTAATTTCCAGCTTGGCTGAGTCTAGTCTGGGTGATTTTCTTAAGTGTGTGTGTGTGGAGTAACACCCAAACCATCACAGTTGCCAGTCATCCAAAAGATACTAATCTCCCTTTCTGTGAGAAATGGGTTTTGCCAGCCATTCATTCCTTATTGTTTTTCTGTCACTGGAAACCACTGCATGCTATAAAGCCTAGAGAATAAAGACCTATGTCACAAAGAAGGAAGAAAAAAATATTTTAAGTAACAATTATATCAAGGGTTTGATTACTTAGGGAACACAACTGAAATTGCAAAATGCACATATGCTGCATATGAGTTTCAGTGCACAGGAAATCAATTTCATAGTTACATTTCCAGGGTTTGCAGTAGTTTCATGTATTACACCCATTGAATGCTCCATTTCTTTCAACTATCAAGGTTACTGAACTTCAGATACACTTCTCCTACTGCGTTTACAAATCAATTAAGTCAAAAGAACAAAGCTTTTTTACATGCTGAAGAAGTAATGCTCATTAAATTTTGGATAAGGTGCAAAGACAATTACTTCTAAAAATGGATGAAATTAATTGCACTCTTGGTTTCTTTTGATCTTCTGCAGCTTACATTATGCTTGTTGGTTTTCTTCCCCCTCTCTTGAACGTATCAGTATTCCAGAGACAGACATGGATTAGTGATAAAGCAGTAACTTTTGAATGAATTTCAGTATGCTCTATCTGCTCTAAATGTACTAAGGCTGCATAAAGTAAGGTTATCTGAGATTTGGTCAGTCGTTGCTTGCTAACCATCATCACCGTGCTTTAAGCACAATATTATGCAGTGAGGCCAGTCTAGATACTCAGGGTGTCATTTCCAGCTGTGATCCTGTTAGGTTTTGTTTTAATCTGTGATTTTGGCTACCTGGTAATGTACCTCTGGCCATGCCTGTACTCAACCCAAATTTGCCTTTTGTTCAGATTATCTGGACACAAGCACACGTTGAAGGCTGGGCTCTGGGCAGCCCCTGTGGCTTGGCAGATGGGAAGGGTGGAGATGTTGGTAATATTCCTGCAAAGTAAGGTCAGGCAGCAAAGGCCACATGAACAATGTGATCTCTTGTGTGGTTGTGTAGTACAGTGTGAAATTTGGAGCCAGATGATTTGTGGTTATGCATTCGCTAGCAGGTTGGATGTAAGAAGAGATAGCCTGAGAAGGCAGCATTTTTTGACCCCCTCTTAAACATGTCTGCTCTAAGGTCATCTCAGCACAGCTTCTAAACTGTAGTGTCTCTTACTGCAAAGGAATTATTATCCCTTATTTTTTCCAGAAAAACAATGTGGATTAATTAATGTTCCTGAATTCGTGCTCTTGATGTTAGGTACTAATTAGTGTTGTAGCTACAATACAGTCACTGTCTTGGTATGAAGTTTTACAGATGTAACATCCACAAGTGCTGCTTGTTTAAACTTTTTGTAGCTCTCATTGACAACTGTTTCTTCTGAAATGCAGAGTGATCTAGCACTTGTCTTTAGGAAAGAGCACAGCCTTGTTTTGTTGTTATATGCTGGATTGGTGCAAATATCTTTTGAAAACAAAACCACTCTTCTCATTAATTTTTTTTCTCCATGGTTTATGTGCGAGGAATCACAGAATCACAGAAACATCCACGTTGGAAAAACTCTTCAGGATCACCAAGTCCAACCTATAACCCTACTCTACAAGATTCACCTTAAACCATATCCCAGAGAACCACATCCAAATGACCCTTAAATGTGTCCAGAGTGGGTGACTCCACCAGCTCCCTGAGCAGCTCGTTCTAGTGCCTGACCACTCTCTCTGAAGAACTTTTTCCTAAGGTCCAATCTAAACCTCCCCAGCCTCAGCTTGAGGCCATTCCCCCTTGTTCTGTCTCCAGTTACTTGTGAGAAGAGACCAGTAGCAGCCTCACCACAGTGTCCCTTCAGGTACTTGTATACAGCAGTGAGGTCTTCCTCAACCTCCTCTTCCACAAACTAACCATCCCCAGCTCCCTCAGTCACTCCTTATAAGATTTATTCTCTCTTGCCTTGTGGTGTCCAAAACTGAACATGACGCTCAAGGTGTGGCCTCACCAGATCTGAGTACAAAGGGACAATCACCCCCCTACTCTTGCTGGACACAGCATTTTAAATACAAGCCAGGATGCCATTGGCTGCCTGAGCACACTGCTGGCTTATGCTCAGCTCCTGTCTATTACAGCCCCTAGATTCCTTTCTGCCAGGCAGCTCTCAAGCCATACTGCCCCAAGCCTGTAGCATTGCTTGGGGTTGTTGTGACCCAAGTGCAAGACCTAGTATATGGACTTGTTGAAACTGATCCCATTGATGTTGGCTTATTAATTTAGCCCATCTGAATCTCTCTGAAGAGCCTCTCTACCCTCATTCAAATCAACACTGCCACCTAACTTGGTGTCATCTACAAACGTACTGATGACACTCTTTATGCCTGAATCAAGGCCATCAATAAAGATGTTAAAAACAAGTGGACACTTCTCATTTTAGCATGTAATTGTAATTACAAGGTGATCTGCTTACAATTATACAAAAGAAGTGGAGTAATATCTGAAGACCTCCTGTTTAGAAGATAAACATTGTACTGAAAGTGGCTGCATGTTGGAGTATTCCTGCAGTGAATCTCATGCTTGCTTGAGCGGGTACCTGTGGTCAGTAGAAATCTTGGCTGAGTAGTTAACAGGATTGTGCTCTTGGTTTACTGCACATAGGTAACACACAGAGTTCTGTGTGCGCACATGAAAGGAAGCAAACTTGCATATTGTTTCTCTCCTCTGCATGCAGTTGGTGATAGAATCAGGAATAGGCACCTCAGTGGGTGTTGAATGAGGAGGAGGGAGGCACAGATTTGTACCAAAAGCATTTTCCATCTTGAGTATTTGCCTGCTCAGAGAGGTTTGAGGGCCACAACTGTTGGAATATGTGCTAAATCAGAAGATATTTCTAGGAAAGAGGGTAGTCCTTAATGCCTCAGTCTTTGTCTAAGGTTAACCTGTCCTCCCTATGATGTGATATATGGGACTGCTGAGAAGTACTTAGTCTACATTTTAAGATGCAGCTATGATTCTTTATTTTAAAAGAAAATGTATTCCACTTCCTGTCATTGCAAAGTAGGTAGAGGGAGAGGGGCAAAAAGTTCCGTATCGTAGAATCAACCAGGTTGGAAGAGATATCCAAGATCATCCAGTCCAACCTATCACCCAGCCCTATCCAGTCAACTAGACCATGGCACTAAGTTGTGTTCCTGGTGAGTTGTACCTGGAAATGAGGATGTTCCGCATTTAGGACATGTTGTTTATGAAGTGCTAATCCAGACTGCTGATGGAATGGAGCTCTTCCCATTTCTCTCACATGTTGTTAGTCTGCCCAACACATTATGAAGATAAATCGTTGCAATCCCATAGATATAGAGCCATAGTAGTTTCTTTTTCTATGGATGGGGAAACACAAGCAAAACTGTCCCAGAGAGACAGGGTTTAGCATCAACAGAGTGAAGCAGACGGAGAACTCTTGATTCTGAGCCTAAACACTGTGGTTTATATCTGTAGTTCTAGTGAGGAGCTATCTGTAGGGCAAGAACTGAATTCTACCAATGAACCTATTAATCATAAAGCTTCAAGGATCACAGTTCTCTCTTCTCTACCAAATGGTTTCTGTGGGCAAGTGGATTAGATGAGTATGAGGCAAACGCCTGTTGATTAAGGGCTGAGCTTGGAGTTCAAGTCTTCATTGCCATGTTCTTTTCCTGCATGATTGATGAAGCTCAACTATAATTAAATTTAAAGTCTTAGGTTTGGCAAAGAACAGTATCCATTAACAGAACTGATGTCATTTTATCCCATGTGATTCATTATCAAGTAGCAGTATATATTTCCTGCAGTTTACTTGATGTCCTAGGACAGTAAAGGTAATGGTAAAGGTCTTGGTTTGTATATCTTGTTAGTATCAGAGAAGCTATTGGTTTAGCTTTGCCTAAATTCTGGATGCTCACAGAAGAGGAGTGATGTTCTTAGAAGGTTTAATACTCTGTTTATGATTGTTTAACGTTCAGCATCAATGATTTTATTGCACAGACGCTGACATTTTACTCATTATCACTTTGGTTTCCATGCCAGGTTCTTACAAGAAGTGTACTTCATGCCAGGTGCCAAATAACCTTTTGTCATCTTCCTGAATGAGGCACTGCTTTTGTTCCTCAGTCAAAAATTGCATCGAGATCTTATGAACATTAAAAAATATCCATCTTCTCTTCTGCCTTTCCCTCTGACACATACACAGTTTGGCAAGGTCTAACAGTGCTTCAGAATCCATACATTCTGCTCAAAGCGAGAAGAGACATGCCTCATTTCTTAAGATCATCCCAGGCCAGTTGAAGACCTGTGCAGATCAATAGATTTTCCTGATTCATCCAACACTTGACTATAAGCATGCTGACCAGACTGTAAAGTTGTGAGGGCTACACAAGACAAAATTTGTCACATCTTGGGACTCTGAAAGGTCCAAAATACTTGAAATTTTGCCTATGAATAGCTGTGTGCACTATACCCACCCATACAGCTACGTGTGCCAGATAGATGTAGGATGATCATTCTGAGTCATGCCTTCAAACAGAAAAGCCAGCAGGAAGAACATAACACAAACCTGTAAATCCTTTAATGAATTCAGGAATTATTTACGTTACATTATCATACATTCGCAGGATTACACATCTGCATTTTTCTTAACACATTCAACTATTTTAAACCTAGCAGCTAATTCCTAATTTGCTTTCATATATTCCTTGAAAAGGCAAAGAAAAGCTTAAGAATTCTTATGTAAACCAGATCATTCCAGTGAAATGATTTTGTTACTGCAATTCGTTACACAGCACTTTGGTGATAATAGAGTGTATCTTGGTAAAGAAAATCTGGGAATTGGTAAAGTGTTGAGGGAGGCACTTGATCTGTTTTATCACTGTTTTATTAATTCCCCTTTTCACTTGGTTTTATTCTACATTCTTGTGTATAAATCAACATACTCTTTCTTTATAATTCAGGTGAGAAAGTACTTAGATGCTCTTCTATGCTGATTTGCTATATTTCCAAGAAGAAAAAAACTAGATTTGTGATGCAAAATACTACCATTTCTTCCTGCAACAAACCTGTCATGGGGGTTGAGTTCTTTACTTGCCCTTTTAGGAAAAATGAAACAATAATTTAAAAAAAAATCAATCAGAAGCCCTTGACACAGAATGCAGGCCTGGTTCATTGCAAGTTGCATGTCACCGTTTCTTAGAAGTTGAGCTGAGCTTAGGAAAAGAGCTTCTCAAATCAGGCTACGTCTTAAAGATAGGAAACAAGGGGTTTGGCTTCTGTACACCGTTTTTACTTGGTGGAAATCAAAGGGATTGCACAAACTAACCTGGCTGAAGATCTGGCCATCCGAGTTTGACTCAAGACTCTTGTATCTTGTATCCCGGGGAGGTGGTGGAGTCGCTGTCCCTGGGGCTGTTCAAGGCAAGGTTGGACGTGGCACTTGGTGCCATGGTCTAGCCTTGAGGTCTGTGGTAAAGGGTTGAACTTGATGATCTGTGAGGTCTCTTCCAACCCTGATGATACTGTGATCTTACTGTCATCTCCCAGCTTTGTCAATAGGGGAGTATTTGAAACTTGCTTCAGTTTTGACTTCTTTTTCTTCAGTTCTTTGGTACGTATTTTGCAGTTCTTGCCCCAAAGACACTTTCTTAATAAGAATACAAAAGTCCTAGGGTCTGGTTCAGCAATTGTCCATTGTCTTCAGTTCTGTCCTTCCAGAGTTAATGTTGCCAATATTCCTGTGTGACTGGTGGTCACATCTGGTCATTATTCATAAGCAGGGTCATGTGGGAGGCACATACAGAAATATGAACTCCAGGTAACAGTTATAATCTATACACATGGAAGCCCTGTGGTATTGTGCTCGGCAGTAGAGTCCTTGCCCAAGATGAGTGTCAGAAACTGCTGAATGAGGAGAGCATAGGGCAAGTGATTACCTGAAATAATCTCTCACCTTCCCGTATGATGTGGAAGCAATGCTGCAGTTCCTCTGGCACGAATTAAGGATCCAACCCACGTTTTAAGCAGATTCATAGTTTTAGAGGATGCATAGTGATGTTGAAGCCAAAGCTCTGGGGTTTTTTTGCCCATTCTCTGTTAATCTTTTCTGGAGGGAGTTCTCTTTTCCAGTTCCCTTGCTTAGATCCCATCTTCTTTGACCCACATCCCCCGAAGGCATGGGCTTTCCCAGCTGTTCTGTACCACGGCATCTCTCCGCTCTCTCGCCACCGGCTGGCTCACAGGCGGTGCTTCTCCCTCCTGTCTCCACGCAGCCGGACGCCGGCTCCGTGTAAAGCGTCTGGCAGCTCGGCTGGGAGGCATGGAGGTGTGCGGCGCTTGAGCAAGAGGGCAGGGAGGGCGACAGTGCTGAGAGGCCTGTCAAACCCCAGCCTGGCCCCGCTGCGCGGAGGTGGCAGAGGGCACAGGGAGGGCGTACGTGCCTCCTGTTTTCTCCCTTCATTTTTGCTCTTCTGTTGACAACTCTTTTTTGCATAGCAGCGTGTTGCATGCACTGGTGCTCATGGTCCCTCACCCCACAGCTACACAGTGGCAGCCATAGAGGCTGTGTGTGGGAATGAGGAATAAAACATGCTGCTTCCTAAGCTGCCTCTGATGAGACAAGCAAGGGCACAGCTGAAAGGCCACCGCAGGGTTGCTGTCTCTGCGCACAGCCCCAGGAGCGGCATCTGCGCAAGACAGGAGGTACCTTGGAGTCCTCCTGCAGGATTTGCCTTCCTGATGCTTTGATAAACTCAAGAAAGGGATTTAAATATACTTAATCATTGCCATAGTACAGTCATGCGTCAAAGCCTTTTGTGCAGAGGAAAATGGAGTTTTTTTGCATGGCAACTAGCTGAAGTCCTTTCCTTGGCTGGCTGCAACAATAAAGAACAAAGGGATAGGGAGCCGACAGTTGTCGGCAGCATACAAAGGTGCAAACCATCCTTAAGCAGTACAATCTGCAAACGATTCGTGCTGCAGAATGAGAAAACCCATTCTTCCGTCGTCTAGATGGGCACTTGCCCACACCTTCCTGTGAGGTAGGAGCATGTGGGCCAATGGTCAGCGCTGGGAGAGTGTCCAGATGTGTCTTCATCCAGGTAGAAAGAGCAGGTCTGAGTTCCTGCTGATAATGCAGGAAGAGTAGAAAACTCAACCCGAATTCCTTTCCTCCAGGACCACTGTGATCCCCACTGTCCTCTTCTCACCTCTTCATCCTGGTTGTAACTAATTGGATGCACTTGTTGAGATGATGGTGCTCTAATTACCCTGTATCTAGCTTGCCCTGGAGGGGCACTTGGCAGAAGAGCTCTTCACCTCTATGAAGCACATCTGATCCATAAGCCTTCTTTCAGTCCCTGCTGGTGTTGACGTTTCTTTGCCTGCTCTTACGTTGCTTTCTAACACCTTGAACTCTGCCATCGCACTGCATGTTTAATAACCAAATTTTAGAACTGGCTGACACATTAGAGCTTATTGTTTGTTAGTTTATAACACTGATATGTTCCTCCTAGGCATGGAGCTTTGTCAAATGTTTTCTGACAATCTAAATAACTAACATCTTTGACATTTACTGCACCCCTTTGCCAGGCTAGGCAGTAATAAGCTCAATGAAATCTGAGTTACTGAGGCATGACCTGAAACAATATTAGCTGTCCTTGATTATGCTCTGAATTTTCATGTTCCCCTCCTCCCCAGCCCCGGTGTGATCCTTTTAATGGTTGTCTAAGACTTGCTCGACAACTAATGGGAAATGAACTGACTGGTAATTTCTTGCTGTGTGTCTGCTTGGCCCCATGCCAGTCTCTTGAAATGATGGTACTAAATATAAATTTTCATTACACCTTTCTTCAATTTCTGTGCTTACTTCATGTAGTACTTTTAGATGAGCATCGTTCAGCTCCGGTCTCTTATTGGTTTTAAGAACAACAGTCCAGTTAATTGACAATTTGAGTATTATCACCTTTTCTTTTAATTCCTCACCATCATTTCTGTCTGTTGAGTCTCAGACAAATGTCTGCCCTCTTCAGTTTTAAAGATAGGTACAGGAATAATTGCTGTATAGCCTTCCCTTTCTCTTACACTCCATCACCGTTTTCTTCTGTCAGTTGCTTGCTGTATAATTAAGCTTAAAATATCTTTTGGTATTAGTTGAGATGCTTTGCACTATTTGATGCTCATTTTTCAATTTGGCTTTCTCAAGTATTTTTGATTGCCTCAGGCTCTTGTTAAAATTTGCATAATCTTCCTGTATTCTAGATTCTTTCTACCTTTTACCGCTGTCATTTTATCCTTGATGCTGTTTTCCTCATCTTTTCCTTCTGCACACCAGCTCTTGTTCTCATCTGTGACACATCCTTTAGAGGTTTTATTGGAACAAGCATAACTAGTAATATCCTTCCTTTACTACATTTGATTTTTCTGGACTCAATTTAATTCACATCAATTTTCTGAGGCTCATTTCTCCAAAACCTGCCTTTTGGGAAGTCTGTTATTTTTACACCTTTTTTTCTTTCCCCCTTAACACAATCAAATGAATATTTTGGGTTTACATACAGGTCTTGCTTTCTAAACTCACAAGAGCCTTTAAGGAAATGCTGTCTCTTCTCAGCAGTTCATTTTTATTCAAGAAAACAAAGCAAAGTGCATTGCACATTAGGCTCTCCTGCTGTCTTAAATCATGAAATAATATTTGTTGCATGTGAATTACAGCTGAAATTGTGATTGTCACCTGAGGCAATAATGGATGATTTTGAAGTCTGGTAACTATAAAAAAAGCATGGTATAACAGTAAGTAGATTTATTCTTTATTGAAACCAGAGTTCTCTCATAGTAGGACAGTTTTCCTAGAGCTGTTAGAATCAGATTAGCCATCGACTTTCATCTGATGTAGAAGTTTTTTTATGAGGGCAAAGTGAGTGTGGAAATTCCCCAGTCTGCTGTGAGAGCAGCCTGTGCTCAGGTAGGAATACTTCAGTGCAGCATATGCTCATGTAGGAATGCTTTGCCACAGAGGTTGCCTGTGCAAGACACAGAACGGTGGTGAATTTACCCCTAACTCTCAGAATCAGACGGAGTTCAGTTGTGATGGTTTGGGTGTTACCCAACCCCCACTTGTAAGAAAATCACCCAGACCAGACTCAGCCAACCTGGAAATGAGAATGAAGCTTTATATTTACAGTTTAGCACAATATGCAAGCAGATATTTACAGTATATACAGCTATAGACAGAAACATAGAGGTTAAAAAAAGTAATACAGAAACACAACTGCTGGAGTCACCTAGATCATGCAGGGACCAGAACGACACTGAGACACCAATGTGATGTGTAAGTCGAACCTTTATTGCAGCTAAAAGCAATGCTTATAGAGAGAGCTAACACAATGTGTATGATTCTGATAGGTTGCACAACAGAGTATGGGCTGTCCACAGGCCCTGGGAACAAATCTGGCTGACCACCCCCCTTTAGTCTCCTTGCACAGCTAACTTTGCAGCTTCTCTGCCAACTTCTTCAAGGTTGTTTTCCCTGAAGCTGCACTCCTTATCTCTGTCTTAATGTTACTCCTCTTGCTCTCTTATTTCGAATCACTCAGTGCTGCCCAAAACAGAACACACAACAACCCTCCCAGAAACCAGAGTCCCTCGGAGGGGCACCTAACCAATTTTCCACCTCCTTTCCACCTCTCTACCTTATCCTAGACTTCGCCTTGTATTCAAGGTGAGTTTGGAGAGTTGGCCAGGGGGTGTTAGAAAGCAGAAGGATTAGTTAGACATAGGTTAGGGAGAAAAGTGCAGGCAGCCAAAGCCAGAGAGCAAATGCATTATCTATATCTGTGTTCTTGTCTTTATACATCTCAGCAAGCCTATGAGTGAAGTAGACATCACCATTGTTTCCTTTTCACGGCCTGTAACCTAACTCTCCTCAACAAAATATCCCAGTTAGCTTTAAACTAGCCTGGTTGTAAGGTAGATAATTTAGAATAAATTCTAGCAAGTAAAAAGCACAACTCATGTGATAACACTGGCATTTCATTCACACATTTCAAATCTTCTTTTTGCTGTTGACATTCTGGAGAGGCTTACTGTAATTTTTACAGCTGATGCTATGTCTCTCAGCAGAGAGCTAAAGTTTACACTGATGTTACTGATGATCAGAGCTTTTCTGTGGCCTGCTGCATGTCCATGGCACGTCAGGGACTGTGTTTAGAGAAGATTTGTACCTGAAATCTTTTGAGAGATTACCTGAATTTTATTGCATACTCTGGTAGCATTTAATGTACCTGATCCAATGAAGGCTGATTTCAACCAGCTTTGTGAAATATAATGAACATTTGAAAATGTGACCTCTCAAAAGTTGAAGTTACCATTAATGGCTTTGATGTCTTTGCAGAGGTATGTTCTAGTGCTCGACACAGACCTACTAGTTCATTCAGTGAAAGTTTGTGTTGCTCTAGTAGCTATCATTTTCTTCAAATATTCTATTTCGACCCCTCTCCCCCAAAGTGAGTATTTTTGTATAAGACAAAACAAAAGAAAAAGCAAGTCTAAAGAGAATATACCAAGATTGGTGACTTTTTCAGAGACAAAGGCAAAAGGGGAAGCAGGTACTTCAGTCACTCATTCTTCGTAGCAACTCCTTGTTTCAGTAGCAACTTCCAAAATAATGAGGTGTCACTGTGCTGCTGTTGGTACCAGGGAAGGGTAAGCTTTGCTTTCCCTCTGGAAAGAGAAATCAAACTTTCCCTGCCTTTCTATACTTGATGTTTTTCTGCTCTCTTCAAAACATTCTTTGCTGCCAAATAATTATTGTAAGTTACTGACTGGTGATTTTTGTTATTTTCATCCTACTTGCTTATTTCTCTGAACTAGGAAGTGTGTTCAGTACTCACTGCCTGTCTACCTGCTTCTTGGTGTAATACCCTCACAGCTTTACACTGTTTATAAGTCCTATGGTTTTGCTTGTTAATGGCTCAGGTAGCCAACGATTTAATCACTTTGTCCTCAGTAGATCACAGGTTCCATCACTGAGTTGTGAATTAACTGGCTATATGCTTTACTCACTTTCCTTGTCTAGCCTTGGAAAGCACATATTTTTAATGGGAATGTAAAGCTTAGCTTTGCATATCAAGATTAGTGTTATATCATCCCTTGGAATGTTAGAAAATGTATTCTATAACAATTTCTTTTTTGCTTTGCCAGTTATGGACATGTACACCTAGGGAGCACTTTAATATACCCACCACTAGTTGATAACAGCATATCCTGCTACCAACATGGACTAATATACTAATTTAGAGTAATTTGGTATGATACATTGCATGTCTACATGCATAATGTCTACCCTATCTAGGTATTCTTTACATCCTCCTCAGCTATTACACTTGGTATTTTACGATGAAAGAGTGTTCCATGATTTAATTACACGTTTGGTACAAAATATTTCCATTTAACAGTTCCAAACTGTCTCTTCCTTTTGAGTGTAAGTGTTTTGGCTCAGCTCCCATCCCTAACAATGGGAGCATCACATAGAGTCCCTAAGTGTTTGAAAATGCTTTTCTTTAGTCTCCATTTACGAAATGTGTCTTCCACCCTTTATTATGTACTCGCTATTTTAATTTCTGGCATGGCCTCTACCATTGTTTTCTCAGCAAGAGCAGTGGCTGTGTTTTCACTATGAAGGCTCCTTGTGTTCCCAGAATCCTTGCACAAAGCCTGATCCTAATTTTGTCTATTCTAGATTAGTTCATTAGGCCAGATTATGAACCCTTATTCTTGTTAATTGTTCATACTTTGCTGCAGAAGACTGGCTTGAAAGTATTTTTTCATATTGGGGAGGAGGAAATTGTGTAGCTAACAGAAAAGATGCCGCTCAGTATGAGCATACAACTGATTTACATTTTGTGAGCTTTGGAGATGGTAGAAGGAAGGGTTAGCCTTTTATTGCCCCCCTCCAATATCCTCCATCAGGAGAGTTCTGGGTGTAAAAAAGTAAAAAGATCGTCTTTTTGTGCTGATGGGGAAAGAATATCCTGGAGAATCTGTAGTATTTATCCTCATGCAAGAGTCCGTGCAGACACAAAACCTTCAGGAGTTCTGTTAAACATAATCAGTTTGTTCTGACTGTAGGGCATAAAGCATGGAGGATGTCCTATTGCATCCCAAGTGTACTGCAATTCCTCTGTCTTCTTGGCTAAGGGATCAGAAGCACCAGTAGTGCTCTCCTCTATCCTTCCAATTGCAGGAAATTATGGGGAAAAAAACCAGGAAAACCCATCAGATCTGAGCCTGTTGTGACTGACAGAATTTGGTCATGGATTGGAGTGGATGACACCAGACATGCTGGCAACAGATGGGGTACACCTGTCTCAAAGTGGGGAAAGGATCAGGAGTTGGCAGGGCTCACTGAAAGAGGTTTGGACTAGATTTGAAGGGGGAAAGGGATAAAAACAGCTTTGCTAGAGATAAGCCTCAGGGTGGCATGCCAATATTTGAGGGACAGTGTGCTAGCAAGGTCCTTTGGTCTGCTGTCTCAGCGAAGGTAGATGATGGAGATCCATGCAGCAGCAAAGACACAAGGGTTATTGGTGGAATAGAAACCACGGAAGTACTTGAGAATGGTCACATAGGAATTAGAACTTCTTCCCCCAGAAAGGTGTCAGAATCAATAGTCCAGCCAAAGTGCACCTACACCAATACAGGCAGCATGGGCAACAAACAGGAGGAACTGGAAGCTCTTGGGCAGCAGGAAAACTATGACGTAGTTGGGATCGTGGAAGCAGTGGGATGGCTCTCACAACCAGAGAGCTTCTGTGGATGGCTAAACACTCTTCAGAAGTATGGGCAAGAAAGGAGAAGTGCTGAAGTAGCCCTTAATGGTGGTGACAACAGAATTGAGTTTATGAGTAAGAATGGGAAGGCCAAAGAGGCAGATATGAAGATGACAGTGGGAAAGAGTGTCTGGAAAGCTGGTGAGGCTGCACCTTGAATACTGTGTTCAGTTTTGAGCCCCTCACTACGAGAAGACTGTTAAGGTGTTGGAGTATGTCTGTAGAAAAGCAACAGATGTGGTGAAGAGTCTAGAGCACAAGTCTTGTGAGAAGCAGCTGAGGCAACTGGAATCCTGTGATCTGGAGAAAAGAAGTTTGTGGGGAGACTTTCTTGCTCTCTGTAACTACCTGAAAGAAGAGTGGAGCGAGGTGGAGGTCAGTCTCTTATACCAAGAAACAAGCAATAAGACAAGAGAAAATGGCCTCAGGTTTTGCCAGGGGAGAGGATTAGGTTGGATTTTAGGAAGAGTTTCTTCACAGAAGGTGTTGTCGAACCCTGGTACAGGCTGCACAGGGAAGTGGTGGAGTCAGTGCCTCTGGAGATATGTAAAAGGCATGTAGAAGCGGTGCTAAGGGACATGGTTCAGTAATGTGCTTGGCAGTGCTAGGACTCGATTACCTTAAGCTCTCTTTTCCAACCTAAATGATTCTATGTTTCTGTGAAAGAGAACTGCCTTGGTGAATCGAGAGGCTAAAGCAATACTGTGCTGTTGCTAGGTGATAACTAGGCAGTCTGTGCAAATTTCTACCTTCTGATGAGTGGTGTAACTGGTCTAGGTTTGTTAGCTCATGGAAATCCTTATCTGGGCAGTATGTGGCAAGAGACAAGGATGGTGAGATAGCAGGAGTGATCCACTTAGTATTAATTAACCTAATACATCAAGAATATGTGCCTTATGATGTTTGTTTGACAAATCCTATCTGCTTGCACCAGAATTTAAAATGCAAACAATTTGAAGTATCATACTGTTTATGAGCTGAAGCAATCACTCAATTTCAGGTGCTAAAACAAGAAAATAATTAGATGAGAGGAAGAGAAATAAGAAAGCAAAGCAGAGTGAGATAAAGTGTAAATGTTTAAAGACTCATGTGTCTTTCCAGTGTGAGTACCTAACTGTTTTCAAGTTCTAGGAATATAAGGTTCTCTATAATTTAGTAATGCCACATGTTGGGCTATGTCACTCTGACCTCATCCTTAGTGTATATTCATCCCAGAATGTGCTATTTACCTTTTGCAAAACAGCATTATTCCAGTTATTGCATTTGCTGGTGCAGTACTATGAAGTCAGAGCACAAGTTAACTTAGCAAATACTGAGTAAAATTGAAGGGATCCCAAAGATTGTGGAGCTGCTGTAGCCAGCGGCAGGTATAATGCCCATGCAGCTTGGCTTAAGCATTTATTTGTTGTCATTGTTTGATCCAAAGGACTGATTTCAACTTGGACAGCAGATAACCAGAGGGGTTTTCTTCCAGCATGCTAACATCAGAGGGGCTTCATAAATAGAGTCTGGCATGCAATTAAACCATTTGGATGCTAGGTAGGCTTCCCTTCTAATGCCGACTCGACTCTTTCTGACAACCAAGCATGCCTTTTATGAGTCTCATTTTTTCAGTAGGTCAAGAGATCTAAGCCTTAAATGAAGCAGGCTGTACCAGACACAGATTTTCATCACCAGTGGGATCACGACCTTGCAGTGTATATTGAATTTAAGTTTAATACTGTAATGGATGGGACTTGTAATAAAAATTGCTAGCTGTTTTGTGGATGAGTAATAAAGAGTAGATCCGAGTACAGGACTTCAGGACTTCACAGTGCCAAGGAATTTCAAGCAATACTGAATTTATGCTATCTTTTGGCATTGTTTTGGTTTTCTTTTTTTTTTCTTTTTTTTTTTGGAAAGCTTTGAATAAAATCCAGGCCTTGTCCATTATTTAATTACTTCGTTACATTTTTTGGCACTTTCATAGGAGCTTAATAGGTAGTTTGCATAAAATGGTACCACTGTTAAATATCTGTTTGTGCAGCTAGCAACACAATGGTGTTCCTTCTGTCCTAATGTATCACTTAAATGGAGATAAAATAGTGATTACACTTACTCTTTAGGACCATCCACTTGGATTTACTTTCGGCTCTTGCTACATATGTAACCATTTTGGCAGCCTCATTTAAGTTTTCAGAAGATGCTGGTAGTTGCTGCTGCGTTACTCTGACTTTAAGTGGAGTTTTATTTTACACTCTTGTCATTAACCTGCTCATCTCTCACCAGCAGTAAATATGAGCAGTCCTGTTATCCTGGCAGCCAAAAAGAAAAAAAAAAAGCCAAGGTAAAATGTTTGAAGCTTGGAAGAGAGCATTAACTGCCATGTGGCATTTGTCTGCCTGGTGATTACCGATGTGGAGCTTTCTTATCTTTTAAAAGTCTGAAGGTCGAGCAGGGAGATTGATTGTATGTAAGGGTTTGTGGGGATGTGTCTGTTGCTTTCACCTTTCCCAGTGAAGTGACAAACTGTCTGAGACTGCCAGGGGTGGCTTCAACAGCAGGGTCAGTGCACCGGCTGCTAAATTTCCTTCCAGAGGAGAGATGGTGCGGTGGAGCTTTGGGGAAACATGACATGTGTTGTAAGGCCTCAATGACACCCTTCCTATTTTGGGAAACACAGGGTACTTATTTACCTGGTTTATTTGATGCTCACACTCAGATTGTCAGTTGCTAAGGCTCCCTTCCATGGGACTCTAAGGAAAGTCATGGTGAGACTGATGACCCAAGTGGCCTTTCAAGCGTTGGTAAAATGAAGAGTCTCAATTCCTAAATTTGGTCTGAAGTACTAATGACAGTAAAGCCTTCAAAATAGCACAGGAGAAGTTAAGTAAAACAATGATTTGGAGATAAAGGTTTTTCAGACATCAAAGTTGATGTGCTCATAGATGCTTTCCTATCATGCTGATTAAGTCCTGCTAAAAACCTAAAACAGATGCAGCTTCTTTGTACTATATGGAGAGCTGAGGCCACACCTTGAATGCTGTGTTCACTTGTGGGTGTCTCACTACAGGGACATTGAGATGCTGGAGTATGGCCAGAGAAAGGTGACCAAGCTGGTGATGGATCTAGAGCACAGGTCTTGTAAAGAACAGCTGAGGGAACTGAAATTGTTTAGTCTGGAAAAGAGGAGGCTGAGGAGGTTCTCTACCACCTGAAGAACGGCAGAGAGGTGGGGATTGATCTCTTCTCTCTAATATCAGGCAATAGGATGAGAGGAAATAGCCTGAAACTTTGCCTGGGGAGGTTCAGATTGGATATTAGGAAAAAGCTCTTTATGGAAAAAGTGGTCAGGCATTGGAATAGGTTATCCAGGAAAGCGGTGGAGTCAGCCACTGGAAGCGTTAAAGAAATACATGGATATGGCACTTCAGGGTGTGATTTAATGGCTGCAGTGGTGTTAGGTCGATGGTTGGGCTTAATGATCTTAGAGGTCTTTCCCAATCAGACCAATTTTCTGATTCTGTTATTGTTTTCCTACGTTTTGTGCTGTTTTTCATGTCATCAGTCACATCAATCAGAAACTTGATGTAAATGTCATGTATAGCAGAATTAGTACAGGCAGTTCTTGAATAGCAAAAACAAGCCTAGGAAAGTTTGCAATAAGCTTAGACATGGCAGGAAATCACAAAGGAGAAGGACACAAGGATCAGCTTGAGAGAGTCCAGTGGAGGGCTAGGAGATGGTTAGGGGACTGGAACACTGCCTGATGAGGAGAGGCTGAGTGACCTGGGGCTGTTTGGTCTGGAATACAGAAGACTGAGAGGGGATTTAATTAATGTTTATGAATATCTGAGGGCTGGGGGTGAGGAGTTGGGGAGACAGACTCTGCTCACTTGCTCCCTGGGATAGGATAAGGAGCAGTGGATGTAAGCTGCAGCACAGGAGGTTCCACCTTAACACAAGGGGGAACTTTTTTACTGGAAGGGTCACAGAGCACTGGAACAGGGTCCCCAGAGAGGTTGTGGAGTCTCTTTCTCTGGAGACTTTCAAGGCCTGTCTGGATGCATTCCTGTGTGACCTGAGCTGGACTGTATGGTCCTGCTCTAGCTGGGAGGTTGGACTCAATGATCTCTTTGGGTCCCTTCCGACTCCTAACATCCTGTGATCCTGTAATCAGCAAGGAAGAGGGGAGAAATGCTGAAGTTTCTGGTGTAAACTTGAAGTAACCATGACCTTTAAAAAGTTTTCAGGAATGGTCTGCACTCAGAACAGATATCCTGCAAGTGTATCATCCAGTTCTTTATTTCACTTATCCTTTCTCACCCTCTATCCATATACCTTTTCAGCTCTTGAAAAATGCCAATATAAATGTGCTGTGAATTATGTGTGCCACGTAAATGTTCCTTTTCTTTTTATCCTTCATTAGGACATTGTGATTTATAACACCAGGCTCTTCTGTATTGTGTCAGTTATACCAGAATGGTGGCATTACTCTTTGGATTGAAGTGTAAGACAGGTACTGGCAATACAGAGTACATTCTGCTTGGCAAATGTAGCTGAAGAATAGCTATGTCCTCTTTTGGGAATTAGCAGCAAGGGTGAAGTGAGAACTTAGGAAGCTCTGCTTTCAGTTTTGTATCATTTCAGGCAGAAACAGGATGTAGACTTTTTGTGTTAAAGCTTTAGTCTGTACTAGGGAAAGTTTGGAGGAGGTGGAAGATAATTTATTCTGGCAGCTTTCAGGGAGTATGCAAAGACACTCCTGGGAAGGCCTATTCTGCTGGTCCTTCTGCTCAGGAAGAAGGAAGTAGAGACCTACCTAAGTCCCTCTGTTCTGCTCCTGAAAAGACCTGTGTTTGTCCCCTTGTATTTTGCTCTGGTGGGGTCACACCTCGAATACCATGTTCAGTTTTGGGCACCTCAATGTAAGAGGGATGTTGAGGTGCTGGATTGAGTGTAGAGAAGGGCAACAAAGCTGGTGAAGGGCCTGGAGAAAAAAATCTCACGAGGAGTGACTGAGGGAGCTGGGGATGGTCAGTTTGAGGAAGAGGAAGCTGAGAGGAGATCTTATCATTGCCTACAGCTACCTGAAAGGATGTTGTGAAGAGGCTGCTGCTGGTCTCTTGTCACAGGTAATTTGAGACAGGACAAGGGGGGATGACCTCAAGCTGCAACTGGGTAGGTTTAGACTGGATATTAGGAAAACTTTCTTCATGGCAAGAGTAGTCAGGCATTGGAATGGGCTGCCCAGGGAGGAGTCTGAGTCACTGCTTCTGGGTGTGTTTAGAAGTTACTTAGATGTGGTGCTTGGAGATATGGTTTAAGGTGGATCTTTTTGAGTGGGGTTATAGGTTGGACTCCTGAGGGGCTTTTCCAAGTAGAATGTTTCTGTGATACTCCTCCAGAGTGAAGCCATGATGGGTTTGTATATGTGGTACATTGAATAGTTTTCTCACATTTGGATGCAAAGTGAAAGGTTGCTGCAAGCCAGTTGTACTGGTGGAGTTTCTGAGCAGATGCTTGCTATAGCAGAAACACAATTTGAGAGGTGAGGACCTCTGCAATCTGGAAGCAGCATTGCACAGCTTCTCACTGAAACCAAAGAACAGAAACAGAATACTGCTTTCAAGATTCTAATCTGGCTTTTCAACAGCTCAGTCTATTGCTGTCAGGTTTTGGTGATATCAAAATCAGATGGCAGTCAGTAACTTGGTCAGAAAAGGGATAGAAATATGGAGAAGAGCCAGTTTTGGTGAATGCTGTGTGAAAGATAGGAAAGGTCTTGGGCCGTTAGTGATGAGTGATGCTGTAAGAGAAGCATATAAATGATGTACTGAAGGAATACATTAGGGCACAATATGAAGCCCCTGTAGACTAGAGAAATTTATCACCAATCAAATTTCTTTGGAAGGTCTCCTTTTTTACCTAGCAAGGAAGACTTGATGGGAATCCTTGTCATGTCTCCACTTGATATACAGGGCGTAAATGTTGCTGGGTGGATTAATCTGCAGACGTTACCAGACTGGGACTGGTAACATTTTGGCTGTTAGTGGAAAGGAAGCCTTGTTACTGACATTAGGCTCCTTTCAGTTGGGACAATAGGTTGTTTTGATTTGACTTACTTGAGAAGAGTATTTTGGAGGTATTTAGAGAAGCACAACAGAAGGTCGTCATCAATTTCAACACAATTATTTAATGATTTAAGACAGCAGGAGAGCCTAATGTGCAGCCCATTTTACTTTGTGTTCTTGAATAAAAATGAACCATTGAGAAGCACAGGCTGGAGTTTCTGATGGCTCCTGTAAATCATCTCAGCTGTCAGTGGCACACAGTGCCTTCCAAAGAGAGTATCAGATGTCTTCTGTGCTAAATGTTAAAGTAGAATCCTCAGGGTGCTGAGTGGAACCTTTCCTGAAGCGTTTACATGGACTTACATGGCTATACCATCATCTATTCTGTCTTGTGAGCTGGATTCAGAACTGGGAGAAAGGGAATATTTATTTTAGATTGATTTGATTTCCTAGTTTGTCAGAGAAAGGTGGACTTTGCCCAGCCAATGCACTTGATGCAGTCAGTGGGGCATCTTTGCTTGCCTGATGCACATGACCTTGGGGCTAGGCAAGTGTTGTACAAGGGTAGCTATGCCTGACTTCTGCACTCAGTCTGAAATTCAGAGACTCTGCAATATTTTTCAGAGTCCTGTCATAAGGGGTAACAGTTATTTTCTGTTTGTCTTCCTGTTCACATCAGAAGCTCTCCTCTTCTTGATTCATTCTCTGTTTTCAGCAGTTAGCTTAGTTCAATCCTAACATCACACTGCCAGGAACAGACGTTCATTGCCCTTCCTCACTGGCTTGGATTTATCTGCTTTCTTGAAAGCTGGTGTGTTCCATTCAATATCTTGTATATTCCAGATACCAATGTATTAACATACAGCATCCAAAGATTGCAAATGCTTTGCTTCTTTTGGTGTATTTGAACTAAATGTATTATTTAGCTGATAAGTTTCACTTTATTTACCTGTTTCATCTTGCATTAGATTTTATTGCCTTAAAACCAGTGGCTTTCGTGAAATCAGATGAAGCTGGTGTCTTATTTGTGGTACACTGCATAACTTGAGGAGCTGAGTCTATTTAAGAAATTGATACAGCATATGAAGCTGCATAATAAGATACAGTAGGAAATGAGCTACAAGTTTGGTATATAAGCACTAAGCAATTTACATTTTCCCTAAGAAAGAAGTAAAGGAAAATCCTGCTTTTAACCCCTGCCTTCTTTTACCATCATTCTGTCTTCAGCCCATTTTGTATGCCTTACCCAATGATTTAACTGGAGCAATCAAATACTAAATCTGAAGGATGCTAAGGATTTTTATCTTCCTTTATAGCTCTCTTAATATTTTCGTATTTGGTTATTTCAAACCAAGTATCGTCTTTAAAATCCTATGTTGTAGATGGGTTTGGGAATCAGTAAAAGATATTGGGGGCATAATTTGAGCAGAACTATATTTTATCTCTGGCCATTCCATCACTACAGAGATGAAAAAGCAAAGTTTGGACTGTGAATCAATGGAAATATGATCTAGAAAAAAGAAATATACAAAAGCTGAACCTGTCCCACTGGAGATGTTTCTTTCAGTAGGAGCTGTAAGCCTCCAGCTGTCCTCTGGCCTCAATTTTATTTGTCAAAACCCAGTTTGAGAACCATATGTTGATTGCTGTAATGACAGAATGTCTCTAACCTGATTTTATGTGAGGTTTTGTGCTCTCAAGAATTTTATTACAAATACAACATCTATGTAAACCAACTCATAGTATAGGAGTGCATTGCTGCCTTTCTTGCAGCTGGTAAAGCTAGATAATTTCAAAAGTTTCTAGAGCAGACCAGACCAAGTTTGAATCCTCCTTCAGCAACAGTGAAACCAGGCATTTCTTTAACCTACCATTCACTGCTAATGACCCATGGTTTCCTAAAGAACTAATAATCAGTTGACAGGTTTGGGTGAAAAGATCATAGAATCAACCAAGTTGGAAGAGACCTCCAAGATCAACCTATCACCCATCCCCATCCAGTCAACCAGACCATGGCACTAAGTGCCTCATCCAGTCTTTTCTTGAAACCTCCCTTCAGGTAGTTGTAGACAGCAGTGAGGTCAACCCTGGGCCTCCTCTTCCCCAGGCTAAACACTCCCAGCTCCCTCAGCCTCTTTTCACAGGGCTTGTGTTCCAGGCCACTCACCGGGGGGGTCATTGCCACACAGAACCATAAAATCATAGAACTATAAAATCATAGGATCATGGAATCATAAAATGATAGAATCATGAAATGATAGAGTCACAGAACCATGAAATCATACCATAATGGAATCATACAATCACAGAAACACAAACTTGTAGAATCAGGGATCATAAAGTCGTCAAATAATAGGATCACAGAACCATAAAGTCATAGAACTATAAAATCATAGCATAATAGAATAAAAAAATCAGATTCACAGAACCGTGAAGTCACAGAACAATGCAATTAAACAATCATAGAATCAGCAATCATAAAGTCTTAGAATAATAAAAACATAGGATCACAGAATCATAAAGTCTTAGAATAATGAAATCATAGGATCACAGAGTCATAAAACAATAGAATCACAGAACCATGAAGTCATAGAAGAATGGAATCATAGAATAATTGGATCATAGGATCACAGAGTTATAAATCAATAGAATCACAGAACCACGAAGTCATAGAATAATGGAATCATATAATAATTGGATCATAGGATCACAGAATCATGAAGCAATAGAATCATAGAACCATGAAATCATAGAATAATGGAATCATAAAATAATAAAATCATAGGATCAGTGATCATAAAATCTTAGAATAATAAAATAATAGGCTCATGGAATCATAAAAATCATAGAATTATAAAATGATAGAATTATAAAATCATTTCATTGTAAAAGCATAGAAAAATGTAGTAAACAAAATGTTGTATTTAGAGGGCTTTGTTTAGAGAAATCTTTTTGTCTCCTGTCTCTGTCAACCCAAATCTTCTGTGGCTAACAAGAAGTTTGATTTAGGAGCTGGTTTGCTCTTTTATTTATAAAAGGCTTGCTTCAGGGGTGTTTCAGAACACAGCTGTGAGACTGAGAATAATGTACACACGTTGTTTAATGTTGATTTAAAATCTTTTCTTGATTGCATAAGTTATATGGCTAGTTTTCCCTTTTATTAACTGCTGCCATGGTTTCCTTTCACATATAGCCTAGGTAATATCACCTCTGTATAAATCAGTATAATAATGCCATTATATATGTATATTATTATTTAACCATTGCTCTCCAGGGCATAGTTATGTCAGTCATATTTCATAGAGAGTTTCTGTAGGCTGTTCAAATCATTACAATCTGCTCTATGGAAAAACCCTGCAAATGAGCATTTTCTTGGTATTCCAAGTAGTAATGTTGTTGTATGGGAAAATAGTGACAGCATCTCTAAATAACAAGACCCTATAAGCGTCCCAGGAAATAATGCATGAAGAAAATGCAACTAAATTTCTGAATAAATGAATAATCTCTGCAGAAATTATTGTTGCAAAGACTTTTCAAGTCATCTAGCATGAGAGTCACCAGTGAATTTATGCCAGTAAAGGCAAAAAAAAAAAGTATTAATATGCACTGGTGTCTCTTGGAAACCTGTCAAATGTATATTTTGTGCTGCCTGGAATTATTTTGTATGTGTATGAAGTAGGCAGCAAATTGTGCTTAAAGAGAAATGATTGCTGGTTTGGATCCTTTTTTTGTTGTGTGTGTTTTTTTTTTCCCTGAGAACTGCCCAAAAAGAAGGATGAAATTGGAAGTTGTATGCAATCATGTTTCACCAATATACAATGATCTAAACCTTAAAGCACATAAATCTTCTTTTGAATGATATCTAGTCAGGATGACCTCTCTAAATATTCCTTCCAGCAAAATTCTTTTATAAATCAAATACAATTTATGCTGACATTGATGTGATGAACAGCATTTTGTAGATCTCTTCTCAGATACTTTTCACTCATCGTTTTTCCAGAGGCCCCAAACACAAAGAGGACATGCCACAAATAATCTTAGCATTGTTTGCCCCCATTTCCCACTGCCCTCTTGAATCTGGCAAGGCATTTGTATGCCGAACACCATGCTCAGGTTTGTTTAATTGCAGCAATAACTTGTGCTGACTTGTACCAGGTAAAATGCTTTCCAGGTCACAATGTCATCTGCTAAGGCAGATCATATAACCTGGAATATGAAGAGAAGGTTGGTTTTTGGTTTTGTTTTTAATTTTCTGTGTCCAGTGTTCAGCTTAGTGATTTTGTTGTAATGCATTTAGAAAATTATACTTCCCTTCTCCCCTCCAAAAACAAATATACTGAAACTATCCAAACACAATTGTGTTTAGTCACGGATCATCACAAGCTGTTTCATTATCACTTGTGAGAGCATGGCCAAAGAGCAGCTAAGAAGTTGCAGATTTAGGGTAAAATGTGAGGAAAGAATGAAGGTGAAAGCTTGATCAAGTAGTTCACTGGGAGAAGAGTTTAAGGGTTTCTGAACATCAGATTTTCTTCTTGCATTTACAATATTTATTTATTGGTTTGACCACTACATGTGAAATGTTGTGCTTTGTTTTCAGCAAGTTCAGACAACACAGCTGAGAATCTGTCCCTCCCAAATTCTTAGAATTAAGTGTTTAATTCCCTAAGGTGCTCTAACACTAGTTACAGAAGGAGCATTGCTAATGAGAAAATCCATATTTATGTGTATTGGAGTTACACAGTGGCTGTGGTTGGTTTTGGTTTTGTTTCTGGTTTGGTGGTTTTTTTTTAATAAATATACTAAACATACTTTAAATTGTGAGTCTTGACTGTCCAAAGAGACTCAGTGAAGAAGATGTTCATGTTAGATTTTAACCACAGTTATAGGAAAGTGAGAAAAGCAATTGAGGAGCCCTTGTAGCCAGTATCTGAAGGGGGCCTACAGGAAGGCTGGGGAGGGACTATTTACAAGCTGTTGCAATGGCAGGATGAGGAGTAATGGGTTTAAACTGGCAGAGGGAAGATTTAAACTAGCTGTTAGGATGAAGTTCTTTCCAGTGAGGGTGGTGAGACACTGGCACAGGTTGCTCAGTGAGGTTGTGGATGCTCCCTCCCTGGAGGTGTTCAAGGCCAGGTTGGATGAGGCCCTGAGCAACCTGTTCTAGTGGGAGGTGTCCCTGCCTATGGCAGGGGGTTGGAACTGGATGATCTTCGAGGTCCTTTCCAACCTAAACCATTCTATGATTCTATAAATTGTCAGGATTAGAGATACTGAGTTGAAGCTCTTTGGGTACTTCTTTCACAAGCACCAGAAAGTGTAAAATGCAAAACACAAATTAGGAGCTGCCCACAGCTTCTGGCAGCCTAACTATTCTGGACATCTGTGGAGAGGATGTGTTGGGATATCAGCAGGAGAAAAAGAAAGGGAGAGCATATAGATGGAATGGAGAGGAATTGAGCAGCTGGGATTCAATACATTTCTCTAGGAAATGCTGATTATCAAATGATATTAAGGAAGTGCCTCTTTTACTCAGAAGGCAATTCGTCTTGACAAGCCCTTTTAAAGAGAGCATGTTAAAAGCATGAGAGAACTGAACCAGCAAGGACAGATACTGTGCGTGAGCGAATGTATGGATCACTTAATGTGGCACCAGTGTGTTCAGTCTTTGTTACTGTCTCAGGACCTTTTTTTCAGTCTTTCATAGGCCATAAAAAATATCCTCAGAGTCCATAGGGAATGAGGCTCTGTAGCTACTCAGCAATGACAATAGGTGCTTGAGCTTTGCCTCCTGTCACGGTGGCTGTTTTCTTCAGCACTTTCTTAAGACTCCTTCCAAATATTTGTGATATTTCTAGCCTGTTCATGTAAGGCCCTTAGATGAGTCATAAACCACAATCAGACTGTTTCCAGGGTGCTGAGATTTTAATAAAATTCAAAGCAAATCCTGCTTATTTCTCCCATCCAGATCAAGTGTTTCATTTGTTTCTCACAAGACAAAGCTACTTCAGATAGGTTTATCGCCCCTATTGATTATATACTTCTTTTTTTTCCTTGTGTTTATCACAAAATGAAAAGGCTGATGAGAATGTGTGGTACAGACACGGAGCTGCCAACTTGAAATGTTGAAAAGCGATGGTTGTCAGCAATGAGCTTTAGTTACTTCCCTTGGGATAACTCCACACATCACACTGACAGGACATTTCCGCTGATGCTCAGTCTAAATATTAATGTGCTGCCCTTACTTCTCATCATACCTCCCTCTGATACTCTGCATCACTCCTGGGTGTCTATACCTTCTGAATACTTGTGCTGTTGCTGTTTTCCATTCTCATGACTTTATTCCTTTGCTAGTCAAAGCACTTGGCCTTTTGTGCAGGGGAGAAGGTCCGAAAGATCCAATATTTGCAACATGAAGCTGATTCTAGCTTCTCATCTGACAGCCAGCAAAAGTCCACACCCAGAACTTATGCACCTCCGGTTCTCCAAAGATTAAGTGGAACGTAAGAACACAACATAGCAAGGAAATTGGTTAAATGTTATTAAAAATAGATAGGCAGAAATCTCATTTTTTAAGATGTTATTTTTTGAAGCAAACACAGTACTGTTTGTCTCCTTGGTATATCTCCATTAGTTTTCCCAAAGCAAAGATAAAGCTTGATCATGCCGAGTGCAGATCCTTGAATATATCTATGCTCTTTCTCCATTATCAAACATTGCCTCTGCCTGCTCTTCTGTGTTCCATATTTGCAAACACTCATGTCATAAAGGCAACTGTCTTTGGATGTCTGTAGTTGTGTGAGTCAGTAAATTGTTTATTTGCTCAATGGGAGTTCACTCAGGACATTGAGGAGCTATTTTCTCCTAATTAGTTCCCTAGAGTCCTCTTATAAAAAAAAACCAAAACTTAGGCTTCAGGAGTCTGTTTGGGGTCATTATTTTCTTGATAAATGTACTCACCACCACTCCAGATTTCCCAGAAGAGAGACTGTAGGGTAGAAGAATGTTGTGTTGCACGTTATACTCCATGATTGGTTCAAATTACTCAATTTGCCCAGTATTTTTTAAAAAAACAACCCTAAATCATCACTCAGCCACATTCTCCTTCCAGTGCTGATGCCAGACAGTCATTTTCCCTCAGAGCATCATCGAACATGAGCTCTCCTCAGCTAGTTTCATACTTTGATGAACTAGATGGCTGCAGGGACTGCACAGAGATTTGAGAAATTTCATTTTGAGTTGTTGCTAGTTGTTTCCATTGCGGGTAGCTCTGTAGGAAAGGAGTGGGCAACACTGATTTTGCCAGCAAAGATTATCAACCTGTAAATCTGCTATCGTATTTCACTGAACCACTCTGAGGTGTCATCTTGTCAGATAGGTATGCTCATGCAAAGTGCTTTATCTGGTCCAGTTTTTGAAAGGGAACCAGTAACCAAACCTAAGTTAATGCTGCAGAGGTTGTCATTTATTTAGCATGTGCTAATGAGACAAGCGCTATTGCTTGGGACTTTAGATCAAGGAAGACTTCCTCAGAAGAAAGAGTGTCTTCGTTTTAGACCCATGTTTTAGCTCCATCTTGTGTAGATGTGTTCCTTTTCACCTGTGACAGAACTTCTCATGGTGTGTAGCTTGTGATTATTACATTGTGCTTATTTTTTGCCGGTTGCTCACCTCTGTGATTCAGCATTGTCAAGCACAACTTTGTGTTTTTATTCAATCTGTAGGTGCTGAACTCAATCTAACAGAGTTGTAGCTGACTGGGACACTAAGCTTTGATTTCCACAGCCTAAAACCCACATAAAACCCAATATTTCCTTTTGGCCTGCACAGACACCAAAACACTTGTGTAGAGCAGGCACTGCAAGTAGAATTACAGATGTGAAACACAGCACTGTAGCAGGTGTATTCATAAGCTTGTACAGCTAGGGTCTGATTCACCTCTCTGCCAGCCTTACTGCAAAAGATTTACAAAACAAAAGGCTGTTAGGTGCTATAGAGCTGGCACTGCAGCAGCAGTGCCCATCACCCAGGACTGATTAATCCACAGGTGGTTAATTCCTCGTTTAACAGGAACTGATGCAATGTTCCTTTTGCACTGGTTCCCAGAGTCAGGGAAAGAGTTTTGGTTTATTTCAGTGGAGATTTGTTTGGCTGAAGGCTGAATAAGGCCCTGAATACATAATATAAATACACTTTTCTACTGATAGGAAAGGCACCTTTATAAATCCTGTAATTGTGAAAACATCTTACAGACAGGTCTCTTATATTTGCGATCACAATATCCATCAGCTGCAGTCTCTGAATTGCAGGTGTGCGACACAAGCCCTGCATCGCTGTAAACACTGCAAACAGTTCTGAATAAAGAAACAGAGAAGCGGAGAAAAGCAGACGCTGTGCAATTTGTGTATATTACTTAGTAGTGACCGGCATCCTTCCCGTGCCGTCAGATGCCTCTTTCTGTTTGCCCACCTCCAGAAACGCTGGGAAGCAGCAGCGGTGGCCAGCTCAGCCTGCGCGCCCTGCAGCCACTCTGACTGCGCCCTCTCCTGGTCAATGTGCAGACCACACATGCGCCCGTCTGCTTTGCTGTGGGAGTCAATTTCTGTCTGCAACAAACATTTCATAGCATCATTAATAAAAGTAATAGGAAATCTGAGGGTCCTATTTGTCTGGAATAGGAAAGAAAGTGAAAGGTCTGATAAACAGAAAGCTAATGAATTCTTTCATCTTCCTGGAGAAACTTCGTTGAGAAGCACTGTGTTCACTTGTTGCAGCAAGAGAATGCCAAAGTTTGCCACGCAGCAAGAGATTAAGCTGTATTGTGTTTATTCTGAGTGCTAGAGACATTGCTCATTAAGACCTGCAAATGGCAGAGGTTGGGGGTAGGAAAATAGTGTTTTGCAACCAGAAGCACCTGGAAATTTGAAAATTGAAATTCCAAGTCATGTCTATCTGGGTGTGGGATTCACTTCAGCCACAGACAGGTATTACAAAGTATTTGTATAGGTTTAACTTTCAGATGGTTCTAGCAGATTGTGTGTAAAGAACAGCTGGTATTTCAAAGTCCATGTAGAGTGCATACCGGACCATAGTATTTAGAGCATAAAGTGTTCTTCTGGGTTATGACATCAATTAAATAATAGGCTTCTAGGATGCTGCGTTTTCTCTATTGCTATTTTGTTATCTTTTGCTTTTCTCCTTTGTCT
Organism: Pogoniulus pusillus; assembly: GCF_015220805.1. Taxonomy (NCBI): domain Eukaryota; kingdom Metazoa; phylum Chordata; class Aves; order Piciformes; family Lybiidae; genus Pogoniulus; species Pogoniulus pusillus. Next base: position 10,394,766 of record NC_087289.1, on the reverse strand, counting down.
TCCTACAAGGATGCCAGCTAAGGCTTCCTGAGGTTGTATTTTTCCTGTCATAGCAGACAGGGCTATCTGCAGCTATTTTGCTTAGGACAGAGGAGCTGTCTGTGCCTCTAGTTATCCAGTAGGACTTGACAGACAGCTACTGTGAATCTGGTACTGTCCCATGTCTGTGTGCAGACAGAGACACAAAGGCACATCATCCAACATACACTCATTACACAGCTGGAATGAAAAACATTGTTCTTGCTTCTCTACTATTAAATCACTAGAATAATGAGATTTTACAGGAATACTATTAATAGGCTACAAGTAATGGCTTAGATATCTTACAGTGAGATTTTCAGACATCATAAGTGAGTTGATCTGCCTTCAGTTTACCTTTAAAAAGTAACTGTCTTTTGAGAAGCATTAATGTATCCCATCCTGCCCCCCAGCTATGTGTTGAAGAAGACATCTTTAAGGGTGTGTGCTCTGGCAGTTCTTGGCAATATCAGTACCCTCTGCTTTGCCTGCACATTCTTGCTCGTAAATATTAGGTTTGTGTTGTTTGGCATTGTGCAGTGAATCAGACATCACAGAATGGTTTGGGTTGAAAGGGATCTTAAAGATCAGCTAGTTTCTAACCTACCCTGCCATGTGCAGGGACACCTTCCAGGAGATCAGGTTGCTCAAAGTCCCATCCAGTGTAGCTTTGAACACTGCCAGTGAGAGAGCATCCACAACTTCACTGTGCAGCCTGTTCCAATGTCTCACCACCCTTGCAGTGAAGAAATTTCTTCTTGCATCTACTCTAAATCTCAGTTTAAAACTGTTGCCCATTCTGCCACTACGCTCCCTGACAGAGCCCCTCCCCATCTTTCCTATAGGTCCCATTTAGGCACTGGAAAGCTGCAGTACAGTGTCTCTGGATCCTTCTCTCTAGGCTGAACAACCCCAATTCTCTCAGCTTTCCTTCATAGAGGGAGTGTTCCAGCACACTCATGATCTCTAATCACGAGCTTTAAAATTTATTAAGATAAGCAGGTGAATGATTTACTGTTCATACTATGCTGTTTTTACATTGATGCCATCTCCTGGATTTCCCCTCACTCCCGAGGCTGATTAATGCCTGCAGAACACAGGACCATTTCTGCCCTAACGTGTTTTTCTGTTGCTTCATTATTTTGTGACCCTTAGTACAGTAGAATTTCATGAACACTTTATATCGATGACACCACAGAAGCAGTTTGTCCCACACAACTCTCTCTGGTGCCTGGCCTCTTTCAGAGGTCTATCAATGCCCTGTAGCAACCCGGACCCGCTGCTGCACCTGCCAACGACTGCGCCTCTTTGTGCCAAACAGCTGGGGCTGGCGGAGGCGGCAGCACCCAGGCAGTGCCAGAGCCAGGCTGCTCCACACAGCCCTGCTCTGCTGGCTGCTCCAGCACTGCCTCTTGACCTCCCTCTTCTTTTCTGCTTGGGAATCCCTCGCCTCCTTCCTTCTCCTTCTTCTCGGTATGGGAAGGTTCTCTTGCTCTGTTAACAGAAAAATGAAAATGGATTAGATAAAGTTAAAAATAGGAAAGATGAGAATTAAATGGTTTGCTTGGAGACTCCACTCAGTCATTGGTAAAACCAGAACAGGGGTCTGCCCCTTGCTCCCAGCCCAGCACCCAAACTCAGTGCTACACCAGCCCCTTTCTGATGCAGCTCACATAAACCAAATGGGAAGCAGTTTACTCCTTTCTAAGACTGTTTTCAAACTCCATCTTTTTCACTTGTCAGGAGTTAACTGGGGCTGCATAACCTGTAATTAATGGATCATGTTATTTGGTGCATCTGAAAAGAAATTTTAAGAAGCACCTTTGTCTCTCTTGGCCAGAAGCCATAATGACAGCCAGACTAATTATACCAGTCACTGAGTTATCAGTGCAATCGTAACTGAAGGCAAACAGATGCCATGAGATACTGGTCGTAAAATCATGATGTATTTCACAATCATCTTATTACTGACTGATTTAAATAAGGACCTAGAATGCTTTGTCAGTACTGAGAGAGCATCAAGGTTTCAGCAAGTCTTAATTCACAGACTTTGGATCTTTCCTTGTTTATGGAAACCAGCTGGTGAGGAAGTAAAAGGTATTCCTCAGTCAATGCCTGTGGAAAACAGTTTGCTAGTTTTACTTGCAAATGCTAGCAGCCTACACGTTCCTTTTTCTGCTGAGGTTAGGTATTAGGAAACTGCATTCTCTGATGAGGTTCCTCTAACTTCCATTTCATTACATCAGAGATTAAGTTGGCCCATAGCTCTCTGTCGTTTGCTTACTGGGTCTAAAAGAATATAAACTGCATGTAATACTGACTTAGAATACCAGCTCCCACAGGGAATGAATGTCCTGTGTGCTTGAAAATCCAGTCCATGAGAAGCAGTATACAGTGTGGACTCTTTTCAACTATGTTAATTTTAAAAAACCCCTAGAAATAGATTGGCTTTCACATAGTGTAAATGCAAAACTCTTTCTATGCATGCTTTTAGGTAATAAAATGGTCTAGCCCCATAATTTCCTGTACTGGGTCACTGCAAACCAAGGTACAGGTAAATTCTGACTTCAAAGAATAACTGAAATTTTAGGAAGGAACAAAGTCATAAAACACCTCTAGACTAAAAGTATTCACAGCCACATAAACAAGGAAATGGGTTTTATAATTAATTCAGAGTTCCCTGGCAAGCCCAGTGCTGTAATGTGTTGTAATCTACTGATTAAGTTCCAGTAAGAACACTGGCAATGGCTTTCTTTATCAATATCAGTCCTTCAACAGCACCCCAAAGAAACTGAAATGCTGGATCTCAGAATAACCATGGGTGGACCATGCTTATCTGAGCATCTAATCAACACAGGGCAACATTTACAGAAGGGTGTCTGGAGGAAGAGAGTTTGTGTCATCCTTGGGTCCCACTTGCCTTCTCTCTCCATGTCCTGAAATGTTATGTTTTGGGAACCCAGTATTTTAAAGGAAATCACCTCTGAGAAGTTCAGGCTGAATGGGCATTTGAAACCTTCCAGCAAAGCTTTCAATCCAGCAGGATTCTGCCTCACAGAATGCTTTGCCATCTATCAGCCCATTGGTCATGCCTGTTAATTAAATGAAAATGCAAAATAAATCTACACTGCTGAGATACAAGATAGCCAATTAAATATTCCAGTGTAAGGTGCTAATGATAAAAAGCCAATGTCACTGAGGACAACCTGTATGATGTCAGAACACAAATCTTACCAGATGACAAAATGTATGATTCCCATCACAGGCTGGGAGGAAGAAAACTACTGACCCTGACCACTGAAGTCAGGCACTGCAGAGGAGGCAGTGGTGAGGACATACGGGTTGCAAGTACAGGCTTGGTGACCTGTGTGGAGGACAGCAAATGCAGTTGAAGGTGAAACTCGATTTTCTTGACTCTTGATATAGAACTACAGCTTTAGTCAAGTTGGAAAAAACCTCTAAGATTATCAAGTCCAACCATCAACCTCACACCACTGTGCCCACTAAACCATCTCCTGAAGTACCTTGCTTACATATTTTGTTAGCACCTCCAAAAATTGTGACCTCACCACTTCCCTGTTCAAATACTTAACTGCTTCTTCAGTAAAGATTTTTTTCTGGATATCCAACCTAAACCTCCTCTGGTGCAGCTTGAGGCTGTTTCTTCTGCTATTTACCTTGGAGAAGAAACCAACATCCACCTCACTACAAACTCTTTTGAGCTAGTTGGAGAGAGCAATGAGGTCGCCTTTCAGCCTGTTCTTCTCCGAACTGAACAACCCCAGTTCCCTTAAGTGCTTCTGGTAAGACTTGTTCTCCTTCTTTGTTGCCCTTCTCCAGACACACTTCAGCAACCCAATGTCCTTCTTGTAGAGAAACTCAGACCATTTCTGACTTGAGTTTTCACCATACAAGCAAACCATCTTGTTTTTCATAAATGTTTTGGTTTAATATGAAATGATAATATTAAAGAAAGAAAACAATAAGCAAATAATGATCAGTGGAGTGAATGAGGAACTGTCAATCCCCTGTGGCTTTATGAAGAGCTGTGATGGCTATGCTGTGAAGAGGGATGGCTTCTTTAGCTCTCTTCTAAGCAAGGTTAAACTAAATGAATGGCAATAACTAAGCAGTTACAGCTAACTAAAGCAGCTTAGAGAGAGGCATTATAATTCCATTACAGATTTGGCAGTCGGGGCAATCTGAAGAATACAAATGGACAGAGGTGAGTAATCTTAAATAAGTTTCATGGAATCAAAGAAAATATTTAATGAAGTTACTTGCAAGAAGCAATTTAATGAGCTACCTTGAGACAAGCAAATGAATGTTTAGAATCTTCTATGTGTAAACAAGTTCACCTTTTCTACCTATTAGAAAGGTTAATCTTTGTTCTTGAGAAATAATCTGATAAAAAAACTATGTTTGGAAGAAAAATATTTTACTATCTTAAGTTGCATCTTTCAGTAGCTCATGGAACTGTGTCACAGAAAAAACTTTCTTACTAGTAATGCTCCAGGTGCATACTTTATACACCTCAGATAAGTATTCAGCTTGGATTGCAAGTTGGTAGCTTCTTTCTTTTTTAACTTTCGATTGTATGGTTTGCTCTCTTTAGAAGTTAGGTGCTGAGGTGAGGATTATATGTAAGGCTTTGTATTCTTAAAACAGAGAAAATGGAACAGAGTTCCATTTCCAGATGCTGGACTTTGACATTTCCATGGATTTTCAGTCCATGGGAATTTGTATTTCTTTGCATTATTTTAATAAATGCAGATAACACATCCCTGTCAAGACTCAGCCAAACTACATAGTAACTAATGCCATTCTTAAAACCAGTTTGACATTCCTTAGATTTTAATACCAGTGTAACTTCTTGATTTGCAGCACATCAAAACATATTTAGCAACAGTCTAATAATCTGCAACTCTTCTGTCCTTCATTCAAATTAGTCAAAAAACTTTATAGCTCTACATGTGTCTATGTTTATGTATAAATAGATGTGTGCTATAGGCCACTTAGGTCCTTAAAGCAAGGAGATGCTGGAAGTAGACCACATCAGTGTCAGAGACTATACTAGTAATACAGAGAAAGCATGTCTTGGGCAGGCTTATTACCACATTTATGCTTAGGCACAATTATTCCTATCACATCTCAGTACAGAGAGGTGAGTCCTGCACATTGTTCTTCCAGCTCCACATCTAAACCTACACAGTCCTTTCTGGAGATGAAGACAAACCTTGTTGCCCAGCCCACAAGCCAGTACTGCTCTTTCCCCAGCAATAGTTTGGATGAGAGGATCTTCCTCTGAAGTCCCTGGAGAGAAGAAATAAGGAGAAGTGTGGAAGCATAGGAGAAGGCAGTAGAGAGAAAGACAGTAGGAAAGTTTGGGAAAGGGATCTCAGCTGTGGAGACAAGTCAGAGCAAAAGTGATGCTGTGTATGAAGTGGTATCACATATCACTGCATGAGAGAGAGTTTAAAAAAAGGGCTCGTGTGTTCAAACAGCAGCGTTGTGCCATTTCTGCACAAGTTAAAGAGGATTTATCAGGTGGAGGCCCGATGGCCAAAGGTGAGATTGTAGCAAATTGGATGGAAATTGTCAGCTCCTACCTATCCAGGTAAGGGAGTAAATGGGTAGATTTTTTTCCACCTAGTTCGTAGGAAGAAGTCTGATTAAGTGATTCTTGGAGCACTCCAAAGGAGGGCTTGCATGGTGGCTTGGGAACTTAGGTGAGGTACATGTATCCTCCTTGAAGGAGTGAGAAGAAAACCTTACACACCAGGATTTCAGTGGCTCCTCTAGCGACAATAAGGGTGCAGTTATTTAGCATCACCATTCTCTCTTTTCAGCACAAACACCAATGCAAAGATAAAACTACTCCAGGGTGTTCTGTGGATGAAGAATGGCAGAATAGCTCAGCTGCTATCACCCTCTTTGGTGATAGTTTTGAGGCTGTTGGTTGATCTGTGGCTGGATGCAAGTGATTGATATTCATATGCATATTTGCTTTCTAGTTTTGAAACCTTTTTTTCCCTTTTAGTGTTCCTTTGAGAACAATGTAACAGCACGCACAGGGTTGCTCTGTCAGCAGAGCGTGTTCTGCCTTCACCTCCCTGAGAGCCATGTGCTTTCAGTGGCAGTGAGGGAGTTAAATATCACATTACTAAAAGGTGCTGGACTTGGGAAGTTAAACATAGACAATCATAATTATTGATGTTTAGCAGGTGAAAAATCTGTCCGGGCCACAATTATTCCAGCACACATAAATGTCACAGGAGAAACTGCTGCTGTGCCCTGTCACTCCTGCCACAGACATAGAGATCCTCAGTGGGACTGAGAGACGTGTAAATAGCCTGCCCAGTGTGGCAGGGACTGGTCTTTGCTCCATTGGGATGTGCCCTCAGGTGAGGGGTGTAAAAGCTTATCAAATTATCAGGCACCTTCAGACCTTGCCTGGGGCTCTGTGCCTGGAAACATGAGTGGGTGTGCTGTGATTGAATTGTGTCAGTATTTTAAAGTCAGGTGGATGTTAATGCAACAAAATAGAGATTTTGGACACCGCGTGAAGGGAAGTCTCTCCTAAAGTAACAGGAGATGTTAATGAGCCCTCTACAAGAAGCTTAACTCAGGATGCTTATATTCTTTTAGTGTGTAGTTCTGGCTCCTCTTAGATGAATAGACCTTTCAGAATTCAAAGGACTGTTTTCTTTTCCTTTCTGCTCTGTCCTTCCTTTCTCCCCACATACCCTGAGCCATCAACTTCCATTCTGTGCTGTGATCCTAGAAAACACTAAGGCCGAGATCTGATTGGTTTTGTTTTATTTCCCCCCCTCACTTAAAACCAGAAAGTAGGCAGTGGAAAATAATCTAAAGATTTCAAGAAACAGTAAGGAGAAAAAAACCCTCACCTGTCTTATGTGCAGACAATGGGAGTCTATTAAGTAAGATCATGGTTTCTTACTCAATTATACCTGTGTGAAATAATCTAGTGTTGCACACGGGTATCATTTAATAAGCATGCAGGTATAGCTGCAGCCTTTTGATCGCATATTGGCAACACTTCACACCCCCACTCTCCACAAGGGTGCACGGGCTTCCTGCGGCTGCATGGAACCACCCCAGGGGCACCCCCAAACCTGATTTCCTGCCGTGGCTTCTTCCCCGGAGGCAGGGTTTGGTGGGCACCGGGGTGGGAGCGGAGAGGGGACCAGGGCGGTGCAGAGAGGGGACCGGGGCGGTGCGGAGCTGGGCCGGGGCGGTGCGGAGCGGGGCCAGGGCTGGCCGCGCTGTTCGCCGCGCTGCCACTGGGGGTATCTTTGTACCATTTTTCATCCAGCAGCAATTTGGAGTGGAAACGTGTAATAGGAGGGGGGAAAAGGAAAAAAAGAAAAGAAAAAAAAAAAAGGGAAAAAGGAGGAAAAAAAAAAAAAAAAAAAAAAAAAAAGCAAGGCTCTCGGCGGTTCGAGCGAGCCGTGCATCCAGGAGCCAAAAAAGATTAACACCCCCCGCACCCCCTCCCCGCACACACTCACGGACACACACACACGCACCCCTCGGGGCACCGTCGCGGCTCCGAGATCAGCCGCCGGACATCAAGCGAAAGGGATTCGTCTGGAGGGCAATTTCGGATCGGGGGAGATCTATTGGATTAGTAGGATTATCTGCTTGCAGACGAAGAGAAGTAGCGTTTGATCATTTCTATTGCTTGCCTGATGGTCGGATTTAAATGGAGGTGGCTCGGCACGGATGAGGCTGAATTCCGGATGGGGATTTCCAGCTCCCCCCTCCCCTCGCCCCGATCCGAGGAAAGGGGAGAAAAATATAGACAAATCGATATAATTCGGAAGTGTCCGGGGCACGATTGAGAAGCCTCCAGCTCGCAGCGGCTGGGAGCGAGCCGGAGGAGGCGAATCCAGTGAATTACAGTTTCAGCTGCGATTGCAGAAAAGCGACCGTGAACTGGTAAATACTTTGATGCTCTCGGCGTGCGGGGCGAGCCCGAGCCGGGATGGAGGGGGGTGGTCGGGATGGAAGGGGGCAGCCCGGGGTGCTGAGCTTCCCCCGGGTAGGGCAGGGCAGCTGCAGGGCCGGGGCGTGGGGCTGAGCCCGGGGACGCTTTGCGGTGCCGGTTTGGGATCCGTGTGTGAATGTGCGTGCGTGTCCGCGGGCAAGGAGATGCCATTGAAGCTGCTGCAACCGGCCCGGGGAGTGGGGCTGGGGTGCGGGGCTGCGCGGGGGCTGCGCGGCTGCGGCGGCGAGCCCAAGCAGTGCCTCGGGGGAGCTGCGGGAGGCAGGAATCGCTGCGGGAGGGGCAGGGTGTTCGGAGGAGATTCGCGCACACAGGCGCACCCCCGCACACGCGCACCCCGCATCCCCACCAGCGCGGTCCGCCCGCCGGCTCCTGCCCCCGCCGCCTCCGCCCGAGACAACTTTTGCTGCCCCGGGGCCCCCCAGGCAGGCCGGGACCCGCTCTCGCCTTCGGCCCGGGCACGGAGCTGCGCGGCGGTGCCGCCTCCTCCGCGCAGTGCCGAGGCTCTCCGAGGCTGCCATGCCTGATGGAGGGATTTTTTTTCCCTCAGACATCTTCTCGCCTGGGTGTTAAGTCCGGGTTTGTCTCTCCCCTCCCCGTTCCTCTCTTCCTGACGATCGCACTCAAGCCTCGTCTCCACTTGCTGAAGGAAAATCAATTTTCAACAGGTTTAATTAAAATTAATCAGTCAAATTACTTAATATTAATTGACTTATAATTAAAGCCAGAAAGTTACCTTGGAATCAGGAGAAAGGATATTACCTCAACTCGTTTTAAGGATTCATATGGCTCCGCAGCAATTACATTGAAATAATTGTTTCAATAAAAGAAAGCAGAGCTTGATTAAAGTGTCACGTTCTTGCCGCTGCAGGTGACACAATCTGGACGAGCTCTTTTCTTCTGTGCATTTGCTGACCTTTTTAAGGAATACCATTTTAGTTTGACGCTGGTTTTGCTTTCTGGAAGGCCAGTTTCTTTTAGCTCTAACAACTATGATATCAGAAAGCCACCAGCATGAAACAGAAATAAATCTTAGGGAAGCTGTGAATATTAAAGTGAATGTTTTTAGAGCGTTTAGGTGTTCTGTGTATTTGAAATGAAGATGTCCCCCCCCCCCCCCAGCACAAACATAGTATATTGACTTAGGTAATATTTTTTTCCAATGTAGCCATCCACTGTGGCACTATTTGCATTTATCCATAGCCTTAGTGGAACCAGACAGTGCTGGTAAATTTCACAGAGAAAATTTAGGTCTGAAACTATCTGTGATGATGCCCCAAATAACTTTTACATACTTCCTTTAGACCTAAGGGTCTTTTAAAGGTTTGTTTATTTATTTACAGTAGCAGCATTTTTGACGCATCTGGAGACCATTGCTGCTGCTGAAAGAGCAACACTGTGATCTTTGGGACCTTTTCTCCTACTTTTTTTTCCTAGGCTGGCTTAATTGAAGCAAAAGATATTCATGAAATTGCATGTACTTTATTACAGGCACCTGACAAGCGAGAGACTCATGTATGATATAAATGAACATTTAAAAATAGAGCCCATTATTCAGGGCCCTAAAGATCCTGATTTCCATTGACTGCACTGAGACTTGTGTGGGCTCAACAGCTGTAACACGCAGCCCACTTCTGCGTCTTTGAAACTGCAGATTGGGAGCCAAAAGCTAAGTAGCCATGTTTGAAAATGCTGCTTGGATTTTGGATTTTTTTTTTTTTTTTAATTGACATTTCTTTTTTCTCCCCCCCCTTCCTTTTTTTCCTGATACACAATGCTAGGTTAAAGAGGACCACTTCTTAGTTCCTTTTGAAAAATGACATTGATTTTCTTAGACTACAGCTACAGACTGCATCAGCGTTGCAATAAACAGTTGTGCAGTAAATGATTAGAAGGTCTTTAGATACAAATAAAGAGATCCCATTTGTTCTGTGTACTTCATGTGAATCATATGCAGACTGTGGGAAGAAAAATGAGACTGAGGATAATCATACTAAGTGTGCTGGGAAGCAGGATTTGGCTGAACACCTCTGTTTTGTGATTAACTGAAGTAGCAACGAAAGACACATCAGAGTGAGTGCTCAGGCTAAGGCAGTAAGTTGTGTAGAAGCAAGAACAAGAGCTGTCGTCCTGATGCTGCTTTGGTTATCTTACCCCTTTTTCTACGGTAGGGTAAGAAGATAATATCCTATCTGTTGATACTTAAACATTCTTAACAAAGTGGGTTTGCTCCGGATTATTTGGCTGGAGGTGGAGCAGTCTGCTGAAGGAGGGTTATTTAAAGACTGGGACAGAGCTGTAGGCAGATAAATTGATTTGCAAGTGAATGGAGGATTTGAACATGGGAATGGTGGTAGTTTTATTTTTTTATCAGTTTGTATATTTCATATGTATTGGCATACACACAAGCATAAACTACTCTAATTGTTCAAATGGAGTCTGGGGGAAAGAAAAGAAAGCAGAGGCTTAGATATGGTCTCTGTTCATAATGGATTGGCTTGCCTTTGTTAAAAGCAAATATACATTCCTTTCTAATAGAGATGTGGAGCTGCATTACAGATCCTTGGCTAGCTTTGAATTATTTGTCTGATGTCAGATTTATTATGTATTTTATTCACATAAAAAAAAACTATTTAAAAATAAATAGTGACAAAGAGCAGAAAAAAAAAAAAAAGGAGACAGACATTATTTGAAAGCAAATAATGAAAAGACAACGTTTTGCCATAGATTCAGCAGAAACCTTTGTGCATTTCTTTTAATAAAAGATGGACAGTAAGCAATCTGATCCAGTAAGCAATATAATTTCCTATTGGTCCCAGATATCTATCCTTGGTAAGTATAACAGGTAATCATAAAGAGTAGATCCTGCTTGAGGAATAGAGGCTGCTATAGAGCATGTTTCCACTCTTGTAGCCCTGTTCCTGAGCTTTGCATTATGAAGGAATGCATTCATTCAGAGTGGGACATCTGCCCTGCTACCTGGTCATTGCTGAAGAGTTTGTATGGGAGACAGGAAGGGAGTGAGTTAGGGAATCCAAGAAAGGAAGCTGATGGGGCAACTTCATCACATGTTGTGTATGGAGAGCACATCCTGTAGTTTTAATGACAGATGCTGGTATTACCTTCCCCAGAATGATTACTGAATTATCACAAGTCTAAGGGGAAATGGTGTTGACTTCTTGGTGACCCAGCTCCATGCTTCCAACCTGCCTCTGAAGACACCACGTGTTTTCCAACAGACTTCATGTTCTTAATTATTAATTGCTAGTTAATGATGTGCTGTGTACTATCCAGGGATAAAAACTGACTGGTTGGCTACTTAGTGCCATGTTCAAGTTTTTCTGTGCACCCACTCTACCGTGCCACTTTTCACTGAAAGACAAAAGGTGGTGCACAGGGACACCATCTGTGTGGGGTACAGTGTCTACTGTAAATATCCTTATGGTAATCAAGCCATGGAATGTTCTGGGCTGCATACCTCAGTGTAAAAAAATGCTTTTTCTGCTGCTGTAGGCAAACAAAAGATGAGGCCATTAAAAGAAAAGCAATTGGAGTTCCCTTTTCCCCATTGGTTGAATTCTTCTGTTTTGCCCTTGTAATATTTTCTGTGTAATGGGTTTTAGTGCTGCCTTTGGGTAGTCTGTTACTTTCCACTGATGCTTGGGTAAATCTTTTGCACTGTATTAAGGGTGAATGTAGTGCTTGGAAATGAGCAGCACGTGACTGTAGAATGGTAAAAGTGATCAAGGACACTTTACAAATACTGTCATTCAAGTGACTCAGATTCCTTTAGCCAAGCAGAGAACTTCAATGGCAATTTAAAAATATGTTTTGTAAATCTCTTCAATCACATCCTGCCTAGAGATGCCATTAGCCCACTTGTTGAACTGGTGCTGGGAACTTAATGAGGGAAATACCTTTATGTCGTAGTTTATACTTTCATTTAATTCCATCTTGTCTGAAGCTTTTCAAGTTCAATATCTGAACTTAAAATCATTTTGCCTTCCCAACCCCATCCCCCAGTTTCCAAAACAGTACTGGAAAGCAGGAAAGTGTTATGTAGGCACATAGCATTAGAAATATGCATGAGGAGAAAGCAACAACTTATTTAGGAGAAACCTTACTACACAGATACACTGAATATTTTAGCATCCTCAGACCTGTATTGCCGTGGAGACTTGGACACTGAGACGCTGCTGTTGGGCCAGGAAACACTTCTGTCACCGGGGTCATGGTTGGCATGACCAGACTGTGACCACAGGGAGCCCTGAGACTAGCTACCATAACTTAAAGAAGTATGTTTCTCACAGATAGTGGTAGACAACAAAATCAGGACAAGGAGCTGAATAATGGGGGCTACACAGGAAGTGGGATGAACAGGGTAAATCTTTGTAGCCATTTACTGGTGTTATATTCTAAGCTGTGGGGAAATTTTATTTGCAAGTTTTTTACAACAGTAAATACAGTCTGTGCTCTAGCCTATCTCTGTTCCATGTGAGAGAAAAATCCCCCATCTATGGCACAACACTTTACTGCGACCATTACTGCAGACTTTATAGATCAGAGATGTGTCAGCATGTTAGCTTTAGCTGTAATGCTTTTTTTGTGTGAAACCTTATGGGCCTTGCAGCCACTTTCTCATACTGACACTCGTAAAATGTTCAAGTTCTCATATGTATTATTTAATTTGTTTCTTATATAAGGCAACAGAACTCTTTGATACATGAATATGAAGCCAAGAATGACAGGCAGGCATGAATGGGACTAATGAGTTTTAATAATGCACGTATTAGAAACTGCTAAAGGAAGTTTAATTAAGAAAAACAAGTTAAGCATGAAATTCATTTTGGAAGAAATACAAGTGAAGTCACAGATGTACAAACTGCTACATCATGGGAAACGGACTCTCAAGTTGATAGATCCCTATAATGGCAATATTGCACTTGAGATGTAGTGTGTGCTCTCTACAGTTCTGGAAAGCGTGGTGATACCATTCAAGAGTGCTTTCAAAGTTGAGTTAGAGATGTCAGGCTTGTGATTAGCAAATTACATTTATACGTCTCTGGATTTTATGATGAGTTGGGAGTTTGATCTCAGTTACCCTGATGGAATTGAGACCAAAATCTGATCAAGTAAGAAGAACGTTTGCTGGCTTTTGTACCACAAGGAAGTTTGTTTTGCCTGAGTTTTGTTTTGTTGTGGGGTTTTTGTTTGGTTGGTTTGGTTTATTTATCTTACTGAAGAGCAAGTTATTGCTCTAACTCTACAACAAGGGTTTTGAATGTTTTGGAGCTGTTACTGTGTGGTATCCAGACAGAAAAACAGTTGACAGACAAATCTGAGTACATTCAAGCATCTTGGTTTGTAGAACTCTCTCAAAAAAATGTGGTTTCGTTTGTTTGTTTGTGGCTTTTTTGTAACCCTGAATTCCTAGTGCCCCAGAACCAGGAAACTAAAAAAGTGGTATCTTTGTTATGAATCTGATCTGAAAGATTGCCTTAGGTAATGGACTAGCATTGCAGACAGTACTATTGTTGATACTATAATTTTATTAAAGGTAGCGAGTAAAATCCAATTTACTGTTCTCCTCTGATTAACCCCAGTGAACCAAGGGTCAGCCACAAATATATATCAGGTAATGAATTTTGCTGCCAATTCTATATCTCAGCTTTCTACCTGCAAGAGACAGTAAAAGACCACTTAATTTCAGATGTCTCTGGGTGGGTTCTAGAGTACTTTGTTAAGGGAATCTGATGGGAAGCCTGTGAAAGTTTTATGAAGTGTTAATCAAAGCAAGTTAAATCCACTTGACTTGGTGACATACAATATGTAGATTTCAATCCTGAAGATCTCAAATAAGAAACATCTGGGATGTTTTTTCCTCTGGTATGACCTCTGATTGACATGAGTTCAGTTGAATTTCTACAGTAGGTCAGAGAATCCTCATGTCCTGAAGCACACTACTGCCATCACCAGAGTAGCCATCTGATCATTTAGCTGAATAGTTACAGCACTCAAAAGTGAGTGTAATGTGTGGTCCATTTAAGAGTTAACTGTAAGCTGCTAAAAGGAATAAAGGTTCACTCCAGTGCCCATTACATTCCAAGCCAGTGCACCTGTCATTTTTAATTTAAATCTGTATTACTTAGCTGTCTAAAACTTTACACATAAGTGACAGAGTTACCCATTCTTTCTGTTATGGGTAAAATCACCATTTCGTTACCTACTTACTGTGCTAAATGTCAAGCAGCTATAGTCCACCTTAAAAGATGGCAGCCAGTTTCTGGTAGTATTAACTATTTCAGTTAAGAGGTGGAATTACTTTAGGAAAATTATTTACTGATAGGAACAAGTGGAAAATAATAAGTCTTAAGTGATCCTCTTCATAGGTTCAGTTTGTCTAGTTCAAAACCAGCTTAAGAGAAAACTATCAGAAATCTTCCTATTTTTGTCAAACTAAGTTGCAGGAATTCTTTAAAGGGATCTTTTGATTGCGAAAATGCTAATTAGTAATGAGTTAGCATTAGTGAATATTCCCCCTACTGGGGGAGAATGAAAAGCCATTAAAGCTGACAAATGCATGACAATTGAAATGAGTCTAGTCAGTTGAATTCAACTTTGCCCTAAGGTGTGCTCCACTGCATTCAATACTTCATTTAAATGTTGTAATTTTTACTAATTTGATTGTAAGGTTTTGTGTACAGAACGTAATATTAAATAGAGGTAAATATGAGAATGGCGTGGAGGAATCAATCTCTCTGATCTAGGAGTGATATATTTACACAGCTTGTAGCATCTGGAAATCCTTGCCACTGCCTTGTTTGCGAACCTGTGTAGCACAACACTCGTAATCTGCTACTAATGTGGCGTGGACTGTGACCCCATCAGAGTAATGTCTTATTCATACCCCTCTTGGCAATCTCAGCAAAGGTTGTGCATCTCAATAGGGTTGGTTTGTAGCTGCTTTTTGCAGCTTCCAGACCTGGAGCTACTGTCACATGGCAATGCTGGCATGTGGGAGCTAACCAAATCCCACCAGAGATGGGCCCTTCTTTGGTGTATGTGTTCAGGATTGCAGTCTTCTCTGGTGAGATTTCTTACACCTGGTGCTTTCTGAATGTATGTAGTTGATTTATTGAACTAAATACATGCAAATCTCTTCCTGTCACCAAGCATTTATAGAAATATTTAAGAGCAGGGTCTGTTTCAAAATCAGTACTGCTATATAGAGGGTAAATATGTCATATCTGACACAGTGCTTCTCTTTGCTGACTTGAAAAGTGAAAGAAGAGATGGGAAATTCGGTGATTTTTCTCTTGAGGATTTGTCTGATCATGTTTACAATTGGTCTGTCACAGTGACCTAGTGCTCACCCTGTGTCAGAGTCTTTCCTTTGATGGCTCCTGTTCTGCTGTCCACAGTCCTGTTTGGCATTGTAGTGCATTTCAGAACATGGATTTCTTTTTAGAGACATGAAACGTCTCTGGGCTCCTAGTTCTGAGTGGAGACTGTTGTAAGTAAAAATGGATGCAAATGTAGTTGGTTCTGCAAAATAGAATTTGTGTTTTGAAATGAAGTGACATTGTGTGGTGTTCAAAACTCTTACAATCACTTTCTGTGTATGTTTGTGCCATTGGGATTTACTAGCAAAATTGAGGTAGAAAGGATTTTTTTTAGCCTGAATATCAAATCACAGAGTACATCTTCAGCTGAAAAGAAAACAGCTGGTGATACAAAGATGCCATAACAATGCCTTTATGTGTGCCGAAGCTGGCATATGGCCAGGAACCTTGGGTGCCACCAAAGGTTTTATTAATCCATTGGAGCTATTGACAAGTAGTTCAGTTCAAGACATCCCTTAAGATTTGAAGCTCTGTGCATGAGTAACAAAGAAGAGTTTAGCTGCCGCACTTTGCAGCAGATGTGACCTGTTGTGGGATGCCCTATGTCATTGGAAATGCAAAGATGCACTGAAGTTATCTTGGATTGTTCACTCCTCAGCATGCTAAATGCCTCTCTGAAGTATTTCAGAATGTGAGCTATAAAGTAATTTAAATTCAGAAAGGAAGATAATAAAATAATAGACAATAGAAAAACCTTCTCTATAGTATCGACTGTTCCAGAGACCATGAAAGACTTTATCAAAAACCTTTTACAGTAGAATTCATTTGTGTTACCACAGGGAACAATTGTGATCCTCACATCTAGACAGCAATAAAATCTGAAAATGTTTCTCCTCCTCCTCAGATCCACAATATTGTGATGTTGGAGCTTCCCCCAAATTGATCATCATTACTTTTTAGTTTGTTCACCTGCCCATCTCCCTGATCATTCCAGCTCCTCTCTATTGCTCATCTTTCTTTCTGCTGCTGCCTGTTCAGTCAAGTCCAGGTACCGAGGGAAGGCCCTACCTAGTTCAGCTGCTGGAGGACTAAGGAGAATTTCATCCAGCTTTGACTCTGAACAAGCAAGACATGCTCCAGGCTGGCTTCCCTGCTTGCTTTTCCACCAAATGCTTGAAATAAAATTTTGGCTTAAAAGTCTCAAAAGGTTTGAGTAATCTCAGTCTCTTTATTTGCATGAGTTTGTGTTTTTAATGCCATAGCTTCAGGGCAGCCAGTGACAGTCTTGAATGTTTGACCTCTCAGTCTCAAAAAGAAGCTGTTACTTAGCCATTTAAAAAGAAAGCTATGTGGAAGAAAAAGCAAATCCAAAATTCAAGTCATAATTGCAGTGAAAAATCTGTTTATTCCAATTCTGCAAGGGCCTTAGAGTTTTCTGCCATGTATGGCTCATAAATCTATTCACTGACGCAGGCTACTACCCCACAGTTAGTTAATTAGGAATAGCCAAACTCAGTGTTGTGTTCTATTCTTATGTTTTCAGTCACCTGTCTGCCTTAAAGTAAAACCTTGTCCCAGGGAAGCAAACCAGAACTTCAGATCATAGTGGAGCTGTGCAACTGCAATGGACGCAGATGATGGATAACCTTAAAATGTAGCCCAGGTGTAGGATTTACTTTGAATTTACATGTAATTTACCATTTTAGGTTTCAAAAGTGCGTTAAAAAGTTGTCTTAGAGCTGAAAACAGGTCTAAGAACTTAGAGTGAAAGTGCTAAATGAGTTATTAGCAACATCTTGGTAGTCTTCCACATTGAACCAACTCAGCATCTTCAAGCACGCTGTTGTTTGGTGCAGTTACGGGGAATTTGGTTTACCCTCAGACTTTCCCCAGACCATGTAGATCAGCAAGAGGGCTATCGAGGTTATGTTCATGCTATTTACAAGTTAGAGAAAGAGGAAGGAGCACATTGTTCTACTTTTGACAGGAAAAAACTCAACAACCAGCACATGGATTTGAAGACCTAGTAGAAAAAGTTTAAATTTGTGGAGATTTTTGAATACCACTGAGGTATAAGCTTCCATCTTCCCATGACATCCACTCAGAAAAGCAAAGTTGTACTAGGTCCCTTCTGCCCTGGCACCTCTGTACACTGTTTTCACTCTTTCCAAAGTAATTTCCTCCTACCCTCCAAGTTTGAAATGCGACAAAGCAACAGTCTTCCAGGAGGCAGTTGTCTGCGTGCCATTCTACCTAAGTTTATTATACTAAATGCAAACGTGTACATCAACTTTGGGGAATTATTTTCTGCAGCTAAATTGGTGTGTTTCCAGCAAATGCTGGGAATTTGGAGCTGGAGAATGAAGCATCTAAGCCTGTTTGTTAATGCAGTTTCACAGCGAAGGTGTCAGAATTAGCAGATAAAGAAAGGACAAGAGAAAATTGCAGAAAAGCTTCATCTATCTCCTTATTGCCTCCTGAGATAGATTGTTCAGAGCTAAAGGAACACTAGACATGAACCAAATCTCCTGCTGTCCTATATAGCTTTTACAATCTCCTTTTTAATAACTCAAACTGCAGGGTAGTCTGACTGTTAGACAAGCTGTTCTTTTGAATTCTCTCCACTGTGTGTATGGCCATGATAAAAAAAACAATTGTCATTAAAGCTGCCAATGCTCTTTCCAAAGAAGGTGGTTTTAAGGGTTTCCTGCACGAAGCAAAACACAGCACTTAATAGGGAGTGTAAGATTACACTGCTACGTTGTGTATGACACTGCATCTTAAATAATAGGCTGTTGTAAGTCGTGTTGGAAACATGTTCAACATGAGTATGGAAGATGTAATGATATGCAGCGAGCAATTTTCAGAAGTGCTGGAGCACAGCCTCATGTGGCAACCTCTAAGCTGTAGCAGTTGAAAATAGGATCTGGAATCTGAGATTATACAGTCTCTGATCCTAACTGATTCTTTTTCTAGGATGTTGGTCAGTCAGCATGTGGGTGTATGGAAGATAAGATTTCCATTGTCCTGTAGGAATGTTTCTGGTTTACCTTGCAAATGAAAGATGGTGAGGATTGAGTGCATATCTGATGTGTTTTCAGTTTTCACTAAGGTCATTGGTTTGTAAGAAGTGGAGGATTGGTCTCAAGCAAAAGTTGTGGCATATGACTCCATTGTTAAGCTGTATGATCTCCAAATCAGTTTTGTGAAAACCAAGCCACCAAGGTCGCATTACACTTGTGTATAAATTCAGTGTCTGCTCTTCACATTGGTGGGAGCAGCCTTTGGTCCTTCATCGAAGTGAACATTGCACTCTAGAGGCCTTTTTCAACAGCTGTCAGAAACTTGTTGAGTGAGAAAACCTCTTAAAGTATGGTAATTCAGGCTACCAGGAATAAGCACAGTTAATTCATGCTAGCCTTACAATTATATTCCAGTTGCTTGCCTTAATGTTTTCATCAGAAGTTGTATTTTAAAGTCAACAAAAAGTCCGTATGGATTAGACTCTGCTTTTGGTGAAATAAAATGCTTTTGAGTCTTCAGTGTGCCTGTCTATCTTAATTTCACTCTCTTCTGCTTTAAGAAATAATTACTTTAATTTTGATAAATCAACTTGTGCAAACAAGGTGAAAATTGATTATGAGCTGATTAAGTTAAGTATTAACACAAACACGCAATGTAGTCTAGCAGCAAATGGCTTCTTCTGAAAAGGTGAATTTAAAACAAAGATATATTCCTGTGAGGTCTCTTCCTGCCAAAAAATCCTTACAAATTCAACAGGTGACCTTGTAGACAACCCAATAATGAGTGTCTCACTCGCCATTTCCTGGGCCCATAAACTACTGCAGTTTTACTGACGTGACTCTAGCAACTGTTAATGTATGTAAATAACTAGTGAAACATCTATAGTTACTGCTCTGCTCATATTAGCTCTTTCACACTAATGATTTATTTTCATTTTCTCCAGGATATAGACCTGCAGCTAACTGGATTTGATTTATAAGAGGGGATTCTGCGGTAAATGGCTGCTCTCTTCATATGGCTGCTATGGAAAACAGAATTGTCAATAGGATGTAGCCTGATAAATAGTGCTGAGTGAAGATGCAGCTTCAATAAGTGTGAAATCAATGGAAGATACTTACGGCGTGAAAAGCCTTCTGAGATTTTTCTGACAGGCACCTATTTAGGAAACTTGATCTGTTTCCTTCGGTTGCCCTGTTTTTACACCAGTGGATACAAACCAGGATTGCTTCATTCTAGTTACACAACTAATGTGGGACCATGGCCTTTCCAAGATCCATGTGGCTGAACTGTATATGGAGAGCGCTGCTAGTCCGCCTGTTGCACATGGGATTGAATGCCACTTTTGCTTTTTGTATAGTGGGATTTTTGCTTCACGCTGCAGCTGTATCCTCCCAAAAATTGGATGATACCAACCCAGTGGTGACCACCAACTTCGGCAAGATAAGAGGGATTAAGAAGGAACTCAATAATGAAATTTTGGGGCCTGTTATTCAGTTTCTTGGGGTTCCATATGCTGCCCCTCCGACCGGGGAGCACCGCTTTCAACCTCCTGAGCCGCCATCTCCCTGGGCTGATATCAAAAACACCACTCAGTTTGCTCCAGTGTGCCCTCAGAACATTATAGAAGGCAGGTTGCCTGAAGTCATGCTTCCAGTGTGGTTTACTAATAACTTGGATGTAGTTTCCACCTACGTACAAGACCAGAACGAAGACTGCCTCTATTTAAATATCTACGTTCCAACCGAGGATGGTGAGTTAATAGCAGGCGAAACAGGGAGATCTTCTTATTTTCCTGTTCTATGTTCTAACAATATTAATTCATGTGTACTGGTAGCATGCATGGCTTTCTCTGTTTGCATGCCAGCTTATTACATGTGTGCATGCTGCTTCTCTGTGTATGCATCTGTCTTTGTTTGTTGGGTGTTGGTTTTTTTTTTGTTTGGTTGGTTTTTCTTCTGTCAACGCTCCTCTTTGTTTGAGTTTTTTTTCCCTCCCACAGCACGTGTATTTTTAGGTCAAAGTTGGTACCTAATTCTCATTGCCACTCACTGACTTCTGGGAAGATGCATCAACATCTTATCCATTGCATGTGCAGGCACAACAAGTTGAGAATCTTCCGCACCTAATAAAGCAGGTCATATTTAAGTTAGATACTGGTGTTGCATGCTCCTACTGTCTGTGATGGAGCTCCATGTTATTTTCTAGTCTTCTATTCATTTTTCAGTCAAAAGAATATCCAAGGAATGTGCCAGAAAACCCGGCAAGAAAATTTGTAGAAAAGGAGGTATGTATAAAGTGGACAAAAAAAATACGGGGGAAGGATCGAAACCTTGCAAAGGAAGAAGGAATAATACAGCTGAAAGAGGTTGATTTGCTGATGCTGTGAACTGTTAGGGACTGTCTTGTCCTAATGAAGCCAGAAAGGTATTTAAAGTGAGGACCGTGTAAAGCAGATGAGAAGATAACATTTGTAAAGCTTGAACTCAGTTGCACCTGATCATCTCTCTCATGCTGACCTTATTGGCAGCTTCTCTGTCTTGGCCTTGTGGTTCTGAGGAGATGTCTGTCACTCGTATGTAGATACAATGTGTGGTGTGTGCATGTGTAGGAGGTAGCTCATGTGCCTGGGGCTGGGTACAATTGCCACTGAAGTTGCCGGCACGACTCCACAGCTCTGTGTTCCAGTGGCATAGCGTAATGGTTGTGATGTATTGTAGCAGAGCAGAGCTGGAAATCTGCATTGCGTTTCGAGGTGGTACACCTTGTTTTCCCAGAGCAATGTTAGCTTGCCTGAAACACAGATGTGAAACACCTTTTTTCCCCATTTACACACTTCTAAAGGTGAGCGTTGATTTCTTCTCTTACATGGTTATAGCTCTCTTTGTAAAGCCAAAGATCCCTTAAGAGGGGTGTAGGGAAACGTTAAAATATTGTGACATGGTAATTTGGAAGGCAGGCTGCCTCAGGAAGCCTTGGAAACTTGGCTTCTACCCTTTTTGTGTTAGATGGTGTGAGAGAATTTGCAGATTTCTTTGTGAACATTTGCAGATTCCTGATGCATCTCATAGATGATGTAGGTATTTTGGTCCTGGTTTGAAGCAGGCATTTGGTGCTGGTTTCAAGTACTGATTTTGTACTATCTGCATTTGGTTTCCATCAAATTATTTCTTTCTTTGAAATTATTGAGTAGTTGGACTACATTTGAATCCAGAATACTTCTTTAGGGTAAACAGAGCAGAGCAGTGTGGACATAATCAGTTGTAATCTGTGGGGTTTACTTGTTACACGTGCCTGTTAATAATCTGTATTAATTTAGATATTCAGGTAAAGCTTGTTAATAACTACCAGCATGGTTTATTAACATTAAAACTCACCAGAAAACTTATTCACAAGGTTCAAAACGCATGGTTTGGAAACTCATACACACAGGGAACAGGCAAAACTAGAGCACTTATTTCTTAAAGTGGCAAATGCAAACAGTATACTGGAAGAGAAGGTTCCTGCGGTTAATTATACTGGTGATGGTTTGGGTATTACCTGCCCCTCCACACTTAAAAATGTCACCCAGACTAGACTCAGATGGCTGGAAATTGTGAAGCTACGTTTACAGCTTAGCACAATATACAGGCATGTATACACAAATATATATGGTTATATACAAATTAAAAGTAACACAGAAACACAGCACCCCTCCCAGAAACAATCAGAGTCTCCAGGGGGGCTCCCGACCCAAATTCCCTTCCCCCTCCCTCTTTCCCTCACTTCAGAAATAACCAGATCAACCCACATATATCCTATGTGATAAATCTGGAGATCTGAGGTGAGATGTCAAAAATAGACAGCAAGGAGTTTAGAGGAAAAAGAGGTTATGTGGATTAGAGAATTAAAGGCAGAATCAGCCAGAGACCAGACCGCCAGAAAGCAGGCACAGCCCAAAGTGAGAGCAGAGCAGTGTGTGTGAAGTACCCATCTTATCTATATTTTGCCTAGTTGTGTTTCTCAGCAGAAGAATGGTGATACAGGTTACTGTTATTTTTTTTCCCTTTCTTCTCACAGCAGAGAATTTAATTTCTCTCAGTAAAATTTAGCCTCAAACCTGCACAATACTGCTTATCCATTAGAGGACACAGCAAGCACTTTTCTGCTTATGGCAGAAGGCAATTAATGAATTACAAGAAGCTTTAAATACTTGGTCAGAAAATATTATCAGACAGTATCCAAAGCACATGGAGGGGTTGCTGTTGGTGGTCTCAAAGCTGTTAGAAGCGTTGGAGTTTCCCAGGCTCTTTTCTCCGGAAGCTGGGAGTCTATAGCCTAGTCTCTGACCTGGTTCCTCTTGGTTCCTGATTCAGCAGAAGCCTTGCAGAGGGGCAGGCAAGATGCAGTCTGACGTGCAGTCTTGTCACAATGTTGTGCTGGCTATGCAGGCTGATTGTGTGCAGGCATTTAGAGCCTGTTCCTGGTAAACTTGAGGCAGTGGAGTTTCCAGGCAGTTTCAGGATGCAGTGAGGCAGTAGGAACACTCCGTGCTACCTGCTCATCCCTTTTTATCTGTACCATCCAAGATTATCCAATCAGAATGGCACTTTCCCAAGCTTGACCATATTAGGTCAAGCCAGGACTTTTGTTTTCCTTTCCTGTGGTTGCTTCCCCCAGCACAGAAGGAGGGAGAGCAGGGCAACGTGTTTGGACATGCCAGAGTCCTTAGACTCAGTGACTCCAGATTCTTTGTCCCCTTTCCTGTGGTTGCTTCTCCCCACAGCAGAAGCGGAGAAGAGCAGGAAAAACATACCTGGGCAAGCCAGGACATAGATAAGCCCAATTTTGGCCTGTCAGGCCTACCACAACACCCAGACAATTACATTTTAGCAAGGTGTCATATCAGGAAATTGTTTAAAGTTGGGCAAAGTTTTACTCTGTCAGCTGTATCAACTTTTTGAGATGAGATCTAGGCACTGAAATGACAGTGGCCATATTTTCCAAAGGCTTTGCTCTTCCCATTCCAACTGACTGTTCATTGTAGCTGGTTGTTAATTATTCACTGTTAATTGTAGTCGTTCAATGCATGCTTTTTTAGATGTCTAAATCCACTTCCAGTGATTTAAGGTGATCCATTTTGAAAGTCAGGCTTTGAAGCAACTTGTAAAGCTTTTCTGTCGGGGAATTTTTGCTCAGTGCTGTAAAAATACAGTCATTTGAGCTGGATTCCCAGAGTTGGAAACAAAGATCATCAGGGTACTGTGAGCAACATCACTTCTTCACACATCATTCAAGTTAGAATAACTGCTGTCATTTATATGCATTCAATTAATGTGCAGTGCTGCAGCAGTTATTACGCAGTTCATCAAGCGTGTGTAATTAGCTGAGCAACTTTCACTTCCTATCACCCAGACGCTGATTCACAAAGTCATAAATAAAGATGCAGATCTCTGTTGTTGTTCTCAGCAAGCATCTTTTCCTAGGAGAGGATATTAAAATCAAATAATCAGAAAAATAGCAAAAATAAAGGGAGGGAGAGCCCAGTAGATGAGAAAGTCATGTTTATTGTCCTGTGAGCCTGGAGGAGAATAAAGAGAGAGCTGTTTGAAATTCAGTAGCTACCTTTCCCATTAAATGCATTGCACATGCAGTACAATAAAAAGCAGCAGAAGCTTACCTTGTCCCTTTCCTTGACAAGCACAGAGAACTCCAAAATACCTTCAGCCTGAGCAGCTGGCATAGCTGTAGTAACCTCTATTCTCTGAGTAACTCATGCTCTACTCACCTCTATATAACCTAAGATTATCTTTGGCTTGGATTGCCCCCATACCTAGTAGTAAAAAGAATCGTGTTGCAGGACAAAGCCCCAACAGTCACAGTGTCACAGCAGCAGCAGCAGCTAGGAAATGGCATTGGTATTGTGTGAGAAAGAAGAAAGGCCTCACTTTGTATCTTTTTGCAGCATTTTTTTAGGTTACAGTGATTTGATGGCATTGGATTATGTAATTTTTTTTTAAAGAGACAAAATACAAAAATAAGAGGCAGATTTTTACACCATCTTTTTAATTAATAGAGGATATATAAGTCCAAAGTGACTGAACCAACAACCATGTGATGTGATATGCTATGCTATACATTGCTTGATTCCTGTGAGGTGAAATAGTTTGAATTAGATTAATAAATTAGTGTCTATAGTTAATTGTCTGCTGAGGGGTAAGAGAAAATGCAACATTTTGAAGCACAAGGAGTAACCTGATGAAGATAGGTACAGAAGTGAAGGCAATTCTATCCCTGAGTCGTAGTAGAGATTGTAATGAGCATTATGAGCATTACCAGCCTTTGGTGGGATTTGGGTATGCACACTGCAGGGACTACAGAATGATAGGCTGGAGCTGCGTGGAGAGGAATGAGACAATCTAGATAGCTTTTAGCTAAATGTGGATGCCTGTATTGCAGTGTACTTCATCTTCCATGTCCTGATTCAATAGCTAAAGATCATCTGGTTTAATGTCTTTTGCTTCAGGCATGTGAAGGTCAGAGGTGGCTAATTCCGCCGTGGGTACGCATACAAGCAGAAACCTCTCTGTTTGCTGGAACTGGTTTTAGAAAATCTGTGCTAAGGCATCTGATTAATTTTGTGTTGTGGTTGGCTTGTTGGTTTTTTTTGTGGTTTTTTTTTTTTTTTTTTTTCTTTTGGAGGCTACATTCCATAATTCTAAACTTTCCTAGAGCTTAGGTTTTATCGTAGGTAACATCGTTTTTACTGACTGATATTAGTTATATCGTTGATTATGTGGTGTTTCCCAAACTTGGTGACAAAAGTTTTGCATTGTTTGTAGGGAATACCTGGATGAGTTTGAGCTCTGTTTAGTAAATGAGGCCTCTGGTTTAGTTTACAGTCAAAGCACAGGTGTTTTACTTGTGACCCAGAGTCACAGGGTAACTTATTATCTCTTAGGGGATGCTGCTTTACCTGCGTGGATTTTCTTTTTTAGTCCTCTATATTAATTGCTTTGAATTGCAACATTTTGCACCATGAGTTTCCTATTTTAATGACAACTAGATAGAAAACATTTGAACATTATCACTAATATGACCACTAAGGAATCCCCACATGTTGCAAGTTCTGCCCTTGAGATGATGGTATGTTCTTATGAAGCCGTATGAAAGCTCTCATACTGCTTGAAGATGCGTGAATGTGAAAATGTGGAGGTGTAGCTATTATAAAAAATATGATATATACTTAATGCCATGGAATTAGGCACATGCAGTTTTGGATACATTAGTATTTGTAGAAGAATTGGGAGTAGAATAAGGAGAGAAATCACTTGATCCTTACTTTTATGTTTAGGAATTACCAGTGGCTAAGAGACCGCCCAACATCAGTGACTTCTTCACAAATGGATTCTGCTTTTTATTCTAGTCGGTGCAGTGAATAAATTTTAAATGCAAAGAATCATGATCTGAACTACCTCATTTGAGAGTGTGGGATTAGACAGCTCTATTAATATTTATGCCTCCTAATGGGCTACTTGATTTTCAGAGCAAAGCTCCCAACACCATACTTCCTGGGTTTATGGCTGTGGTAACTGTGGACGCATAGGAACTTACATACAAATACATTGTTGGAAATGAAACACAAATCACAGCGCTATGATCTCACCCTGCTTTGATCGTTCATTGTTTTCAACAGAGAATATCTTGTATCACTTGTGATTCATAAATAGCACTGATAACTTTAAGGCTTGTAAGCTTAGCAATAGGAAATAGTCTCTGCAAATCCGAGCAGAAGTGAAAAGAGCTCAGTGTAGCCTGTTAACTTCTGTTTCTGTCAGGTGTCTGTTCCAGTGTTCCATTTTACTCTCCTATAATTGTGTATTTATCATCAAATTCTGGAAAAAAAAGTAATGCAACATGTACAGTTCCTATGGACTTCATAAAATTAGCTCTGAGGTGACCCTATTGTGGCCTTTCAATATTTTAAGGGGGCCTACAAGAAAGATGGGGAGGGACTTTTTAGGATGTCAGGTAGTGATAGAGAATGGAACAAAGCTAGATATGGGTAGATTCAGACTGCATGTATGGAAGAAGTTCTTCACCATGAGGGTGGTGAGACCCTGGAATGGGTTGCCCAGGTTGGTGGTGGAAGCTCCATCCCTGGATGTGTTTAAGGCCAGGCTATGTGCGGCTCTAGACAGTCTAATCTAGTGTGAGGCGTCCCTGCCCGTGGCAGAGGGGGTTGGAACTAGATGATCTTTGTGGTCCTTTCCAACCTTGACTGATTCTGTGATTCTATGAACTTCTTTCTGTATACCAGAAAAGGATGAGCTGAGACCTATTAAAATGCATATTTACACTGTCAAAATTTGCCAGTCAGTTATCTGATTCTTTTTCTCTAAACATGTGATGGACAAAAGAGTATCCAACTAATGGACTCGTAGATGGCATGTTGTCCAAAATGATTGAAGTATTCTTTCTCCATGCCCATATAAAAGCAAAGTATGAGATCTAAGGTGTGAGCCTCCACCACTGTAGATTGAGCTATGTCAAAATATTGCCAATAGACTTAAGAATGTTCAGATTTTCAGATTACTTTTTTCAGATTTTCAGAATGTCAGCGCCCACAAAGCTACCCTAGTGCATGTTTTGTTGTATGTCAACTGTTACAAAGGGTGTATCGCTTCACTAGGCCACTTGGAAAATTCAGAATGACTTGTTTGCCTGTAGTTTATTTGTATCTGTAGTTATCTGCACTCATTTGAAGTTTGGCCCCCATTCACCCTCACTGGCTCCAGGCTCATAATCATTCTGGCCTTCGTGAGGCCAGATTTCACCCCTCTGGTATCATCAGGGACAAATGCAGTCCATAATCCAGAGCTTCAGTGTTATGCACAAAGGTGCCAAAGATGGCTCCATTTTTCTGTTCCTTTTTGAAGCACTGTGTTCCTGTTTTTCATCCCTCAGACACCACTGCAGTATTTCCTATTTTACTAGTAATACATGGAAGAAGATAATGAAGCAAACATTGTCTTGTAGAGACCTTTTCATCCTTTCACAATCTAAAGCTGTTAGTGTCAGTTAGCAGCATTTTTCAAAGTTGTGCAGTAGGTTTATGTCATATTTGAAGTAAAATAGAATGCTTAGGCTCTGATGTGCTTTCTACAATCTTATGTTTTTAGGTGAGCCAATGCTTGACAAGAGAAGACTTTGCAGACTGCTTTTTGAGACTCCAGTCATCTTAAATGCCATCAACACTGGTCAAAGTCCTCTGCAAATGTCTGGTTGTTCAGGCTCTGGGCTCTTGCTGACCCACAGAGTTGTTGTGCTGTCATTGCTTTGTTCATATACCTTGACAGTGTTTATGGCTCTAACAGGTCTTAAATTCTGATCTAATTCCATTTCTTGTCCATTATTTTACTGCTTGCTTTTCATTTTCTCCATCCTCCCACACACAGGCTCTAAAATAGGACTGTTACCCTAATGACACTAAGTCGGATGAAACTGGTTTGTGCTTCTTCCCGTGGTCTTTCTCAGATTGGACCAGTTGTACTCAGTAAACAACTGTGAGATGGTTTTCCTTCCAATCTGCTACTTTCTAATTTAGCATTGAAAGCCAGAATGGACAATAACAACCAAAAAAAAAAAAAAAAAAAGCACCATATAAATCATATTTGTGCATTTTCAAGAGGATCTTTTACTTAATTAAGATGACCTTTGAATAGTTTCTTTTCTGTTTGCTTTTTTTCAAGTCACTTTTCCCTCTGTATTGTATTCTTAGTCCTTTGTTCTCTGTCTTCATGCTCTTTGTGTCATTGTTTCCTTATAATACACACAGTACAAATATCTTTGGTATTATTTGCATATTTTTTGAAGCTTGAAGCATGATTCTTACACGTGTCAAACCATTCTTAAGTATCATCTCAATTATAGCGTTAATAGTCTGCTTATACCCTGAATACTGCTACAGGATAACTTACTTCCCCCGCTCCAAAAGAATATTTTCTGTTATAATTCTTCATCTCTCTTCATTTTTACTTACTCTATGTTGTCAAGTTTGCATGTCTTCTCCACTTTGATGTATAGTATTAATTATGCTCTGCATTCAGAACCCAACTGCTTTAATGAGCTTAACATAAATAAGATTTGTTTTTGGGATATCAAAACAATTTTCTTCTGATTTAACAGTAATATATCTTATTTTATTTTCTCATGCTTGTAATAATGAAGATTTATCCTAAAAAGGAGCAGCTCTGCACAATTCAAAGCCAAGGGAAATGGGAAGAAGTTGACATTAAGCAATGTTTGCACCTATATTCTGACACATTGTCAGGACCAGAGTGGTCCCTGGTCAGGAACCACAGGGATGCTCTAAGAGAATTCAGAAATGGCAAGACACATAAAAATGGCATAAGTGTAGGTGCTGCAGATTATTTTTTCCCTTCCAGAGTTTTGAAACAGCTCAGCAGCAACAGCAAATCATGTGGCTAATTTATCTACTGTGGGAATTCTTTTAATATCCCTTAATGCAGGAATCAGAATCTGCCCTGGCAGAGTTTTCCATATGCTTCTTAGGAAGGGCAGCATAATACAGTAAACACACAGAAGTTTAGTCTTAGGGTTGTGTTTGAAGAGAAGGAAAATTACCTGGCTGAAGTATTTCTGGTTCTTCAGCTGATAAAGCTCTGAAAGAAGCTCCTTTATTGAATTACTGTTGCCTTGGAAAGGTCTATTCACCAAAGAGGATGGAGGGGGAATGCCTCTTCTGCATGGTTTCTGTGTTAGCAAGGGTATAGCTAGTAGATCTGACCAAAAAGACACATTTTAGGAGAAGATCATAGCCAGTGTGACTGGTAAGCTGCATCAGCAGCTGTGCTGGAGTGCTGTGCCTGTGCCCTGAAGGAAGGCTGGCAGTCCCACAGCAGCTGTCAGGAGCTGCTCTGCACATGGGCCTCCTCGCAAGTATTTCATAGCGGTCCAGGATCTGTCCCTTTCTGCTGCAGAGGAAGCAGCATGTGATGTGTCTGCTCGTGTGGGCACTATTCACATCTTCCTTCTCTTGATGGTAATTCACAGTTCAGTGTCTCATGAGGTGCTAAGCTACGAGATTGTTAGGCTTGAGCTCCATTAATGGTTTCGGTTGGGCACTGCAGAGGTGAACTACTGAGCTCTTTCAATATGATCTAATATTTGTTTGCATTTTTTTTTCAACTTCTCTTTTCTACTGTGTGGTAAATCACAGATAATCTAGCAAGGTGAAATCTATAGGAGAAAGACATCCATT
The DNA here is from genome assembly GCF_015220805.1 of Pogoniulus pusillus. Classification (NCBI taxonomy): domain Eukaryota; kingdom Metazoa; phylum Chordata; class Aves; order Piciformes; family Lybiidae; genus Pogoniulus; species Pogoniulus pusillus. The sequence continues at coordinate 10,365,092 of NC_087289.1, read as the reverse complement.
CATTATGTGTATTTGTTTTCTGGAAAGCTTCCATGTGTTAAATATCACCCCTTTTATAAAGGCCTTCTTTAATTATTAGCTGAAAATCAGGTATTTATGTAATTACCATAATTATATCTACACATCTAGTGTACTTGCAATTATTTCATTAAAAATTGTAATTATGATACAATTATAGGGGGTAATGACGTCCTTGTAACATGTTGCTGAAGCCCTAATTAAATGGTGGCATAAATGAATTGGAAGTGATTTTGAAGTTTTGAATATTGTTTTATCAGAAATATCAGAAGTGATTCATCCATAGTGTGAACTGGCAGTGAAACCCCTCCAAAGTTATTTTGAGAAAAGATTTCACAGAGCTTATGGGAAAGGATTTGTCTCTATTGCCTTTCTGTCTTCACTTTCTGTTCCTTTATAATCTTACACCTAAAAACTGTCTGCAGATTATTAATGGAAAGGTGCATTGTGTAAGGAGAAGATTTCACAGCTTGTTGAATCTTTCTAGAAGGCTTAGTCCTGAGAAAAAAGGTTCTACATGCAAGCACAGTCTGTACTTAGACATTCTTCTTCTAAGCAGAGGGAAAAACCTATCTAATAGTTGGTGCAAAAAGATGCAGAAACTCTGCTAAGTCGGAGGAGGTTCTCATTATGTGCTGAGTTTCAGTGGTCTGCCTATATGTTGGAATGTCCAAATAGAGCCACTCCAGGTGCTGGGGAAAGAAAAAAAATTCCTCTTGTAGTACCAAGCCGTTTGATGCTCCAAGTACAGTAGGTGGAGGAAGCAGCATGGATACAGAGGAACCCTATGGAGCATTTCCCCTTCTCTCCCCAGAGTGGGTGGGAAATGACTGGCATGGATAACATATGCTAGAATCTACCAAAAAAACCCTCAGGATCACATATTTCTCATCCTCTTTCATGTCAGCCTTCTGTAGTGTACAGATGATCTCTCTTCTCTCCCTTCAGTTAATGGCAGTAAGGCATATATAACTTTTAGGCTTACATTATCAATCTGGTTTTTTACATCTGATATAGTGTAGAACAGCATACCTATGGCATGACTGGCAACCATACTGCAACCAACAACCAACTTGGTGTTGCTTCTAAAGACAGCCCCACTGCTGGGCTGAGGTCTGGGCAGACTGGAGCTATGTACAAACCAGCTGGAGAGGCCTTCCATCTCTCCTGCACCCGGCTGCTTACCTCCTACAGCACCCGGCTGCTTACCAGCTGGGGCTTCTCCTCCAGTCTTTGCTCCCAGTTTTGTTAGGGGAATGACTCATGCACATTTTTCCCAGTTACTTCAGATGCATTCAGGCAGGCTAGACAAACCTGTTTAGTTCACTTAATTCATCAGCTCGATTTTGCTCAAGCCTGATTAAGGAGAGTTTGCAGAATTTTCATGTCCCACACAGGAACAAAGCTCCAAGAGAGACTCTGGAGGTCACAGTAATGTCTTACCATGCCCCAAGCTGAGTAAAGACCACCCCTCCATGGCCTGGAGAAGAACTCTCCCTGTGTATCACCTTGTGTCAGGATTCCTTGCAGAGGCAGACCACACAAGAACTGTTATATTTGCTCATGTGTTTGTGGGGCTTTTTTAACGACTTGCTGCACTTACCCTGAAGCTGAGCATCGCTGCTCTTGTCAAGCTCTCTTCCAGGGCCCTGGCAGGGATTTTTTGTTATTTTTACCAACTGCTTTCTTTTGAATCCTTAGTACTTGAGTATTAACATAGCAAGGAGGCAAACCAGACATACCTTTCATCAGCTGGATGCCATTCACCTGAATTTCAGTCTCTGAGAACCCTCGTTCCCAAAGCAATAGCTTTAACGAGATAGACCCAGTGGTAAGGGAACATGAGACATGCATTTAACTATGTATCTGTGTACACATATACAGTCATAAACAGGTTTGAAAGCTCAGAGGACAGCTAGTACGATTTGTCTTACTTGATTGCAAAACTGGTATTGATTCATCTATTTTCATACTTGTTTTAAAGTGCAAAAAAGAATCTGGACTTTAAAAATACCCGAGTTTAGCTGCTGAAGGACAGATCTAAGATACTTTCATGAGCCAAACAGGTGGTTTTACACATTTACCTACTCCAAGACTGCTTTTCATCAACTCTTGAAATATTGCTGCATTTGGTTGTTGAAATTGCACAAGGAATCTTCAGACTGTGAACCTAGGATTTAAAATCTTAGTCCTTCCCATGTTTCTCTGTGATGCTAAACTCAACACAGATATTACCTAATTCACGAGGAGCCTGTGTGGAACAGGAAAGAGAATTGGGTTTGTTTTCCACACTTTCCAGTCATCAACAGAGCCATTCCTTAATGGCAAATGGATTGCTTTTGCTGGAAACAATGATTTTTGGAAGAAAAAATAATTGTTATACCTGAGTGCTGAAGCACCTGCAGTCTCTTAGAGATGAAATATTCATAGATGAAGTCTTACACAAAGGAAGAAGCAGAAGATTTTTTTTTTTTAGTTTAAGGTGCTATGAAACCCTTAATTATCTGGCAATTCTTGCAATGCTGCAGTTCAAGTATTAAAGATAGTACCTGGCACGTTGAGGTCTTTTCCAACCTGGTTAATTAATTCTGTGATTCTGTGAAACAAGAGCATGAGTTTTGTAGAGACACAGCTGATTGCTGAGGAGGTCACAGTAAAAATCTCCCCCAACCCGAATCCTGGCCTGTTAGTGGAAATTCCTCGCAGTCCCTTCTCTGTGCATTATACTCTGCATCGTTCACACATGAAAAGGAACATTGTCCCTTGAACTGTAAAGCAGTCATGTGTTTTTGACAGCCTGATTTTGTTGCTTTTCCTGACATCTTTGAAAGATGGCTGCTGAAATGTGCTTAGGCATGAGAGGGACGTTCGCTTGCAGAGGTGAGCTGGGAGACAGAAGATGAGCTGAAAGCAGCAGTCAAATCTGACAGCAAAGAAGGCTCCTGACACACACGTTGAAGCAGGTGTACACTTGCCAGGCAGTGGGCAAACCAAGCACAGAAAGAGGAATTAAAGACTCTTTCCCTTTAGGCAAAATGAGACCAAGAAGGAGGCAGTGCACAATTCCACTCCACCGTTTTTAGTGGCAGAAACTATTTTTCTCTCCAGAGTTTGCTAACACATATTAGTTGCTGTCCTTCTGCCCAGAGCTTTGACATACCAAATTACAAGCTAGTTTGGCTGAGTATCAGCACAACAAACAAGCAGCAGTCAAAAGAGAGAGGGAAAAATAATGAAGAATTTACCAGAAATGGTCCATATCCCTTCCACACTTGCTGTTTGTACTGTGCAAGCAGTCTGGCTGTCACCCCTCTCCGTCCACCACCTGGGCATCTGGACATGTTCTACCTTTGGCTTGATCCAAGGTAGAGCAAAGCTGGCCCTTAATTTGGCTTGATTGAAAACAGATAAACTCAACAGTAAGTCAGATTTTGGCCTGTTATTTGAATTGTGAATATTCTTTTAAATGCTGTCACTTCCTTAAAGAAATACAGTGGCTTCCTTGGAATTTTAAGTGACTTTGGATTGAAATTCTGTGTCAGTGATTATCTGGCTCAGTGAATACTGTTGTTATTATTAGCAATTTTGGGTGTTAACCTCTTCACGGCTGAAATCTCTTAAGTGCAGCATGACATTGTACTGGCACTCAGGATCTAGAAAGGTTAAGAAGCCATTGAAACACATTCAGGAAATGTCATAATTTCCAGGCTGATGAAGTGCTAGCCCGAAAGAGAACAAAGAAACGATAATAATGATTACATTTACTTTATGCTTGTGAAGAAGACAGTTTGAAGGAGAGAGGGCCATAGACAGTAGCTCATTTTCGGTTCTGCCCCCATTAGTTATGTCACATTCCCACTTTACTTCTGTAACCCCAGAAATGTGCTGTTTAAATGAAACTTGGTTGCAGAAGGATGCTTTGACACAAAGCCAAATGTGCCTTTCCAGTTATTGTGGACCTCACTGGCCTTTTCTCATTCCCTCCCTCCTCCCCTGGCTGAGCAGCATCTGGCCCTCTCCCTCTGGTAAACTTGTGTGACTATTTCAAGTATAGATTTAGTTATTAAATCTGGAGATAAAGTATGGATCCGTTCCACTAATCAGATACTACAGTGATTAGAGCCATAGAAATACTTGGAGAGATCAATTAGATTAGATTATCAAATCATTATAAGCAAACTCTTAAAGACAAAGCAATAGAAAGTGATCTCATGTCACTGCATTTCGTTAGAGAGCATTTATATACTCTTACTGTTTGTTAGCCTCTGCTTTATTTGCATGTGTTAAGACTGCAGTGGCACCGAGCTTCACGCTCACAACTAGGCTGGAGGACAGAATAAACCAATTTCTGCAGTAAATCTCTCTCTGTGATGCTGGTCATAAGCTAAACCACATTATTTCATGTACTCTAGGTAAAAAAAACCCAAATGCATATGGAAATCTTATTTTATAAAGCAATTGGGCAGTTTCTTGGGGGAAGTCATTTCAGATCTCTGGGGTTAGGCAGGAAGCTGCCTGCTCTCTCATCAGCCTTTTTATTATCTTGCTTATCTCATTCTATATTTATGATTTTGCCTGTAGAATCTAATTTTGACTGCTTCTATTGCATAAGTCCACTGTTGTGGGCCAACACTAGCTAATTCAGATAAAAGTTTGTGCTTCATTCTTTGGTGGTTTTCAGGGGTCCTTTGAAAATGATTTTCCAATGTCTAGCAGCCACTCATGTCAGTACTAAGCCTCCAAGTTGTGTCTTCTGCAGCCTAGGGTGTAATTTTCTTAACATGTATATACATCTATGAATATCTCTCTATATACATGTGTGTGTGTATATAGGCTTTTCTTTATTAACATATATTTTAGTAAGTACTCCAGCTAATGCTAATACACTGTTTTCATGAGAGAATTGGCAGAATGGTATACATCAAAGGCAACAATTAGTGTATTTTCATTTGACTTGTTCAGCCTATTAGGTTGTTAAATTTTGCATAGAAAATCATTAGCATGTTTAATTTGGGAAGGAAGCTCTTGGAAGAGGAGTTGTGGATGTAAATCAATCCACGAGGAGGCTCTCATACAGTATTACAACAGCAACTAGAGCTCTGGAACATTGTGAAATGTTTTCCCATCTTATTAACTGTAAACAAAAGGAGATGAAAAAAAGACCCTGCAGGGTTATCACTGGATTAGGACTTTACAGAGAAGCTTCTGCTGGCTTTGTCTAATATTAAGATCTAGAGCAAGATTGTGTCAGATTCTTTTCTTACTGAGTGCCTGCAGATTTTTGCCAGTTTGCAAACTGCAGGTTTGTGTCTGTGACACACCTGCTCTTTTTTTCAGTGAAGGTGACTTGACATAGCATAGGCATAGAATCATGGAACCATAGAATCAGTCAAGGTTGGGAGGGACCACAAGGATCAGCCAGTTCCAACCCTGCTGCCATGGGCAGGGACACCCTACCCTAGATCAGGCTGCCCACAGCCTCATCCAGCCTGGCCTTAAACACCTCCAGGGATGGGGCTGCAACCTCCTCCCAGGGCAACCCATTCCAGGCTCTTGCCACTCTCATGCTCAACAACTTCCTCCTCACCTCCACTCTGAACCTACCCATCTCCAGCTTCACTCCATTCCCCCTAGTCCTGTCACTACCTGATAGCCTAAAAAGTCCCTCCTAAGCTTTTTTGTAGCCCCCCTTCATACTGGAAGGCCGCAATAAGTTCACCTGGGAGCCTCCTCTTCTCCAAACTGCACAACCCAACTCTTTCAGTCTGGCCTCATAGCAGAGCTGCTCCAGCCCATAGTCCATGATTACTTATATTTTTTCTTTCCCTAGAACTGGTTCAAGAACTGTTGCATCAGAATGGCCTTGCAACTGTTAGGGATGTCGCTTGCTACAGAATTAGTTGAAGTTGAGAATGTGACAGGAGAAAACTAGAGAGTCCCTTTCCCCCCATCTTTATTGGGAGCATGTGACCTGCCATCCCAGCTGTCTGATGCTAAATCAATTCAGGAAGGGCTGGATTCTGACCAATTAAAGTCAAAGAGGAAAGGTCAGAAATCAGCACCAAAATAGAACAAATATTAACTAAATATACCATCATCCAGCAGCTAATCAGGGCTTTTGTGTGCCCTGCTGTGCCAATATCTATTCAGAAGCTAGTCATTATGTCTCTGTTCTAAAAGAGAACTAATTTTGAAGACTTCACTGCACTAAAATCAAGTAATTTACTGCTCTCTTTTTTTTTTTTTTTGGTGTGTTTTTATGATGTTTTGCCTGATTAAACATTCAGTGCTAGACACAGCAGCTTCTGGTTTTGTCCCTGCACTTTTCAGGTTGAAATTTCTTTGAGTGCAGTTACTATTCTTCAGTGCCAAAGTACTTGATTGCCTCCATAAACTGAGATATTTAGCGGCAAAACCGACATAAGTGTCGGGATTACATTATTGATTATTTTGGAAGGCACAAAAATCCATAAAGCCCTTTCTGTTGTGCTCCAGTGGAAAGCAACGCTACCTGTTCACACTCAGCAGGTAAATTGGTGGCCACATAAAAGTCAACCATGCAAATCAAAAGCACGTTTTACAAGACCAGGCCCCAATTCCCATCTCGGCACGATGATGAACGGGTGTAAGCTTAGGGATAAATGCAGGGAATTTGAATGTTTGGTACATCTTGAGAGTTTTGCCTGAGAGAGATAAATATGTGACATTGATGAGGGGACAGAGTTACTTTTTGTAGCATATGTAATATACAATTAACTCCATATTTCTTAAGGTCATTGAGACTATGACTTCGTGCACATGCATACGTATATAGTTGAGTTCTCATCTGCACATTCACAACATTTGTACAACACCTTCATCAATGACATTGATGAGGGGACAGAGTGTCTGCTCAGCAAGTTTGCTGATGACTCCAAGCTGGGAGGCTTGGCTGATACAGCTGAAGGCTGTGCGGGCATCCAGAGAGACCTGGACAGACTGGAGAGCTGGGCACACTGGAATCAGATGAGGTTCAACAAGGACAAGTGCACAGTCCTGCACCTGGGGAGGAATGATAAACTGCACCAGTACAGGCTGGGATGTGATCTGCTGGAAAGCAGCCCTGTGGAGAGGGAACTGGGAGTGCTGGTGGATAACAAGTTGCTCATGACACAGCAATGTGCCCTTATGGCCAAGAAGGTCAATGGGATCCTGGGGTGTATTAGGAGGAGTGTGTCCAGCAGATCAAGGGAGTTTCTCCTCCCCTTCTACTCTGCCCTGGTTGTCCAGGGGATCTAATAAATGTTCATAAGTACTTGAGGGCTGGGGGTCAGGAGGGGGAGGACAGGCTCTTCTTACTTGCTCCCTGTGATAGGACGAGAAATGGATGTAAGCTGCAGCACAGGAGGTTCCACCTAAACACAGGGGGGAACTTCTTTACTGTAAGGGTCCCAGAGCACTGGAACGGGCTGCCCAGAGGGGTTGTTGAGTGTCCTTCTCTAGAGACTTTCAAGGCCTGTCTGGATGCATTCCTCTGTGACCTGAGCTAGATTGTATGCTCCTGCTCTGGGTTGGACTCAGTGATCTTTTTGGGTCCCTTCCAATGTCTAACATCCTGTGATCCTGTGATATTTTCCCATTCTTTGTTGTTTTTTACTCTATTCTTATTTTCTTGGCATAATTTTGGAGCTGTCTTGTATCATGGCCTTTCCTGCCATCACAAATCTCTTTTCCTGGGCTTCTTTTTCCTATTTTCTTCTCTCAGTCTTATTGAATCTTTGAATCTGATTTAATCCTTCCCCCCCCCCCCCCCCCTTTTTTTTAATTGCATTTACTACCTCTTTATAGCTACACAATCATGAACTGTTCATTTGCCACTATATCATTATTTTTTCCCCTTTCCATTGAAAGTGGAAAAACTAGGACAAAAGAGTGGACCTCTGCAAAGTCACAGACAGACAGGGAAAGAGATTGAAAATTAAAACATCCTATTCTTTTTGACACCTTTTTTGGGGGGGGAGGAATGAGACCAGGCTGTTTGTGATGCTCCTGGGCTGCTTTCATGGTTCATGTAACTGAAGCAATGCTTCTTGTCTTTAACTCCTGCATGACTTAATCCTGATCTTTCCTAAGTGCAAGTGTTTGTCAGTGAGTTACCCCCTATAGGGGTGCGAATCACGTCTTATCTTAGCTCATGAAATATTTCCTGCCTTTCTTCTCTTGCTGCCTTAGAGCCTCCAAATAGGGAAAAAGAAAGAGTTGCTGCAGCTTTTATTAATTATTTATGTGCTGTTATCAAACATTCCTAGAGTGCTGTAAATTTACAGGCTTTAGTACAAACTTGGAGAAAACAAGTTCCCTGATCTAGAGAATTTATAGTGAAGAAAAGACAACAAAGGTGAAGATATAAAGCCAGTGGTTGTAGTAAAGTAGTGCAGGGTACAGGAGTTTTGATAAGAAGGGATTGCCATAATACATGGTATGAAGGAGAAGGAGAGCAAGAGTGCCTGGATGCGTGCACAGAGTGCCCGAAGAGGAGAAGGAGGCAGCAGTAAAAGCCAGTAACAAATAACACCCAGGGATTACAAGGAGAGCAAAAGGATTGACCTGATTTGTGTGTTTACCACTCAGCATCTTAGTGGTGCTCTTTCAGCTCCTGAATTTAGTCATTTAACTCAATGGGTGGCAGAGGCAAGTGTGTGTCTCAAATGGTGACCCACAAGTTTCAACCAGTCTGGCTCTCCACTAGGGCTAGTTCATGCATGTGTCGATTAGCATCTGCCCCCAGAAGTCCTGTGAAACAATGGGAAATGGCCTCTTCAGGGGAATTAATGACACATTCAGCCCCTAGCACTGGGCTTTCTTTGGGCCGTGGGGAGTAGCCACTGTATTTCTGTCCTTCCCAGAGGCAGTAGTGAGATGCCGAAGTGCCGCATCAGATACCCACTGGAGCTGTTTCTAACCTAACCTTGTGTAGAACCATTGTAGTTCTCTCTCTCTCTCTCTTTCTTTTTGCTTCTGATGTGATTTTATTTTTAGATGCATGAAAGGATGAGAGTGAAAAGTGTACATAAACAACACAGAGTAACCAGAGGTGAACAAGCTAGACTTAGCTTACAGAAATCCACAGATGCTGACATTATTTCCCAGTGACTTTGTTATGGTATTACGCATTATGTGTCAGTGTACATTGTATGGCAGCGTGCACTTGTCCCAGATGGTACATCTGCTGCTATGGAGAGCACCTGAAATAACAGAATATTAAATGGCATAATCTGGGATAGAACAATCAGCCGTAGCAGATAAAAAAATACCCATTTTTGCCTGGAAAAAACAATGTGTCTGGGTGCCATGCTGTCACCCCTTGTTCTGGTCAGTGCAAAGGGCTGCTCTGAATCATTTCTGACCACATATTCAGGCATCACTTCTCTGCTGATCAAATCCTGTCCCTTGTACTGAAGAGCTGCAAAATTGATTCAGACACTTAATCTGCACATATTTAAGGCTGTCACTTAAGCATGCACCTGCGGAGAGCAGCCATGGAACCTGGAGCTTATCCAAGAGTAGTTGAAGATAGGCATTGATTTAAAGACTTGCCTGGTGGCAGCATTGCCATTTTCTTTTAGAGGAGCAGGATTTGTCTCATAGTTTGCTGACAACTGGAAGGATGGCTCCTGGATGTTGCTTTGGCAGCCTGAAGTGGTCATCAAATGTCTGTAAGTCTAGTTATAATGTTACTGTAAAATAGACATAGTTGTCATCACTGCATGAATTCTGAGCAAGACAAACACTTGTTTGGTGATGTGATTTCACCTTGAGCTAAAAAGAGATTGCTGCTGGCTTTCCAACTTGCAGTTGCATTTATTTGCTTATTTACTGAAACTTTCTTTTCACTTCACTATCTGAAGGGAGCCTACGAAAAAGCTGGGGAGGGACTTTTTAGTCTCTCAGGGAGTGACAGGACTAGGGGGAAATGGAGCGAAGCTGGAGGTGGGTAGGTTCAGACTGCATGCCAGGAGGAATTTGTTCAGCATGAGAGTGGTGAGAGCCTGGAATGGGTTGCCCAGGGAGGTGGTTGAGGCCCCGTCCCTGGAGGTATTTAAGGCCAGGCTGGATGAGGCTGTGGGCAGCCTGATCTAGGGTAGGGTGTCTCTGGCCATGGCAGCAGGGTTGGAACTAGATGCTCCTTGTGGTCCCTTCCAACCCTGACTGATTCTATGATTTTATGATTCACTAACTTTAAGAGGGAATATTGCAAGATACAGGAGTGTAGTGCACACATCTTAAACCTGTGGACCGAGAGATCAGCCAAAAGCTATACACAGGAATGAATACATAATCAGCAACCTTGTACTTGCCTGTTAAAACAAGATAGCTTTAAAGAACAGAACATTTGACTGTAATGTGAGTTGCAGATACTTCCCTTCCAGGGCAACAGTCCTCTTGAATCTGTCATCTATTGCAACTTGAGCAATTGCTAATTGCTTTTATGAAGACACCAGTTTTGATTGTATTTCCAGTGTGTCACCTGTACAGCTTTATATTTGCATGTATTTAGAAAGGAATTCATGCAACACTGGGGAAAAAAAAGGAAGAAACAATCCCATTAGACTTAGATTCACATTGGAACTGCAGTGTTGAACACGCAGAAGCCACACAACAAACTGTATTGTACCTGTCATGCCTTCGGGAATGTGGGGGCAAATACAGCCAGCACTGCCCACACCTCCTCTTGATCTTCTAGATTGGCACCTGGTGCCGATGAAATGCTGTTCCACAGGGCAAGTGCTTATTATTGGTTAGCTGCTTTTGGTGCAAGGCTTCACAGAGGCAGCACGCCTGAAAAGCTGACACTTCAGATAGATGTTAAGTGCTTAGTGGGATATAGGAAGAGCTGATGCCACTGATAGCTGACTTTACTGAAAGCGACCTTAACCACACATCTGAGGTTCACCCTAAGCTTCACGCAGGTCACATCCAGATCTAGGCTGTCTGTCTTGATCCAATGTGTCCTTCAAAGAAGACATAAATTAAAAGAACTTTTATGTCTTTCCTGGAGTCATCCTGCTACTTGTTCTGGCAGCAGATGCAACAGGAGTATTGTACTCATTTTAAGATGTCTATGTTCTCTTAATAGCCTGGACTATTTTAAAAGGAGGTTTAAACTGTGTGGAGTACCGAAACAACTGCATTAATGCCAATGTTTCTATGAGCATAGTTTTTTAATATCCATACTCATTTTATGGTCTGTGGTAGGCAGGGTTGACCTGCTTTATTGTTTTGCTCTCTTTTAGTGAATCAGAGTAATTCCTGACAGTAATAAAGCAGGGATCTGAATTGGCAAAAATCTGATGCCTAATTGACCTTATCTTGCTGCCAGTCTGATGTAATCCAGACTCCGATGTGATCTTACCCTCCTTTCTTATGAATAGTGAAAGAACATTCATTCTCATTGATTAAAAATCTCAGTTGTCTTGAAAAAAGGGAAGGGAGGGAGGCAGAAGATGGGCAGGTGTGGTGAAAAAGAAAGGTTAAAAAAAAAAATCTATCAGACATAACTTCAGGGAGACTATTCTTCCCCTGTACTCAGCACTGGTCAGGCCACACCTTGAGTACTGTGTCTAGCTCTGGGCTCCTCAATTCAAGAGAGATGTTGAGATACTGGAATGTGTCCAGAGGAGGGCGACAAAGCTGTGAGGGGCTTGGAGCACAAACCCTATGAGGAGAGGTGGAGGGAGCTGGGGGTGTGCAGCCTGGAGAAAAGGAGGCTCAGTGCAGACCTCATTGCTGTCTACAACTACCTGAAGGGAGGTTATAGCCAGGTGGGGGTTGGTCTCTTCTGCCAGGCAACCAGCAACAGAACAAGGGGACACAGTCTCAAGCTGTGCCAGGGGAGATCTAGGCTGGATGTTAGGAGGAAGTTGTTGCCAGAGGGAGTGATTGGCATTGGAATGGGCTGCCCAGGGAGGTGGTGGATTATCCCTCCCTGGAGGTGTTCACACAAAGCCTGGATGAGGCACTTAATGCCATGGTCTAGTTGATTGGCTAGGGCTGAGTGATAGGTTGTACTGGATGATCTTGGAGGTCTCTTTCAACATGGCTGATTCTATGACATTTTCCACTTTGTGATTATATTTTATTGGTTTCCACAATAACAATTGCTTGCAGTTTTTAAATGGAGTATGTTGCTGATGTGACTGCATTCTTGGATACATCTGTGTCTTTGTGCCTTTGACAGTGCTCACAGTAGTAAAATTCTGCTCCAAGTGCAGGACAGCAGCTGAAAATTCTGGTGCCTAGGAGTTACGAGAGGCAGATGTAGATTTTCTTTCTTATTTTAATTTTTTTTTTAAATTTAAAGCAGGAAGAAAGCAATTGTGTAATATGTCTTTAACAAAATGGTCTTTGGATTAAACAATTATAAGACAATTATAAGACAGACTTGTAGAAACCTACTGATTACTTTGTGCTTGGGAGTTGCCCTTGTAGTGGCTGAAATCATTGGTAGAATGGTGATACAGAAAAGACATGCAGTTTATTAAAGAAGTATTGGTAGCTGAAATTAAGATGTATTTTTAGGTTCTGTAAATCAAAGCAATATAAAAGCTAAGAGTACATTTTATGGATTTTCAATCCTATTAATATTTATTACCCCACAGTTCCTTAGATTTCTGTATCTCAGATACTCTGTCATGCAATAACACAGACATGTCTGAGACGAAAATTAACTTGGACCCAGCTGAAATCAAAGTGAACCGACTTGTTCATTTTCATTCCTCAGACTGACAGAGAGGCATAGAGCAGAAAACTCAGAAAAAAACATAATAATTAGATTTGAAAAGTCCCTGCTACATCATGGATAGTTTTAGCAATAAAGACATGCAAAGTTCTTTAAAAAAAAAAAAAGAAGAGGAAAACCCACTTTAATCCTGTGTTACTATAAAAATTTAATAGCAGTGAAACATTGAGCATTACAGTCCAGCCTTCAAAACTGCTTCTGCCACGAGAACGATCAGAGAGCTGGAGATCCCCTCCTGTGGAGACAGGCTGAGAGAGTTGGGGCCATTCAGACTGGAGAAAAGAAGGCTCCAAGGAGACCTTATTGTGGCCTTACAGTGTCTGAAGGTTGCCTACAAGAAAGCTGGTGAGAGATTTTTTAGGATGTTGAGTAGTGATAGGACTGAGGGGATTGGAACAAAACTGGAAGTGGGTAGATTCAGATTGGATGTTGGGAAGTTCTTCACCATGAATGCCCAGGAGGTTTTTAAGGCCAGGCTGGATGGGGCTCTGAGCAGCCTGATCTAGCGTGAGGTGTCTCTGCCCTTGGCAGGGGAGTTGGAACTAGATGACCTTTGAGGTCCCTTCCAGCCCTAACAATCTTATGATTCTATGCTGTATCAGTCTTATTGTCCACATCCTCTGTGCTGCCCTGGACCATAGTTTATGGTACAGCAAAAAATGCTTATTTCTGCATAGCAGTTGTGGGATAGGGGAAGGCAGAATTTCTCCACCAGCTGTAGTGGTAATTAGAGGTAGAACAAGGGGGAATGGCCTCAAACTGAGACTGGGTATGTTTAGATTGGACATTGGGAAAAGGTTTTTCACAGGGAGAGTGGTCAGGCACTGGAATGAGCTGCCCAGGGAGGTGGTGGAGTCACCCACCCTGGATGTGTTTAAGGGTGGTTTGGATGTGGTGCTTAGGGGTGTGATGTAAGGTGAATCTTGTTGAGCAGGGTTATAGGTTGGACTTGCTGCTCCTGAGGATCTTTTCCAACCTGGATGTTTCTGTGATTCCATTTTACCATCAGTGGGGCAGGTATTTTCCATCAACACAAATGCATCCTGTATTTATTTATTTAGACTTATATATTAGTGTACATAGTGGTTTTATTATGGTAATTGGAGGTCTGTTGGATCAGGTGCCTGATGTAAATGTTAAAAAGTAATTATACCTAGCATTTGGGGGAAAAAAGAGTTAGAAAAATGGACAATTATTTTATTTATTGAAAGGCTTGGAAATTTAATCTTAAAGTGTAGTTTTGCTTCTCTTGGGAGAGGGAAATATTTGATTTAGATAATCCCAAGGCTTTTAGTGGTCTTTTTAGGGGTCAGGAAAAAATACCTCTGTTATCTACACTGAGGTCCTACCTTTAAGTAAGAGAACAGGACTTCAATTGTCTAATATATTTTTTGTTCTCAGTATTCTCCCTTTCAGAAGTTTGGCTCTTTTAGTGCCTCTGAGTTGATCAAGTTTCTTGTTGTCCTGGCTCCTGTGAGCTTTTCCTGGCCCACGTTTCCAAGGTGAAAGACAACTAGGGTATTTTTAAACTCCTTTGAAAACCAAAGCCAACCTTTTTCATACATAACAGAGGAAGTTAAGGGCGCACCTGATTAATTTCTTTTGTTCCCCACTGAAGATCTCCTTAAACTCACTCTCCCTCTTCATCTTTCTTTTTTAAATGAAAATTTTCATCATAATTCACAATAAACAACATGGCAGAAGCACTGCCAAAGTGTTGACATTTAAAGTTGAAAAGTCAGTGTAAAGTTAAAGAGCGGAAGGCAGCCTCCTTCTCTCACCAATAGCCATAAATATTTACACTTCCAAAGCAATTCATAATTCATGGCACACAACAGTCATGGAACAGACTGTGTTGATGCTGTACAGCTGTATTTTTTTATTTTTTAAGGTGCTTTTAAAAGCAACACCTTTAATCCCAAGGTGATGTGTTGCAGCAGTTTTCACTCGTGGCAAAGTTCACTAACATCACTTCCTGCAGCGGCTGGGCTGTGGGTACCAGCTGGTATCATGCAGTGTCCGTGGCTCCTGCTTGCCTTCCTATCATGACATACAGCTTCTCCCCAGATTTATTCCAGGTACTGGCAGTAGACATTCCTACAGATGGAGTTTTTGCTTGCCTTTTTCTTAGTTTTCCTTAATTTAAATTTGAGCAATTAAAATCAGCTCTGCAGATCTTGGCTTCAGGCTGAATTTTGTAAGGAAATCTCAGTGAAGACCTTGTAGCTGTTTGCCAAGAGAAGGCAGAAGTGCACAATTTTGCCTTGTGAAGGAAGTTGTTGCAGCTGTTTGATGGAGGACCTGTGTTCCCCCCTCACTCTGAAGCCTGCATGGGGTAGATGTGAGCATGTAATTACAGGACTGTAGGCTGTGTTTCATAGGGTATTTGCATAAGAAGCCAAATTAGTTTAGTTTAACTTAATTCTGGTGTTTCCTAACCTTGCAGTCTTCGATTCGGCAACCTTAATGTTGTTTCAGTACAGTTTCTTGGGATTAATACAGACAAAGAGTCCCCACAGATCTCATAAATCTGATAACCAAATAGAAAACCTAACAGGAAATGGTGCTGAGAAAGAAAGGAAAATGCATGTTTATATGGAAATGGGAAAATGTTTCTATGGTGGCTCTGAGAAAAACTCCTGTAAACTTCCACAAAACGAGGACAAATGTTCACTCCTTTGAAATCAAGGGGACTCACTTGAGAGGTTATATGATTAGCACAGGGAAGATACTTGCTACAGTAAAGCAGAAGAAGCCTTTAAAATGATATAGTGAACTATTAAATTCTATAGACTTCTGTTGTAGTGTTCTGTAGGATCCTATTGTATTGCTCAAAGCAGAAAAATCACTTTTTAAGGATGCTTATTTGCATTATTTATAATCCAAAGGTAAAACTCAGACTATTTCTTTCTTTTTCCTCTGTCCATTGCTGCCTGGATAGCACTGCATAGTCACTTAAATTCTAGGGTGGCATGTCAGAGAAGAGGGAGGTTTATTTCCTTACAGATTATATTAACATTGGATTAAGAAAGCCACAATAAGAGTTATCTACTTGATCTTCCACAATTATGCATTAGTCTGATCTAAAGCTTTAAAGTATCAGACAGTACAGCAGTCTAAGTTCTAATTAGCATCGTAGCTAATGCATATATTGGTGTTCCTGTGAAATAAACATGCCAAAGAGCATAATACATGTCTTATTTTAATGCTTGTGGGGGTTTGTTGTGATATTAATTATAAATCAAGATGACAAAATAGTTATGTAGATGTTCTTATTAGTTAAAGCAAAATACACTCATAAATTGACTTTTTCCTCTGTTACAAGACTAGACAGTTAAGAGATGACTTGTCCTTGCCTGGCTCCCTCCTGGAGATCACAGGAAAAAAAACCACCTTGAGCTACTTTAATTTGTCTCCTTTCCCCCTGCTTTTTGGCTTCACCTTTTTAAGGTATTATTTTCAGCAATCATAAACCTTAGAGATGTATTAGCTGAAACCTTCAGGTTGGGTTCAGAAGGCTTAAAGAATGACATGAAACGTGGTGAGGTCTGTGATTTGCAAATATGTGTGATCATTTGCGTGACAGTGTTAATTGGTCATTGCAAAGGTACAGCTTTTCATACACTCATGGAGTCATAGAATGGTTTGGGCTAGAACAGACCTTTGAGGGTCACTTAGTCTATCCTTCCTGCAGTGAGCAGGGACATCTTCAACTTCATCAAGTTGTTCAGAAGTCCATCTAAACTGAGCTGGAATGTTCTTAGGGATGAGGCTTCTACCACCTCTCTGGGCAACACGTTCTAGTGTTTCACCACCCTCAGTGTAAAACAGTCCATCCTGATACCTAGTCTGAGTCACCTGTATTTTGATTAAAGCCACCATCCCTTGTTCTGTCACAACAGGCCCTGCTAAAAAGTCTTCTTATAGACCCCTTCTAGCACTGAAAGGTCACAATAAGGCCTCCCTGAAGCCTTCTCTTCTCCAGGTTGAACAATGCCAGCTCTCTCAGCATGTCCTCACAGCAGAAGGGTTCCAGTCCTCCTGGACCCATGATAGGCCTCAGGTTTCATCCAGCTTTTTCATATCATATCATAGAATCAAGCAGGTTGGAAGAGACCTCCAAGATCATCCAGTCCAACCTAGCACCCAGCCCTAGCCAGTCAACTACACAGAAGGAAGCAATCATATACTTTCCACCAGGTGATTTTCAAATGGATTGTTGCATTTTCCTGGGTCCCTGGCCATGGACAGAGAACCCTCCAGTTACCGGAGACAGTGGGCATCTCCTCGGTGTCATTGCCTGCATCCCTGCATTGTCAGGTTCATTGCAGTGAGTACATCTCTTCCCTTAGCCAGTGGAATAGTTGCGTGTCTCGAGGTTAGACAAGCATCCCCTTTTGGCTGTAGAATCTCTATCCCTTCCTCCTCTCACTCCCTTCCTTCCCTTCCCCCAAGCAAAAAGCACATCCCACGGCAGCAGAACCAGCAGCACAACTTCAAGTGCAGAACTGTGCAAGAGAGAAAGGAGGTTAAAAGCCCTTAAAGCATATGGCGTGCTTTGGCTTAAGAGGAAGTAGGTGGCAATCTGAACAGGACTACAGCATGGTTTTCTGAAGCGTTTGTTTCCCAAATGCCTTTTTATGAATTTTCCAGCACAGCCACTGAATGTAACTGGAATGTGTGCTGCAGTGTAATATGTGCCTTCTGTAAATGTGACAGTGAGGAGTTTGATGAAAGAGGAGGTGGCAACCAAAGCAAAGACAAAACAGTGCTGTGTGGACGGCACAGAAATTAAACGCAGGTGCCATTTAGGGTATTGCTAGAGAGCCTGCTGATACTGTTTACTTCCCTGCTGAGGTAGAAATCTTTCTCCACTAAAAGCCTTCACAAGAGCACTGAGGGTATCCCTGTGCAGCAGTGTACTACAGGACACACATTTGAGAGGAAAACTGTTAAAGCCACCTCTTAGTTTTATTGAGTTATTGCTGCTTTGAGAAAAAAAAGCCAAGCAACTTTAGGAAAAGCCCAGCTGTTAAACATAGTGCTTTTGGAGTGTGTTTACTTGAGTGTGGCATTTAAAAAGTGTCTAGCCCAGAATCAAACAGCGAAAGCTACTGGATGCAAAAAAACCCCCCAGACTTTTAGAGGTCTGGGTTAGTTCTGCAGGAGCTGGCTTTGAGGACACTTTCTTCAGCATGGAGAGAGTGGCTGCAGCCAGCCCTGTGAGGAGTTAGGCTTGGGGGGCAGGCAAGGGCAATGAGGGCAGGCAGAAGACTACTGGGAATAGGCTAAGCTGAAGGTTAGAGATGGCTGAGCAGCATGTTTCCATCTCATCCCTACCTCCTCCTCTCCCTCGTCACATTTCTCTCTTTCCCTCTGCAGCAGATATTATTGGTGCTGAGGCAGGGTCACAGAGCCTTGAGCATCCTGTGGCAGTTTGCAGAGCACTGTGGCAATTTGTTTTTCTTTTGCTACACACAAAAAAAGAAGAACTCCCATTTCCCTACACTGTCTGTACACTGCTTCTGTTCCTCAGGATACAAAACTAGAAAATGGAGTGTGTTCCTATGAAAAATAGGTAGAAATTTTACCATTGTCTAGAAGTCTTCACAATATTGTGACTGCGGTGGCAGGTGAATAATGAGCCACTATGCCAGGCTTCCAGCTAAATGGAGCTTTGTCCTGTCTACGAGGCAAAGGCATCCAGAAGAATGCAGAGCAGTTTTCCAGTATACAATGAATCACTCAGTGAGGCCAAATGACACTCTCCAAACACTCGTCCCAGATATTACAGCTGTTGAAGGAAGCTGCTTATGAAACAAGGGTAGGCTCAGTCGCTTCGTGACCTCACTGTTCCTGCGCTGTAGGAAATAGTTGGGGTAACTCTCTGCAGGAACAGCATTGCTTTTAGAGCCATAAAGCCCTGCAAATGGAATTACTGGAGTGTTAGAAAGATATTACGTTGAGACCTGACCTGACAGAACGTAGTCTGAAAGCAGTGTGGTAGCCATTTGGGTAGATTGCACATATTTCATGAGGGAAAGAGGTATGTAATTCAGAACCTTGGCAAAACAAAGGAAAGGAATACCAGGAAATGGGAGATTTCACAGAGTTTGTCTCTCCCCATCCAGGAAATTTATTACAGTTGTAACATACTGAGTGAAATGGATTCCTATTTGCATGGTCAGCTTCTGCGACAGAGGGACCTGTGCCAGTATTTAGGTATGAGTGGAAATTTGGGATGTTCTGCAAAGTGAAATGTTGAGTTTAAACAGTATGGACCTACATTGACCTCCTCCCTGGGTGTACGGTGTGGAAGAGCTCTTGGTGTTGTTGCTGTGACTGCTGTAGGATGGTGAAATAATGTAATCTTGCTGTTATCCCTCCTTTTGCTACTCCCATGGTCAGTCCCGTAAGCTGAATTCGGCATTGCCGTGTCTAGGCTCTCAGAACGGTGTGTGAGCAGCAGCAGTCACTTGTAAGCAGTGGTGCACTGGGGATATATTATTTACAGGCTACACTTGCCTTCAATTTCCAGCCATTTCGTCTTTAAAACTTTCATGGGTTTCAAAAGTAGATACAGTCCCAGGTTAAGACCATATTCCAGCTACATGTGGAAAAGAGCCTTAGTCTCAACACATAGCCACTTCTGCATTGCTTTCTGTACTTCATTGATAATATAGTAATGAGTTCAGAGAGTTGTGAGCAGTGGAGCAGAGTCCAGTTGGAGGCCTGTGGCCAGTGGTGTTCCCCAAGAGTCAGTGCTGGGTCCATCTTCATCAGTGACCTGGATGAGGGGAACGAGTGGACCCCCAGCAAGTTAACTGATGATATGAAAACTGAGGAGTGGTGGTGCAGCTGACACCCCAACAGGCTGTGGTGCCACTCAGTGAGATGTAGACAGGCTGGAGAACTGGGCAAAGGAGAACCTCATGAGGTTTGATAATGACAAGTTTAGGGGAGCAACACTGCATGTCAGTACAGACTAGGGGTCATCCTGCTGGGAAGTGGCTCCATGGGGAAACACCTGAGTCCACAGCAAGTTATCCATGGGACAGCAATGTGTCCTTATGGTCAAGAGGGCAAATGGCATCCTGGGGTGCATTAAGAAAAGGACTAGAAAGGTCATCCTCCTCCTGTACTGCACCCTGGTGAAATCACACCTGGAATACTGTGTTCAGATTTGAGCTCCCAAGTCGGCAAAAGATAGAGAGTCTGCTGGAGAAAGTCCAGTGGAGAACTATGAGGATGATTGTGGAACTTGACCATCTCTCCTGTGAGGAAAACCTGAGAGACCTGGCACTGGTTAGTCTTGAGACGAGAAGGCTGTGAAGGGATCTTAGCACTGTCTACAAATATCTGAGGGGTGCGTGTCAGGATGAAGGTGATGGTGATGTTCAGTGATAGGACAAGGAACAATGAGTGCAATCTGGAAGACAGGAGGTACCACCTCAACCTGAGGAGAAACTTCCTTACAGTGAGGATGATAGAGCAGGGTGCACAGAGAAGTTGTAGAGTCTCCTCTGGAGACTTTCAAAACCTGCCTGGATGTATTCCTCTGTGGCCTGTCCTAGGTGATCCTGTTTTAGCAATGGGTTTGGACTTGATCTCTATGGGTCCCCTTTCAACCTCCTAACATTCTGTGGTTCTGTGATACTCAGTTTATTCCTGTTGATAATACACATGATTAAACTTTGCTTTCATTTTACTGAGTTTCTGTTTAGGAGAGATTATGCCCCAGTGATTCACACTGTTTATATACCCACAGAAGTCAGAACCCAGGAGACTGAACCATCACAGCAATTATCTTTGTCCACAGCCTTTTCATGAAGAGGTGTTTACCTGTAAAGCAATGCAAATATATAATTCCTATGCAGACACTTTGAGAGAAAACCCAAAATTAATGGTATGAGCATGTGGTCACTTGTTAGGGCTGTGCTAATCACATAGGAGCAGTTTCTGATAATTAGAAGTTACTGTGTGTGTCAGTGGGCAAGTGAGGGCTCACAGTGCTTCTGCCCTCAGGATTTAAACATTGTGCACCCAGCAATCATTTCCCTTGCCTGTGCTTTGGTTGTCATCTGTCACAAAACAGTTCAATTTTCTGTGATCCCGAGGCCAGATTGTGATAAATCACATCCAGAGTCACGAAGAGAAGAAAGATCAAGATGGTATTAGCTAGGAAAGACACACATGCATACACAAACTGTTGTGTGTTACTCTCATGTGTAAATCTGTGCCCATTTGATGGTCTATTGCCAGCTGCGCTGTACAACAGGAAAACTGCACATTAGTGTTCGTTAGAGAAGTGCAACTGATTCTTGGGGTACCTACTGTCCTACCTCTGGAGATTTTGACTGTTCTGCCTACTCCCAGCTGCTTTCCAGAGGGACATCAATCTCCCTGAGCTCCTGTGTCCTCTGCCAGTCTCTGCAAATGCCCTGCGTATCCTGCGGTGTCTAACGAGGTGCAAGATGTTCCTATTCCAGCAGCTGACCCGTTGCAGGAGCCTGGTATTTCTCGAGCTGTGGAACCTGGCACTAAACCTTTCATTCATTCTGCTCTCAAAGCAGCGATAGAGAGAAAGTAGTGATGTGAAACTGGGCGAATTTTTTCTTCCATATCTCAGTCCCCTCCTGCGCAGCAATCAGGATCCCTCAGAGGCATTTCAGGTTGACTCGGCTGCTCTTTTAGCGCTGTATCGGAATAGCTTCATTACAGTCAATGGAACTATTCCATTGAGTGACTGATTCATCGGGGTGAGAAAGAAGCTCATAATATGGCCAGGATAAAAGGCCCAATTTTGTCTTCTTTGAATGCACAAAGTTCCTATTGACTTCAGCACAAAAGGCAACAGGGATGCCAGGCCTGACGCTGCCTGTCTAAACAGAATTCTACCTGACACCTTTGACCTTTAGTTTGAGGAAAATTTCACTTTTAAAGGAAAGTGGAGAAACACAGGAGCATTAATCTATTTATATAGAGGAAAAGTGAAATCACTTCTGTTCTCTCTGGGTGCTGGAGCATTATAATGTGCCTGCCAAACCCTCTGTGTAGCTTGGCCTTCAAGCTAGGCACCAAAGCCTTAAATGAACAAAAGACACAGCAAAAGCCTTGTTGGAAGTACAGCAGGAGAATGTCGGGCTCTGAAATTACATTTAAGGATATCAGACTCTTGATTTGCTTCTGAAGTTGTATTTTAAAAGCTTTCAGGTAGGACAGAGTTAAATCTTGGTCCAACGTGGATAAGGTCATCTGTAATGTTTTTGCATTGCAGAAGGTGCTGTGACATGGATTTGCAATGCTCGAGAACCACTACTGGAAAGAGTCCAAGTTTCATTTAGCCTAGACTAAAGCAACAGTTTAGCACTGTTGTTCTGCGCTATCCACCCCCCCCCCCCCCGCCGCCCCCCTCCTGCACTCAGCTGAGTGCAATGATAAAGGCTATCTGCAGAGGCTGTTCCTCACAGGGGCTGCAATGTGAAAGCGGAGCAGCAGATGGCACCCGGGAGCACGGCTGAGACGGACGCGCTCAGCCTGCAGTGCAAATGCTCCCGGAGTCGGTGTGGAACAAATAAAGCAGCAATCTCTTCTTGCTGACGGTGAGCACGTTCACACCCAAGAGATCTCCTCTTTCACTTGTTTCCTTGCAATCCTTGAGGTCTTCTGAAAGAATCCTGGCTGGTTTTCGAAGGAGTCGTACTCGGTATTATAAAAAGCCCATATATGTCTGACCTTATAGCTCTACAAAAATCAATATGCTCCTATGAAAAATGCCAAGCTCCAAAGTGTGGGCACAGATCCAGTAACTTCCTTGGCACTGTGTGGATTATTTCTTTCAAAAACAACTTGTGTCAGGATTGGGATGAGACACTTCCATTCAATGACTCTTGGATCATTTCTGTCTACTACAAATGTCCTGGCCAGCTGTGGGGATGTGATT
The DNA here is from genome assembly GCF_015220805.1 of Pogoniulus pusillus. Lineage (NCBI taxonomy): Eukaryota > Metazoa > Chordata > Aves > Piciformes > Lybiidae > Pogoniulus > Pogoniulus pusillus. Next base: position 10,342,353 of record NC_087289.1, on the reverse strand, counting down.
AATTGATCTGTTGTGTCATAGAAATAATTCTATGATGATATCTTTGTATTTTCAAGCTCTCATACCTTTTCTTCTTGCTTGTGTAGCTGCTTCATACCTGCTGTATGGGCTAAGGCTGCCATCCCTCTGCAGTGTGTTAAAATAAGCTAAAACTTTATAAAGGAAAAATGTAGTTTAAAAATTGTGGATAAAAAAAAATAATTAAAAGCCCTTGTAAAAAGTAAGCAACAAACGAGATCTGTCACTATGTAATTTAGAAATGCATTATTTCCACTGTCATAATGCACTTATTATATATGCCTTGGACTTTGAATCGTGATGATGGCATTTAACATATTGCTATGTTTTACTGAGCTGACCAAACTCAGTTGTTTGACAGACAGGAAGAGAGGGAAGAAAACTTTTAAATTCAGTTAGGATCCTGAATTAAAGATACGAAGTGTAATAGCTGAGTGTGTTTTGATATACTTTTGGGAAGAACTCAGACCTACAGTTAATACCTCTGATGCCAGTACAGATCTTGCTCTTGCGCAGATCCTGAGTGTTGTTAGCAAATGGGATGTGGCTTCAGACTCCCAGCTCCACATCCCATTTCTCAAATGAAAAGTACCCACACAAAAAATGTCACTGATATCAGATAATATGTGTAGATCATGTACTCAGATATATGAACACTGATATCAGATAATATGTATAGATCATATATACTCATATATATGAACACTGATATCAGATAATATGTATAGATCATATACTCAGATATATGGACATTGATATCAGATAATATGTATAGATCATATATACTCATATATATGAACACTGATATCAGATAATATGTATAGATCATATACTCAGATATATGAACACTGATATCAGATAATATGTATAGATCATATATACTCATATATATGAACACTGATATCAGATAATATGTATAGATCATATACTCAGATATATGAACACTGATATCAGATAATGTGTCTAGATCATATACTCAGATATATAGACACTGATATCAGAAAATATGTATAGATCATATATACTCATATATATGAACACTGATATCAGATAATATGTATAGATCATATATACTCATATATATGAACACTGATATCAGATAATATGTATAGATCATATACTCAGATATATGAACACTGGTATCAGATAATGTGTCTAGATCATATACTCAGATATATGAACACTGATATATCTTATCAGAAAGTTCAAGGAAATAAACCATATATCACTTAAAAATGCCTTCAGTTTTCCAAGACTTATGTAGTATAACATTAATTGTTTGAGGATTGTTTTGGTTGCTTGGGTTGTTTTCTTTTCCAGGGAAGGAAGCTTGTAATATGTACTGCCTTTAATTTGTGTTTGTGAGGAGCAGTGTCGCATTCCAAAAAGCATAACCTATGACTGAGGCAAAAGGGAGAGCTTTGTGGACTGGAATGATACTGACTTCCTAAAAATGACAGGGCTGAATTCTTCTGGCATCACTTTGGAGTGATTTAAGATGCACTTAAATGCCTCTGAGATAACATTTTTGCCTGTGGAACATTGCCTTGTTGCCAGGTGAACAGTAATACACGTGGACCAGACCTGTGGTTCAAATAAGGATGCTGAGTCAACAAGTGAATTCCTGAGCTAAGCCTAAATCTGAGTACCATTCCTGTTTCCCAGGGCTTTTGATCCACTATATGACTTCTAGCAGGGCGCTTTTAATCTCCGTTTCTCCTACCTCTGCAAGTTCAAAGACTCTGTAAAATCTGCTGGGGAAATGTGATGTTTGTGCAGTGTCGAGTCTATCTTAGCATGGCATAATAATTATACTGCCAACATTTGAGCTAACAATACCTGCTTAATGCTACCCCACTGTGAGTGATTCTAGTTTTCGTTGTTGCCTTATTAAGTCAACCTGTGGTTTTTACCAGCGCTAACACACAACCCAATTTGCCTTCAAGATGATAAAATGCTTCTTAGATTCTTCAGAGGAACATATCAGGTCTATAGAATAACCTATCATTATTCTGATAATGGGAAAACAATCACTTGACCTAGGACAACTTCAGGGAGAATGGCTAATAATATATAGGAGCTCTGAGTTAATCAGATTAGAATCTGTTTTCTATAACTAATTTAGTAAGTGCCAATAGTATTGGGCAGACCTTTCACCTTCCCTGTGAAGCTGCATGTGTAAAAACAGTGGCAGCTCCCTCACACAGCCTGATTACAGTCACCTCCAAGGACTTTTTTTCCCATTATTGTGTCTTTACCTTTTTATTAAAGCACCCACAGCATTGTTTTTTCAGTGGTGGTGTTTGTAATGGAGAGATCTATCAAACCCAAAGCTGCTTCAGGCCATATTCCTGTTCTGTCCAAAGCACTGGTTAGCTCCAGTGGTGTCTGTCTGAAATCACTGCATCATTGCAAATTCTTAGACTCACAGAATGGTTTAGGTTGGAAGGGACCTCAAAGATCATCCAGTTCCGACCCCCTGCCATAGGCAGGGACACCTCCCACTAGAATAGGCAGCTCAAGGCCTTATCTAACCTAGCTTTGAAAACCTCCAGGGAGGGAGCATCCACAACCACCTTGGGCAACCTGTGCCAGTGTTTCACCACCCTCACTGGAAAGAACTTCTTCCTAACATCTAGTTTAAATCTCCACTCTGACAGTTTAAACTCATTACCCCTTCTTGATCTGCATTAAAGATTTGCCCAACAACTGTATGGTTTAAGAGAACTTGGACAGAAGCTAGTTTGCTTTTATTCAAAGTTATGTTGAAGTCACTGACTGTTCTAAGTCACCTGAATGCTGCAGGTATCATTAGACTCTTTTGGCACATGAAAAAGCAGAGCAATGGGAAAGCTACTTCAGAAAATCACACAGAAAATGCATTCATGGCAAAAAAAAAAAAAAAGGTATACTTTTTGTACATTGAAGTAATAAGTAGTTTAGCAAATCCTTTGCAAACTTGTCAAAATGTCATGTCCAGGTACTGGATTGGAAAATTAGTAACTGCTGAAGTGTGTGAGTGTTTAAAGGTGTCGCTGTGTGTGGCAGACTGGCGGATTTTAGCTTCTGGCTTTAAGGAGAGATGTTAATCATTATGGCTGATATTTAAAATGTCAGAAGACCTTAGCATGAAGATAAAGGATTTAACATGAGACTCTGCTGTGTCACATTTCCTCACAGAAAAGCAGGAAGATCAGCACTTATTCTTTTTTTTCTCTCTGTCTCTCCCTGGGTTTTTATATATTCGTTTTTTAATTCAGTGGTACTGCAGTAGCTGAAGTGGCATCTGCAAAGCACACAAATAGCAGAGTGTGGAGTCTGTGAGATGTAGAAATGGATTGTGTAGCTGTTCCTAGCTCTTTGGTACAGTTACCTTTTTTGATATTCTGTTGTAGCTCCTTTACTGTGTCATAGCAGTGCCTGTGACCATTGCACGCAGTGGCACTGGCAGACATGCGCAGCTGGATTAAGGGGACCTTAATTTATCACTTCCATCCTCACTGCTTTCCTTTTCATTGGCTGTGGTTGAAGCTCTGAAAAAAATAGAGGAAATTTTCTTTCATAGCAAGTTTCTTGGCTCTGCTTAATGCTTTCTAAGACAATACTAGGTAAGCAAAGCTGCAGAATTATTTTACCTCCACAGCCAGTGCTTTGAAACTATTTACTGAGAGTGGTCTTAGTGGCTAGAAGAGATTCTTCTTCTTGTTGTTGTTTTCTTATTTCCTTATCATAAAAGGCTGCAAAAAGTGCTCAGATTGCTGAAGCCTTACATTATTTCATAGAATCATAGAATCAACCATGCTGGAAGAGACCTCCAAGATCATCCAGTCCAACCTAGCACCAAGGCCTAGACAATCAGCTAGACCATGGCACTAAGTGCACCATCCAGGCTTTTCTTGAAGACCTCCAGGGATGGTGACTCCACCACCTCCCTGGGCAGCCCATTCCAATGCCAATTACTCTCTCTGGCAACAACTTCCTCCTAACATCCAGCCTAGACCTCCCTCAGCACAGCTTGAGACTGTGTCCCCTTGTTCTGTTGCTGGTTGCCCAACCCCAACCTGCTACAGCCTCCCCTCAGGTAGTTGAGTCTAAGCATATAGTTTTGACTCTGCCAGATTAATTCTGCCCCTATTAGTACAGTTAACTAAGCCATGTCTAGGTGAACCTGCTTTAGCAGGGGGGTTAGACTAGGTGACATGCAGCAGTCCCTTCCAACCCGCACTATTCTGTGACGTGTGAATTCCTCTGCTTTGATCTTCTCCCGGACAACCTGCTGCGGTGGTGCTCCTGAAGAATGGTATTTGTTAAACATGTCTCATACAAAATGATCCCTAACTATTGAATACCTTTCAGAAAAGCATTTAAACTCTTTGTCTAAACATAATTGTTGTCTTGGATTAACTATTTTAGTTAGGGCTGTGGGTTTTTTTTTTCCCTATCAAATTTAATCACCAGTATGAACCTGGCTATCCCCCAACAAAGTTATGCAAAGTCATATAAATTTTTAATTTTTGAAGAGTTCAGAGAAAGTGTTTTGTATACTGAAGAGCATTTTATGTGCTAGGAAAAATAGACAAAAAGACAAGATTTTTTGCTTTTGGCAAGGTAACACTGAGACTTCATGGTTGGTGTTCCGGCTTTAAAAGGAGAGTGGAAGGAAGCCTGATGTTTTGATGAATATTAATTGGCTCCTTCTCACAAATTTTCTGTGAAACAAGCTATTTCCTAAAAGCAGTTATGAGCTCTAGGATTGTTACCTCAGTACCACTGTAAACAACATTGGAGTCTCAGTCTTTTATCCATATTTCTAGCAGGTTGGGTGATTTCATAAACAAAACAAACTACTCTTGGGGTAAGAAGCAGGCTGCAGATTTGGCATCTGAGTTCACAAGTTAAATTCGCTCTTTTCACTGATCCAGGAGTTTCTGGTGCCCTGTGAAATAAGTGGAAGGTCATCTTTGTCCTCTCTCTGTTGTTTTACATGTCACACTTAGGTACATCTGCAGCTGAAATTGTCTGTTAAGGACTATATTGACAGCTGCAGTGAAGACACAATTAATGATCCCAGGTTCCTGAATATCATTGTTAAGTGCAGACACATCAAGTATTTTCTTTCCAAAGTTATGCATAAGCCAAAAGCTCTGGTAACCCAAGGCATGACTTGATATTTTTTTATCAGGCAATGCTCTTGCCTTTATTTTGTCCAGAGGAAGCAGGTACAGTTCTGCAAGGGTATTTTCAGGTATGATTAAAGCCTGTCCTATTTGTCCCTAAAAAAGGAGATACTTGTGGTGACTTTCAGTTAGCTTTCACCATTATTTTAATAAATCAGTTTCTTCCACTTCCCTACTTCTTGTAAGTGGCTGTTTTTTAGTCTCTTGAGTCTCACCTCCATCACCTCTCATAAGCTGTCGCTGTACTGCAGAGATAGAGTGAGGCTGAGCACCGAGGTCTCGGTGCTCATTCCCGAAGGGCTGTAAGTGATGTGCCGTGCAGCATCTGCCATCACCCACCAGCTGAGGCATCACCACTGTGATCCTCCTGGTTGTGACATGCAGGGTGAGACTGAAACCTGGGGTTACTTTCAAGCCCAAGTTTCTCAGACAGCTTGAGTGTGCTGTGCTCACAGCTACTGTCTCCATAAGGCAGTCTGTAGCTTCTGTGCCGCCGTAGACGAGGTTGTTGTTTGGTTGGTTTTTGCTGCTTCTCCACATGACACAGATAATTGACACATACATTTCATTACATCTCATTACAGAATACTTCACTTTCAGCTGCTGTTTAGTGCTCAACCTTATAAAATGGTATTTAAATGTGTTTAGCTCTTTTACTACATCCACATGTTCTGCTCCCCATTGCTTGCTCAAAATGAAAGAAATCTGAGAGTCTTCTTTCTCTCCTGACAATGCATTACCTGTTTCCTTTGTTCTGCTTTCTTCACTCCTCCTAGGCTCTTCCTATTTTGTTCTCCCAGTCATGCATTGCCATTTACTTTCCCACTAGCTGAGAATAAGGTAGTTCAGAAACAGAAGATACAATACATAGAGTTATTTTTAAAACAAAAGTTAGTGGAAGGTCTCAGTAACTGGTCACAATGGAAAATAAGGCACAGGTCACCAACAGGAGGAAACACAGGACAAAGTACTTAGTGTGTGGTATTCAATACACACTAGCAGAAGTTTTATTCATATGTGGAAAAAAACCCAAATTTGTGTAATTAGTGACATGTAACAGGCAAAAAATGTTGTCCTGTCTCAATGATGATGATGAATGCTCTTGCTTTGAGTTACATTTCTCAAAGACAAGATTAAGTAAAGGCAATTTCTGTAGGACCGTCATTGAGATCAAAACCCTGTCTAGAATTTCTTGGTGTTTAAGGCACTTTTGACAAGTATAAACCTGACAGTCAGTGGTCAGAATGCATTTAATATATCTTTCATGTGATGAAGTTAGTAGGTCTAAGGTCTCCCTGGGGTAATATGATGCAAAAGATGTTCGTGGCACTAATTTACTCACAGACCATTAGCTCTCTGTAGATGCTAGACTTTAAAGACCTATGTGCAAGGAACATATTCTTCAGATACTCATATTACACTGCAATCCTTCATTTTCTTAATGCAATTTCCTGCAGCTGTCCTCTTGGTCATATGATGTGCAATGAAGAGTAGACCTCAGAAAGCCATAACTCTGAATAATAGGTCTTCTCACTTTGCACGGACTATTTTGAGTGCTACATTCCTTAAGCAAAGAAGGGAGATGAAATTTTAAATATAAAGATGATTTGTTGTACTTGGTTTTGACAAACAGTATTCTCCAGGGTTTCAGTGCTTCAAAGAAATTGGCACAGAAAAATGAAAAGCTAACTGTGGTTATGAAGCTTTTTTTTTTTATTATTGTCTTTCTGCCTCTGTTTTCCAGTTTTAATAAGGTGCCTATAAAAAAAATGAATAATGAAGCAATATATAAACAATGTTATGAAGACAGCCTTCTCTCATTAGGCTGAGCACCCTATTTTATGGTAGAATTTTTTTCTCTCTTGAAGCTATGTCTTGGAAGCAATGCCAAGAATCTATAGAACGATACATAGTGATGAAGAGCTAATGCCACGCACCAAATCTGAATTGCATGTTGTGCAGTTCAGTGCCAGCAGATTTAACAAACCTGACAGCTGTCATTATTAGAGAATCTAAAAGGTCATCTTTCTATCCCAGTGAGGTAGCCTAGTGGCTTGCAGTATGCACATAGAATCATAGTATCGGTCAGGGTTGGAAGGGACCACAAGGAGCATCTAGTTCCAACCCCCCTGCCATGGGCAGGAACACCCTACCCTAGAGCAGTCTGCCCACAGCCTCATCCAGCCTGGCCTTAAACACCTTCAGGGATGGGGCCTCAACCACCTCCCTGGGCAACCCATTCCAGCCTCTCACCACTCTCATGCTGAAGAACTTCCCCCTAACATCCAGCCTGAACCTATCCACCTCCAGCTTTGTTCTACTCCCCCTAGTCCTGTCACTACCTGAGAGCCTTAAAGGTCCCTCCCCAGTTTTTTTGTATGCCCCCTTCAGATACTAGCTGCAATAAAGTCACCTCAGAGCCTCCTCTTCTGCAGACTGAACAGCCACAACTCTTTTAGTCTGTCCTCATAGCAGAGGACATCCCTCTTGTCATAGGAGCTCCAGAACTGGATGCAGTACTCCAGGTGGGGTCTCACCAGAGCGCAGTAGAGGGGGAGAATCGCCTCCCTCGACCTGCTGGCCACACTTCTCCTGATGCAGCCCAGGCTCTGGTTGGCCCTCCAGGCTGCAAGTGCACACTGCTGGCTCCTGTTGAGCTTCTTGTCCACCAGCACCCCCAAGTCCCTCTCCTCAGGGCTGCTCTCCACCCAGTATTTGTGCTTGGAATTGCCTCCACCCAGATGCAGGACCTTGCCCTTGGTTTTGCTGAACCTCAAGAGGTTGGCTTGTGCCCACCTGTCCAGCCTGTCCAGGTCCTTCTGGATGACATCCCTGCCCTCCAGCATGTCTTCTGCACCTCCAGCATGTCTTCTGCTTGGTGTCATCAGCAAACTTGCTGAGGTTGCACTCAGTGCCACTGTCCATATCACCAACATAATAAAAGATGATGTGTGGGGTCTCCAGTGATGATCTTGATCAAGAATCAGTTAAAGTAAGTTGCTGTTAATATGACACAAGATACAGACAAAGTGAGACACACTTGACAGCTCCTAATTACAGCAGGCAGCCAAAAGAGCTCTGTAGAGATATGAGGACAGAAATGGCTAAATTAGTAAACTGCTTTGACACGCTCACTCAATAGTTTTAAATATGCAAGCATGGCATATTCCCAGGTCTAGTGAACCTGACAGGCATGAGTTACTGGCACTGGATGAAAATGAAGATGAGAAGATGACTTTTCTTTTCTTTTTTTTTTTTTATTTTTTTACAATTAGAGTAGCTCAAAACCAATTATCCTAGCAAAATGGAATGTGCAAGCTGTCCCAGCAGGGGAAGCTTGCACTTGTCTGGGCCGCTGCCTGAGTTCAAAAGCAAACCTCTAACTAGATACATTCTAACCTGGGGATGCCACCAAGAAACTGCTCCTGTTCTTTAAAGCAAATGAATGCTGACTTCTGTCTCACTCCCTCACTCCTTATGGTGCCCAGTGGGATTTCTGCATCACCTTGCTTTAGAGCAGGAATTAAAGGAATATAAATCTGGGATAATTCTCCCTCGCAGAGCTCTGAGCTCCCTTGGCATATGCCCTTCTTTGGGACAGTGTCCAAGAACAGCCACGTTGAGATGCCTGAAGTGAAGGCAGGGAGCTTTATTTTGTTGTGTTGTGGGTTGGTTTTTTTTTCCCTCCTCTTTTGATCTCTTATGAAAAGTGCCAAATGATCTCGTCATGTTCTGGGTGATTTGGTGTATGTTCCACTTGGAAATGTGTATGCCCACAGGAGGTTAACTGGTGCCTTGTAGGATGGATCTTGATAAAAAACCTAACCCAGCTGCATGACTGTGTGGAAGCTGAATGCTGTACAAGAATCCCAGGGAGTTGTTTCTTCTGGTTTGCCAGAACATTTGTGAATATTCTTTTAACATTACTGTAAAATTTTATGAGACTGAACTCATCCTTTACCATGTCATGAAATTTCCCTACATTTTCTTAGCAAGCATTTTTTACAGCCTTGGACTTCTAATTGGGAAAATAGGGACTTCTTTAATGCCAGTGCTGTATTTCAGCTAATGGGAGGCTCTGACATGGCACTGAGGTCAGCACTTTCTAGCCTGTTTATCACACTGTTTTCAACCTCAGGTTGTGTTCAAATATTTCTCTTCTTTCCTGTGGTCAGACTTGCCAAATCCCATCTGTTCTTTCCTTTACAACCTCTGTGGAGTAAAACCTTGCCTCACATTCCTCTTCTGGGCTCTTAATGCCTCTCACAGTGACAAAAAAACTCTTGTTTGTTCATTATCTTGACCTTAGCTTCATCTTTCTGATTTCTTTGTGTGCCACCAAAGTCAGGTCTCCCCAGAACAGAGGGGAACGCTGCAGTGTGCACAGGTGGACCCCTCCCTTGTCTGACTGTTTGTTTTCTCTCTGTCTGCTATGAAAACTCCCATCCTTTTCCTTTTCTTTCTTTTTTTTTTGGCATATTGACTCCTATTCCACCAGGCCATGCACAAGCAGCCTATCATGGGACTAATGCCTTTGTCTCCTGAGTAACAGCTAAAGTTTACTGTAAGGTTTGTCACAAACTGCCTGCCTCTGTCTGAAGCCATACATTGGATCAGATTTTGAACAACTAAATTATTGAGTGAATGCTCTCTTGTCCAACGCGGACAATCAAGAGATTGACCATGAATTAGTAGTGCAGATTTATTTAACTCAGCATCGCATAGGCTCTTCAAAAGTGTTTCTTCAGAACTAAGCTAATTTAAGGAGAAACTGTGCCTTGAAATTACAGAGCTTTACCAACAGGAAGGAAGACACAGACCAGTAGTGTTAATACAGACATAAATGGTTTTCAGCCAAAGATGATGTGCAAACCAAAGCTGAGGGCTGAATCACAGATTCATACTGTAAGAGATCAGAAGGAAACATCATAATCCAATTTGATTTTCTGTCTGCAGACCTTCACCCAATCAATTCTGTGGTATAAAGCTGCTGTTTCTAACCTAGATAAACTCAGGCTATTAGGCTGTGTTGCTGTTGCAGACTGAAAGCTGATTTTTTTTTTCTGTTCTAGGAAATGATTCTATGATTTTGGAGAGAAAATAAAATATTTCACTAGTTGACTGTTACATTGTTCAACAAGTTGAACATACTACAAGCTTGAAATTTGAGATATGCCAGGAGATGTGGGTTAAGGGGGGATGTAGATGACAGTAGTATGACTTGCCTAGGAATTTACCTTTTTCACTCATGCTGAGCCAGAAACAAGCTAACATCTTTGCATGCAGTATGGTTTCTGTGTTAAATTTGAGTCTGAGAATCTCTCACTGTATATTTCTCTATTTATCCCACTAAGGAGATATATATATATGAAATGCCTCTTGCTTTCTATTTTGGTGGAACCAACTCTTGCTATACATTTCGTGTCTCATTGCAGTGCCAAATAATCTCTCCATCTCTTGAAGTTTATGTTTTTGTGGAGTACAGAGATAGTTTTTTCCCTCTGAATGTTTCCCTTTGCACTTTGTGAGCTATGACTGTGGTGTTCTCTGACATTTTCCCTTTACCGTAGACTGTTTTGTATCTCTTAAAGGCAATGAGCCATTCTGGGACTGATGTGACAAGGCCTGACAGGAAATTCCACTGAATAAAACAAATTATACACTAGAGATGTGCTGAACTGACTGAAAACAATTTGGACACCAGGGGCTATGAAAGGTGCTGAGAAGGTTGAGAGCAATGACATTTACTTTTAGATTTTATCCAGAGTGTTTTGATGCACAGCTTGGCGTAAACCAATGATTGTAGCTTCTTCTTTGGGTGGTCCCTCTTCAGCTTCCTTGCTCCAAAAGGTCTGCACACATGTATGTGGGATGAGTCAGTGAGTTTCTTGTAGCTGATAATGACTCATTATGATTTTGGCTTACATTGGGAAATCTATGTATTTGTATTTTCAATTTCTGTTTTACCACATACTTGTGCAGAATGGAAATGGGTGAGGGATGTGCCCGGGTTTTAATTCACAATCATAATCAAGCAATCATGCCCGAGTTGCAGAACAGACTCTCAGTCAAAAGCAGGCTAGATGGAAGATCAATGGAAGGATTTTGTTCAAAGCTAGTTTGACTTTATACAGCGATAAAGAATTTCCTGTGTATAAAGTGCAGAAGTGAAAGATGGTTGACGTGGAAACGTATTTAAATACCTCCAGAGGAAAGGGGAAGAAATCCAGCAAATGAATTGAGGATTATTTGTCACTTATGGCTTCCAACTTTGACAATAAAGAAATTTGACTTGATTCTTCTTTTATCTCTGTCAGCTTCTTTTGTGAAGTACTTCTGATTTGTAAGAGGAAGGTAACGAATTGTTGCCAATAAACTGGGATTGCCATTTTGCCTGTACAGTAACAAAACATAAATTTTGTTTAACATGCCTTTAAGAACATGAGCTGAGTGGATATGCTGCTGGCAGTGAATATTGATTCATATCATCTGAACAGGGACCCATTTGTCTGTCTCATCATACCGTGTGAAACGTTGGGAAAAATGTGGAGCAGGTCATCTGGCAATCTGGCAGCAGCTTGCACTAAGGTCTGCGAGTCAAAGGGTTCTCTGTCAGAGAAGGGTGGTTCTGTGTCAGAGAAGGGTGGTTCTGTATCAGAGAAGGGTGGTTCTGTGTCAGAGAAGGGTGGTTCTGTGTCAGAGAAGGGTGGTTCTGTGTCAGAGAAGGGTGGTTCTGTGTCAGAGAAGGGTGGTTCTGTATCAGAGAAGGGTGGTTCTGTGTCAGAGAAGGGTGGTTCTGTGTCAGAGAAGGGTGGTTCTGTGTCAGAGAAGGGTGGTTCTGTATCAGAGAAGGGTGGTTCTGTATCAGAGAAGGGTGGTTCTGTGTCAGAGAAGGGTGGTTCTGTGTCAGAGAAGGGTGGTTCTGTATCAGAGAAGGGTGGTTCTGTGTCAGAGAAGGGTGGTTCTGTATCAGAGAAGGGTGGTTCTGTATCAGAGAAGGGTGGTTCTGTGTCAGAGAAGGGTGGTTCTGTATCAGAGAAGGGTGGTTCTGTGTCAGAGAAGGGTGGTTCTGTGTCAGAGAAGGGTGTTTCTGTGAGGGGAGTGCTTTCTCTGACTCCATTTGGATGGCAGGTGTGGAAGCATCGCTGCCTGTGTGAAGCCACCAACTAGCAATCAGTCTGCACTATTGGAAAAGGCAGTGCAAAGCAGGGGTTGAAGATGCTTTATTTGATGTATTTTCCAACGCTGTGCTGAAATTAACCCCTACAATAATACTAAGTTGCCAAGTAATGCCCAAAGAATGTCATTTGAGCTTTATGCTGACACAAGTACAGAAGAAAGTTTCAGTGAAGCATTTAAGCAACAACAGATCTAGCTTCGTGATTGGAAGAGCTAAACATGAGTTTAATTAATACACTTGAGATTTCTGCCTTGCCTTGGTAGAGCTCTGCAATGACCATTAGGAAGCCAGTACAATTCCTCCCTTGAAAGTCAGACTGGAATATCGTAATCATTCCTGCCCTCATTTGCCTCTGGATATTGGCAGGAAAGTGTCCCTCATAATGCTGGGTTTACACCAGGATTGACCTGACAATCTGAATTTGATGAGAGGAATCAAGTTTTAGAGGCTCTGTCAGTGTCAGTCCGAGCTACCTACTATTACCTATTAATGCAGTGCTTTGACAGAGATTACAGTGCTGCTCAGAGTGGTTCTGTCCTGTGGAACCCAGTAAAACCTACAGAGTGAGATACACTGTTGGCTGCATACACTGCTGTAATACACAGAATGTAATGGCATTTCTGAGGAAAAGAACAAACTTAAATACTTGTCTCAATGGAAGCATAAAGTGGATTACAACCTTGAATGAACTCCTGAGCTGCTGAAAAGATGCACTTGCAGAACAGAGAAACACTATTGTTTGTGCAGATTGGGCACATCAGCAGATGCCTGTTCTGCTGGTAGCACTCAGCAGCTCCAGTGATCATAGACAGATTTTCCAAGGTGATGGTTAAGGAGCAGGCCCATGAGACCTATAGAAGAACATTCTGTCTCTTGCCATGGTCAGTACCAGCTGCTCCATGAACTAGCACAGCTTTTGTAGTTGCATTGTATCATAGAGTCATAGAATCATAAACTGGCTGAGGTTGGAAGGGGCCATAGAGATCATCTTCCCCAACCTCCTCCTCTGTGGGCAAGGATGTGTCTTGGCTGGACTCGGCTGCTCAAGGCCTCATCCAACCTGTCCTTAAACAGCCCCAGGGAGGAGACATCCAAAACCTTCCTGGGAAGTCTATTCCAGAGTCTCACCACTCTTGTACTGAAGAATTTCTTCCTAGGATCCAGTCTGGACCTACTCTCTTTCAGCTTAAAACCAGTCCCCCTTGTCCTGTCATTAAACAACCTTATGAAAGGTCCTTTTCCAGCCTTCCTGTAGGATCTCTTCAGGTACTGGGAGGCAGCTATAAGGTCTCCCTGTACTGTCACTGCTAGGCCAGTCATAGAAGCATAGAATGGTTTATGTTGGAAAGGACCTCGAAGATGATCCAGTTCCAACCCCCTGCCATAGGCAGGGACACTTCCCACTAGAACAGGTCACTCAAGTCCTCATCCAACCTGGCCTTGAACACCTCCGGGGAGGGAGCATCCACAACATCCCTGGGCAACCTGTGCCAGTGTCTCACCACCCTCACTCTAAAGTTCTTCCTAACATCTAGTTTAAGTCTCCCCTCTGCCAGTAAACCCATTACTGCTCATCCTGTCATTACAAGACCTTGTAAATAGTCCCTTCCCCGACCTCCTGTAGGCCTTCTTCAGATACTGTAAGGCTACTACAAGGTCTCCTTGAAGCCTTCAATTCATTGTTCACACATGATTTAACTACACTTTAATTTGTGCTAAGGAAGAGCCACCACAATTTATCTAGCTGTTAAAATTAAGTTTTGTCTACTCAGAGTTACCAAAATCTGTTTCTTTCCAACAGTCTAGAATGGGGACTACAGAGACTTACATTCCCAAAACACAGCGATTCGGTGTGATTAAATTGTTCATGTTTCTGGTTTTGCTTGCAGTTGGAGAGCATCAATTTTTGTGAAGCTGGTAGAAATCATTCTGCCCCTGCCCGTGCCATTTGAGCAGTGCTGTGCCTGTTTTCCCTCCCACGCGGCGTTCTGTGAAGCGATCTGTTAGCTGTGAGCAAATTCATCGCCTGTTGCAAATTAGAAACCAGAGCCAGCCAGCCACAAATGAGAGCGAGGTTTCTGAGCATCATTAACAGGGAAGACTCAAAGAGAGAGCTTGTTTGGGCTGTGTACACATGGGTGGATATGTGTGTAAGATAGGCATGCATCTGCCCTGGTAACTCCTCGCCTGGAATATTGTGTTCAGTTTTGGGCTCCTCAATTCAGAAGGGACAGGGATCTACTTGAAAGAGTCCAATGGAGGGCTAAGAGCTGGAGCACTGCCTTATGAGGAGAGGCTGAGGGACCTGGGGCTTTTTGGTCTGGTGAAGAGGAGACTTCAAGGGGATCTAGTAAATGTTTATAAGAGTAAGCTAACCCGTTTATAAATATGAACTAACCCATCGTGCCTTGTGTAGCTGTTTGTTAAGCTAAACAGCTTGCTCCTGCTCTTCTTCTGTGTTTAGACAGAAATGGAGTTACAGGAGATAAAGGAGCACCACATCTACTCCGCACTGGTGAGACCTCACCTGGAGTACTCCATCCAATTCTGGAGTCCCTATTACAAGAGGGTTATGGGTGTGCCAGAACATGTCCAGAGAAGGGCCATGAGGATGATCAGAGGGCTGGAGCACCTCTCTTCTGGAGAGAGACTGAGGGAGTTGGGGCTGTTCACTCTGGAGAAGAGGAGGCTTCAAGGTGGCCTTTCAGCATCTTAGGGGGGCCTGCAGAAGGGAGGGACTTTTTAGGATGTCAGATGGTGATAGGACTGGGGGGAATGGAACAAAGCTAGAAATGGGTAGATTCAGACTGGATGTTAGGAGGAAGTTCTTCAGCATGAGGATGGTGAGGGCCTGCAAGGGGTTGCCCAGAGAGGTGGTGGAAGCCACGTCCCTGGAGGTGTTTAAGGCCAGGCTGGATAAGGCTGTGGTCAGGCTGCTCTAGAGTAGGGTGTCCCTGCCCATGGCTAAGAGATTGGAACTAGATGGTCCTTGTGGTGCCTTCCAACTCTGGCTGATTCTGTGATTCTATATCTGAGGGCTGGGGGTCAAGAGGAAGGGGATAGGCTCTGCTCAGTTGCACCCTGTGACAGGAGAAGGGGCAATGGATATAAACTACAGCACAGGAAATTCCACCTCAACATGAGGAAGATCTGTAAGGGTCACAGAGCACTGGGACAGGCTCCCCAGAGAGGTTGTGGAGTCTCCTTCACTGGAGATTTTCAAGACCCATCTGGATGAGTTCCTGTGTGGCTTGCACTAAATTATCACCCTGTTCTGGCAGGGGGGTTGGATTTGATGATCTCTGGAGGTCCCATCCAGCTCCTAACATCTTGTGATCTTGTGATACATCCAGCTAGGAACATTCTTCTGGGTAGATGTTTGTGTGCTTCTCAAGAGACTTAAAGTACCAGACACAGAGCACACTGTGTGGGGATATGCTTTATATGCCAGGAAACAAATCCATATTGGGAAGTGCAGATGAATCTGTAGAATATGTATGACTGATTTTATTGAAAAGTCTTAAGGCACAGTGGATCTGAGAAGCATTTTCATTACTGTAAGTTAAATACTATTTTTTTTTTCACAGACTAAAACTTTCTTCCCCCCTCTTGTAGCTCTCCTTTGCTTAGTAATTCAGTTATGGAGGTTTTTTGTTTTAAGAGAATGGACTTGGTTTTCATCTTTTCCAAAAGGAAAAAGAAGTAATATATATTGCAAACCAAGTGAT
Organism: Pogoniulus pusillus; assembly: GCF_015220805.1. NCBI lineage: Eukaryota > Metazoa > Chordata > Aves > Piciformes > Lybiidae > Pogoniulus > Pogoniulus pusillus. The sequence continues at coordinate 10,326,250 of NC_087289.1, read as the reverse complement.
AGAATGGAAGATAAGCATCCATGGCAGGTTGAGGACACTGGTATTGAATGTTAGAAATGAGTTCTTTACCATAAGGGTAGTGGAACACTGGGAACAGGTTGCACAGGGAGGTTGTTGAGGCCCCATTCCTGAAGATGCTCAAGGTGAGGCTCGACAGGGCCCTGGGCAACCTGATCTAGTTGGGGATGCCTCTGCTTACTGTGAAGTGGGTTCAACTAGATGACCTTTGGAGGTCCCTTCCAACCCAGACCATTCCACAATTCTACATAATAACAATATTTAACAGTGTTTTGCCATTAGAATGTTATTTACTTAAGTATTAATTTTGGGTTTTTTTCAGTTTTCTGCTCATCTTATATATCAAGTACAATCTGATTTGTTCTTGGCTTTGGTAGGCCTGACCCAAGGGGGCCTATGAGAAATCTGGGGAGGAACTTCTTTACAAGGGCTTGTAGTGATAGGAGCGCTGGGGGTGCTGATTGATACCCGCCTGAACATGAGCCAGCAGTGTGCCCAGGTGGCCAAGAGAGCCAGTGGCATCCTGGCCTGCATCAGGAATGGTGTGGTCAGCAGGAGCAGGGAGGTCATTCTGCCCCTGTACTCTGCACTGGTTAGACCACACCTTGAGTACTGTGTTCAGTTCTGGGCCCCCCAGTTTAGGAGGGACATTGAGATGCTTGAGCGTGTCCAGAGAAGGGCGACGAGGCTGGGGAGAGACCTTGAGCACAGCCCTACGAGGAGAGGCTGAGGGAGCTGGGATTGGTTAGCCTGGAGAAGAGGAGGCTCAGGGGTGACCTTATTGCTGTCTACAACTACCTGAGGGGTGGTTGTGGCCAGGAGGAGGTTGCTCTCTTCTCTCAGGTGGCCAGCACCAGAACGAGAGGACACAGCCTCAGGCTGCGCCAGGGAGATTTAGGCTGGAGGTGAGGAGAAAGTTCTTCACTGAGAGAGTCATTGGACACTGGAATGGGCTGCCCGGGGAGGTGGTGGAGTCGCCGTCCCTGGGGCTGTTCAAGGCAAGATTGGACGTGGCACTTGGTGCCATGGTCTAGCCTTGAGCTTTGTGGTAAAGGGTTGGACTTGATGATCTGTGAGGTCTCTTCCAATCCTGATAATACTGTGATACTGTGAGATGGGTTAATGGTTTTAAGCTGGAAGAGGGCAAATTTAGACTGGATGTTAGGAAGAAATTTTTTACAGTGAGAAAGGTGAAACACTGGAACAGGTTACCTAGGGAAGCTGCGGATGCCCCCTGTCTGGAGGTCTTCAAGGCCAAGTGGGATGGGGCCTTGAGCAGCCTGGTCTGGTGGAAGGTATCCCTGCCCATGGCAGTGGGGTTGGAACTAGATGGTCTTTAAGGTCGCTTTCACCTGAAACCATTCTATGATTTGCCATTGGGAGGTGATGGAGTCACTGTCCCTGGAGGTGTTCAAGAAAAGACTGGATGAGGCATTTAGTGCCACAGTCTAGATGACTGGATAGGGCTGGGTGCTAGGTTGGACTGGATGGTCTTGGAGGTCTCTTTCAACCTGGTTGATTCTATGATTATTCTACTCAATCCATCCTCCTGAAGCACTTGATTCTCTTGTCCCAAGGTAACATGGTTCTACTGAATTTGTGTTAGGGTAGCAACTATATACAGCTCATAATTGAGGGCTTTTAAATAACAAACAGCTCATAAGACTTTGTCATCAAGTTTGCCTTTACAATGACTTAAAAAAACCCTGACATACAAAAGAGATAACCCTAAATGGCAATATTAATTCACAGTGTAGTTTAGCACCTTACAATAAATGTTAAGTGTTAATAGTGAATCTCTAGAGACAGCATCATATTTTGTTGCCTAAATACATTTAAGTACCACAAGGTCTTTCAACATAATTAGTAGGGAATATTGAGCTCAGCCAGAAACATGGGATTCATCATTAAATCCAGAGGCTTCTTTATCTCTGTGAGTCTAATCGTGTGTGCAGAAGACTAATTGTTAATGGCATAGGTTTTATTGCTGTTAGCTTTCCTCTGTTTTAAATGGAATGGCCTGCTTTGTGAGAAATAATTAGGTTTTATTGTTCTACCTGTACTGAGTCTTGTTGATAATCTTAGAGTTTTACCAATTCAGATTCAGAGAGCAATCAGTGGTAGTGATGATGTTTCATTTTAAATCACTCTGCATTGTTATTTTTCCTCTTTTTTTCCCCTCTGTATTCATTTTTTCTTCTCTCCTGACAGTAATATTTCTAACTTTCAATGGGAAAATGTCAATAAGCAACAAACGAGAAGCATTTGGGTTTGCAATGTGCAGGTTTAAGAGTGTAGATCCTTCTGTTGGCACAGGCTTTCCTGATTTGTAGGACACCTCACCTGTGCCTTTGCAATCAGAAAATACAAAGCCTGAAGGCAATGGCAGTGCATTACATAACCCTATACAATTTTCAGTGATTACAAACTCATTGTTTGACCTTGCTTTTTTGGTTGGGTGAGTTATGATTATGCTTAAGGATTAATTAGCCTTCTGGTACTTGCTCACGTAGAAGAAAGATTTGCTTATCTGCAGCAAGAGTCACTCACTCTGTCTTGAAGTCTCTGGAGAAACTCCTCTCATGTTTTTCAGTTTTAGCAAATCTCAGAATTAATATAAGCTGAAGTTTTATATGAAACCAAGGGACTATGTGTCAGGGACAGTTAACAGATTTGTTGCTGGTAGCTTCAGAGGTGGAGTCTTGGCTCTCATGGTGTAAGAACCAATTCTCTTGTTGACTAATACGGTTCAGAATGATTTTAGAATGAGATTCTTGTCCTGAATGCACAGCAGGGAAAAATGACAATATGACTGAGATGTCACTATGAGATGCTTTCCTCTAAGTACAGGATGGAAGTTTAAAGATCTTTCATTCAGGTTTGCATTTCACATTTCCAAACATGTTCCTCCTGGATTTCCAGGAGTGTCTGTGGCCACTGCATTGTGCACACCCATTGCTGTCAGTGCTGTCTTGCTAGGGTGGTTCTAAAAAGCCATGAAAACACTTCTTAATGGTTTAGTTCTTGTACCAAGACAAATTCTTCAAGCTCTTTTAGTAGGTCCTGACATTGATCTAGTACTGCCCAAAATCTGTTTATTCATTCTTGGGTAAATTTTAATTTAGATGTATTTTCATCCTAAAAATGGAACACTACTAGTACTTGTGGGAGTTATGTAAGAAACAGCTCCAAAAGCAGCTGTTCAGTTGCTAGACTTGAAGGCAGATTTCTCCCATTTTAAAGTCTGTGTTGGAACTCAGGCATTGACATCTATTCACAAGTACTTGCATGAAGTTACAACTGTGCCAGGAAGGTGTGTGTGTGTGTGTGTGCATTAAAACATCACAACTAAAGCTGTTTGCTTGAAAAAGAAATAAAATGAAAGCATTTCTAAAACATCCAAGTGCTGGAAGTGAAGACTCTATGAAATGCAGGATTCTAGGTGCATAGAAGTGGAGTTTAAAATCCCAGCCCCAGCGTGAGTGGATGCATACTTATTTTATCAGTAATGGTCTTGTGTTCCTAAAGTATGCTTCCTCTGTGACACAGATCATCTCAAACCCAAAGGTCTTTGGGATCCTCAAGAAAAGTGATATTTTGTACATCTCCTGTGATAGTTTGGGTGTTCTCCACCCCCACACACTTTAGAAATCACCCAGACTAGACTCAGCTGGCTCTGAAAATATGAATGAAGCTTATATTTACAGCTAGCACAATAGACAAGCAGATATTTACAGTATATACAGTTACAGACAGAAATAGACAAGGTAAAAGGTAATACAGAAACACAACTCCCCTCCCAGAAACCTGAGTCCCCAGGAGGGGCTCCCTACCACCCCTGCACCTTCCCCCTGCCCCTCTCAACCTTACCCCAGTCCCAAGGAAGAATGGAGCATTGGCCATAGGGTTAGGAAGCCAAGTGGGTTAGCCCAGAATGGAGGGTGAGGTTAGAGAGATGCAGCTCAGCCAGCAGCCCTGGTGAGAGTGATGCCGAGTGTCTTAGCTATGTTTTGACTTATATTTTTTATACATCTCAGCAAGCCTATGAGGGAAGTAGACATCACTCTTGTTTTGGTTTCACAGCCTATGATCTAGTCCTCACCAAAACATTCTAGCTAGCTTCAAACTAGCACAATCTCCTTAGCAGTCCTGCTCAGCTGAAGCATGGTCAGTGTGATGCCCATGCAGAATATAATGGCTGAATTGGAACTTCTGGTATGTATGCAGTGTTTCAGTAGAGCACTCATCCAGGCTTACAAGACTAAAACTATGGGCTCTTTGTGGCCACAGGAGATCAAATTCATACCTTTCATTTCCCATTAAAGGCCCCTAGGTATTCACATGAAGGGCACTGTCCATTTCAGTTACATCTCTGTCATTCTTCCAAAAACCCAAACCTCCAGGTTCTTGGGCTGAACAGACAGAGCATGTCTGTAGTTGAGTCACTGAGGTGATTCCTGGGTCAGCAGAGATCTTGTTAATGTATAGTATAGTTTGAGCTGCTGTTGGGCAAAATTTTCCATGTAAATAAGATCATCAGAAGAGGGATCAGCACCCACCCTCCTCTTTCTTGCTTGTAAATAGCTGTTAGCCTCAGATTACAAATTATTCTGCCCCTCTTTGGTTGCAGTTAATATTAACAGAGAGATGCTTTCCATGCAGTTGTGGAGTTCAGAGTGCTTCTGGCCAAAAGCAGGTGGTTGGTGCACTACAGAAATGGGCAGATGATGCATGCTGGAACCCTTTCATGCTGAGAACAATGTGGAACATCTTGCTCCTTTTCTCAATGGTGTGTAAAAGTGACTCATATTGCTTCCTCCCATTATGGTTTATTTTACAGGACTGACTGTTGCCCCCTTTGTTGAAAAGAATGACTTAGGTGCATAAATACAGTAGAGGAGGATTATTTTGGGGCTAGCTGTAGCAATTTCAGAAGTAACTACTCCACTGCCTTTTTGTGTTGTTACTTTACCCCTGTAAGTGATTACTGCCTCCGAAGCAGACAGTCTTACTTGCTGTCAGTCCAGAGTCAGACAGGTTAGCCCAAACCAGCATTAAAGGTGATTTAAACTAATCTGTTTGACTTGCTATTGAACTGGTCCTGATACATTCACCCAGCCTGACAATGGGGCTCTGCTTAGTGAGTGGCAGCACATAATAGAGTAGAGCAAGCGTGGAGCATTAACTTTGTGCATGGTTTCAGCTTAGCGCCCTGAGCCCATCTGCCAGCTCTCTAAATCACAGGCGATGTTGGTCCTCTAATTCCTGTCTGATGCTGGCAGCCCAGAGCAAGACATCTGAGCCTTACAGGGAGATGAGATTTATGGCACTTTCATCACTTCAGCATTCTCCATTAACTATTTGAGTGTGTTAGATGCTGTGAATCCCTCCCAGGATGCCTTATTTTCCCACTGCTACCAGAAAATACCTCTTGGTAACCATCAGAAAATACCTCTTGGTAACCGTCATGGGTTGCAATTTGGAAGTCAGGTGTTTAAAAGTTAGGTAGCTACATGACCAGGGTGGAAGCCCCTTGGTCTTTTTGTGTATTCAGATCCTCCTGTTTTTTTCCTTTTGTCTCATGTACTGCATTTATCACTCAGCATGTAGGGAAAACGATGAGAGAAAAAATGAGGACCAAACAAATAGGGTTGTTCTGGCCCACCAATATGATACAACAGTTAAATTAATGGCTAAATCTAATTAGGAAATGAAAAATTACAGCTTCTCTGCTGCCAATACTAAAGCCAATGGACTGTGAGATAGAGCTATGGTTACACTCCAAAATTATCTCACTATTGTTGAATCTTAAGGTGGCTTTGCTGGCTGCACTTGGAAATAAAATAATCCTAGCAATTATGGCTTGCAGTTCATGAATGGTTTGAAATGTAGTGGCTTTTACTATAATAAATGGATTATTGTATGTTGACAAAGTACAAGTTTAATTAATAGTGACTGATAAACCTCTTGCATTTAGGAGGTGCTTATATCAAAAATTACCTGATAAAAAGAGGGTTTTTTAAAGCCTTCTAAGTACTCAGTTATGCATTACCATCTTGATCTTCTACCATATGAGGAGAGGCTGAGGGAGCTGGGGTTGTTTAGCCTGCAGAAGAGGAGGCTCAGGGGTGACCTCGTTGCTGTCTACAACTACCTGAAGGGACATTGTAGCCAGGTGGGGGTTGGGCTCTTCTCCCAGGCAACCAGCAACAGAACAAGGGGACACAGTCTCAAGTTGTGCCGGGGAAAGTATAGGCTGGATGTTAGGAGGAAGTTGTTGCCAAAGAGAGTGATTGGCATTGGAATGGGCTGCCCAGGTGGAGTTGCTGTTCCTGGTGGTGTTCAAGAAAAGCCTGGATGAGGCACTTAGTGCCATGGTCTGGTTGACTGGCTAGGGCTGGGTGCTAGGTTGGACTGGATGATCTTGGAGGTCTCTTCCAACCTGGCTGATTCTATGATTCTATGATCATTCTGTGGATGTTGCTTGGAATCACAGCAAGTTTTTCTGAGACATGAGACTGTCATCATAACTGATAGATCAATGGCTTGATTTACAAATTTACTGTGGAGAAACTGCTTGTTTTCATCAACATAACTTAGATTTTATGCATCCTTTGTTTAAAGTTAATTTGAAAATATTAATTTGCCAGTGACAGCTCAGTCTTCTTCCTGTTTAATCACTTCATTTCCCCTCTCCCTAAGAAAGACAATCAGTGAAATGAATGAGGAATTATAACTTCAGCATGTCATTGTCCTTACTAAGAGCAAATAGACAGTCCAGAAGAGGTCTGGGTAGCTGTACAAAATACATCAATCACAAAAGAAAAAGCTTTACTCTTTTTGGTTTTGGTTGGGTTTATTTTCCTTTGCATAAAAACATAATTAAAAAAAATATATATTCTTCTTCACTTCATTACATTTCTGGTATAAAAATGTATATTTGAAAGAAAAAAGTAATTCTAAAAGGAAAATAAAAAAAATTGCCATCTGTCAGAACGAGAAATGCCATTTTACTCTGTACATTTTGTTTTCAGCATCATATTCAGCATCATCTGGATCACACTGTCTTAATCCTTCAGGGACAGGAATTTGCAAAGAAGCATTCTGCATGGATCTCAGGGAAAAGAGTCACTGAAGTATTTTCATGAGTAAATAAGTCCTGGTGTTTTTTCCTTTTTGTTAATTTCCTAGTTTTTACTAATACTATCTATTTCTGCAATTCAAGGTAGTAAAAATGTCCAAGGGAATGCAGATAGGTTGAGAGGAAGGAAATTGATGAAAGGGAGTGATTTAGAGCTTTCTGTATTGATGCACTTTGATTGATAGAGCTGAAAAGAGAAAAGAAAAGGAATAAAAATGAGGAGACGAAGAACTGGAAGAGTATAAAACATTAGAGAGAGGAGAGGACAAGATAAGAAGCAAGGTATATGCAAAAAAGATGATAGTCTGTAGTGATAGCAGCAGTTAGTTTAGCCACATCAGACATGTGAGCAGGTACTTAACCCCTTGGTAACATACTCAGACCTTTTAGAAATCAGAAAAACTTTGAGCAGTAATCTTGAGCTTCCATCACTGCTTGCATCTTTACAGATTCCTTCCCTCAAGGCTCTTTCTTACTGTATTTTCTGGTGGTATGCATCAGGTCGTTCCTTAAAATATTTCTCTTACCTGTCCATTGCATTCTGTACCAGCACAGAAAGCTCAGCCTATTGCCTAAGGGGATCTGCATCAAGATCTCCTGCCTTCTTGGAGCAAACTCCATGTAGCTTAATGCTGCTAGTGAGGATTTTACTGATGTGAAGTGAGGCCTTAGTTTGTTTGGTAAATGGATGTTAAGAATGAAAATGAGCTTTTCTTTGGTTTTGTAGGCCATCAGTTTAGCACATACATCAGATGTGTGCTGATAGGGACAGCAGACATGATTTTAGCCTCCAGCCTGTTACTAACTTTAGTTTGGTAGAGGTTCAATCTAGTTCACTTACTTGGCTTGCCTCTGTTGCATGACTAAAGATCTAAGGGGAAAATGCATCAAAGTCCCAGCATCTGTTAATTTAAGCTATTTAAAGTACAAGTGAATCAGAGAAATGATTTTTAGACCATTTTCTTAGAGGGTTTCCTCCACTCACTACTTGCATCGATACTGAAAATGAATGAAATTATTTTAACATTTCAAGTTACAAAGCAGCCATTAGAAAATGATTTTGAGTCAACAATTATCCTAACTCCTACAGTACAGCAATGTGCTCCACTGGTGGCAACGTTCAGTGGTGAGCTTAGAAATGCCTGTAAGGTATCATTCTTCCTGTTAGACAACCCCCCAATGGCTGCTTAAAATTGTTGTATGCCAAAGGATGCTTCACAAACAGATAAAGTCTCCATGAAAATGCACTGCCTCTGTAGTTTGTAGGCACTACAGGAAATTTAATTGAAGCAGTTTGGGTGTTGTTATAAGGACATAAAATCAGAGATGTTCCTCGCTCTTATTACATACTTAAAAATATTATCTTAAAGTGCTCCCTAATAGTTTGCCTTGGTTTTAAAAACTGTCTTTGAGTACAAATAGATGAAGAATCCCTTGGTAACTAGGGTAATTACAGAGATTTTCAATTACCAGGCTACACATTCACTGACTTTTCATTTATATCTTTCTCTTAAAATGAAGTTGTATTACAAGATGAAGTAGATGTATCTTCTGTTTGGCTTCTCTAGCCATTCTCCAGAATTTGTTGTTCCTCTGGGTGCTTTTGCTGTTTCCTCTCTGCTATTTTTTCCCTTTTTTTTTTTTTCCCATTGGTTCCATACTGTGAGAACAATAATGCACACCACAACTGTGTCCCCTTTATCCCACACCTAACCCCTGTCTTTCACCGAGTGTGCACATGACAGGAATGCTTCTTTGCATTTTTGGATGTGGATGTCATAGAATCATAGAATCAACCAGGTTGGAAGAGACCTCCAAGATCATCCAGTCCAACCTAGCATCCAGCCCTAGCCAATCAACTAGACTATGGCACTAAGTGCCTCATCCAGGCTTTTCTTGAACACCTCCAGCGATGGTGACTCCATCACCTCCCTGGGCAGCCCATTCCAATGCCAGTCACTCTCTCTGGCAACAACTTCCTCCTAATATCAAGCATAAAGCTCCCCCTGGTACAGCTTGAGATTGTGTCCCCTTGTTCTATTGCTGACTGCCTGGCAGAACAGACCAACCCCACCTGGCCACAATCTCCTTTCAGGTAGTTGTAGCCAGCAATGAGATCCGCCCTGAGCCTCCTCTTCTCCAGGCTGCACACCCCCAGCTCCCTCAGCCTGACAGGGCTGTGTTTCAGACCCCTCACAAGCTTCGTTGCTCTTCTCTGAACACATTCCAGTACCTCAACAACTCTCTTGAGGAGCCCAGAACTGGACACAGTACTCAAAGTGTGGCCTGGCCAGTGTAGAGTACAGGGGAAGAACATGTATTTGCATGTGTGTGTATTCATAAACACAGGCTCACAAGTACACAGGTACATGAGGGTTTCATGCCTACGCAGAACTGTAACCTTGCACGTTTCACAGGAGTAGAAACACACAACACCCTTCAGAGTATGTTAATGTGAGCTAAGAAATCGCAACAGATGCACTTTGAAAATTAATGTTCCTGAGCTGCCTATATTTGATGGATTTTTTTTGTAATAATAGGAGCTCTACATTAAGCCAAATGAAGCGATTATGAAAATGAGAAGGTAAAATAAATGTTAAATTTGCAGTGTTGCCAAAGCAGTGTTGCAAATGTTGGGGGTTACGTTCAAGGACTGTGAGAACAACACCTTGTTATCAGCCAACGTTTCTCAAAGTTACTAATGCACTTTCAAGCATGTTTTTCAATTAGCTAAATATCACAGCTGCATCTTGCACCTCAGGAAGTCAGCGTTAGCTCAGCTTCCGTGCTGGGAGGCCAGAGGGCTTTGCTGTAGAAGGGAAAAGAAACCAATGTGGAAGGGAAAAGAAACCAATGTGAAGCTTTAAGGCCAGACAGCTGATGGCCCTTTGTTGTTTGCTACCATTCTCCATTCTTTCTGGACGTGCAAATAACACCAATTTACATTAACAATGTATGCAGATAATTTTGACATCTGTTTATGCCAGCATTAAATGTGACCCTTGGTGATTTACAGTTGCAGTTTTAATCTTGAATTAATGTGGCTGATTGGGGTGACTTGTCTTTTTAATGGAAAGAAAGTGGGAAGGGAGGTTTGCTGAATTTGTTATTTGTTGTACAAATGTTTCTACAGTGGTTTCAAAGTAAACATGTCACTGTAGAGAGCAGGACTGTGGAGATAGATCAGTGCATGAAATTACTTGTTTTGTTGTGTGGTTGGAAGACTAGGAGAGGGCATAGCTCCAGGAAAATAAATTACAGCTTTCTACCTGTGTTGCAGAAGAAATGCCAAAGAAGAGGATACAGTCGTCTTCTTTGGGAGCAGAACTATTGAGTTAGCCTCACTGTACTTCTTTTGTAGAGGCACACAGCACCTGTTTTTATTTACCCTATTTACAGTGTGCAGTTAGGATTATCTTTAAAAAGCTGTGGGGTGTGAAATAGGAATATATATATATGCATATATATATATATATATATATATATATATATATATATATATATTTTACATTAAAGGGCTCAGAATTGCTTTTTCCTGAGGAAACTGTCAGTGATGCCAGAGAGTATCAAAGTCAGTGTGAAGTGGTTATGCTAAAAACCTACTTTTCAGTCAATTTCTCTGCCTCTGTATTTGAAATCTTGATAAAAGTTGAAATTTTAGAGGTGACTGATAACGACTGTGAATGCAGTGACTGTGTAGTTAATTGGTAGCACTTTGGATAAAGGTACCATTTATAAATTATTCATTGATTGATATATATATATGTATAATGATTAATAGGTGCAGCTCTCTTCTTCAGCTCATGGCAAATCATCTTCAATTTGGTTTATTAAATTTGTAGCAGATACTGCTTTAACAAATTGTTGTAAGTGCATTATAATGTGTAGAAATAACTGAAGTGATATGTATAATTTCACTATTATTCAGTTTCTGTTCTATATAATTCCTTATATCAGCGTAACACTAAATAAAACAGGGCTTTTCCTAATGAACAGCATGAGGAATAGAACCATATCCCATTTGTGAAATGCCAGCTCCATTAAGTTCAGAGCTGAAACTTCCACTGTCATCATCACATTCAAAAAGTAAGGCTCAGATTTCAGTGTTTTAAGTTAGTATAGGTGTCTGCATTTCACTCTAAAGAATTACAGACTGAACAATAATATTGTGGTTAATGTATATTAAAGTTATTTCTTTGCTGTTCCCAAGACACTCTCACAAAGGAAGGACTTCATTTTTCAGTGGATATTCAAGTTCTGTCTGTGTTGATTCAGGTCCTCTCTTCCTGCCAGCTGAGCAGCAGTGTGCCCAGGTGACTAAGAAAGTCAATGGCATCCTGGCCTGTATCATGCCCAGTGTGTCCAGCAGGAACAGGGATGTGATCATGCCTCTATAGTCGGCCCCAGTGAGGCTACAGCTTGATTATCATGTTCAGTTCTGGGCATCACAATATAGGAAAGACATGGAGGTCCTGGAGCATCTCCAGAGAAGAGCAATGAAGCTGGTGAAAGGTTTGGAGGGCATGACATGGGAGGAGTGGCTGAGGGAGCTGAGGTTTCTTAGCCTGGAGAAGAGAAAGCTGAGATCTTACTGCTGTCCATAACTTTCTTCTCTCAAGTAACTAGCAGTAGGGTGAGAGGAAATGGTTTTAACTTGTGCCAGAGGAGGTTTAGACTGGATATTAGGAAAAATTTCTTTACTGAGAGAGTGGTGAGGCATTGGAGCAGGCTGCACAGGGAGGTGTTCAAGAAGCTGTGGTTGCTACTTGAGGGCTGGCTAGGAGCCAGGGAGCAGGCTCTGCTCACTTGCTCCCTGGGATAGGACAAGTAGCAACAGGTGTAAGTTGCAGCACAGGAGGTTCCACCTCAACCCAAGGGGAAACTTCTTTAATGTAAAGGTCCCAGAGCACTGGAACAGGCTGTCCGGAGAGGTTGTGGAGTCTCCTTCTCTGGAGCCTTTCAAGGCCTGTCTGGATGTGTTCCTGTATGACCTGAGCTAGATAGTATTGTCCTGCTCCGTCGGCAGGGTCGGACTCAATCATCTCCTTGGGTCCCTTCCAACCCCTAACATCCTGTGAGCCTGTGATATCAAAAAATGTGATGCGGAATGCAAGTTGCCTGTGGAAAAATGAATGTGGAGGAGGTGGGAAGAAAATGACAGCATGCCATCAAACCAACAGCATTGCCTCCTGCTGTGGTCTGGGGGTGGCTGCTGTTTGAAGGACGTAGGTGCGTTGATGTGTAGCCTCACTGCCGGACACCACTGCATTTACCGTGAGGAAATTCATGTTATCAGCCTCACAACAAAAATGATATTTACCCAAGCAAACCCTTCTGGAACAGCCTATGCAAGTGGCACCATACCTTGAATTATCTGCCCAGAATTTCTCTCCACGGCTTTCAAATGCATTATAGACTTGCAAAAGTCATCATTAGAAGCAGACTTTGCTGAGGACCACCATGCACCACAAGAGGCCAGCTCACGCAGAGTAACAAGTGTAGCATTCGCAAAGGCGTTTCCACCACCGCTGTCTGAAAGTGGTTCTCACAACATGATGATCAAAATTCATGGGTTCTCTCTTGACTGCTCAGCCTATCTCAGACTGCAGCAGATTTCATCTAGGTTACCAAATATCCTCAGGGAAACTGGTGTGGGGGGAAAGGAACCCTTGTGCATTAAAATGAATTCACCCAGACAAGTGGTGAGACAAATATGAAATCATAGAATCAACCAGATTGGAAGAGACCTCCAAGATCATCCAGTCCAACCTATCCCCCAGCCCTATCCAGTCAACTAGACCATGGCACCAAGTGCCTTATCCGTCCTCTTCTTGAAGACCTCCAGGGATGGTGACTCCACCACCTCCCTGGGCAGCCCATTCCAATGGGAAATCATCTATTCCTCAAGACAGCAACTCCATTTCCAACCTCTTATGAATCCTCGGGGAAGGGCTACAAAATACCTTCAAGAAGCTGTGGAAGCAAAATAATTCACATCTCATGGATACTAAAACCATGTGCTCAAAATAGGGTTTATTGACCAGGATAATTTGGTTTTCCATTAATTTCTTGTATTCCAGAGGCAACAATTTCCTGTCTCTTTCCCCTGTCCTGTTGGATTAAATTCCTGATCATCTTGTTTTAGTCCCTCTGTGAATACTGAACATCTCTTTTTCCAAATTCTTCAGGCAGCTTAGTTGAATGTTAGCAATTTGTCTAAACCATGTTGCACCTGAAGGTTACTATTCTTAGACTAAAACTGAGGACAGGCTTTTTAGAGCAGTCTCTTTTTTTCTTCCCATAACCATGTTACTAGGTCTGACAAAACTTTTTTTGCAGACCTCACTTCACTTCTACATTCAGATAGTCTTAACTAAAGCACCAATAATATTACACACCAGGGAAGAGCAGAGTGAGCCATTTCTCCTTCTTGGGGCACCTTGCAGTGCAAACACATTTGCACACATCCATAAGTATATTCTAAGTGCATTTCCTTAGGTATGCTCAGCAGCCAAATGGACAATGCAGACATATCTTTAAGTCAGGATCTCATGCCTGAAAAGTCCTAGCTTTGCTTTTGGGAGTGCATTGGTAATACTCAGTATTCAATACAATACTAATTTTCAGCTGCACCAGTTTTGGTTCAGCTGGAGGAAAAGAATGCCCAGCAAATGGCTGACGCTGTGTGTTTTTGGGTAATGAAGGCATCGCTCTTCTCCAAATGCTACAGCTGCTAACTGAAAACCTCAGGGCATCTGTGCTGTGACTCAGCACCTTCTGTATTTTAGAGGTTTTAATTTCCAAAATGATGTTGATAGCTCTTTCAAATAAGGGTTAGTTCCACAATAATCTGGTGGCTTTTGCAACATACCAGCTAAATGCAAATTGTTAAATAGAATCACAGAATGGTTTAGGTTGGAAGGGACCTCAAAGATAATCCAGTTCCAACCCCCTTCCATAGGCAGGGACACCTCCCACTAGAACAGGTCACTCAAGGCCTCATCCAGTCTGGCCTTGAACACCTCCAGGGAGGAAGCAGCCACAGCCTCCTTGGGCAACCTGTGCCAGTGTCTCACCACCCTCACTGGAAAGAACTTCTTCCTAACATCTAGTTTAAATCTCCCCTCGTCCAGTTTAAACTCATTACTCCTCATCCTGTCATTACAAGACCTTGTAAATAGTCCCTCCCCAGCCTTCCTGTAGGTCCCCTTCAGATACTGGTAGTCTCTTCAAAGCCTTCTGCAGGCTGAAGAGCCCCAACTCTCATAGCCTGTCCTCATAGCAGTGCTGCTGCAGCCCTCTGAGCATCTTTGTGGCCTCCTCTGGACTCAGTCCAACAGTTCCATGTCTTTCTTGTGTTGGGGGCTCCAGAACTGCACACAGTACTCCAGGTGGGGTCACAGGAGTGCATAGCAAAGGGGCAGAATCCCCTCCCTTGCCCTGCTGGCCTCACTGCTCTTGCTGCAGCCCAGGACATGGTTGCTGTCTGGGCTGTGTGTGCACACTGCTGGCTCATGTTGAGCTTTTCATCAACTGAAATGTAAGGGAAGTAGTATTCAGTCAGTCATTGATAGTGAAAATAATGAGTCTCCATAGGAAAATCTTCCTGACCATTTGAGTTTTTTTAAGATAGAGTAAAATTCCCCTTGGAATATTCCTATGTCTGAACACAACAGAAACTGGAATTTGCTTTAAAAAACAGCTACTTGTCTCCTAAGAGCAAAGCTTGGTAACAGATATATATAAGATAATGGCAGTATAGCTCACTGGAAACTATAGGACTGTCTTTAAACCCAAGGAATTAAATATTGCTTAAAGGAAATTAGGTGTAAATCAAATCAGATCTAAAATTTAGCTTCCAAAACACTCTTTTTTCCCCCCTTTAACAATATGAGGAGATTGTTATTCAAAAGCCATCTTTTGTTTGTGAGAACAGGTTTCATATGTGTGGGAATCTTTCTGAATTACATAAGGATGTCTCTGAAGTCATTCACTGTCTTTAGTTTAAAGGTGGTTATTGCAAAAGTGTTGCTGAAATAATAGCTCTCAGAGGTTTCTACTGCTCTGTTTACAAGAAAAAGGACGTTTTTTTCCCACCTGAACACATTGTAAAGCTAATAATGGATCTGAAGCAAACTGAGACCTCTCCTCTCACATCATCATTGGGGATTGCAGAACATTACGGCTTGGGAGAGACCTCCAGAGATCATTGAGTCCAGCTCTCTTGCCAAAGTAGGATCGTGGAATCAGTCAGGGTTAGAAGGGACCACAAGGAGCACCCCCTGCCATGGGCAGAGACACCCTACCCTAGAGCAGGCTGCCCACAGCCTCATCCAGCCTGGCCTTAAACACCTCCAGGGATGGGGCCTCAACCACCTCCCTGGGCAACCCATTCCAGGCTCTCACCACTCTCATGCTGAACAACTTCCTCCTTACATCCAGGCTGACTCTTTCCACCTCCAGCTTTGCTCCATTCCCCCTAGTCCTGTCACTCTCTGAGAGCCTAAAGAGTCCCTCTCTAGCTTTTTTGTAGGTCCCCTTCAGATACTGGATGGCCACAATAAGGTCACCTCAAAGCCTCCTCTTCTCCAGGCTGCACGTTCCCAACTCTTTCAGTCTGTCCTCATAGCAGATGTCTGTCCCCTTCAGATGTTTATAGATATAGGATCCCCTCTCAGCCTAATAGACTTCTCAGGAGTTCCCAGAACCTAAATGGTGCCATGACTTCCACATTCATGAGCTTCTCTGTTACTTTCAGCCTGTGCCCTGGGCTGACAAGCATTTGGCCTAGGTGGTGCCCATGAAAGCAGATAGAGCTGACATGGGGTTAGGGCACAATGTATAGAGTTGCACAAGGGACCTTTGTTTGCCTCTGCCCAGTGGCAGCACTAACTGGAGCTGGGTGCCCAGCACCATCTAGCTCAGCTGTGCCAGGGCTGGGCAATGTGCAGCCTTTTTGCAGGGTCAATGAGAGCATGCTGTTTCTGGGCAGATTAGTAGGTGCATCAAGGGTTTGAGAAGTACTGCTCAGAGCTGATTGGAATGTGTTTAGCAGCAGTAGGGATGGAGGGCAGGAGAAGGGGAACTTGACACTATTTTTAATGAATTTGTAAGAATGGTTATGCTCTTCATTGCTTCTGAGCCCATCTGTGCAAAAGGTGACTCCACCTCTGCTTATTTAATACTTCCCAGTCACTGTATCTGCTGAAAATGCTTGTCCCTGTCTAATCAGGGGACAGGGAAATTGTTACGTTAATGGGGCAGGATAAGAATTTAACTGTCAAAGAGTGCAAAGGTTTTGTGAGAGCTTTTCAGTAAAGGCACAAAAATAATTCAACAAGGGTTATTTGTTAATCATCCTTTTTAATTAGGATTTTTGTGCTTGTTCTGTCCTTTGCCTGCCTGCAACACTCAGATGAGTAATTGCCACATATCTTTAGAAGGATATCATAGCAACCAAAACATGGGGCAGACGATAAATGAGAAAGTCTACAGTCCAGCAGTTTATTTTAGCAGACATTAATCAATGGAACTGCAGCTTCGATTGTAAAGCCTGAATTCATTTCTTCTATTTGATTTTCCCTCCAGCTACCATTACAATTTACTTTTTATTAAATGACTTCTGATAAGTAGATGACTTTAACCTCTTCTCAGTCCTGTCCTTTCGCTGCATTACCATGGACTGTAGATTAAACAAAACCTACCCTGACAGAAGCAAACTTAAGCAATGCAGTTTTATTTTGTGATGCCAGAGTAACTCTTAGCTACTTTCATTCATTAGCTGAACTTGATGTAATCTACTCTGAAGTGTTAATTTTGTCCTTGTATGGACTTACAAAAAGTTTCTAGAGAAGTGAAAAATCTCTTTAACAACAGAAAAAGTATTTGGAGTCTTTTTCCAGAACTGAGGCACAGAATTTTGCAATGTCCAATATCCTCTTCCCTGCCTTCCTTCTCAAAGGAACTCTATCTTTGGTTTATATGTTTCATGGAGTCACAAGCTTGCAGCAGTAGTCAGTCGAGGCTGTGTTATTTGTGTTAGCTGATCAAACTTCAGAGTAACCTGCCACTTTGAGATGGTTCTTCTAATACTTTCGCTAGATCAACTGCCAATAAGATATTTTTTATCCCAGTGCAAGGTGACTGATAAAAGCGCTCTCTACATGGAACTGATAAGGAACGAATAATCTCACAGACAAAATATACAGTCTTTGCAAGAGACAGGTTTATCACTTGTGTGAAGTAGTAAAACTGGGGAATGCAATCAATTGAGAAGAGCAAATCTGTGAGCCAGCAGCAAGTAGTATACAGAGTCCAGAGTCACGCTTGGGTAATGAGATAGTAGGTGTAGTAGAGTTGTCACCCTGCTGCTGGGTTAAAAACAGCAAGTAGTAGCAAGAATGTTGGAGAAACCAGTTAGAGTTCTGCTGTGACTGGTTGCCCTCTGTGAATGCTGTCACTTTCCATTAGTGGAAGGCCAGTTGGGGTTCCTTGAGATACTGAGCTTTCCAATACCAGAAAAGCTGTCTGCCTTTTGCAGTGGTCTGCACGAGGAATGCAGCAGTGGGCTAAAGAAATGATGAGGTTTCTGCTGAGGCTGGTGTGAGAAGTGTTTAGTTTCCTTTTTCCTACTTGGCGTAGTCATGAACTGATATCAAAGAAAAGCTGCAGAATCTGCCTATGCTGCATTTCTTGCTCCTACCCATTCCTACCTGCTCCTTTAAGTCCTTGGGCTACACTTTGTCATCCACTTTTTCCTTCTCTGATAACAAATTCTTCCATGTTTTTCATACCCATCCAAAGAGATGTATTTAGTCTCTTCTTTGCACTTCAGTTATGTTCTACTCTTCAGGTTTCTTCCTTACCTGGGAATTTCCCTATCTTGGATGTTTATATAATTTGCTTTTCTTGTCCTAAGTTGGCATAGCTGCCATCTGACTTTTCTTTTGTGTGATGTATTTTATTTCTCCATTCTTATATTCTGCAGTGTGTGAAATGCACTGAACTGTGGAGTTGCCAAGAAGCATCATACAGTGAAGAAGAGATAAAAGTATTGAACTATGAGAGTGTACTTTAAGCTCTGTGTCCTGCCAGAGAGAGGTCAGGCTCCCTGTTGGACAGCTCCATTTATGTTATAGGAATTTTAAGACTTAATTATGCTATATATTGCTCATTATTTTTTTCTTTCTTGGGCAGTCAATGTAATTAGACGTGGGAGAAATGCTTCTCTGAATAACTTTGTGCTATGGGTGCAGGGGTGTTGGGTTTTTTTTCTTTTGAAGACCTTTTTCACGTATAGGACAGCCCCAGAAAAGAAAAGCAACAAACTGTAGCAGTTAAACATGTTGGTTTGTAAGCAAGTGCAATGGCATGGATTCTAACAGTTCATGTATTTTAAACATAGCTTTAGTCAAACACACGTATTAGCAGTAAAATGTTGGCAGATACTTATTTTCATCAAGGGCTCACTTTTTATTCAAGTGCCACTTATATAAATATTTCTAAAGCATGGTTTTAGAGTTGGCACTGGCTTTGTCCACTCCTGTTATGCTTTCCTCCTTGCTCTCTAACCAATTAGAAAGAGAAATCTACTACAGTCAAAGCACTGTTGCTGTTCTCAACATGTACACAACTTCCATTTACTGGAAAGTTAAGAGGGAGCTTGCAGTAAGAATAGTTGGTGGCTTTGGTTGTTTGGTTGGAGAAAAATAATAGAACTACATATGTTGCATAAAAGCAATTTCATTGGCCTCGTATTACTTACAAGATGCAAGGAACATTTAAAGGAATAGCATCTAATGTATAGCAGAAGACAGGATATAAGATTTATTGTGTAGATCTGAATTCCTTCTTTGCTGCTTTCCAGAAGAATACAGTGCAAGTGACATTGAGAAGGTTTTTTAAGCTTAATCAAACAAACAAAACCCAAAGAAATAACCCTCCCAAAACCATAGCCTTTTTCCCCCAGTACTGTGGTAGTTCCATAAGACTCTCTATAGGCCCTTTTTAAATAGCTCTTTTCTACACGATCATTTGGAATACGTACTTAGAAAGAACAATAGTGTGATGTTAGCAACCACAATGTGGATTAAAAGAGAAAATCAGTGGGGTTCAAGAGCATATGACCCAATTCCATTCTCTTCAGTTTTAACAATTTTATACTGTCCACATTGCCTGAGATTTCCAGTGTTTTCCTGAAAAGCAGGGAGCAGTCTGGCCAGCTTATATGAGGCATGATTCTCTTTGCAGAAGCTCATGGAGATTTTAAAGTATTAAGATCATTTTGCTGTTTTTTTTTTTTTTTCCTTTGTGTGTATCTTTGAATGTGCAATCAGACAAATGTCCTGTGAAACACAGTACTGAGATCTCAAATATTGCTTAGGTACTGTGGATGTTCATGCCAGCCTTGAGGAACAGTCTGCCTCCAGTACAGGTGTGTTCTGCCATGGACTGTTTAGTGTCAGACTTCTCAGTGATGATTTAGTTCCTCTGGGCTGCTAAACAGTTGGAATCTGAGAAAAGCCCACCTAGTTATGAGCAGGATATTGCCCTTCAGAATGAGGACTGTCCTTAGCTGCAGATAGTAGAAAATGTTTGTGTAAACAGAGAAAACTATGCCAAACTGAGCATCAGGGAGAAATCCTGGAGGACTTGGACCTGCTGAATTAAATTGCTGACTTTCAGGTCCGTACTTAAACAAGTGACAATGATTGTAGGCTAATGTTTCATTAGTTAGGATGGTGTCTGTCCCTCCTGGGTTCAGTTTCACTCAGCTGCTGTTCCTGTACAAATTCATCCCTACCAGCCTGGTCCCAGAAGACCCATATAATTCTTTTTCTGACTGCTATTATCTCACTGTGTGACTTGTTTATATAAGCCACCTCTAATAAGTCACTTCATTTAAAAATCACTTTTCCCATTTGGGAAAAGACTGGTGCTTAATTCATAAGCACACTGCCCAAAGTTGTTGCAAAACAAAGTTAAATGAAGAGGACTGTAGGTACTCACTATGCTCCATTTACGTGGGAGAAATGCATCTTGCTTATAAAAGAGCCCATAGCTGCAGGAGCTGAACTCGAGCAGCTCAGCCTTCCAGTCCTCACAGAATTCAGACAACAATTTGCTTCATTCAACAAATACTGGACTGAACTTGACCAGTTGACTGTTTCTTCCTTGTGTAAAAATATCTGAAGAGTAAGCGTCAAGTGGATGGGGCCAATCTCTTTTCAGTGGTCAGCAGGAATATGACAAGGAGTAACAGCTACAAACTGAAACACAGAAAGTTTCACCTCAGCATAAGGAGAAACTTCTTTACAGTGAGGGTGATGAAGCACTGGAACAGGCTGTCCAGAGATGTTGTGGAAGGAGACTTTCAAAAGCTTCCTAGATGCATTCCTGTGTGAACTATCCCAGGTGATCCTGCCTTGGCAGGGAGGTTAGACTCAATAATGCCTGGTTGGACTTGAAATTCCCAGAACCTCAAGGTTCTGGGATTCTGTGATGTCCTTCCATGAAATTCTGTCCTTTCTTTCCACGCCCTTCCTGGCTCTGTGACCCAAGGGTAGGTTCTGTCACTGAGGCGCAATGCATTGGTCATCCTTCACATGCTCATCCTTGCTGTGCCGCCTGTACATGTCAGATCATAGACGTGCTTTTGTTTTTTTGCTGCCCGTGGCCTCCCTTTGCATCTTAGAAATGCTTTGTGATTATGTGCAGTTTTAAGACAGTGAACTCAAGAACTGTTTGAAAGACTCACTGTTCTTTCCGAGCTAAAGCACGTTCCCCCATGGCAGGTCCCTGGAATACAAAGGTTCATCAGCTTGCATGCCACTGCTCTCTCTGATTCTTCTTGGTTTGCATATTTGTGGGATCATCGTGGATATAGCCAGTGCAACAGGCATTTTCATTTCCAGAAGGAAATGTTGTCTTCCATTCTGTATGTGTTTTAATAGCTCCTGACTCCATTATGAAAGTCTACAGGGAAATAATTTGCATTAACAGATACAGTAGCTTTATTGGACCTTTAGATATGAACTTTAAAAACAACAACAAAAATCCTTTCAGCTGGTTTAAGTGTCTCAAGAAGCCAAAACCTGAACTTAACTATCATGGTCTGAAATAACAAAAATGCAAATCTGCAAACAGCTTCTTGCAAGTTTTTCTTTGGAAGTCAATACCCTGGGTCCATATTTATTCTTTAGACAGTACTAGCTAGGAACATAAGCTGTGTAGGTGTTAAGGAAAAGAAAAACAGATTACATTACAAAGCAAGATGCACACTGTTTGAATGCATCAATAATTCCCTTCTTCTTCGTCTCTTTTACAGCAGTCCTGAAAAAAAAGATGCAAATATATTCTACCATTTAGACTTGTGCTGCTTATGACAGATGTACATTAATATAAAACCTTCTTCTTAATGCACACATGGATGAACCGGATTTTGTACAGGCATAATTAGGCTAATTGGAATTGAGTTAATGTTTTAATTTCTTTTAAATGCAACAACATATTTTTTACCTGTATCAGCTGCATGGCTTATTCATTTTGAGATATTGGCATGAAAGCAAAAGGGCTGACTACATTACGTGAAAAGAAGTAATATTTTTCACCTCTTTAATTTTTTTTTTAAGCTAAAATGTCCTGTTCAATTAAAATGGCCTTGTCCTAACCCTTTCCCAATGTCTCTTCCTACATACAATTTCAGGTCTTAATGTTCAGATGCATGAGCATAATGTCAAGAAAATGACAGCCACGGCATACACAAGTGATTTAATTTTTAGTGTTTGGTAATGAATAGCCTGGTTTTAATCAGGAACAATTACCTGTCAATTTCATATCTTTATGTTGATCGGAGACACTTCCCTTGTGTTCTTCCTTGGGTCTAGGCAGTCAGTTCTGTAAAATATAAATTTCACTTTCTGCAGTTGCATTATAAATGAAAACAGATTCTACCCTTAATATTCCTTCTTTTTCTTTTTGGTCTTGCTGCTCTTAGGATGTAGTACCAGATTCACACCATGCTCAAAACACCTATTGATTTCCAAGCATACCATATCAGATGTGCGCTAGCATCTTTTTTTTTCTCTCTCCTTGCCCATCTTTTCAATTTGTACCACGTCTTTACTTGCATCAATACTACCCAGCTAACACTTCACATCTTGCTGTATTTTCTGTTTGCTACTCTACTAATAGCATTAGACTTCATATTTTTTCTTAATATTTACGGCTAATAATGATTACTTGAATCCTGTGTGGGAGTTTTGCAGCTCCTATTAGTGCCTCTTCACTGTCGTGAATCGGGTTGTTAGTGTTTAATAAATATGAGTCGAATTATATTTAACTTGGGTCTCCTCGTGAAAAAATAGGATTTTGTTTGTTTTGGGTTTTTGGTTTTTTTTTTTTTTTTTTTTTTTTTTTAGCAATTGCTGCAGCAGGGATGTTAAGTTCAGTTTAAAGGGTTTGTTCAGCTTGCTTGGGTTGAATGCTCGCCTGTTAAAGTCAGTGGAAGCTTGCCATTTTCTTCTGCCGAGCTGTGGTTTCCCCTTCCCAACCCCTTTCTTTTCAAAATAAATTATCAGTCTGATTCAACCCCAGCATGGTCCCTGGAAACCCTCACTTCCTCTTTCGTCTCCTTCCTTACATTTTGCCATCCTTCTCCTCTCCAAAAGCTGCTGTAAGCTTTCCTGCTTTCTGTTGCTCTCTCATCAGAATACTCATGGCTTGTCTCTTCCTTGACATTAACTTTTGCGAGGCCAGAGGATTCATTGATCAGTATGCTGCCTCTGGCTAAGGGTTGGGTATTTAACAAATGCTTCTCTAGGAAAAGAAAGAGGAGAGTACCTACATCTAAGTGTCTCTAAGTCACTTGGATCTCTGCAAACTGTTGCAGTTTGTGCAGAGTCTTTTGAAGAGACAAAAAGCCTCTGCTCATATGCAGAGAAGAGATACTTACCTGGACCTTCAGCAATGTTTTATAATCTTTTAGTTTGGATTTACACAGCTTTCTTCTTTAGACTCCTGCCTACATCACTGTTCAGTGAATATTCTTCCAGTAAGATCTAAGGTGTGTCTGTTGCACATCCTGAGGAGAGAGAAGACACACCAAACCAGAATATATTGTGTCACTGAGGAAAAATAAACAACTAAATAGAAATTCTCCTTCAAGTTGCTATTGTAGCTCAGTGTTTCTCCTTGGATGAGAGGAAGATTTGTGTTCTGAACAACTCTATGAAAGGCTTCAGCAAAAATGCCTCACATGGTAGAATTGTCATGGCTGAAAAGGCAAAAATTTGTGTCAGTGCAGAATGAAGACATGCAGCTACTTGTCTGGAAAGTGCTGCACAAACAAGGACTGCTCTTGTGGCTGGGAGCTGGGCTTTTGAAAGGAATCATACATTCAAAATCTTTGGGGGGGAGTGAGTTTGGAAAAAAAAACACCAAACCAAACAAAAACTTTTATGAACTTAATTTCCATTTTAATACTGATGCTATGTAGATGAAAAATTATCCACCGCAAAACTCTTCTCTGTGGAACTGCTACTATCTCCAGGAGCATTTTTACAAAGAAATCTTATAAAAGAATCTTCACATTTTTCATTCGACTATGTAATACAGCAAATCTCAGGAGATATTAAATGTATGTCTGTGGGAGAATGCAGTGTTCCTTGCATAATTTAACCAGCATTATTACTCAGCAGCCTTCTTAAAGGCATAACAATTTCAAAGCTCCTTTTCATGTTCTGCATTCTGTGATGTGCTGCTTTTCGGCACCCTTTTTATAGTTAAATAAAAAACCTTAAGAATCTTGAAACAGCACTACTGTTGCAGCACAAACTAGACGAGGAAAGATGAAAGTAGAGATTGTATCTGGGCCTTCAAGAAGTTACTGGAAAGAAAAATGCGTAGTGATGGCAGAAATGCTTTGTTTTATTTTCCTGATGGTGCTCCTTTATTACTTAGTGCAGATTTGTAGAAATGTATTTCTACAAATAAAAGATCATAGAATCAATCAGGTTGGAAGAGACCTCCAAGATCATCCAGGCCAACCTAGCACCCAGCCCTAGCCAGTCAACTAGACCATGGCACTAAGTGCCTCATCCAGGCTTTTCTTCAACACCTCCAGGGACAGCGACTCCACCACCTCCCTGGGCAGCCCATTCCAATGCCAATCACTCTCTCTGGCAGGAACTTCCTCTTAACATCCAGCCTATACCTCCCCTGGCAGAACTTGAGACTGTGTCCTCTTGTTCTGTTCCTGGTTGCCTGGGAGAAGAGACCAACCCCAACTGGCTGCAGCCTCCCTTCAGGTATTTGTAGCCAGCAGTGAGGTCACCCCTGAGCCTCCTCTTCTCCATGCTAAACACCCCCAGCTCCCTCAGCCTCTCCTCACAGGGTTTGTGTTCCAGGTCCCTCACCATCTTCGTTGCCCTTCTCTGGACAAGTTCCAGTATCTCAACTTCTGTCTTGAATTGAGCAGCTCAGAACTGGACACAGTATTCAAGGTGTTTCCTGACCAGTGCTGAGTACAGGGGAAGAATAACCTTCCTTGTCCTGCTGTCTATACTGTTCCTGATCCAGGCCAGGATGCCATTGGCTCTCCTGGCCACTGGCCACACTGCTGCCTCATGTTCAGCTACTCTCTACCAGTACCCTCAGGTCCCTTTCGTCCTGGCTGCTCTCCAGCCACTCTGTCCCCAGCCTGTAGCACTGCTTGGGGTTGTTGTGGCCAAAGTGTACAACCCTGCACTTGGCCTTGTTAAATCTCATCCCATTGGCCTTTGCCCACCCATCTAGCTTGTCCAGGTCCCTCTGCAGGGCTCTCCTACCCTCCAACAGATTGACACTCCTAGCTTGGTGTCATCTGCAAACTTACTGAGCTGGACTCGATCCCGTGGTCCAGATCATCAATAAAGATATTGAACAGATTCAGGCCCAGCACTGATCCCTGGGGCACACCACTTGTGATTGGATATGATGGTTCAAATTTTAACTGTGGCAGTTTTCTGTTAATCATTCCTATTTTCTCAGCTGATCCTCACCAAATTAACCTTATGGCAGTACTCAAAGCAGTAGAAATTCCTCCTGAGAATCTGAAAAGCTATAACCAGCTACCTGACTATCTTGTTTCTCAGCCGTGTGCAACAGACTGTTCAGGGAGCAAAAACCATTGGACTTTTTCTCCTCTACTGTAATTTTTGATCCACTTCTAGTGAACGTGGCAGAGGTGTATAGAGTTCTGCATGCTCGAGCTTATGTGCTCAGTTCTCTGTGTGGATTTTATGCATTTATCTGTATTTGAGAGACAGAGGCTAGGAGGTATTATGCTGTGAGATGAATAATCTGCTTAAATAGTAAAGCACCGGTAAGCGGTATTGAAAGCAATCAATGTGTTCCTTTGGCTATTTCCCATGTGGCCTCAATAATATTGCCAAGGACCAGCAGCCTGGCATTTTAGGCTCATAGGAGATGTCTTCTGGTTTCATAGGGCAAGTCAAGTATGATGTGACAAGACTTTTGTATGCAATTGAAGGATTACTTTGTGCTGACAACTTGGCTAACTGTGAAAGAAGATAGTATTGACTGTAGCTTAGGTCAGCCTTTAGGTGTCTGGGAATTGCTGTCTGTGGTTTAGTTTTAATTTTGAAGTTTGATTTACAGCAAAGGTGCTCATTCTAATACAGCTTTTACACTAAGGCTAATTAAAAATGGGTAAAAATAGGGAAGAAAAAACGTAAGGTAAGTTTGGTATGATGGAGGAGTTAACTGTACCAGCAGAATGTTCCCTCTGTAGAAAGTTAAGGGGAAATTTTAGAGACAGATTAGAAGAAACCAGCTAAACTTGGCATTGTTGCTGAGTGAAGGAGATGGGTCGAGCTTCCTCTGCTGTGAAATCTGCATAGCTCCACGCAGAATAATTGAGCTTCACTGAGATCAGCTGAAAGCCTGACCATAAGGCTTGTTCTCCAACACTGTGTTGTAAGCTAGGCGGAAACCCACTAATGTCATTGGCATTACACTCGCCCAAACGATAACTGGGCTGCTATCGACAGGAGACAGGCAAGTGGCAGTGAAGCTATGGCCAGCCCGGCGCAGAGCAGTAAGAAGCTTGTGCTTTATTCCTTAAAGAACTGGGTCCATTAACAGTATTAATAAAACATGACCTCAGTCGAAGCCGGCTTTCCGGTCTGCTGGGTAAATATGTTCAACTTCAAAACTTTCTTCTATTTGCAATGCTAGGAGTTTTGTGTGTTTTTCTAGATCTTGGTAAAAGCGTTAAGTGCTAAATAGTAGCGCTGCTACCAGGGATGTTAACAAGCGCAGGAGTTTTATGCAGTTGAATGGCATTCTTTGTTCCTGATTACTCCACTTTGCTACTCTTTTGCATGACTAAGTTTGCAATTGTGTGCCTTTGAGTGTGTCTTGATGATTTGAACGGTGATGAAGGTGCTATTGTAAGGAGTACGTGGGAGTATTCATCCACAGGAACACTTAAAAATATATCTTTACACACCATCTGGTGCAATGAGGTGTATTTAAAAGGCAAAATATTTGCTCTTTAGAAGTGTCTCAGAGTTAAGTTGTTGTTTTGTTTTGTTGTTTTGTTGTTTTTTTTCTCTTGGGAAAAGGCAGTTTGGCAGTTTCTAGAAAGAAATTCTTGAGTCAGAGAAGGGTGAGGAACCTAACCAGGATATGGGTGTTTCATAGTTGTTTTTTTTAAACACCTCCCTCCCCTCAATATCGTTAAAAAACTCTTTTAAAGTACATATTCAGGAGCTGCAGACTGCTTGAAGAATAGCATCACTAATTTCATGTAAGCATGATACAATTTAGTTAGACCTTCTTGATAGTAGTTTATACAACCAGGATCTATGTTAGTTCTCATAGAAAATGCTGAGGGGATTATCACTTCATATGGACTTTCCAGAGCTTTCTAGCATAGAAGAATCAAAACTGGGAATCAAAATTCCCAATGGCTTTTTGCATTCACAACTCTGCAAAGCTCTGTGTATTAAACTATACAAATGTGTGTTTTCCCTAACTTTCTGGTAAAAGTGCTAGGGAATTGTATAGGGCCAAGAGCAGCTGTTCAAAGATCTCCAGTATCAGCAGCTCTAGTGAGCAATGAATGTCTGACAGTAACTTTTAGAGCTGTCAGCCTAGCGTAGTAATGTGCACATTTAGCACATTTAAATGTGCCACTTTAATTCTGCATAGTGCTATTTTTTTTATTAGAACATTGTGTGCTTCAAAATTAAATGTCTCACAGATATATATATATATATTTGTCAGCTACAGCTGATAGCTTTCTTTTTTTTTTTTTCCTTTGGAGAATACTTAAAAACATGTTTATAAAAACAAGGTGCATTAAATAATTTTTTTCCCCCCTTCCAAATCCTTATATTTTGAGCACTTGGCAACCGCTGGTTGTTTTGCTCAGGAGTTGCAGGTACAGAATCCATTTGGTTTGCAGCTCACAGGTTTTGCCCAAAGAGCATCCTTTATTATTCTGCAATTTCTGAAGTGTGCTGAGGTGTATTAGAAAGCAGCTAATTCTTGCAGAAGAGCTGGATGAAACGTTTTAAAAACCCACCATCAGTGACTGGTTTTCTTTAATTACTGCAGGGATAAAACCCTGCTAAATGAACTGTGTAGCATATCTACATGTCTTCTGTTTTTCCAGATATAAACAGGGGTACTTACTGAATAATCGTTTTTATACCTTTTTATTGATGTTTTAAGTCTTGATATGGGTATATGAGTCACTGATAGATTAGATTTCTTTATTATTGTGCTTCACCATTTGCCACAGTTCTTTTTGTTAGTGCTTTCCAGCTCCCTTTTGAATGTAAGTTTATCCATACACTTTGTAGTGCCGCTTTCACTTTTCCTGTTATTCAGGATGACTTTCTTAAGCAAAGCAGTCTTCTCTTGGAATCAGAATGGAATTACAATTTGTTGAGTTCCATGTTAACCCAATTAAGAAGTTCAGTTATTATTTATGCTTATGGGTAGGTCTTGTTGGGCATAAGCTGTGTCAGTACACAGCAAATGTAACCAGGCTGTGATCATCTACACTTTCTTTAGAGATATTTTAGCACTGGCAGTGTAAGAAAACTGTCTAGCCTGTGTCCTCCAGACTGATGTCCCTTGGATAATGCATTTTTCTTCCCTATATCATACATGTTAAATCTTGCTGTTTGATCTAATATGGTACTCTGTAACAAACGTTAATGATTGCTGCTGTCAGATAGAACTTTAATCTATTCCAGGGCATGGGAGTCTGATATGTGAATAATTTGAAGAGCACTTTTCCTCCCCAGCCCTAGCTCAGCTTCTTGTTGTTCCTGACTGGATGTATTTAGGGACTTTAAATGCTTCAGTCATGAATCATCCTACCAGATTTTTAATAAATCTGATTTTTTTAGGGGGTTTAATTTCTCCTCAAATTAATGATTTTATGATATAAGAAAAAACAAGCAGTGCTGGTAAAGGGCTTCACAGACCAGATGCACGTTTTGAGGGTGTCTGTGGCAAACCATCAAATACCGAACTTTGTAGAAGTGTTTGTTTATAGTACATGATGTAGTTTATAATACATTAAAACTGTGTAAAACTTCTAGTCTGAGTCTAGAACAAAATGAGTTTAGTACAGCTGGGAGCAGGATTTGGCCCATACTCCATTATCCAGTAAATTGTGGTAACTCCTTCACTCTACATCATAAATCTGTTGATTATATTTCTTTGAAAAGGAATTACTGCTTCAGCTGAGCATTAATCTCTCATCAGATTTTATTATCTTTCTTATTTACACTGCTGCTTGGATTATAAAGAGCAGTTAAATGGCGTGAATTAGCAGTTTGTCACAGAATCACAGCAGCACACAGAATGTTCGAGGTTGGAAGTGACCTCAAAAGATCATCCAGTCCAAACCCCCTGCCCGAGCAGGATCACCTAGAGTAGGCTGCACAGGAATGTATCCGGGTGGGTTTTGAATGTTTCCAGAGAAGGAGACTCCGCAGCCGCTCTGGGCAGCCTGTTCAGTGTTCACCCTCACAGTGAAAAAGTGTTTGCATGTGTTCCCATGGCACCTCCTATGCTCCAGCTTCCACTCCTCTTGTCCTGTCGTTTCACATGAATGAGAAGAGCCTAGCTCCATCCTCCTGTCATAAATAACAGGCATAAACTGGTGTTCATGCAAGTTAAGGCTTTAATAAAGTTGCAGGAATCAAGCAATTTCACAGGCCTGGGTGCGAGGAGATACTCTGATCTACCCCAACGCACACCCTTTGCCTTCAGTTTTCTCTTTTTATACCCTATTCTATTACATATTTACTAAGTTCTAAGAAAAGGTTGGGTTTTCTTTATCAGTTCTTAGGAATGTGAGATGTCTCACCCACACAGGTCTCCTTTTATCCGGTGGTCCCTCTGGTAATCGTTGATGAAGTAAGGGGTCTTGCTTAAGTGTCTTCCTCATGAACTTCAAAGTCCTGGTTCTTCTATTTGCTCATACAGGAAAGGTGGCACCAGGAGGAATGCATTTCCATTTGAATATGCAAAAGACTATCTCTTCCACATGCCTCCTTCCTTTGCCAATCTAATTACTCTTATCTTTAAGCTTATTGAGATGGTGGTGCAAGCAGGAATGCAGTTTCATTCAACTCCCCCCCTTCCTCCTTGTCTGTGACCCCTTGCCACGAATTGATCAGATCAAACATATGATTCTATATATATTTCTCACACTCCCAATACTTGCCCTTCACGTATTTATAAACACGAATTCAGGCACCCCTCTATCTCTCCTCCAAGCTAAAGAGCCCCAGCTTCCTCTGCCTTTTCCTCATAAGGCAGATGTTTTACTTCCTTTATCATCTTTGTGGCTCTGTGCTGGGCTCTTTCAAGCAGTTCCCTGTCCTTGAACTGTGGTGCCGAGACCTGGACACTCCTCCAGGTGCAGCCTCATCAAGGCACAGCAGAGGGGAAGAGCATCTCTCCTACTAGCGATACATCTTCTATTATACCCCAGGTTGCTGTTGGCATTCTTGGGCACAGGGGCACATTGCTGGCTCACGGTCATCCTTCTCTCTACCAGGACCCCCAGGTCTCTTTCCCCCACGCTGCTCCCCAGCAGGGCAGTCCCCAACCTACAAGTCAAATCGAACTTTTCTTGGTCTAGTAACTTACAGGGTGAGCGGGCTTCTCCTCAGTTTCTGACGTTCCTTACCAGTGAGTTTTATTTAGTCCTGCCTTGTAAACGACAGCAAGGCAAGGGAAAAACCAACAGAGCCTGACCTCTTGTGCCGTGCTTTTGTCAGGGACACATTTTCCCAGCTGCGTTACAAACCTCTGGAAACAGAGGCTGGTGCATGAAGGGGCCCGGTGCCAGCGCGGTGGCCGCGGTAGGGCTCCGCCGGCGCGGGGTCCTCATTGCTGCCCGCCTCACGTTGGCGTTGAGGCCCTGCTCGGTTGCCGGGGCGACGCCAGCCCTGTCAGCCGCAGGCACTACTGATGCTTATGCTTGGAGCCTGTGCCCAAGTGAGGCTTTAACGCAGACTTATAAGTGGAAACACATAATACAGCCTTAAGAGTAGTAATATGAGGCACCTGTAGTGCTTTCCTGCCCTGCCGTGCGTGCTGCCTCCGGTGTGCCAGCCGTTGTGCGTGAGGACTCTGAGTTGAAGGGGAGGAATATAGCCTGCTTGATTTCACACCTTTCTATATGATCCCTTCCTTCTGTACAATGAGATCAGGGGAAATAAACAGTTGCTTCAAGTCGGCGGATCACAGTAGTGCCTTGGTCTGTATCTGCTTCGGCAGAATTCTAAGCTCTGTGATAACATCTGAGAACTTCTTTTCGGAGACTCTGTCGTTGTTATTCTCCTGAAGCTCAGCTGGTACTGCCAGAGTACCCGGGACAATGTGGTTCCAGGACGGGCTGATCCCGTGGGTACTCTTTCCCCTTCTGCCGTTGTTGGTTGTGTTACCAAAACAAAGAGCTACTTCTGAGATGCCTTTCAGCCCCCAGAAGAACAAATTAGCTGTTCAAACAAAGGTGTTTTCCCTTCAGTTGCTAAAGTGCGACCTATCTGGTGACAGGAAAGGACCTTTTCACTGCTGGCAGCGGTAAAGCTTTTAACATGCTGAACGTTAAAACCTTATTGCTTGACCTAAACTCAAGCTACCTGTACGCCTGGGAGCCCTTGGAAGGCTGCGATTTACCTGAGACATGCTGAGCTCCCAACATTTGTTTGCCCCTCTTTTGCTTCATTTCTCACCTATTTTGAGACTTCTGTTGGGAGGAAGTCCCTTGTCCCCGCAGGACGGCTTTGTTGGAGGGCAGAAGGGCTCTGCAGCGGGACCTTGACCGCCTGGACAGATGGGCAGAGTCCAAGGGGATGGCTTCAATAGCTCCAAGTGCAGGGTGCTGCACTTTGGCCACAGCAACCCCATGCAGAGATACAGGCTGGGGTCGGAGTGGCTGGAGAGCAGCCAGACAGAGAGGGATCTGGGGGTGCTGATTGATACCCACCTGAACATGAGCCAGCAGTGTGCCCAGGTGGCCAAGAGAGCCAGTGGCATCCTGGCCTGCATCAGGAATAGTGTGGTCAGCAGGAGCAGGGAGGTCATTCTGCCCCTGTACTCTGCACTGGTTAGACCACACCTTAAGTACTGTGTTCAGTTCTGGGCCCCCCAGTTTAGGAAGGACATTGAGATGCTTGAGCGTGTCCAGAGAAGGGCGACGAGGCTGGTGGGGGGCCTGGAACAGAGCCCTGTGAGGAGAGGCTGAGGGAGCTGGGGGTGTGCAGCCTGGGGAAGAGGAGGCTCAGGGGTGACCTCATTGCTGTCTACAGCTACCTGAAGGGAGGCTGTAGCCAGTTGGGGTTGGTCTCTTCTCTCAGGCAAACACCAGTAGAACAAGGGGGGACAGTCTCAAGTTGTGCTGAGGGAAGTCTAGGCTGGATGTTAGGAGGAAGTTGTTGCCAGAGAGAGTGTTTGGCATTGGAATGGGCTGCCCAGGGAGGTGATGAAGTCACCATCCCTGGAGGTGTTGAAGAAAAGCCTGGATAAGGCACTTAGTGCCATGGTCTGGTTGACTGGCTAGGGCTGGGTGCTAGGTTGGACTGGATGATCTTGGAGGTTTCTTCCAACCTGGTTGATTCTATGATTCTAATGTGTGTAGACTATGAAAGTATGATTATGGAGGTTTTGGTGCAGGCTGACTCTGGAGGCAGAACTGAGCTGGCATGCGAAGCTTTGGAACAGATTTCCTCTCTTGGAAAATTATCCTAGGACCTTTCAACCGTAGCTTGTGTTGGTGATCTCCAGCAGTCAGAAGCAGTTTCTGCACAATTATGACTTATGTTCAGGTTTCTCTGTTCCAGCTACAGGACTGCCTGTCAAAAAGCCCAGCTCCCATGCTGGGAAAATGACTGGATAGATTTGTCCAAAAGCAGACACCAAAGCACTTGTTCACGGACTTGCTGTTAACAAAATGCTGAGATAAGCTGGTTGACACTACAGTTTCTGTCCTGGAGATCAATTGCATTACAGACACAGTGGCAGAATGAGAGCTTTGCACTCTCATCTGCCCCATAAATTGCTGTCTTCACATTTTTTAGTTGTCTATTTTACTGTCTTACAAAATTTGCTGTGATCACCATCAGTTGTTCTTACTACTTTTGGAATGTGCTGTACAACATGAAGTGTGCTAAAAGGTTTTAACACTAAACTCTTCTGAGGTGCGTTTTTGATGTGTGCAGGGGTCTGCCCTTTTGAACCCAATCACAGAAATAGGATGCAACAAACTGTCTTAACAAGGATAAGGTGGACTAATTTAAGATGAGGGCTGTGTCTAGGAGTGTATATAACGTAGTAATGCTATTACTACCATTGCCATCTATGTTGTTGCTCAGATACAAGTATGCTATTTTCAATAGCTGGAGGGTTTAGCATAGATGAGGCACAAATGGAAGCAAATAGCTCTGCATTTAATGTATATAGATATTAACATCATGTCGCCTGCGTCTTTTATGTGACAGCAATCTCTATAGGCAGTAATCTCAATCTCATTTTTTATGAATCATCCACTTCATTTCATGTATTCCCTTCACTTGAACATCTCAAGCCATGTGGTTTTGCTACTGATTATGAGCATGCTCATATTGTTAATTCCTTATATTTCTACTTCTCTGATTAAAACGGAAGAAGAAAGGCTTAGGGAAGTAAGAACATGTACTGCATGTCAGTGATATGGAAGAAGTGTACATACACGTCCCCAGCTGGATGGTGACATCTCAGTAGCATAAAGAGAACAACTGCCAGCTACAAGTGAAGAGGCAGAAATTAGAGCAACTGCTGGAAAATCACTGAAATTAAGGACCTGCTCGTTTAGTGTGATTGGAGCATGTAAATATTAACTCTAATGATGACAACACGTAAATTGGAGTGCTCAATAAAATTTGAGCACATGAAACTGAAGTGCCACAACCTGCTTTATTGATAATTTTAAAAGTCATCTGCATTTAATTTGCCATGCTATTTACATATGCTTCTCCTGTAGTTTGTTTATAGCAGGATTTTCATAAAGAAGCTACCAGTCTTCCAAAATTCACATGTGCAGGTACATATAAGCAGAACAGTTCAATGTGCAAGGTGTCCTGAAGTTGGGAGATAGTTTGGGTTGTGAAATTCTTTTATTGGACTTGCTCTATGGCAGTCTATGGTTTTGCAGAGAAGATGGAACATCCAAGAAAACAACAAGATAACACTAAGGATTTCTGACAGTCAACTTCATTTCATTAGTCAGTAAGAAGGCAAATGCTGACTCACAGATCAGTCTTACATTAAACTAGCCTAAATATAAGTAGCTCCTCAAATCCAGTAGAGTTTAAGTTGCAGTGCATTTATGAATGTAGATTAAAACCAGTTTAGGTGCAAGTGTCTGTTTTGTTGCATGGCCAAATAAGACTTTGCAGTCCTTCCGTGGGCCTTAAATTTTTCAGAACTGAGCTTTATAGGTCCAATATGATGCTGCTGCTTTTGGCTCCTAAATTCTCCCAAGTGCAAAGGCAATGGTTTTGGTGTTTTCTTCAGAATTCAACAAACAAAAAGCAAAAATCTCCCAAAATTACACTGGCAATAAGAACTCTTCTTGGATCATTCCCATATCAGCATCTTTCAGATAATTGTGCACTTTGTGTTGGTAGAAGTCTGTGTTTTTGTAGGGCTTCTAGATAACAAACGTTGCTACTGAGGAAAAGAAGAAAAAGTCTTAAGATGGCAAGAATTTCTTTTCAGCAGTTGTTTTCCTCATTAACGTGCCATTACTTTTCTAAATGATAAGCAGATGTATGTGTGAGATTGTCTGGCACGACCAGACGCTCAGTAATCTTTGTAACATGAAATCTTTTATCTAATTTTGATGATTTAAAAATATCCCTGAACAGGAACATCAGTAGCATGATGACTTTTTAGGATTCCTAAAGGAAATGAAAGTTGTCTGTCCAGGTCACCTTGATGACAATATATTGTCAGGAGGCTCTCAAGCCTGTGTGCTTCTTGAATAGCAGGGTTTTTGACAGTGGCAGTGTAACAGAGCAGTTTATCCTGCCAGATGATGGGGTTTGCTCATATTAGCTCACGATTTAATAAAAGACAGGCAAAAAGCACAGGGACCTTCTGTCCTTTTGTCAAAGACCTTGTTCAAAGGATCTTTTTGCATGAGAGGAAAGGCTTCTTGAGAGTTCATAATTAAATGTCAGGCTGTGGGGTGGGTAGAGGCGTTTAAAAAAATAAATGAAAACCCTTCTCACAAAATGAGCTAAGGGAGGATTTTTGTAGATCACTGAAGCAACCACTTGCTGTTAACAAAATATGTGCACAGCTTTATTTTGCAAATACTTATTCACTGTCACATTATTAAACGACATTGTAGTACTTTGTTTGCAAAAGTCTCAATAATGATTGTGGGTTTTTTTTAATTAATTCAGGTTTCTAACATGTAGAGATGCAGTTCTTGTGTCTCTTTAAGACCTAAGGTGTTATGTCTTTTATTATCATGGCAAACAAGGAGAATTATTTAGTTTCTCCTGTTTTAAATATTGCAGACTTTGAAAACTGATTAGCGGTTTGCCATGAGGAGATGGAGAAGTTCTGCAGTACATAAGCACTTTGTTATTGCAAAATAAAGCAGTTTTCTCTTAAATGCCTAATGGAAGTGTGGGACAGATCACAGACCTGCTTGATCTTTAAGGAGCTGGAAGTGTTTTGTTTCAATTCAGAGTGAGATTGATTGGAATTTATTCTCATGGGTACTCGGCAAAGTATGTGGGAGATAATGTGACATATTGGACTTTGGTGGTTATCTCTGTTTTCTGACATGTTATGGTTGAACAAAGTAGTGGTTGCTAAACCTTGTGTGTCTCTACTATTGAAAAAAAAAAAAAAAACAACAAACCAACCCAAAACACTAAAACTAAAAGCAGAGAACATGCCGGAACCTTCAGATAGTCCAAACAAGTCTGAAGTCTTGTGTAATCAGACTAGTAATACTGACCACTGATTGCAGTTGTTCAGAGAATGTGGAGTTTGGTTTTTATCTTCACAGTGCAGCACTGTGTCACTAGTGAGCACACTGCTGGTGCAGTGAGCACACAAACTGGTCAAATAAATTGATTGGAGGGGAAGGATGGAGGAAATCCATTTTTCTGGAACATGAGAGGGCTGAAGTAGAAAAGAGGGGAAATGAAGAACGATGCAAATGGGAGGGCACAGAGGAAGGGAGAAGTGGAAGAAATGCAAGGGTAAGGGATGGGAAAGGAAAAATAGAGTGAACCAGAAAACATGAGAAGATACAGGAGATATTGGGGAGACAGTATGAAGGTAGAGAGGAAAGAATAAGGAAGTCTATAGCACATAAAGGAAATAATTTAATTTGAGAAAATAAGTTGAAAACAGAATGAAAGAGGAGTTACAAAATGCTCTATGCAGAATCCCTCAAGAGTCCAAAACACAACCACATGCTCTTGGCAAAGCTCCTAATCTTATATCTACTTTTAATGCCTTTATTGCACAGTTGTTTTAATGTGCCTTTCTAAAAGTCAACAGTTTCTGTGGTCACCTTTTCTGGTTCAAGGAGATGTGCTGTGTCTCAGCCTGGGTGGAGGCTTTGCATCACTAGAGGGCCTATACAACTTGTGACTCTGGATTAATGGAGTTGTGTGGCCCTATGTCTTACTCCCTGAAGATGTCAATATATAGTTAACATTTGCATCTGTAACAAATGGCTGAAGGGTCTGAGAGGACAGAGATTGAAAAAAGTCTATAAAATTACAGGATCATCCAATTCTGTGCTGGTACAGGGTAGTCTTTTGCAATAAATCTTGTTAGAGAATAACATGAAATATTACTCTAGCCATTTATCCTCCAGTAATTTAAAAAATAACATCACTACAGTGGGCTCTGAATAGTTTCTTATTCAGTGGAAAGTAAATAGATGCTTTTCCTGTACAGCTCTGGCATTTCAACTTCTTCTGCTGACACCAGCTGAATGGCCTGAGACTTGCAGTCTACTTTAGAATGTGTAACAAAACCTGTGTAGTACAAATGTTTTTTTATATAGAATATTTAGCTCTGAAAAACTTGCCTGGCTATGATGAGTTGCAAGGACTGTAAATGATCCTTTCCTTAAAAAGCAAGAAAGGTGTTCAGGATGAGAGACACACTAGAATACTTAGGCCAGAATTAGAGAAGTGCTTTCTGAACTGCACTTGTTCTTGGCAAGAAGCTGTGCAGAACTGTGACCCTTGCCTGTGCCCTTTGGGACAGTGGCTGACCCATGTTAATTGGCAACATGAGATTTAATAATTCTCCTCTTGGTGCATTTTGTGAGAGTTCCTCTTATGGCTGGCTTTGAAAAGGGATGTGTTAGCAAGTAATAAGCTCAGCTTGACTACTAGAATGGTGACAATTGCTTTTGGGGTCTAAAATTTATTTATCCCCTTCATGTTTTATATTGTATTAATATTTAAACCATATCAGCTACCAAGAATGGTTGAATGAACAGAATAGAAAATGTCTTCTCTAACCTTTGAAGACAAATACTTTAATTTTTCTCATTTTAAGCCTTTTCTCTTAAACTGTATTATTTTGTCATGCTGTCATACTTAAATAAGTCATTTTAATGTTGAATTTGATATAGGTTTTTTTCATGTGTGAATTTCAGTTAAATATATTTAACCTTTCACTGGATCCTTTCACTTTCTTTGACTAGCTGATCCAGTGCATGTTCAGTAATAAGAAGACATGTCTTATATATAGGGTCATATTTTTCTTTTCCATGTGCTGCCTAAGGTTAACATATTTTATTTCATCAGATAACTATCCAGTGCTCATAACATCCACCACAGGAGAAAAATGAGTTGGTCAAAAATGTTTTTTCACATATGGCTGATCAAAAAGTCTGTGTTACAGATCCTTTAGTAAGTGAAAATGCAATGGCCATAGCCTGCACCAAATTGGGAAGTTTCATCAGATATTCCTTCCATCTCTGTTCTGTCAGTCTCTCTAAGAAACTTATCTAAAGGTCACTGGAGTCAATGAAAAGGCTCCTATTGACTTCAGTGGGTCTGGTTCACTCCCTAAATGCCAATGAATAAATGTGGGCTTTGCAAGGTGCCTAGAGAATTAAAGAAAAAATCCTGGGAAAGATGAAAACACGTTGCAAAATCTTTCTCAGTAGCTCAGCCCCATGAGTTCAATTCCCATTTATATCAAAGGAGCTCCAACTCTGCTTTCTCAGTTAACCCTGTGTAGTTTTTCTCATTTCAGCTGGAAAAATGATTGACAGAAACAATCAAGAAGTGTTCGTCACCTGCGTTCATCTTGGGTTAGCTGTGAACTAAAAGCAATAGGGGATTTACACCCACGACCTTCAATTATTGCATGCTGTAATGCAGAAACCCAGCTAACAGCTATAAGCCAGATGGAAGGAAACAGTTGTGGAGCTTTCCCATACTCTTGTTCGTGTTTCTTTTTCTTCTTTTTACACCATGAACTATATTTCACCAGCGCTGACTTCTGTGTCCAGCTCTTAGTTACTACTGGGTTGTTAGAGAGAACTAGTCTTCACATTTGCAAGATTCTATAGTGGATGTGGGTTTCAAAGAGTGGAGGTTACCAGAAATCTCCAGGTACCTCTCCCTTTTTACCTGCCTTTTCTAAACTCTCATATACTTCAAAAAAATAATTTCAAGTGTAGCTTTAACACTTCCTGGGATCATGGAATTTCTTGGGAAAATATGCCTCAACTACTTTCTTACAGAATAAACATTCACTGCAAAAGTTTCACTCACTAAGGTGTGTTGAAACCATCATCACTGATAAGCTTTAAGCCTTAGCTAGCTGTGGAACACCCTATCTGCTCAAGATCTTGTTGCACAATGGCAATGAAGAGGAACAATGCCATCCCTTTGTAGGATGACTTAATTCTATTTTAGTTTCTGGTGACCATCTCTTGGCACTTGCCCAAGAGCTTGCTTTGAATCTCATGTCCTCACTGCAAAAGAGGTGCAATTTAGATCACTCATTCCAACTCAAAGGCACTATAAACCTCTGCATGTGCTTTGCCTCCACCTTGGCTGTGGTTAGAGCTCTCCATAAGCTGCCTTTCCCACAGTGCCCTACTGATACAAGAAGAATTACAGTGGAATTGGCACTGTGATAAGGGAAGTTTCCTGCTGGGCTGTGTCTTTGGAGCTATTTGGCATGGGAACAGGTCACTGTACACTCAATGGAGTGGTGAAATAAGCACCTATCCTGTATTTTATGCACCACTGGTAAGGTTAGATATACATGGATGTAAAGTGTTGAATATGGCAATCATTTCTAATACATTGCCCAATGTAAATGTTAAGTTCTCTAAGGAACCTCACCAACCTGTTTTGCTTGATTTAGAGGCTCACATTAGTAACCACCTGTTTTGAATTTTGGAAATCTTTGTTCCTCTTGCATTAATTCCAGATAGTTTGTCAGGATACAAGTAACTATTATGTGTAGAACTGATATGATCAGAAGCCCTTGTGCATGATGCATTTGCAGGAATATAAGGCTGAATTTTGTGTTCAGATTTTTTTTTAGAGGAAAATACTTTTGGGTGTGGCAGTCATGGAATCATTTTGGTTGGAAGAGATCTGTAAGATCGTTGTATCCAGCTGTTAACCCAACGCTGCCAAGTCACCACCAAACCGTGTCCCTCAGCACCACATCTGCACATCTTTTAAATACCATTGGGGATGGTGACTCTACCATGTCCTTGGGCAGCCTGTTCCAGGTCTTGACAACCCTTTCTGTGAAGAAATGTTTCCAATGCTATGCTTTGCAGAACTGTCAGGGTTAATTACACTGTGCTTCCTCTAAAGCAAATTAAGTATGCATTAAATATTTACCAGATATTTCAGCGACTTTACTAATTCCTTTTTACATCTAGTTGCTTGGTGGCCTTGTTAAAAGAAGCCTGCAACGAGATGATTGCAGGCTGTTAGATTGCTATTGCAACATTTGTGGTATCCAAGAAAACTTAGTGTTTGGAGATAGGCTGCTTGTTAATGAAAATTGGACATGCTGCAATGCTCAGATAATTCAGCGAACTAACGCTGGAGAAAGAAAGCTCCGTTTTAAATCTTGCTTTTCTTGTCTGGTCATGGAGCCACTGACAGGTCTGAATTCATGGAAGGTTTGGGAGGACATCACAGCTTTATTTGGCAGTTTAATGAACTCCCCAAACATCAGCTCCTCACCACTGTGTAATGGATGGGTTTGTTCCCTCTTGCCATTTGATGTTATCATGTGGGCTCATCAACCTTAACTGAGTTGTCTCTATTCGAGAATACACAGCCATGTGTTTAGAAATTCTCTTTGCTTCTGTGGTGATTCAGGCTGTTCAGGAGACTTTGTGTAATACTGCTGTGTGATTCAGATGCTCCCTGAGATTGCTGGACATGATCAATGTGATGCAATGAACTTTGCCATAGTCTCAGTAATGATAATAATAATAAAAAAGGATCTAAGTTTTGGATTGCTTCTCGCTTGCATCCCTTAAACTTATTGCAAGCCCATACTTTGTATGTTCTGTGCTACACTGTTACAGGGGATTCTTCTACCATCCTCTTCCTGAGAGTATTTCCTTCTAACAGAGCATTTAGCAATATGAGTAGTGTCCATCACATGGCTCATATTCTCCCTTTTCTTATGTAGCAAAGCAAAATTAGGCTCTGTGGTGCAAGCTTTGCTTTTACAGGGGCTGTTTATTTTGGGTTTAATCCATACTTTTGATCTTTCATGTGTCTAAAAAGATGAAATAGTTTAAGGCTATTCTGAACTTCGAGTAGAGATTTGTGAGTCTTATGATGTTCATTTGTAAGTTTCTATCTTAGTCTCAGACAGCTTTCCCAAATGAAATGTGGTACTAGCAATGTGTTTGATCAGGTACTTTGGTTTTAGTTTGCAGCCTGTACAGGGCTGAGGTACTCTAATATGGACTTTTGGTTGAGGACATCTTCTGAATTTACCATTTGTAAATAACTCAGGAAGACACCATTGCCATTTTGTTTTCTGCCTTAGTAGTAAGATCTAGTAGTGGACTCCAGCTGTTGTGCAGTGGAAGAGGTTATAGTCAGACTTTTGAAATGCTAGATGAGCATTACTGAGCTATAATGCAAATAGCCAGAATTGAGTATTTTTTTTTTGCCTGAATAAAGAATATTTTAGAGTGACCTATTGGACTGACATGTATAAAGATAAAGGTAGCAGCAGAGTGGCATGTTTCTAATAGGTTTTGTTATTATTATATGTTGGCTTTTTTATGAGGGCTGAAAGTTTGGAATTACAGTTGCTGCCACAACCAAAGCAGTGGTGGAGAAAGGTTTGCAGATAATGGTTTGGAAAACTTTTGTTTTCACCAGTCCTAAGTAACTACTGAAAATTTGACCTTTTAAAGAAAAAAAGGCATTTATGGTGTCTGTATAGGGGAAAGAAACAGCATCAAATCACTGTATTCCGTGTCAGGTTTGCAAACAAGTTCTTGTATCAGATAAATGTAGGTATAGGTAAATAGGTGAATGTAGTCTGTTTTCATGCTGCTTTGGTTCTTAAAGTGAGTATGGGATATTGTTAGGCCAACTCATAAATATTATGGACAAACTTCACATGGGTGGTGCAAAAGCCATAGTCACCATTGTTAATTAGGATGAGTTAGATGCTACTCAGAATTTACTGGAGAAAGAGATTATTTCCTATCAGATAAGCTGCTTTTAATAATGTGCTGTCCGTGAAACAAAATGGTGTATATATTAGTGGAAGATCATAGCAGTCCAGATGCTTCTGGTGTTCTCGGGTGGGAAGACATCGAAAGAGTTAAAAGGGAAAACACAGAAAGAGTCAAAAGCATGAACAGGTTGTATAGCTTTGATAGGGCATGAGATATTTATGAGCAAAATTATATCATATGCAGGTTTTGTGCTCGTATTAATTCAAATAGTCAGCAGTACACTTTGCCTTAGATTGAAATACGACTTGACATGCAGTTCATTTGCCATCTGGATCAGATTTATCTGGAAAATACTGGAAGCATCAGTTCACTTACTGAGTGTTTTTAAATGGCTTTAGACTATGTATATATAGCACTTCTGTTCCTTGAACTCTTCTCAGCACAAACATAATATGTAAGACAATTGCTTCACTAGCATTCAGTTATTACAATTATAACCTTATTATGTTGAATCAGCTTTTTCTTCCTTGCAGTTAATAAACAGCATTCAAGGTTTGTTTAATTTGTTTTCCTATGGCAGTGTAGGCATTGCCTTATTTAAGGAAAAAAAGGGGAAGGAAAAAGAAAGGCAAGGAGCAGAGAGCATATAAAATATGCAGAGAAAAGGCCATTGAGAAATTTTAGTGATGTGGTAAAATGAAATGAGGGCTCATTTACTTCTGCACAGCTTTTCAAAGCTTGACTCTGTATTTAGGATTTGTGACTGCTATCAATTTACCATAACTTTTCCCTTTATTGCCAAGTCTTACAGAAAACAAAACCAAAACAAAAGAGAAACCTCGTGACTGATAGAATATTTTAGGAAATTAAAGTCTCTAGTTTTAGTTCATTGCTTTATTTGCACCTTCCATCTTTTTCTTGTAAGTTCACAAAGTGATATATAGTTACTAAAATACCAGGTTACTTTGCTGGCAGTGCTAGTCCACAATTTCTTCCTTCTGCTGCTGTAGTAGGGAAAGGAAGACAGGATTTTCTGCCAGTGGCCTTTCTTCAGGTCAAAGTAACAGCTAATAGACTGAAGTTGGAAACTCTTTGTTCTAGGTGAGTAACCAGAAAAGTAGATAATAGATGTCTATCCAAAATAGTGCTGAAATGTTAAATTTATGCTCTCATATGTAGACATCATCTATGGTTTCAAGGCTGAAAAAAGAGCTCATGTCAACCTTGGTAATAGTGACAGTATTCCAACTGTATCAGGATCCTGACTCATCCATACTTTAGTTCTGGTGCTGCTTTGAACAGTCCAGGGCAAAAAACCCTCCAAAATACACCCAAATATAATGTAAAATTAATATTCCCTGATCAAAGCTGGAGGAGAAAAAGCTAAAGAGTCATAATATTTCAATATAAAATAGTTCTAAATTAGCTCAAAAGTTATTACCAGTATACACACAACCAAATAAATCCATGCCAAGTATTTTGTGTCAAAAAGCACAGAAACATCAATGAGACAGGTTAGTATAATTTATTTCCTTCCCTCATTATTTCCAGGTCTTGAACCTGCTGAGCTGTCTGAGCTGAAGCTTTGTCTTTTTATCACAAATACCCTAACCAGTTTACATCACAGATGGTTCAAATCTGACCTTTTAGAAGTTGAATGAATACCTCTTAAAAAAGACAAAATAGCCTGTTAAATCCAGATGGTATGTCATGATCATATTACCTGATCGTGCTACAAGAAGAGATGAATTTCTGGCAGGAACACATCGCACATGTCACTCTGTAGACTTTGGCTGAGGCACAGCCTCGGGTTAGATGTTCTGTCAGTCAGGTGGTGGAGGTAAAACAAGTAGCTGGCAAGGATATCGTGAAGAAGTGTCTTGTGCATATATGTGTGACACATACAGACTCACATGGGCACATATAGTGTTATTTTTTAACAGGTTTGGCACATTTCTCTTACAACTAAGACAACTGAAAGTAATCTGAGTATGTTCGTGACATTAAACATTTCTACATGGTTTTGTAGAAACAGGATAGAGTAGTAAGCAAGAGCAGTAATGAGCTTATATATTTATCCTATATGAATAAAAGGATGAATGTCACAATTGATTTGTCATTCTGCCTGTTTGGCATGAAGGAGCTTGCACCATCAGGTACCTTTATTCTGGCTGTACTTAGGGTCTGGGATGTAAAATATCCTGGTGGGTCCTTTGCCAGGAGGGGTACTACGCTGTTGTGGTCCTGTCACATCATACAGCGGATCCCACTGAACAAGGCAGATGGGAAGGCTCTAAAGCTTTCTGGCTTACTTTGGTGAATCTGTCTAATCTGCAGTAGTACTCTAGAGAAGAAGTGGAAGAAGGTAAACAGACATAACTTCACCTTTGTGAAGTTTTCACCTGCTTTGGGGATGGCAACATTCCCCATATGATAGAACCTTTGAATCATGTGTTGCAGTTCTAGCTCATGGAATACTTGATTTTTGGGTTTGCCTGCATTTTTGTGCTGTTTTGCAAGTACTCTGAGACAAAGCAGACAAGTAGTTTTAGACAGAAGGCTGTGCATGCCTTAATTTGATTAGGAAA
Source organism: Pogoniulus pusillus (assembly GCF_015220805.1). Taxonomy (NCBI): domain Eukaryota; kingdom Metazoa; phylum Chordata; class Aves; order Piciformes; family Lybiidae; genus Pogoniulus; species Pogoniulus pusillus. The sequence goes on along the minus strand of NC_087289.1, from coordinate 10,282,242 downwards.
CAAGATTTTAAACAATTTAGTGTAAATCAGGTCAGTGTCTTTCTCTGTTTTATATGTAAAAGAGTGAAGATGACTTTTCACTTGTTGTAAAGGGACATGGTTACAATCTTGTGTCCTGTTAATAGCTCGGTCCTGTGTCTGTTCATCCTGTAGATTTTAGTAGTGCTATTCATATGAATATAAGACTCACAAGGAAAGTGAGTGGCACTTCATTTAAATAGATTCTCATGTTGGCTTCTGCTTCAACAGGAAGGGAAATACTTGTCCCTCTTTGCTGTAACCATCATTGTAATAGTCTTTAGTGCATATTATCGTTATAACAGACAACAAGAATTGATGCTACTGATTAATGTAATATTGCATGTTAATGAGCCATGTTCCTGTATTATGTATCAGGCTGTAGCCTTGAAACATATTTAAATAAATAACATTAAGAAGAAAGAAACCTTCAAATAACTAAAGGGTTTTAACTTAAGTCCATAAAATCAATGAAAATGGAAGCTAAAGCTCTTGCTTACCTATTAACTCATCACTGTGCCTTCTCCAGGTCAGTGTTACAGTACACATGGGACGAAATATCCTTGAGTGATTTTGTACAAGATTACTGCAATAGCCAGACACGGGGAGATAAGGTAAAGATAGACTGATAGGCTTAACTCTGAAATGGCCTGGTTTCATGGGTTTATATCAATGCCCTCACATTGTACAGTTCTTGTGTGTTCTGTATCACTGCTCTGTAAACCTTTGCTTACGTGGCCATCTAATTTGCGAAGAAGGCAACCTCTAAGCTGACAAGCAGCGTTAGATCCTCTCTAGTTCCTTTACCAAAGGGAAAAATACAGGCCAAATCATGACTCACATTTTGTAAAAGGGGTGTATCTTTCTCAGATGATTGCATTAATATAAAATTTGGCACGTGTTTTCCTATGAGATCTAAAAATTTCTGTTTAGCAGAGGCATAAATCTAATTTACAGAAACACTTCTGCTTTCACTCTGATCCTTATCTGTGTTCTTGGTTTTTCAAGTAACTGCACTGTAGAAACTGTATGTTTTCCAAGCAATCAGAGCATGAACTGCAATACTGATCTATATTACATCCCACCTAATATCTGAGATGATACAGAACTTAACTTAATTTCTCTATGCTTTCCTTCTAATACTGCTTCTCTTCCACCTTTAAGAATACTTTATGGTTGTATTTATTATCACTGTAAACTCCTCTGGTGTGAAACCAAGCTGAAGTCCTCTGTGGAAATAGCCCTATCTCCTATAATCACAAGTGTCATCTCTGAATATGACAGCTTCAGAGTTTTGGGGGAGCATTGTTCTCGAGGGATGTTAGTGCTGTGAAGAGGTGAGCTCCTGCAGGTGTTTTAAATCACTTCCCTGGAGGGTTTCAAAGTGTTAACAGTAAGACCTTGAATTTGACCAAATATTCTGTGAAGAGTTGGTGTAGTGAAAGAAAGAGGGGTGGTACCCTGTTAGCTGTTGGTATGTCTAAGAAATTAAATGACTGCATTTTGAATTAATTGAAGATTTCTATTCACATGCAGAACCAAATGCACCAAAAGGAGGCATGCCTAAGACAAGGAATTGCAGGCATCAAGGCACCACTGATTTATGTTTTTTTTTTAGTGGAGGACCATGCCCATCCCTCGTGTATTCACTTTCACTGCAAAAACAATACTTTTGGAATGAAACTCACCTTGAGCTTTGGTTAATGGGTGCACATTGCCTCAGGGAGCTCTGTGCCAGGGGATCCTTTTGGTATGTAAGATGTTAGACTTCTGCTTCTTATCACTGTGACAGGTTTTTAGACTTTCTGTGCTATTAGAGCTTCTTGTTAGATTATTTGTTTCTTTCTTTCCAGTTAATTGTGGTTTCTCATTGATTTACTGTGAGGTTCATACGCAATGGTTCTGATTTCACGTGAAAAGTGTGCTAGAGGGAAGTATGCCTTTGTAGATAAGGTTGTATTTTTCTTAAATATTTTATAAGTAACACATACTAAAGAATTCATGGCAAGGTTCTGAGGAAAAGAGAACCAACTGAATAAAAATGAATGTGACTGGTAATTTAATACTGGTAGGTAAGACAAAATATTCACTTAGTCAGATCTGTGTCATGAACCTGAATCTTTGGCCATGGTAATTAGAGGAGAAATGTTTTATTCTGGACAACCAGCTATGAAGTGTATATTTTTTCAGTGTCCAAAAGTTGTGTTATCTTAGGCTCTCGAGTATCTGCCTTGGAAACATCTCTGTGTAGTTGCAAAGTGTTGTATGGCATCACATCGCTAATAGGAACAACTTTGGCAATTGCAAAGGAAGCTTATGGGGTCTTTAATCTAGCGAGCCAGCTGGTGTTTAGAAGCTCTTTGTCTCAGCAGAAAAACAGCATGCTTTAATTTCCCTTGGAAGGCTGGTCTAGCTTGGAAGAGGAGTCTTCAGGAGGTAGTTTCAGTGTTGGCCTTTAAGCTATTTCCTGCTCTGGCAGCTATGTTGAAAAACCAACCTTGAGCTCATGCTGCTTTTTTGTCTTGGTGCTAGTGCTGTCAGCACTTGTTTGTATCCAAAGGATGTCAGACGTCACCTTTAGAGTTCAGAGCGACCCTCTAAGCTGAGATGGTCTACTTCTCTTTATCAGAGAAGCACAGGAGAATTTGTCTTTTGGGGACCGTGGAGAAATGTTGAATGGTTGTGAGCGGATTACTTTTACCTGAGAGGTTTAGCACGTCTCAGTGCAAAGCACGTGGATTACTATTTTACAGCACTGTAGTGTTAGACTGTGCCTAAAAGGATCAGCAGGAATGCTCTAGTTACCCCATGCCTGACTTAAGAGTGTTGCCGTGTGGATAGGAAATTGGTTATGAGAACATCCAGGCAAGATCCCTTTTTAATACAGCAGTGAAGGAAAATCCCTTAATCAGGAGGGATTGGATAAATGAAAATTGAGTAAGTATGGAGCCAGATTTGTTTTGTACTGGTTTAGGAGTAGCTTCATTGGAATTGACTTTTATGAACTCAATAAAGTGAAAGCAGAGCAGATGAGAGGATAGGAATTTACTATTAGACCAATTTATTTTTTTAGGTGACCAGCAGCAGTGCCTCATTAACATTCTAGGCTCTGTGAAAACTTCAACACTCCTTTTCTGACAAATATATAATAATCCATTCTAAACAATCTCTGACATTGCCAGGAGTTGTAGAAAAAACAGAAAGAAATCTGATGGAGCTAAAAGAATAAACACTTACTTCTTCCTCAGCTTTCAAAAACCTTGGAAAGAACTTTCAAAATCATCTTAGAGCATATATGGGGAGAAAAAAAAGAAGGAAATGGCCATACAACATTGAGGTCCTCAGAGGGTTCTTTTGTTTGAAGATGATTTACCAACTGAAATGACGAATTGAAAGTTAATCATCAGTTGCCAGGATAAAGTGTTCTGAACTTGAGTGATAAAGACCTGGATTTAATTCCCAATATCTTGATTCCTTTTCTTATCTGCCTGTACTTACCCTTTCAGGCAACAAAATTCTCACGTGTACTTTTGCAACAGTAGTGCAAGGCTGTTTAAAACTAGAGCTTCAAAAGAGGGAGTAGCAGACATAGCTTAGTTACAGATGTTTCCTGAAGGGGACGGGTAACAACAAAATACAGAACCGAGATCTTAATTCTAGTGAGGTTTGGATTGATGCTGTACTGAGACCTGAAAGTAAAGACCAAGGAAGACTTTGTTGACGTAGTAGTAAAATCTAATTGACCTCAAATGGAAGAACATTCTGTCTGCAGCAGCCAGAACAATATTCAGATGAAATAAGAGCAAGAAAAGCCACAGTGGAGGGACGATGGATGGATGAGTGGGTGGGCAGCTGCAGGAAATCCTGCTTTGTAATAAAATGTTGTAAAAATTGGACAGAAGATCTTAGTGGGGGTTTTGTTTTCTTTCCTTTCCTTTTTTTTTTTTTTTTTAGCTTCAGACATTGAAAAAAGAAATGGTAAGATGGTTTTAAAGACTCCAGCAGAAATTTGGAAAGATAAAAGGGGAAATAGAAGGAGAAGTAGGAAAAATACAAGGTGACTTGAATGACAGTGTCTTGAAGAGAGACATTCTTGCACATTTCAGATGAGTTTTTCCCTTAGCAGGCTCAAGGCTTAGCAGTATTTGAAAACTGAGTGTCTGGGCTCATGGTTGGACCCAGTACCAGAGACCTGCCTTGCCTTGAGAGAGTATGGAATATAAAGGGGATACATTCATTGCTTTTGGATTCATCCCTTTTCCCACATAGTTTCCAATGAAGCCTCAAGGATTTGCTTAGTTTTTCACTGTGGTGGCACATAGCCACACAAAAACATTACAACAGCTTTTTCTCAGCAAGCCTTGTAAAATGCTCTTCAGCCAGCTAGCAGGAGGAAAATAAAAGCTCTCTTATTTCAGGCCTTGCCGAAAGAATGTAAATGCTGTCACCAGGAGCCTGCTGGGAGCAAAGTGTGGGAGTCTGAGGGCAAGTCTGAGTGAGAGGGAAGTGTCCCCTGTGCAGTGTGATTTGTACCATGTCCACATTTGGATACAGGTGCAAGCCTAGCTTTGCTCAGCTAGTTGTGCATTCTATAGAGAGACTGTTTTTTGGTCAATATAGCTGATATATTAAGCTTAAGTTATGTTTTTTAGCAGAACAGATCCTCCACAGAGTTGTCAAATAGAAGATACAAATGACCTGTGAGACCATGGGTAAAAGACCAACACATGTGCTCAATATTGTCCCCAGTGGAAGGCAGAGACCTTCTGTGTTTTGTCTTAGCCGAAGAGTTCCAAGCAAGCTATTGCTGTACTATGTCATGGTTAAATGTATCTTATAAGGACAAAAGTGAAAAAGCACAACAATTACACTTGATTTATTCTTCTAAGTCAGTCAGCACTGGTTGTACTTTCATTACTCCACAGAACAGGGCTTGCTGGGGATATTAAGGTACATCTCTTTCATGCTTGCCCAATGCACAGCAGCAGATGTTATCTGTGGTGTATTGTCCAATAGCTGGTTTTATCCATGCAGACTGAGATTACTCTGTGACTAAAACCAAGTAGGAAGGCATCATTGTGAATTCTAAAGGGAGATGAAGTAGTATAAGTAACATTTAGGTGTTTACCTTTTCAGTGTTTTAGCAATTTCCCATTTAGAGAGAAGAAAAAGCAACGTAGCCTTTTCAATATTGCCATTATTGCAGAAAGAATCAGCATATTGAAGCCACACAGATGAAGAAAGCAATTAACAGCAGACAAAAGATAAAGGGCATCCACCTCCAGTGCATATGAAAACCTAATTTTGCTTTGTGAATTTTTATAATGGGGAAGTTAAATTATGAGACTTCATAAGAAACCATTTAGACTATCATTTCTTGCTGAGGTCTGTCTTGTATTTCTGTGTTAGTCATGAAGTTACTTTTCCTAAGGTCACCAAAAAATGCAGAAAATGTCAAAGCTCAGTGTAAGTGACTGGAAAAAAAGACTAATTCTGTTTCCTTGCTGTTTCATGGAAGAAAGGGAGTAGTAGAAACAGAAATATACTATGTAACAGCATTTACCTTAAGGTACTGATACAGGAAGGTAGAGAAAAAGATGTTGAACACTTTTCCCAGAAACAAAACTGTTGAAAACTGATCTCTAATGACTAGAATATCCCCATTTTTTTTTTGGCAAGACTATATAGAAATAAACAGTATGCTGTTAACCTTTGTTAGCCATGGATGCTTCCTTCAGGAACATGGCATGGGTCACCACCTGTTTAGTGAGGGATACCACAGGTACCCGACATGATTCATTGTGAATCCCACTGGAGACCTTTATTGTTTGTTCTGACTCCATTTATATAGTCTTGAGCATAGAGCACACACCTACACATTAGCATAATCTAGGCAAGCACAACCCAGTCTTTTCCATACATCACACCTTGTTTTTCTCTTTAGCCAGGTGTCCACTATCTCTTCTCCCTCACAGGAGGCATCCTGAAGCTGTAGGAACCAAGGTTGGAATGCTCACAGACTGGCCATTATTATTCCTTCTCACATTGCATTCCCACAAACCTTCTTAAAAGTTTGGTAAATCACAGAGACGGTAGATGAAATGCATCTCACCTTTCAGTGCTTAAAATGTGTGCAGGCTTGGTGAGGAGGAATGCACAACGAGATGAGGAATTTTTAAGCCACTTCTACCACACTGTGTATGCGACCTCAAGCAAACCATTTCATCAGTCACTTGTTTTCCATTCTCCAAAATGGAAAGGCAAAAACATTTGTACCTCACAGGTGAGTTGTGATTGTAAATTCCTTCACCTATAAGAAGTACTCAGATACACATGAGTGTTGTAAGAACAGCAATAAACACTAGAAATGTTGAATGCAGAAAGAAGTGAGGGTCAAAAGGCAGTGAAAACATTCTGCTTAACTCCCTTCTGTGCCTCTGAGAGTGTCTCTGATTGGTTCTAGTTCACATCTCGGAAGACCCTGAGTGTGCATAACCCTATAAATTGCAATTAATGTTAAATTTGCACAGTAGGTGAACCACTGACTTTTATTTCCCTCTGCTCAGCCTTCAAAAGCTGCACAAAGCTTCTGGTTTCAACCACGCTGCGGGAGAATAATACTTAAGTCACCTTACATTAAGCCTAGGTTCGGTCTTTAGATGTATTGTTCCTGTAACAGGTCCTCCTGGTTTTCCACTGATATATGATGCCTGTATGTCAAGTTTAATCTCCATGAGTTCACTGGCATATCTGTTTATTTTCTTGTCTGTTCCATATCTGTTCAGCTTCCTGTTTCCTTAAGTCTAGAAATTAATTTTAGCATAGTTGTACCGTGTCTTACATTCACAGAGCCTGACTCATTTTGGTTGCCATCTGTTGTATATTTTGAATCTTTGCACTGTGCTTCCTATAATCTGATAGTCAGAGATATACACATTACTCCCAGCACTATGTCATCCTATGCTTAGCAGGACCAGGGGCCTACCAGCTAATGTTTCATTTGCTACCCTCAGAAAATGTATGCTAATACTCTGCTTTCTGAAATCTACGTCGAGATTTTGTCTTCATTGTTGATTTTATGTACAGATTTAATAACAAGACATTCATTATGGCAATGTTTACAATCGATTTATATATCAAAACTTAGAATTGATGACTCAAAGTGCATAACTTAATATTTTTAAGGGAAAGCTTTCTATTATAAATGAAATTAAATGAAGGCTTTTAGAAAACCCTGTTTTGTGCACCACTGTGTGTGCTGCATTTGCAAAGTCCATCAAATATTCATGGAGTAATGGGTTATACTCTGGAAAATGCAGCTTTTTTTTCTTTTGGCTTTGTGCAGCAGGAGAGCAGTGGAACTTGCATCTATAACTGGCCTTATTTGTACAAAACTTAGGTTAAAAGTGAGAGCTTTTCCACGTGATCTCCCTAGGAAGATGATCCTTTCTTAGTTTGAAATAATAGAAAGGATTCCAAGCTCAATCCTACAATTTATGGCTACATTGTTCATCCTAATGACATTTTAACAAACAACAATACAGCAACAAGTGCTTGATGAAGAATCATTTTGCAGTACTAAATTCCTGAGATGCAGCTGCCAAAACCTTAGCTATCAGAATGTGAATTGCCACAAATTTCAAGTAGTATTGGCAATCTTCTTTTTAATATATATTCCTTCCAAAAAGCAGCACAGAACTGCATGGTGTACATTTCTCAGCTGTATTCCAAATCCTCTAATAAAACAAGAAGCATGTACAGTCCTACTCTGCCACTCCAGTAACTGTTAGCCTGAAGGAGCTGAGAGTTTTATACTAAATCAAATTCTGTATAAAGGACATTACAACCTTAGTCTTACTCTTAACAAAGAGAATAGGAAAATCCCATTTTGACCATACTTATCCTTCTGTTGGAGTAACTGTTGGAAACATGCAGCAAGAAGTAATCAATCCTTTTTCTTCTTGTAGACACCTCTAACCACTGCCTAGGGAAAGGATAAGCTACATCCAATAGCACTCTCCTCTTATTTCCATTTCTTTTTCCATCCTCCTCTTGTGACCCTCCATTAATCCCTTTCATCCTCCAAAGCCCAAGGAAACCTACATCTAAAGTTGCTGTTATCCTTTAACTCTTCCAGAAATAAAATTGGGTGACTGCTTCTGAAGAAATGCTTTTTATATATGTGCAAGTGCCTCCAATATTTCTGACAAGATCTCAGACATCTGAGTGCTGTGTGAAGTACTTATTTTTAATAACAAAATGTTGACCTAGGATTGGTGTGGTTTGCAGGAAACGCAGCACAACAGAAATTCATCCTTTTACAAAAGGCTACCAGGGGCTTATGAATCACGTGAATTCCTCTTAGGCTGGTAAAGTAGGGCATAACTGCAACTTGCTTTTGTAATGTGGGCCTTGTCCTGGCTGTCTGGCTTTTTCATTTTTAGAAAGCATTGCATTTCTATTCATCTGGAGGCCTTTCACATAATCAGAGAGTCATGGTTTACTAAAATGGATCGAGACTTGTAAATATTCCCCTCCTCCTTATCATCTACCTACAGTGTTATAATGTAGGGGTTTAGCACAACAGTGAGCTGCCTCACTTGTTTGCAGATTAAACACTATGCAAAGAAAAGAATTTTTCAATTCTTTCAGTCATTACTATTACCAAGTAAGGGAGGCTGAGGGAGCTGGGGTTGTTTAGCCTGGAGAAGAGGAGGCTCAGGGGTGACCTCACTGCTGTCTACAACTACCTGAAGGGAGGTTGTAGCTAGGTGGGGTTGGTCTCTTCTCCCAGACAACCAGCAACAGAACAAGGGGAGACAGGATCAAGTTGTGCCAGGGGAAGTATAGGCTGGATGTTAAGAGGAAGTTCCTGCCAGAGAGAGTGATTGGCATTGGAATGGGCTGCCCAGGGAGGTGGTGGAGTCACCGTCCCTGGAGATGTTAAAGAAAAGACTGGCTGAGGCTCTTAGTGCCATGGTCTAGTTGACTGGCTAGGGCTGGGTGCTAGGTTGGACTGGATGATCTTGGAGGTTTCTTCCAACCTGGTTGATTCTATGATCAGTCTGTAGAACATTTCTAATAGTAATTTTAAGTCAACTCCAAATGTTGCTGGAGTAACTTCAGTTTCTCTTTCAGAGATGCTTATTAACCTTTGACTAACTTAACCGTTAGATGCAGGAATTTTTAATGTGCTTAGCGTGATGCTGACTTTATAATGCATTTAATGTGATGCTGACGACTTTATTCTCACGAGTTTACATAACTGGAAGATCTTGCTCTACTATCATATCACTGAAGGAAAGAGATATTATTTTATAAAATTTTAAACATGAATTTACATTTGTTAATATGCCCTAAAGTTAAATTAGCTGGTTTGGAAATTTTTGTGGCTCTCTGGTGTCCTGGTGGTGCTATCCAGTTGCTTAATGTCTGTTCCTGCAAAATGTTTATCTGAAAAAAGGGCATGATTGAAGTAAAATCTTACAACTTACAGATTCACTTTTTTCAGTTCTACACAGGGCCTGAATGTATCACAATTAACCTAACTGCACAGCACCAGTATTGTTAAAATAATTAAAACCAATCAGCTGGCAGCTATCTGCAGAAAAATCTCATTTCCCTTCTATCTTTCTTAATTCAAACTTCTCTGAATTATCTTCTCTGAAATGTCTTCTGAAGATCCTGTTCATGTGAGCGGGATAAATCCAATGGCACTCACAGGAGTTACTCATGTATTTAAAGTTGCTCAAATGCTTAAGTCTTAAATGTTTTGCCATATTATTTCCATAGCCTTTATTTCCCATCCGTACAACAGGCACCACCCTTAGGTACACGAGTTGATTTTCAGTTACTTATTGTTCTGTCTATGAGAAACTGCTCATAGAAATGCCTGTCCTGAGCCTGAGTTGTACTGCTTTGAGAAGTGTGTTTTCTTTATAAATTAAAGATTTAAGACAGCTTGGTATCTTATGATGGCAATAAACATGTTTTTCCTTAATTTTCAACACTTCAGCAGTTTATATTAGCAAATAAGAAGTGTGTGATCACTGTGGCTTAGTGTTCCCTGTGCTGCCTAGTGCATTTCTAGAAGCTGAGATTTGCCTCTGATTACAATCTCAACTTCTTTTTTTTTCCTTGCTGACACTATTAGTCACCCAATTAGTCACTTGATTATCTTAAATTAATGCTATCAATGGATGTGTTTGTAGATCTGAGTTTAAAATGTCATGTTTCTGGCAGTGCTCTGCACTAATTATTCAAATATCTCTGTTAGATGGAGGATGACCTGATGCAAAATGGCTTCCTTTCCCTTCCTCACATTGAAATCTAGGAAATCCAAATTGTTGTATACATTTTTCCTCAAAACAGATTTGAAAGGGAAGCCTGAGAATCAGGATTGGCCTACCAAGTACTGATTTGTTGAGTAATCCCCAGTGTTCACCATTTAAGGCACAGACTCCATCACATCCATGCGCTTTCTCCCTGCTTGTTCTGCCCGCCCTGCCTCCACCCCAAGGCTATCCATGTTTTCTCCTGACACATATCCAGGCCAACATGCCTTTTATGGGGCCTGAAGGAGAGATGGAGCAGCTGGAACTGTGCTGCAGGATGCCGGAACCATTCCCATCCTTCATAGCCAGGCCAGTGCCCGAGGTGCCTGGCTTTAATGAAGCTGCTATGTCATCTACAGCAGGGGCTGTCCAGTGCCATGCCATGGGATTTCTATCCTGCAAAACAGATTAAACTGGGACAATCTTTTTCATTCCGTATTTGCAGTCTTTGACAGCATCTAATTTCTGGACTTCATCAGCCAAAAGCATGAAAGAGGTAAGATGGGAGCTGTTAGCTTTGGCCCCCACTCATCTTCAAGGGAGATACTGATCTGTTTAAGTATGGTTTCTGTGTAATGCAGCTTTCAAGACTAGTATTCTCTAGTCAAGAACTTGGATATGTATTTACAGACATTCATTGTGACTCATCAAGTAAATCATACTCATTTTCCAAATTAGTACTGTATGCCTATCAAATATGTACTTTCCAGACAGCTGTGGTCCATTAAATATATCATTTTCTTTTTAAGGAAATTAAAATTCAAAGTTAACATGAAACTTTGGGGCAAATTTTTAGCCAAAGGAGATCTGAACTTTTTTTTTCAAGTGAGAAATATTAGTAGGTGGATGTAAAATGAGAGGTCGTTTTGGCCTGAGAACATGTAGATAGAAACCCTTAATATTTTGTTCTCTTTTCATAGGTCCCAGTAATGTAATTTTTGCTGGGAAGGATGATGGAAGAGGAGAATTATAGGGACCTTTAGCTTAAGCTTGAAAGGCAGAATAGGCTCTGCAGTTTGTTATTTGACATAGCAGAAATGACAGATGCAACTAGTTGGAAGACTTTAAAGGTTCAGTGCATTTTGCATATGACACATACTTCTTTGAATCACCCATCTGTCCTTTCAATGATGTGCACTCACTGTTCAAGACAATAGAGGTATCAGACTATTACATAGGTGTAATGCTACGCAGTACGTTCACTTTAATGAGAGCTTAGAGATTCAGTTCTTCCTGTCTGCATGGAATGAACACACAAAAATTAACAATGATCTGATAAGCTTTATAAGAGTACAAAATTGGTTGAGACAAGGAATGAAATACAAACATTTTGCTATTTCATGTGAGATGTGTACTCCTCACCACCTGTGCCTGTGTAATTCTAATTTCTGGCAACTGGGAGTGGCACTGAGCTCCAGATTCAGACACTCTCATCCACAGGAGTCATCCTGTAGCTGAGCCATTTATCTAAATGCCCAAGGTGTATTGAGGTGACACAGTCTGGGAGTGCAGCAATGTTTGTGGTGCCTGCAGAATGATATCATATCCTGATACAGAGGTCTACATTAGGATATGATGTCATTCTGCTGACTGCATTGGTTGGTTTATGTACATGCTCCTTGTTTATTGAAGAGTCCATTATCAACACACTCCGTGCTTTTTTAGATCCCTAGCTTGCACGTAGGGAACTACATTTAGTTTTTAAAGCTTACAACTCCTAATTTAACTCTTACCCTTCAATTTGGAAAACCCACCACAGGACTCCAATCACTAATGAAATGCAAGAGCAGTCTGACTTGCTCATGTTATGGCATAAATTCCATCATTCATCAGTGGTATCAGTGAAAGGCAGAGGCCCAAAGAGTGGCACCTGATGCTGCAAAGGGTGGTGGTTTTGTTGCAAGACAGCACAGGCTCTTTGAGTAGTTGGAAGCTAGTTATTGTGGTGTTAGTCCCAGCTCTTCAAGTGAGTTACAACCATCACTGAGGTCTAAGTTCTCTCTGTGTTATTCAGAAAGCCAGCTGAGATGTGATTTGTGCTGAAGTCCATCATGCAGCTGTTGTTGGGAAGCAGCCTACTGCAGCGAATGGCTGCAGCCTGCTAGGATGCACAGCATGGTGGAAATCTGCAAAACTCAGAAGTTACACTGGTGGCATGTGATGGGTTGGGATGTATCAGAGGTTAAGCTGATAGGCTTGCAGTGAGGAGAATGGCCAAGGAACTTCTGTAACTTCTATGAACACTGTTCCAAACTGAGGACACAGCCTAGCTCAGCATGCAAGCATCTAGAACCTTGAACAAAACCAGAGTGAATCATACCTTTGCAGATCTATTTTTTAGTTAGTTTATTTTAGCTTTAATTTACAAATGCTGGCCTTAATTTACAAACAATACTATCTGGAAAGCTGCTCCTACTTACTGAAATGTAAATCAACTGCTTAGTAACAGTATCTGACAATAGAAAACTTATTAAATATTTTTCTGTTAAATGAGGAAATTAGTTTAACAAACTTCATTCCAGTTAAATGAATGAATAAATTGATTCATTCCTGACCTGTATCAGGAATAGTGTGGCCAGCAGAACCAGGAAAGTCATTTTGCCCCTGTACTCAGCACTGGTTAGGCCACAGCCAGAGTACTGTGTCCAGTTCTGGGCCCCTCAATTTAAGAAAGATGTTGAGGTGCTTGAACGTGTCCAGAGAAGGGCACCAAGGCTGGTGAGGGGGCTGGAGCACAGCCCCCTCATAGGGGGGGCTGAGGAAGCTGGGGGTGTACAGGCTGGAGAAGAGGAGGCTTAGGGGAGACCTCATTGCTCTCTACAATTGCCTGAAAGGAGGTTGTAGCCAGGTGGGGATTGGTCTCTTCTCCCAGGTGCCCAGTGATAGAACAAGAGGACACAGTCTCAAACTGTGCCAGGGCAGGTTTAGGCTGGATGTTAGGAAGAAATTCTTCACAGTAAGAGTGATTGGCATTGGAATGGGCTGCCCGGGGAGGTGGTGGAGTCACCGTCCCTGGAGGTGTTTGAGAGGAGGCTGGATGAGGCACTTAGTGTCATGGCTTAGTTAATTAGAAGGGATAGGTGATAGGTTGGACTCAATGATCCTAGAGGTCTTTTCCCACCTGGTTAATTCTGTAGTTCTGCATTCTGTCTGTATAGAAATCTGACGATCCTGTAACTGTTACTTTCAAAAAGTATAAGGTTGTATAACAGTGATAACAGAACTATTGTAATAGGAACTTTTAACATAAAAGGCTTTCAGAATATCATTCACCCTTCATCCTGTCTGGTATGACTTCCAGAAACTGTGTTTCACCACAAAAAGTAAGAAACACAGTTGATTATTTTTGAGGATCTGCTATCAGTAATAGATTACTTTTATTTTACTTTGAAACTGTTTCTTCTGCATCTATTCTTTCTCCATCAGATATACTGAAATTGATGTAGCCATTACAGTTGGAAATTGTACACAGAAAATCCCAGGAGGAAGAGAATTATTTTTAGCTCTCTCATTAGCAAAGAATGTAGAAGTCATTGGTGGCCACATGCATTTCCAAAACTTTCTCCTACATCTAAATCACAAAGTTAACACACATTAATAGCACATCTGTGTGTCTGAAGGCATGAGTTAAAAGCTCTCAGAATCTATTCAAGTTAATTGGATTGTTCCCATTTGTCTACCCTGCATCTAGTTTAGTTAATAATCTCCTGGCTGAAGATCTGGAATGAATCTAACATTACCAAAGCTGTATCGAATGCACAGTGCTAACAAACTATAATCTTAAAGGAAAAGGACACATTTCAAATGTTGCCTTCTGCTATGCAAGTTACTTGTTGCTGCTCTAGAAGTGACAGCAAGGACCAAGATTCCCTGTATTGTTGGGTCCATAAGCAAAAGCAGTCTTTGCTGCTCCATAGGAGCAGGCTGTTAGCTCTCCAATACAGAAACAATCTTTACTTTCCTCACTTTGTTTGGTGGTTGCTTAGCTCAGAATACTGTTCTGGTGCCAGTAGTTTGCTGTATTTGCTGTAGGCATTCATTCTGCTTAGTAGGAAAGGGGCTTGGATTACTCTGGTATCTTCCTGATGACTTCAGTTGAGTTGGACAAGGACCAAGATCCTAAGGACTGCTCATATATTCTCAGAAATATTCCTTATAGATTTGTTTACTTTCTAAACAGAAGGTTTATGTTAGGAACTACTCTTAAACCTTCATATTTGTCACTGAGGAGTTCAAGGGACTATAGTGTAACTAAATGCCATGTATCCAGCTGTTACACAATGCCTTATCTCAGTTGTCTTCTGATCTTGTTATCAAAGGGACTCATGCATGAAACCTTGGACCATCATTATAATTTAGTAGCTCATACTGTTTATATAAATTCTCTGGACTTGTTTTTGGAAAATAAAATACCTTTTGCTCCAATAGGGTCAACTTTAAAAACAAAAAGAAACAGAACTCAGTATAAACTCCCCAGTAACTGTCATCCTAAGCAAGTAGATTTCTGAGAAGGAAAACAAATAAAACCAAAAGTGAGAGTAGCTTTTGTCAAGTGCTGAGAAATGTTATGCTTTTTATCTGCTGTGCATTTTGTTGCTGTCCTCCAGAGAGCATGTTTATTGTCAGCAGATAAAGAATTAAAAATGTCATGTTGTCCCAAACCCATCAACTCTCACCTAAATGGCTGTGGTGAAAATGGAAGCAAGGGCTACTCTGACATTTTGCTCTTAAATTTGATATACTTTTTGTAAATAATATATTCTGGCCCTAGACTTTGACATTTTGTAAATCTGTTTTATTGTGATGATCATTTTTTTCTGTTTACCAGCTTCTGTGTTAAGGTATTTAATTATTAAACAGCAAGCAGGAATTCAGGCAGAGTTTCTGCTAGGGTTTGGAGGCTTCTGTCCATCCAGGAGTTGATAGTCACTGTGTAAATATGTGATCCCAAGTATCTCTGCCTGTCTGTAAGCTCTGCTAGATTAGAAGTGAATCACTCATTTCCTTTCATGCTCCATTCAGTATAAGGATTTTATCTATCTGTTTGGGAATCCTTAATATAAAATGCAGAGCGAGTCAACTGTAGTTTAAAAACAGGAACTGTACTAATACTGAAAACACGTCAGAAGGAACATGATTTTTCTTAGGACACTAATCTTCGACTGCTGGCTGTGCTGTTCTTGTTTTGTGACTGCTCCATTGCTGAGATGTTTTGAGTTTTCCTGCCTAAAATTATGCTCTTCTAAAAATACAGTATGCAAATAGGAGGAAATAAGTAAGGCCAGGCACTTTCCTTCTGACAGCCTTTTACATAAATGATGCCCTCTCGGTAGTCTCATCACTGTTTCTCAGAGCTGTGCTCTTTGATTCTGTCAAAAGGTGTGGTAATGAGAGCAGATATAATTACGTTTCTAAAAGCTGGTGACCACAGTCACTATTAAATGGTCTTTTAGGGATGCTTTGAAAGCTCCAAATGGTGGAGAAGCATTTGACTTGAAGCATCTTTATTCTGTTTAAGATCCAAGTTAATGGATAGGCTGTAGTTCTGAATATCAGGTTATTAGTATCAGTATTAATTATGTTTAATGTATTCCTATGTATATGTCAGCAATGCCCAGAGCCTCAAATCTTTGGGAGGAAACTCTCTGTGTTGAAAAAGGCATATAGAAGAACCTGCCTGATAACACATATATAGCCAGGCACAACTAAAAGAAAATAATCTGTGTTTGTCTTCTGGGAAGAAACTTTGCTGTATGAATATTTTATAATATTTAAATATGACCATACGTCCAGAGAGATGCAAAGAGTCAGAAATACTATCTCTGCCCTTGACACTACAAGTGATAAGCCTCTGACACTACAAGGAAACTCTCTGACTCGGGTACCAGCATCAGCATTAGTTCATAGAAGCATAGAATGATAGAATCAAAATGAGTGGGAATGTCTGGCCCAAGCTGAAGACAAGCCTTCACAATGGTGGAGGATGCAGTTCTAGCTTAGCCTGCTGCAGGCAAATTGACAAACATGATGTCTATCTTAGTTGCTCACTATTAGAATCAGATTTTCATTGCACTGCAAAAAAACACAGCAAAAAATGCAGTGATTTGGATTTAGTATGAGGGAATGGAAAAGTTGATCAACAAAGTGCTTTGCCTATAGCTTTCCACCCCTCTGCCTGCTGAGTGCAAGGAGGGGGTTGGACTACAATCAGCTATTCAACACAGAACTGAATGGAATGAAGAAATTCAGCTCTGTGAGGCAGCTGAAGAATGAACTTTTACCGATAGTGGCTCATTTAGAAAATAGAGAAGATACCACTTGTGCATTATTTATGATCTCTACGGTGTGCAGGAGCATACCATATGGATTTCTAGATGGCAAGATACTGCACAGGTTGCAGTGGTACAGTGAATTATGTAGAGCTCAAAGCATGTGGCTTAAAACCAGAGGACATGAAGTACCTTGAGGAGAGGGGTGGGAGAACTTATTTAATTCCAAACTCTATATGAAAATATTATGCACAATTAACTTGATTTTCTCTGCAATGTTCAATTACATGGTTACATGAAGACCGTTTTGCTTTGCTGTTTGGGCTATGAAACTGTGTCTCAAGAGAGCTGGGCTGCATGCTCAGCTGTGCCATAAACAAAACTGTATAGCTGCTGTAATGCCAGCCCCTGCAGTTAGTAGGGTTGGTTGGGGAGAAGGCTTTTCCAGCAGAAGGCAAACTGACAGAGTTTGGCCCTGACAGAGGAAATTACATGTGCAAGAATCCCAGAGCTCTTTCCCCTGCTGAGATTGCTGTTCTAGGTTAGTTTCATTCCAGAAAGAGGTATCTGGGGGCAAGATTACAGAAGTCATTTGTCCAGATCTTTTGGAGCTGAGAGCAGAGCAGGCAATGAAACAAAAAGAGAAGAGGGCAGTTTTTTAAAGTATAATTTTAATTATATTTTGGGTTTAAAGTTAAGAGGTAGCAGAGGATGACTTTTGATAACTTTGTTGTACATGACCCACCCTATCTTTCTGAAACTAACACAAAAGAACCCAACTCACAAAGGCAGCAGAAAGAGAGCAAACCTGAGTTGATGATGGTTTTCTCAGCTGTATCTCTTCATATCTCCTTATATGAAGGATGCACTTACTGCATCTTGAATTGCACTACAGAGATCTTTGAAAGAAAGTGAAGAATAATGTTGATGGATTGATGGCAATCTCAAATCTTCCTTTTGAAACAAAATATTTGGATCTTAACATTACAAACCTTCAGTTCTATTGCATGAGCTAAATCTGATATTTTTTTTTTTTCCAAGCTAAACGAAGTTGGTATCTTCCTTAAATTCAGGAAGGAATTTAATTATGAGAGCTGTAGAAAATGAATGTGGAGTTTTATTTGTATGTACACAGATGAAAAGCAATGCATTTATAAAAAGGAGAATTTAATTTCATCACAGAGCTTTGCTAGTGTGTTTGAGAGATTGAAATTCTATTTGTTGATGAGATTTATGCACAGAATAACTGCGGGAAGTTAGAAATCTGGGATGCTCATTCCTGCTTAGCTTTTACTCCTGAGTTGACCTCTTGGCCCAAATGCAAAGAGGAGCAGTTCTGTTAATGGTAGTGGATCTATCTTTATATTATTAGGAGATTTAGCCTGTTGACTTCACAAAACTTACTCAGAGGCTTAAATTTAAGCATGAGCATAAGTCTTCATTAGGATCTGTATTGCAGTCATTACCTGTAGAGAGAGAGAACTGATTCAGGATTGAAAAGCTCAGGTGGTGGCACAGCTGTGTAATGTTGCATTCAATTCATTACAACTGTGTGTCACCCTGAAATTTGAGTATCTGTAAAACAACATGAATTATTAATGCAAGTAAAATGTTAAAAGCTGCATGAACTTGTGATATAAGCAAGTGAGGTGGCACTGGAGTGGTAAATGCTGATGATAACGGCCATGTAACAGCTTACAAATGTCATTTTCCAGGTCTGTTACCTGCCCTTTCCTCACCTCTGGAGTTTTTTACTCCAGGTGCAGTGTTCCTGGTTAACTGTGTGGGCTTTGTTTTTCTGTGTCAACCTTGGTCTTTTCAAAACATCATTTTCATCATGCCTAATTCCAGTGGGTGGGACAAGCATTTGGTCAAGCATTGAAATAGGCTGCCCAGGAAAGTGGTGGAGTTGCCATTCCTGCCATTCCTGGAGGTGTTAAAAGAGCTGTGTAGACATGAGTGCTTCAAGATGTGGTTCAGTGGGCATGGTGGTGTTGGGTTGATGTTGACTTAATGATCTTAGAGGTCTTTTCAAAACTTAATGATTCTATGACAGCCATTACTTTACCCTAACTGTCTATTCATTTCCTTGCTTTCACTGGAAAGGAAATGAATGACTTTCACTCCTCTCTTCCCTCTCCAATGTAATTTCCCCCACTCCCCCTCACCCATTAGCTAAAACAGAAGTCAAAGTGGTTCAGAAGGTACCATGTGTAGAATTGCTTCCTCCGTGTACTGGATATACTCTATGCACAAGCTAAATTTTCATTGCAACCCTAGAAGGATTAGCAGGCAGCTCCCCTTGGCTATAAACTTTGTATTTCATGGAAAATCGGGAAGAAAGGACCTGTGCTATCTTTGAACCTAGCAAATCTCATCCAGCTGAGTGGTACCACTGTGTCTGTGCACTCCTGTGCTGAACAGAGGAGAGCAGAGATTTATCCATCCTCAATGCTACCTGGCAGGATGCTGTCAGGGTGTCCAATGCAGGCAGACATCCAGAAGGATGTGAGGTATGTGTGCTGTGTGCATTGTCAGGGTTGAACTTGGCTGCTGTGAGGATGTGCCACGGGGGACCACGGCTCACCCAGAGAGCTGTGCTTATCCACGTAAGGATAAGTACAAGGATTCCATGAAAGGCATATCACGTAACCAAAGCTTCTGGAAAGGAAATTGGATTTAGAGAGTGGCAAAGGGAATGAGATTTAAAGAGAGCCTGAAATGAAGCTTCATTTGGGCTGCTCTCCACAGGACATGTGAACATAAAGTGCCTTCACCTCTGAGAATACATAGACTTTCAGGCTCCACCTAAAATGAGAAGCAGAGGGGTGAAATTCTATCTACATTTCCAGATTCTAATCTCATTTAAATTCACGCGGATCTAGTGTTCGGTAATGAAACTCCTTCAGATTTAAGGGAAATCAAGATTCAACTAGTGTGATTAATCTTGTGAATAAAAAGGTTTGGGATTAGACATTCTTTCTGTGTGACAATTTAGCAATATGCTGTTATAAGAGACACAGCAGGAGCTAGTCTTGAAGTGTCAGAATAGCTTCTTTAGTGACAAAGCATTTATACATGTAAATTTTCAAAGAAAGTTGGCAGCCCTTTTGTGGGTTCAATTTGCACCTGTCATTCACTCACAGATGCAAATTTGAGTTACTTGCAGCTCTAATTACGGTGCTTGATTGTCATCACAAATCAGGTGTAGGGTGGGAAGCGCTGAGGTTTGTGCCATCATTTGTTGTTAAAACATGAGTGCAAATGTTATCATCAAAAAGCAAAGCCGACCAGAGCTTTGCCCTGCTGATAAGTACAAATATTACAAAGTACAATAGAGAAATAAAAGGGATTTAAAGAGGGAAGATAGCAAGGGAAGGAGTGAGCGTGTGGTGAAAGCAAGACAGTAATAAGGGAAAATATAAAGTAGGTTGTTTTGTCTTCTGCAGCAAAGTGTGATAATAGATATTTTTTCAGTTAAGTGTTTCTTAAGACCCAGCTGCCACTTGTACCTTCCAAGCCTCTTTTCTGTTATGAGTTCTACTTTTCAAATGAAAGGAGATGATTTTATACAATTATTCATCAGATAGCTATTATGCTGTATCATTCCAATTTGTCATTACATTTAGAGGAAAAAGTAGTATATAGCTATGTTTTAATTTCAACATAGAAGAATTTGATTTGTGAATTCAATTCACTGAAAATGTTGGGGTCTGAAGATTGTTAATTATAACTCACCACTGGTTTCTTTTAAATTAAAACCAAAAGATAGGTGCAACATGTTACTGAGCCTTAGCTAACATCTGCTACACAGTTTTGGGTTTATGTTTGGGTTTGCTTTTTGGTTTGAGGTTTTTTTTTGCTTGTTTGCTTGGTGTTTTTTAAGCTGGAGGGTCTGTTGCATAAGAAGGATAGATGAAAAAACAAAGACTTGGTTATTTTATATTTGGATCTGAGGGAAGGGCTGAAAGGGTGAAGCAGTTGTAATGAAGGGGTAATTAATGCAATATGGTATTTTCAAAAGTAATATAGTTTATTAATTTTAATATTCAGGAGTCTCCTCTCCCTCCCCCAATAGCTAATTTTAATAATCATGGGTTCTTTACATGGTCATGGAAAAATTATACAGAGGAATAATTAGATCTAGAAATAACTAGCAAAAATATATGAACATTAATTGAACTGGAAGAGAAGGTTCCTGCAGTCAGTATACCACTTGCACTCAATATGACACCTCTCCACTAGATGGACTCAAGGACCTTCTTTCTGCTTATGGCAGAAGACAGTGGTGAATTACAAGAGGCTTTAAGTATTTATTCACAAAATATTATCTCCCTACTCACGAGGCTAGCTACAGCTTCAGACAGTACCCAACTGCATTCAGGGAATCCTGTTACTGTCTTCTCAGCTGCTGTGACTTCTGACTCTTCCCAGGCTTCACAGAGTGCTGCGAAAGAGGTAGAGAGTCTCTGAACTTGTCTTGGCTTCTCCAGATGATTTGTGTACCTTCAGGGCTCCATGTCTTGGCAGGAGACTTTCAGGTGCAGGCAAGATGTCTTGTGATTGCAGTCTTAGCACAATGTCATGCTGGCTATGCAGGCTGATTGTGTGGAGGCATTTAGAGCCTGCTCCTGGTAAACCTGAGGCAGGGAGTTTTCAGACAGTTCAGCACATAGTAAGCAATGGCAGCAGGCAGTAGCAAGCATGAATACAATGGCAGAGCACATTGTGTTACTTGCTCATCTCTTTTTATCACTACAGCCCAAGATTAATGGGCCTTTGGACACAGAATAGCCAATCAGAATGGCAGTTATCCAAGCTTGGCCATATTAGGTGAAGCTATAGGCTTGCTTTACCCAAATTTGGGAAAAGCACAGGTCTTGCACAAGGTAGGCACAAGCTAAGCCTGTGTTTTTAGATTACCACAGGATGCAAACAAGTCTGGGCAGGCCAGAGTCCTTAGACTCAGTGGCTCCAGGTGCTTTATCCTCTTTTCCACAATTGCTTCTCCCCAAAACAGAAGGAGAGAGAGCAGAAAAACATGTCTGGGTAAGGGAGGACATGTAAAAGCCTATTTTGGCTTGCTTAGGCTTGCCTACCACAACAGCAGTTTCATTTTGTAGATCTTCAGTGCTCAATTCAAAAATGAGGTAATCAAGAAATAACAATAGCTGGATGGAAGCACTTAGGTAAATTTAAAGTATGTAATTGTATTTAACCTGCACTAGCAGATTCCGTGATGTTTCAACCCACTTAGTGAGATTTTCTCCTGCCCATGTTATTTTTGCAGTCAGCCTTAATCTCATCTCTTTCCCATTCTATTGAACAGACACCTTAACTCAAAAGAACGATTATTGCTACAGAGATTTCCAAATTGCTAGATCCATGGAGTCTATTTAACCTAATGCAAAAGGCCCTTTATTTCATTCCCACTTTGCTCATTATCAGAAAACATTTTGACCCAAACAATGACTGTATACATAAGCACAGCTTTATTAAGTTTAGAGTGTTTGCACTGTTGTTTTACAAAGTGCTGTCAACTGGCAGTATGACTTTTTTGATGATGAATATCTTTCCCAGGCCAAAAAGCTAATGACATCCACAGCTTCCATGCCTCCCACACACATGCGGTCCAAAAGGCCACGGATAATTTCTGCCGAATCAAGACCATAAAGAGAGAATTTATAATCAGCTTTAATGTATTTGGGAACTAAAGTACCTTAGTCCATCAAAGGGAATGATAAACCCCAGAATTAATAGGGCTGGACTTTAATTATTTCTGAGCGCATAATTATTCTTTAGCTAAGTGGACAGGAGGTTTGTTATTTCTCCTACTCTGAGCACAGGAAAGCCATCTGCAAAAATGCAGCAGTCAACTGTCCAGATTTTCAAATGAATCATGTTACTTCCTTTGCATTGATTGCAATACAAATAGAGTAAATATTTGAATAATCCTTTAAATAATGTAAGAACTGTTTTCAGCTGAAATGAGTAGAGAATCTGCTCCGAGTTCATCTTGCACACATCGTTCTTTTAGCTTCGGTAGTAAGACTATTCATTGCCTTTAGGAGACATAAAATGTAGTAATCTCTTCCTCCCTTTTTTAAACTGACTTAGGGGTCTACTTTTCCATTAGCATTAATGAGAATTATGGGTATGCAGCAACAGGAGACTGAACCTTAGAGAGTCTCTTGATAAGTAAATCATCTTCACGTCAGCATTTTAGAAGCTTTAGTATCCTTCCCCCCTACACCTCCTTATTTATGGTACTTGATTAATTCGTTGATATTTAATATTTATTACAGAAACTTTAGCAAAGATTTAGGCCAGTACAATAAAGCAGCATATTTATTTGAAGGCTTTTGTCTTAAATACAGTAAAACAGTCTTTTTGTAATGGATGCCCATTTTTGTAAGTGAAATACTCCAAGAGATCCTAGGAATAAGTGAGCCTTTGTGAAAGAGGAAGAGAAGCTGACATGGAACAACAGTGGAAAGCAAGTGTGGACCAAAGACTTTTGGCAGTCATAGTTCTGTCATATCTGTACTCTTTTGTTTTGTTGCCTCCTACTCCATCACGTCTTAGGATCTGTATTTTAAAACATTGGTTTCTGTTACCTGAAAAGAATATTAAAGAGGTGAAGGAACTGTAAAGAATTATATATTGAATAAACAGTCAAAGCTAAAGAAATAAATCTAGCTGAGGAATACATTTAATTTACAAAATCATAAACTTTCTCTAGACTGTTAATTCAAACCTACAGAAAATAAGGGAAAATGATAAATCTCCTAAGCAATTTCAGTCCTGATATATGCTCACTTAAAATGGCTACTGCTGGTACAGTTTGTAGGTTCTTTCCATATGATTTTATTTTGTTTATCTGATGGTGACTTCAGCAGGAACTTCTTTACTGGAAGGGTCACAGAGCACTGGAACAGGCTCCCCAGAGAGGTTGTGGAGTCTCCTTCTCTGGAGACTTTCAAGGCCTGTCTGGATGTGTTCCTCTGTGATCTGTGTTAGATAGGATTGTCCTGCTCTGGCAGGTGGGTTGGACTCTATGATCTCCTTGGGTCCCTTCCAACCCCTAACTTCCTGTGATACTGTGACTTGGGACTTCAGTCTTTCTGATCATACAGACACAGTGATGCTGGTCTGTTATCTGGAGAATAGAAGATTCTCCAGATATGAAATGGTTGGAGGGCTAATGCAGGACTTTTCTTAATACTGCTTTCATGATGTCAGAAGTTTCTTCAGCAGCCATACATGAAACAGGCAACACAGAACATCAACAGTTGAGCTCAGAGCTCTGATGCTTCTTTAGGGATTCAAGATTGAACTACTTGGTGTTGCTACATGCCATTTTAGACAGCCATGTGCACCATGGGGCTTGAGAAACACTTGGGGTGTTTCTCTGGGAGATTTCAGAGCAATTTACAAATACAAATGAATATATAGGGAACAGGCATGCAGTTTCACCGCTGATACATAAGGACTAAACAGGAAGCAGAAAGTCTGTCTGAAGAGTTTTGGTCTGTGTTTCTCTAAGCTAGCTGTTGCTGAGGGCTGGTCCATTCTATCTACAGACTGGAGCAATTTGTGGGAGGAATCTTGTCTCATCTCTTTCTTAACAGAACACCTTTAATGGTGCCTTGGTGGGTCTGCCACATTCAGAATGCAGCATCCTACTTAAGGGATGTGTCAAGCAGAGTCAATACAAGAGCGACATGGCATCAATATCTAGCTATAGTAGAAAGCATGTTTAATCTGTGACAACGTGAAATAGGTCAGTCCCTTTGCAAAAAGAACTGTTGGGCCCTGGAACAGGCTGCCCAGGGAAGGGATTGAGTCACAATCCCTGGAGCTAGTTAAGACTTGTAAGATGTGCACTTAGTGACATGATTTGGTGGTGAACTTGGCAGTGCTGGGTTAACAGTTGAACTCAGTAACAGCAAAGATCTTTTCCAACCTAAGCAATTCTCTGATATAAGGAAGATGATCTGTTTTTAATGTTTTTTAGAGAAACTCCTGACGTTATAAATACTGAAGTTGATTGTAATAGCTAACCTCAGTTGTACTTCACCATATTGTAAACTCAGAGATGGTATGACATCAGTCATTCCCTTTGAGATGTTTGATGCCCTGTGGGACCTGTTTGATGCTATTGAAACCTGGAACTAACCAGGTTTAATAACTAACCAATTCAATAACTAACTATGATCTACAAAAAGTACTTCCCAGAGGCCAGCCATTATAAAAATAGAACATTCATTATCTTGGTTTTATCCAGAGAAGAACTTGCTTCTCCCTATGCAAGTTATCTGGAGAAATGCTGTTTGTCTTTCCAGGTGCTAATTTCTGGTGACTTTAAAAACATTCCATGATAAGAAGAAGCCTTTAAAATGTGTACATGTGCATATCTTTGGCTCTGTCTGGCTTTCTAGGAAGTGCCTAACTCTTAAAGTTCTTCAGTTCATTCTTCCTGTTCAGAGTGCTGAAAACCCGCCATGAAATTATTGTTATTCTTTGCAGACATCTTTTACTTTTCTGGATTTATGCTTTAGAAATAAAGTTGCTGTGGCAGGAGAATGATGAGCAGCAAGACATTCAAATGTGTGCATTTGGATAGGGTCACATTATCAGGAGGCCATTGGTTGTAAAGATTGTATGAAAGACTTGTATTAACAAAAGCTATTGCATCGCCAAGGCTCTGTGCAAAACAAGAGTGATTGTTGCAGGTGTGGCAATAAGAATGCTTGTGTTTAATTTCTGATGTATAATTCTAGTGTTCTGTATTTTGAATGAGTTTTAAACTGTGTTCTTGACTGACACAGTAATTAAGGTATCCAGCTTTGATTTTTGATAATATGGTCCAGGTCCTAGATCCACAGTTAAATTTTCTATGTATAATTCTAGTGTTCTTGTATTTAGAATGAGTTTTAAACTGTATTCCTGACTGACACAGTAATTAAGGTATTCAGCTTTGATTTTTCATAATATGGTCCTAGATCTACAGTTAAAATTTTGTGGTATTTCATGGGTTGTTTCTGTTTCTCCAAACCATGCACCTGGTACAAACATTTGATGAGTTTATGTTTTTTTTAAATGCAACACTCAAAGATATGGTATTTTGCCTATGAATGACAGATTTAATGCTGGATGAACTAATAACCTGTAAAATAACAGAGATAGAGAGCTTATTAAATACAAATGTTTTAATACTCCATAGTGCTTACAGTTAAAGCATGTCTCTTGCCTGCATTTACTGCAAATATCAACACATACTCTTCATCTCTTTTTTTGTTGTTGTTGGTTTTTGTCTATTGCTGTTTTATGCATGAGGAAGTTCTTGTTTTCTACTCTGTGCTTGGCTGGCTTTTTCTTTTTTTGTTACATAGTCCTGTGTTCGTACTGATTGCTTTTTTGCATGCAAATTACAGAATGTCATGGAAATGAGAGAGCTCTGAAAAAAAAGGAAAGATAATGCTGAGTTCCAACTGTCTTTTGTTTGTGCGTAAGTGTGTAAAATATATGACGTGGAAATATTTTCAGAATGGCCTTTGACTTTCCTTCTGGTGTATATTTTTATTACTCACTGAAAGGAGTGGGCATTTTTCCCATTGGAAAATATCATGAATCTATTAATACTTATTAATGATACAGGTGCTGGGCATGTATGAATTTTATCTTGGCAATCCATTTATAGAAGCGAGGCATCGTGCGCCTCGCCCCAAAACTGTGACTTCAATTCCATATTCAATGCAACTTTAGTACACTGTGTGTGAAACCCCTGGCCCTGCTGAAATCAATGGCAAAAGCCATTGGCTTCAGTTGGTCTGGAATTTCACTCTTGTTTCTAGTTTACATATGGATTTTCGTGTTCCTTTACAAATATCTCAGCAGGTAGTCAAAGGTTTCAAGGGAATCTACAATTCTATTGAAAAGAGAATGTAATGAGTGTGTCAAATTAAAAGCAAACCAAACAAAAAAGGCAAAGAAGAAAAAAAAAAACAAAACCCCAAACTCATGCTTATCTTTGTAAAGCATGAGCTTGAATGGTTGAACTTAGAAATGTGAATTAACATTTCACAGAAAATGTTATTTAAACCAACTGTCAAGTCATTTATTAACAACCTTATTGCATCAAATGCAAGAGGTAATTTGGCAGTTCTTGTCTCTTCTATTCCTAATAACAACCCCAAGAAAAAAGCAATGAAATTAAGTTGATAAATATAGTTTGTGGTGGGTATGCTTTTAGTAAACAAGCTTTGATTCTTCGTTTAAAGCCAATAAAGCACAGGGCACTCTTTGATTCTTGTGCTAGATGTTTCTAATAGCCATACCCCCTAGGGAAGCTTTGCTGTAACGTTTGATAAAAGTAATGAAGAATTGGTTGTTATAAACTAAGATTTCCCTCCCTGCAAATGTTTTTCTTGAAACATCCGTGGGAATTTAATAGTCACTGTTTTTTTTCCTCAGTCTTGTATATTCTTGAATTGTCTTTTTTCCTCCATTTTCTCCGTTCTCAATCCTAGGTCCCCTTACAAAGAAACAGACAGATGATTTAGGTGATAATGACGGTGCTGAAGATGAAGGTATTTTTTTGCCGCCAAACTGATTTGCATGACAAGGATCCCTGAAAATCTTTTTTCTCCCCTCTTTTTTTGACTTCTTGTCTTCTTTTGAAGAGTTTTTTTTTGGTTGTTGTTTTTTTTTTAATTCCCATTTTTGATGTGTTTTGTCTTCTTGCTTGTTGTTCTATATATATATCTATATATCTCTATATTTTTAATTTTTTAAAAAGAAAGAATGTTGTTAAGTTTTACGTTTTGATCCAAAGCAGTAACAATATTTAAAGAGGAGGGTTTTTTGTTTTCTTGAAATGGACTTTTGCTATGTTGCATCCCACCTTTTGACTGAATTTTGTCCATACTATTTAAACTAACACTCTTTTAAAGTTTCTCTGTACACCTTTTTGCATGTTTTCTAACCCTATGTATTTCACCAAGTACAAAGATGTTTCTTTTTTTTCTTTTTTTTTTTATTTTTTTCACTGACCTCAGTTTGAGAAACATAAAAAATGTTGTGTTTTATAAAAGGAAAAATACAGAAACTTCTTGGAAAGTGTCTCTTGAGCAACCAAAGTTCCCCAAATAGAAATCCTTCTGCATTTACACTGCCACGAACAAAGAGTAGCAAACACAAGACTACTCCACCTCCCTGCAGAAGAGAGGTACCTTGGAAAATGGCAGAGATTCTGCAGCTGGTGAGGCTCTTTGCAGCACCAGTGACATCAGTATAGCTAAACTGATGTCTTCTAAAGGAATCTGATCCCTTCTGATTACTACAAACTTCTAAAGGTGTCTGTCTGCTTGTGCTGACCCTTAGAAAACTCTATTACCAAGTAAAATTGGAAGCTTCAAATGTCAAGCATATTATCCTGTTTATGAATTATGTCTGTTAATCATAGAAGCTATGCAGATTTGATATTTTTTCAGGGCTATGAAAATGGTAACAAGGGGCTCTTTCTCCTGAGCAGTCTCATCCCTTCAAGTAGATGTGCTTCAAAATATCTGAATCTTAAACACACACTTTGTGTATTTTATGGTCAATGAGTAAAACAAATTACCATATAAGACCAGAAGAGTTGCCACTTGCTTCTCTGTAAATGTCTGGTGTACTTTTTGCCAGATAGTGAGATGAAGCTTGACTTGTAAACTGCAAGGCTCTTAATTAAGACATTTTTCATCACACAGAACATTGACTGTTTTACTCAGTCAGAAAGATGCATCTTAGCACAAAAGATGATGAAGCCACCAAATAGGAACATTAAGCTTCTTACCCAATAACTGGACAGAGATTTACAAGTAAACAGGCAAATTTTTGCATATGTTTTTTATGATCCTCTACTGAATGTGTATGTTAAGCATATGAATGAAAACCCACCAGGTGGGCCAAGATTTGAAAGAAGAACCTAACTGAAAATCTCCTTTCATGTTATTCAGAACTAATTATGATAATTCAGATCCACTTAGCTCTAGGAAGGCAAGTCAGTTTTACCTCATTACAGAATATTGCAAGGGACATTCCTGTGTATTCTCCAAGACCTGTGATATTGAATTAGCCATCGTAAAAGTTACTCTGTCTTGGTTTAACAATATGTTTTAAGAAACCATTTGAAACCTGGGTTATTCATCCAGTGGACCTTAATGGCTCTCCTAAATTGCTGTATAATTGCCAAGACAGATGCTAATGGCTTAACATTTGTTGAGTCCTTCTCTGCTTAGACACACTTGAAAGAGACTACTCGGTTTGCTGGAATTCAGCAGAGAGTGGTTGCTATCAGAAAGCAGTTTAGTACTTAGAATCAGATGAGAGCAGGGATCTCACTCTTTGGAGAACAAGTGGCCATGTCAGAGAAAACCCATCTCCCACATTGACAATTACAGGAGAAGGAGAGAGGACTGTAAGAACCCAGCAGTCCGACTAGAGGGGCAGGAACACATTTACAACACTAATAAATCTCTTTAATTCATAGGACTGGGATTAATTTTCTCTGGCATACAAGTGACAATTTTGTTCTCCTTTATGTGCCAACAGAAGAATACAGGCAGTAATTAGACTTTTACTGCTTCCGAGACTCACAGAGAGACAGGGCAAATTTAAATTTTTATGATCGGTAGAGACTGAAGGCTGCTGGGATGGCTGCTGGGATGCTGCAAACCCTCCTGGCTGCTGAAGCTCCATATTTCCTCAGTGAAGGAGCAGTAGCAGATGACCTGCATGTCGTGAATGTGCTCTTCTGCACTGGAACACCATCCCTTGTGCAGAACTGCAATTCACAGACTTCAAGTCATGGGTATTTGGGTATGAATAGCAGGAAAAAAGAGGAGCAAACAAAAAAGTCACCTTAGCTGTCTACATTTCTGTTAGCCTGTCCATCAAACCCTTCATCTTTTGGACTGTGGTAGTTTTCACTCAAGACACAAACCTGCAAAAGAATAACAGGACAGAATAAAACAAACGCGAAGCTGAAAGAGTGATGAAATTGGAACAGTAGGGAGATTGGGCTATGCATGGTGAAAAACAGCTCTGGCACGTAACCATTCTACATAAACTATGTCCAGTGACTCCTGAAATCACACAATCACAGAAACATCCAGGTTGGAAAAGCCCCTCAGGATCACCAAGTCCACCCCATAACCCTACTCTACAAGATGTGCCTTAAACCATGTCCCCAAATGTCACATCCAAACGACCTTTAAACACATCCAGGGTGGGTGACTCCACTACCTCCCTGGGCAGCTCATTCCAGTCCCTGACCACTCTCTCTGTGAAAAACTTCTTCCTAATGACCAACCTAAATCTGCTCAGTCTCATCTTGAGGCCATTCCCCCTTGGTCTATCTCCAGTTACCTGTGAGAAGAGACCAGCAGCAGCGTCTCCACAACTTCCCTTCAGGTAGTTGTAGGCAGCAATTAGGTCTCTCCTCAGCCTCCTCTTTCCCACACTAACCATCCCTCAGCCGCTCCTCATCAGATTTGTTCTCTAGACCAAGGATGGTCTCTCCATTAAGAAATTCAGAGCTCCTATGTCCGTTTCTTCTGTCACACCTTTCCTAAAGAAAGATCTGCTTCTCTGATGAAATGCCTGGGAATCATTCTGAATTATGTCACTAAAACATCAAGGTTTCACTAGAAAATTTCATCGTAAAAATAGCGTTCAGTAATCCTACTCCCATCTGCTGCTACATGCCGCTACCACTATATTGTAGTCCAAACCTTGCTAGCACAAGCACTGGAATCCGTAATCAGACCTGGATTTCTGGTATGTTCTGCAACCAGTAGACCAGGCTTAATTAGATCATTTTTCATTTTTGTTTTCAAAAGACCCAAAGGCAGCAGTGCGCATTACCAGCTAATGATCTGCAAATTTTCTCTTTAAAAAATGAAGGTATTTTCAAACTCTGTGAGTGCAAAATGTGCAACAAGTCAGAAATTAGATAAATGTATATTTTTCTTCCCCAGTCCGAATGCATTCTTGTTTCTGCTTAACTCTTTCACACCTACACTTGAAATTGCCTACCTGCTTTTCATTTGAGCAGAGTAGCAGAAATTAATAATCTCTATTAATTGTGGCTATTAATTTCTGTATTAATATTGTTTTTTATTATTACTATTTAAAAACCAGGAAAATTCCCTAAAGTTCTTTGGATTTTCAGTTGACAGGAAGCAATTACACAGAATTAAACAGTTTAAACAATCAGGACTTGGAAAATAGGAATGCGAGAATGGGAATAATTCTAACTGTGCTTCTGGAGTCCTGGCATTCACTCCAGCAGATGTACTCATGATGCTTTTGCTCTCTGAGTAAGTCTCTTGTATCAAAGATGCTTTCAAACTCACAATGATGATCCCAGGGTAATATACAAATATCTCAGGCAGAGGGAAGAGATGCTGCTGAGCTGGTAGTGTTAGCTGCATACACGTGGCTGCCTTTCACAGGCCACAAACAAGGAGAGGCAGGAACACTTCATGCTGAATGCAGGAAGGCTGAGTAGAGAAAGGCAGGGTGCAGAATGTAGAAAAGACGTCGTTTCTAAATCATCCCCCTTTATATGCTTGAGTTTGAAAAGCAAACTGGCCAGTAGGCACTAGCACCATTGTTCTGGCCAATGTATTCAAAGCTTTGTGCCTCCTTTGACCATGCAGGCATAGTGAGGGCACCTCAAGACACCTGACACGTGGTGCTAAGCCCTCAAGGCTTTGCTTATCTGACTTACATTGGGATCCCAGCTCCACAGAAGGAGGAGAGTCAGGGTTAAACCTGCCTGGAAGGATTTATGTCCTACCAGGACAAGCAGGCATCAAAAATGAGTGGCAAAGGCATCTGCAATCAGTGAGCACTGGGGCTGTCCCTTTTTGATAGTGGGGGTGGGTTTGCCCATGTGCTACACACAGGCAAGCGGTGTCTAGTGCAAAAAATTAACTTGTAGTTTCTCAGCAGTTGAATAGTGCCATGGTCTGGTTGTTTGGATAGGGCTGGGTGCTAGGTTGGACTGGATGATCTTGGAGGTCTCTTCCAGTCTGGCTGTTTCTATGATTCTCTCTAGACCTTTCCCAGTCTAGAAACAAGGCTTAGCTTAAAATGTGAATGAAAATATTTTAATCTTAATATTTTGTCTCTGTCTTAATTTTGGCAAGGTAGTAATTTAACTTGATTTAATTTGGCTGTAGCAAAACAAAGAGCGGCTCTTTATGAACCCTTAGTTCTTCTCTGCTAAAATCCTTAGCATGACTTCAAATACAAGAACACAAAGCATTAATCAGCTATGTACTCAGGCACCAGAAGTGGACTTCTGGGTAGTTAGCGCTATATGAAATATCCATGAAGGATTGCTCACACATGAATTCTTCTTATCCAGCATTCTATCATACATCCCTTACCCAGCACATCAATCTGTCAATCTTAGATCCTTATTTAGTCCCCAGTTCTATTTGAGCATCTCTCAATGTTTAATGTATTCAGTCTCACAGCATCCCTCTGCGACAGAGGAATGCTATTATTCCATTTTTAGAAATGAGGAATACAGACTCTGAGCTTGAGGAATGCAGACACCATGCCCATAGTGAAGCAGGGAACAGCCTACACGCCTCAGAAGCGAGGTCTGCCCTGTAATTGCTAGTTGTTTCTACCCTTCCCTTCTCCATTCCCATCTCTCCTGTGAAAAAGGAGACAGATTAGGAACAGATGTTGCTGTTTGTTCACAGGCTGTAACTGTGATGATTCTGATCATTTAGTCTGATGCTCTGTCTTATATGGGCTATTTGACTTCATTGACTGGAGGAAGGTCTTGGTCCAGAGCATGTTTTCAATCAAAACAAACAAAAAACCACTCAAATTTTAAATTGCTAATGATGCAGAACGCATCTGCAAATCCCTTCTTATGCCTAACAGACTGTAGCGTCACTGGCACAAAAGAACACATTTCAGAATTGAGGATCTTCTCCAAACCCCCTATCAGTCCATTAGTATTAAAATAAACCAGGTTGCCAAGTTTAGCATTTCATCTGCTTTCAGCTGCCACGGCAAGAACTCGGGAGAGAAGATCTCTCCGTCTGGCACCAGTGGTACATTTTCGGACTTCAGAGCGCGGTAAACAGCAGAACACATTTGCCTACCTCGCAAAGCAACCACATGCTCCAGCCTTAATTATAGCCTTTAATGAGTTCCAGCCAGGCTGGAGTAGCACAGATCCTACAGCTTTGGATGAACTTGTTAACTGATACACAGAGATATAGTCATGATTCCTTGTCACCCATTTATGTTAGCTTGGCAACCGCAGCTCCCAAGTACAGATTCCAGCGTCACTTGTGTATTCGTTTTTGCTGATTACATTTTCCCTTTACACTGAGAACTTCAGCTTAGGCTGATTTTTTTGTGGTGATATTATTAACAGTTGAAAACGTGCATAATAAAAATTCTGACAGACCTTTAATTTAAGCACCTCTTTGGGGCTCTATTGTACTTTTAGCACTGCCAAATAGCGCTTGTACAGTGAAGAGTCTGTCAGCTTTTGCATTTCTAACTATCAAGTTTTAATAATTGAAAATTGCTACCTAGCTGACTAGGAAGTAGTCCTACCTAGACTCCCTAGAGTAGTCCATTCAGGTCCTATTCTAATGACAGCCTGCTCCAGCTCCTTACCTATAAAAACATAAACCTTACTTGTAAAAGCACAGGCTCTTTTTAACGTTAGAATATACATTCATATAGTCTTCCATCTGGATCTCAAACCACTTTCAGGCAAATCTAGTTTGAGAGTGCACAAAATGGTCCACTGGTTTAACAGAAAGAAATAAAGGAGATTAATTCTATTTGTCTAAAAATTTGAGGGGTTTAGGCTGTATTTTTAAAGTATGAAACATGTCTAGAACCTCTCTGCCGCTCTTAATGAAAGGTCAATAATATCACTATAATAGGCTCAGGACATCTAGCTTATGAAAATAGCAGTGCATCTATGAGGCATCAGGCAGATCTGAACTGAAAGGTCCTTTTGAACACTGTTAAAAAACCCTGTTAGAATACTGTTAAAAGGCTTTCCAGTGATTAAGAGTAGTGCTGGTTGGTGCTGTGCTCTACTTAAATATTTTAGGATAAAGCCTTTTGGAAGAGCTATACCTGCAGAGAATCATAGAAACAGCCAGACTGGAAGAGACCTCCAAGATCATCCAGTCCAACCCAGCACCCAGCCCTATCCAGACAAACAAACCATGGCACTAAGTGCCTCATCCAGGCTTTTCTTCAACACCTCCAGGGACGGTGACTCCACCACCTCCCTGGGCAGCTCATTCCAATGCCAGTCACTCTCTCTGGCAAGAACTTCCTCCTAACATCCAGCCTAGACCTCCCCTAGCACAACTTGAGACTGTGTCCCCTTCTTCTGTTGCTGGTTGCCTGGCAAAAGAGACCAACCCTCATATGGCTACAACTTCCCTTCAGGTAGTTGTAGCCAGCAATGAGGTCTGCCCTGAGCCTCCTCTTCTGCAGGCTGCACACCCCCAGCTCCCTCAGCCTCTCCTCACAGGGCTGTGCTCCAGGCCCCTCACCAGCTTTTTCGCCCTTCTCTGGACACATTCCAGTACATCAACATCTCTCTTGAATTGAGGAGCCCAGAACTGGACACAGCACTCAAGGTGTGGCCTGACCAGTGCTGAGTACAGGGGAAGAATAACCTCCCTTGTCCTGCTGTCTATACTGCTCCTGATCCAGGCCAGGATGCCATTGGCTCTCCTGGCCACCTGGGCACACTGCTGGCTCATCTTCAGCTACTCTCTACCAGTACCCCCAGATCCCTTTCTGCCTGGCTGCTCTCAGCCACTCTGTCCCCAGCTTTGTGGTGCTGCTTGCAGTTGTTGTGGCCAACCCTGCACTTGGCCTTGTTAAATCTCATCCCATTGGCCTCTGCCCACCCATCCATATAATTTCTACATGAGGAACGCATAGTTTTTACAGTAGCCAATTTAAATGATTTCTCCTATTCTTGTGTTTTGATGTTTGAGAACCAAGATTTATGCAATGCTCTACATCAAAATGTCAACATTTAAAAATGACATTTAAAATATTTCTCCTTGTGACATCTGAGCTATACTAATTGTGTTTTTGTGCTAAATTGTCTCCAGGTAGGCTTTCTTCCCTTCCTATTTTGCTTGTTCCTTGCAGATCCATACTTCTTAAGTCACGTGGCCAATTCACATCAACTTCAAATGACTGAAGCTCTAATTATGTTTTGTTATATATGACAATTGTGACTGGTATTCACAGTCAGATCTGGTTCCCTGTTGTGTGATCTAGCAAACACAGAGTAAGACAGCCCTATTCCTAAATTGCCTGTAATTCTAATTAAGGCCAGACATAAAAATTAGATGCAACAAACATTGGAGCAGTGCAGAAGAAAGGAGATGATGGATATCATAATAAGAAAGCTCATGTATGTGTCACGCAAATAAGATCATTCTCTGCTACACAGTAAGCTCTTCTTTAGATGTTATATGAACCAGCAGTTTAAAGCCAAACAAATCACAACACTCAGACCCTGTCTCCTGTGGGAATAAAAACTGAACAGAGTTGAATTCAAGAAGACTTTTGCACAGCACTATCTCTGTATATGCCCTTGGAAATATTAAGTGTCTGCTTTTTTAATTAAAGCAACACTTAATAAAAACTGCAACAAAAAGTACATTACACAACTAAAATTAAATCAGTTTGCAAAACTCCACTAGGCAGAAATGCCCCATTTGTACCCCAATTCTTCAGCTTCCAAATGAGCTCCTTCCACAAATGACTATTAATCTCCATCTATAAATAGCTATTAATCTGTGTGAGAAATTGTAACTACAGTTTGCTGAGGCCACTCCAGCAGCACACGCATGCAAAGGACTGATGATCCTTTGAGGTCCCTTCCAGCCTCTAACAGTCTGTGATTCTGTGATACCAGCCTGCAGGAAAGAATGATTTTGCAAAGTATGGCTGCCAAAATCTCAGTTCTTTTCTTTCTTGAGCTGGGCACTTCAATAAGCACTTCTGAAAACCTTCTTTTGAAGCAATACAGAGTTTCTCCTCACAAAGTATTATCTGAATGGTTCCTCCATTTTCTTTTTAAAGGTTGATGGTTTTTATGGGGGAACATTTGGTAGGAATCAATTCCTGATTATGGTCTGAATCTTTTATTTCTTTGATCTTATTCTTTAATGACATCCACTAGTTAATAAGTTCTGCACTTAAACAGTACTGCCCCAGCTGAATATCTGCACCTTTCAGATATTCTTAGCTAGAGACTGCAACTGGCAGGAAAGCACTGACTGTAAGTCTAAGGTGCAAGGATCTCTGTTCTTCATGTGAAGAGCCCCAGAGCTGCCATACAATCCATTGCCCAAAGTGCCACTGGCCTCAGCTGAACGCTGCATAGCCTCACAGATGTCTCCATCCAGTGCTAGATCACAGTATCACAGTATCATCAGGGTTGGAAGAGACCTCACAGATCATCAAGTCCAATCCTTTACCACAGAGCTCAAGGCTAGACCAAGTGCCACGTCCAATCTTGCCTTAAACAGCCCAAGGGATGGCGACTCCACCACCTCCCCAGGCAGCCCATTCCAGTGTCCAATGACTCTCTCAGTGAAGAACTTTCTCCTCACCTCCAGCCTAAATTTCCCCTGGCGCAGCCTGAGGCTGTGTCCTCTCGTTCTGGTGCTGGCCACCTGAGAGAAGAGAGCAACCTCCTCCTGGCCACAACCACCCCTCAGGTAGTTGTAGACAGCAATAAGGTCACCCCTGAGCCTCCTCTTCTCCAGGCTAAACAATCCCACTTACCACCTGAGACCCACACAGAAGCACCATTTTTCTTTTGTAGAAGGGATTTCTTTTAAGACTGAAAAGTTTGGCAAAGCAACCTGAGGAAAATTCATACTTCATGTCATCTGCTCTGACATGGCAGACAGGCAGAGCTGAAAATTAGTATTTCTTTGTCTGTAATCTTTACAAGGTTATTATTGGTGGGAAATAACAGAAGTATGGTAGAGACAGAATTTACTCAGAGCATCACTTCTTTTATGCCAGACTTTATTCATGAATGTGTGTTTCTTTTTGCAGATAAAGGGCACCCATTCTTTCCTAAATATTCCAATATTATTTTCCAGATAAACAGGCCACTACTACCAGCATTTCATTACTGTTCACAGTTGGTGCTCTGTAATTCTATGTAATTTTAATTAAAGAAGAATTCTGAGACAATCTCCCCCTGTGCTACCACCAAGCATACAATTAACTGTGTACAATTTCTGCTGGGAACAGTCACACAGTGAATTCAGATTAATAATTTATTATTGCTTCCATATTTGTATCAGGAAAAAAAAGCAGCACAGGCCACGAACAAACCATTTACTGAAAACAGTAGATGAGCTTGAAAGGTCTGTTTCCTTGGTGTGGGTTTTAAACCTCAGGAGCTCATAATCCTGTCCTACAGACAATGAAGATAAATAATCTCTTCAGCTTTACACCCTGAAGATTGCATGTTGGAAAGCCCTTACTGTATGCTTGAGCGAGGAAAGCAATAGAAGCAATTTCATGCCCAACCTTTCATCAGGTTTTTGGTCTTGAGTAAATGATTGTTCTAGTATTTCCAATATTGAAGATCCAATTTCTGATCTTGATTGTTCTGGCATTTTCTTCAAATATGAATCAATAGAAAATAAGAATAGCAACTGGGCTTTCCATAAACAGACACATCTGTGCTATCTTCTTCAGCAAATTTTCAAAGCAGGGCTTTTAGTGTAGCCACTCACACCTAGTAGTCTTTATGGTGCTAAGAGACAATTCAAACAATTCTGCAGAGAGTTTACTTGAAAGCTTCTTAACTGAGATTCCTCCAAAGCAGAGGAGTAAACAATACATCTGAGGTTTCTTCAAATGCTGGAGTAATCAGGGAAGTCACTTGAATGCTGCCATAATGTCAAAGAAAGTCTTCAAATCAGAATATTCTGTACAGTTCCTCATGCAGAGGTCTTCACACACACACACAGAGTATCATCAGGGTTGGAAGAGACCTCACAGGTCATCAAGTCCAACCCTTTACCACAGAGCTCAAGGCTAGACCATGCACTCTTGCTCTTGTCTTCCTGGAGTTTGGGGGAGTGTTATGGAATATTACTGACTTGGGCAGTAGGAAAGATTCAGGCACTTAGGAAATGAGATCAAAATACAATTTAATTCGGAAGTAAAAAATTATATTTATACCTCAGCTGATTTCATTCCTGCACAACAGAAAAACATACTTTAAGGACATATATGATCCCACTGCTAACTGCTACTTTAATTTGGCATTGGAAACAACTTTTCTCACAAGGAGCAATGTTTAAATATTAAAAAATTTATTCCAAGTAGATGCATCCATAGAATCATAGAATTAAGCAGGTTGGAAGAGACCTCCAAGGTCATCCAGTCCAACCTAGCACCCAGCCCTGTCCAGTCAACTAGACCATGGCACTAAGTGCCTCATCCAGGCTTTTCTTGAACACCTCCAGGGACAGCGGCTCCACCACCTCCCTGGGCAGCCCATTCTGATGGCAAATCAGACTGCTTAGGGAACAGGGATGCCCAAATCACAGAATCAGAGAATTGTCAGGGTTGTAAGTGACCTCAGACATCGTCCAGTTCCAACCCCACCTTCCACAGACGGGGACACCTTGGACTATAGCCCCATCCAGCCTAGCCTTAAAAACTTCCAGGCACAGGACTTCCACCATTCTTCAGAAAAAAAGAAACTCCACACAACATGTCAGTATCTTATTTTGTTGTTTGTGAGAATGGCAGAGCTTCTAAGATTTGAAAGTGTTAGCTGCATTCAGTGTCATGTCTGAGAACCTTACACTTTGCATGAATTCATTTAGCAGCATTGTTCCAGGCAGCTGTTTTTTTCCAAATATAAAGGCACCTTTCAATAACTGAGTCAAACTCTAAGTTCCCACATGCCTTAAACGTCAGGCTACCCAGGTTACAAATAGTATCCATTTGAGGTGTAAGTGTCAAACAGCCTCCAAGTGCTTCAGAATGTAGACTTCAGACCTATCAAAGAGCAGCTGTTTATATACCCTCTTATCAATTATTGATCTTGCCCTGCTGCAAGCAGCCAACAATTGATGTGTGAGCAGAAATTTGGTTTACCTTAATAGGCTGAATCGCTTTTAGCTAAGTAAGCGGAAAGGTGGGCTGAGCTTTCAGAAGCGTTCAGACTTTGCCTAAACGAGTTCACACTGATGGTAGCAGGCATTTTACATCAAAGACCAGAATCAGTCCACTGTCCCCTTGTGTTTGAGCAAACATGTTACCATTTTCAATTCCTTTCTGCTTTTCTGAGGCTAACAAGTATGAACTTCAGCCACGGGCAAACCACAAAGAAACACTTATGGCCATCTCCCCATTTTCTTGTGTAAAAGATGTTGCTTGAGAAACACTTCAAGAAAAATAACCTCACTAAAAGAAAAATAAATGCATGTATCTATTTTTTTTCTCCTGGTACTTTCCTGAGATAAAATGTGTCTTAATGTTTTTTCCAGACATTCGGGACAGTGGGGGACCTAAGCCTGTGATGGTGTATATTCACGGAGGGTCCTACATGGAAGGCACTGGAAATTTATATGATGGCAGTGTTCTAGCAAGTTATGGGAATGTGATAGTCATCACAGTCAACTATCGCCTTGGGGTACTTGGTAAGAAGCTTTCAGCTTTCCATTAATCCCTGCTATCTGCAATGCAATTCATGTCGTGCGTGAGAATGTCTTTAAACACCCCACAAACAAACAGGCAAAAGAAGAAGAACCAACTTTTGGTTGTCTTTGTGAAACAAAAGGTTTGTATTCTGGGAATGAGATATAAAGACGTTGCAAGTGTTATCTAGAAGAACCTCTTGTCGTGCTGTTAGAGATAGTCACACTCCTGAGCTGTTAGACAGAAGAGTCTCGTTGGGTTTTTCTGCTGCGCATAACAGTGATGTTTTACTTCAGAGACAACTAAATTAGGTCTTTTGAAAACATTGGGTCACAGACAGGTTTTCTGTTGGAAGAAAGAGACCAGGTTTTGATGATCAAGGTTTTTTTTCATGTTCTGTAAAAGCAAAGGAGGTTATGAAAACATTATTTCATAAGAGCTATACTTCTTACCCATTTGTTTCAAGCTTCCTTGTGGTTCCAGTGCTTCCAATATCTCTTTTCTAGGTCAAATTAGAGAGCAATCAGAGTCGCTTTTGAGTGTTTCAAATACAGTGAATGGGATGTGCTGATGCTGTTGTCAGCCCCATGGGGTATTCCTCTGCTGGACTCTGTTTCTGACAATTTTTACTTGCTATTTGTTCACATTTGTGATGTCAGTTTGCCAGCTCTTGTGACAATGTGATCGTTGCTCTCTACTTCTGCATACGCTGCCAAAATGTTGCATGCTGAGACTCCTGAAAGCAGGAATTGAATTCTGGGATGTTACAGGGGTTGGACCAGTAACCTGTCAGAACACTTACATAGGTATGGGAGTATCCCCTCTCATGGCTGAAGGCAAGTATAGGCCAGGTGTCATTCACAGGAGGGAGCTGGTTTTGAAGACCAGTCAACTTTCTTTTCAATTCATGGCCATTACCAGTATCTACTACTCTGGTCTTCTTTTGTGGGATTGTTTCATTTCATCTGTGCTCTGTTTTGTTGTGTTTTGAATCTGTTTAGCACAATCCCTAAATTCGTTGCCTCTGATTTGCTCCTCTGGGTAATTTTCTTCCAGTGGTTTCATTTGTGTTAAAATGTGGCATCTGAATACACCTGAATTTCAAAGGGAGGGAATAGATTTTGGCTTTAGATTTTGAAATGAAGTCTACTAGAATTATGTTTTATGAGGGACTGAATCATTTTCAGAAGGACCATTACTGGTTTTTTTGCTGGATTTATCTTCTTAGTATCCAATTAAAGGTTTCATTTGTCATATACTTCTTTAGGGAAGGCAATTCTGATATTTTGTGTGTTTTTTTCCCTCCTCCTGTGTTTCAATTTATAAGTGACTTCAAGTCCTAGGCACATACTAATGCAGCAGTTGATAACCTGTAATGTACGCTTCTAATAGACAGTTTAATTTTACACTGATGTTCTCATCTTTGCTATGTCAAACATTGGTCTATGTTACATGCCAGTAGTATTCTGTCCTGTAATGCAGTATGTATTGTCTGAAAGCACAGTTTATTTTTGTGAACTACTTAGTCTAATTCCTCAATCACTTGTAGTTGCAGTGTTTGAGAGGGCTAGTTGCTTGAAAGATGAAAATTAATTCACTTTGGCGGATGGTAATGACTTTTCCACATGTAATTTAACAGTGATCCCTGAGGTAACCCACTGCTAACATCTTACTGAGCTTAGGAGGGTTCCATTTGTGTTCGTGCTTTTGTGGTTCTTTGGACTTTGTGGTCTTTACAGACCCCCCAAGGGGCAGTGAGCTGATTTGCTTTTAAGTGAGACCTATTACATTAAAACCTCTAAAACTCAGGCTAGAATCCAGTGGTTGGTGTGAATACTTGAAATTACTTTCAAACTAACTACAGTAACCCTGTACCAGGCTTGCAGGGTTTCCTTAGTAAAATGTAGGCACCCGTTAACTATATGTAGAAGTTGTTCATATACTTTGTCTGTCTGTTACGTGTTAAATAAGTAATGATGACATGCCACTAAATAGGTAACATAGCAGCAGAGTAGGAATCCCACAACAGAATCTGCACAGTTTGCATTTTTTCTGCCTGGTCTTAAGGTAGCCTCCAAGCAGAAGCTTTTGCATAATCATAGTAGATAATAACTTCTGCTGGTTTAGAAGCCTTGTTCATCACTGTGCAGCAGAAGGTTACCCTTTGCGCTCACATTAAATAAGATCAGGGTTTCAAACACCTAGCTGACTAATTCTCAGCTTGCCTTACCTGATCATATCCCATAAGGTGAGAGGTTCAGCTTTACTCTCTGCTGCCTGTGGGATACCCTAGATCTCGTTTCATTGCTGTTTAAAATGCCTGGCTGTACAGAGAGAAGTAATACAGGGATTTTTTTTTTCACATGAGAAGATGTAGAGACAAAATAAAGTCTTAGCTTCTCACTTTCATATGACCTTTGTTGGTCTGGGTTTCTTGTGTCTTAGCATAGATGACTTCTGCGAGTCCCAGGAGTTTGGCTGTGGTTTCACTGAGTTTCATGCTGTGACATTTCTTAACAAGAGGCCACTTAAATAAATATTTAGAGCTGCAACAGCGACATTTTCATCCGGATCTATCATGATGGAAATAGGAGGGTATGCTGTGATATTAGATTCCTTACAGTACCATTATTAAGTCCACAGCAGACAACTTTTGGTGGAATTCAGATTATTTTTCTGTTTATTCTGAATCGAAGCATCCTTTGTCATATAGACTAATCTGCTTGAAGGCTTGCATTTTATGGACATGCAAGATTTAGTCCTAAATAAAATATTAGAAATGTGAAGGTGAAATCCATTTGGCAAAGAGAAAACAATGATAAAAATTAAAGCAGTATGGAGCAAGTGCATTTAAAACCCAAACAAAACCCCAGTGAGTTCCTGATTCAACTTTGAAGCAAGGCTGAGAATGAAAGTCTGTTAGAATCTTTCCTTGGAGAATGATAAGATGGAAAAGAGAAGTGTTTGCCCTGAAAAATTGAGGACTACTGACTGAGAAGCCATTGGAAGCAGACTATTTATATCTTCTTTACATTCTGTTTAAATGCAAGTCTTGCACAAGCAGTCTCATCTAGCGGCAAAGACTGCACGAGTAGTCTAATACCCTTGAAGGACAAAAGATAGGAGTGAGTGCAGGCATATATTTATGCCTTGTTTTTTTTAGGAGAGGACAGATATAAAGACAAGTTTGGGTTTTGAACTCAGCTGATGTGAGACTTCAAATGCTTGTTTAACATACATCCATCTGGTATCTGCAGGCGCTTTTTATTTAGATTTCATCAAAGAAATGTAAAAAGATTATGAAAGGAGTCTCTTTAAGATCCAGTAAAGATCATGATAGACATATTTAATACTGCCAGTGCTGTTTGCTGGGTTCTGTCTTATGAAAGGTTTATTTAGAAAAGAATGCTTTGGGTCAGCATTGGCTGCAGCCTCTTTCGCTCTCAAGAAGGGAAAGGACAGACCTGGTTTATGCTAACTGTGTGCTTATTTCTTTATATTATTGATTTATACTTTGTGCTCTTGATTATTTTTTAACCACAGGACTTTGAAAGAACTGAAAGACACATTTTTTTAGTGCAGCTCACAAACCGGACTGGGGAATGGAAGAATGATTCACAGGAATCTTCAGGTTAAGCACTGCGTTAAGTTCCTCATTTTTTACCTCTTTAAGAGGCAGTGGTTTTCCTTATAGAAATAATTGTGTTTCCAAGGGTCTGGTTCCAAAAAATGGTCATAAAGAAAAAGGGAGGAAAAAAATGTATTTGTATTTTTTAGTTCTCATTTTGAGTAACATCTGCACTGGGAAGGCAAATGTTTCCTAACTGTAAGACCATAATTTATGCCAAACTGAAGCAAGCTCAGAAGTGAGTCTTGGTTATACTTTCTTTCCTTATAAGCAATTTTCCTTTTTGAGTAGGTATTGGAATCTTTGCTGTCATTTAGTCTTGTGTTTATATTGTCACCCTTTTTTTGGAGACTATTGCCTGGGATTACTGAGTAGAAATCTTATCCAAGTGTTCTGCGTCTTCATTTCCCCCTGCCCCTCCATTTACACTTTTAATGCTGAAAGTAAAACCAGTGCAGCACACTCAAAGGCCTGATGTCCTGGTTCTTGGTAGTGCATTATTCCCCAAATCTCTGCACTGAAATCAATGGGGCTCCAAAGTACAGTGCTTCCTTTTGTGACAGAGCCTAGCTGCCTAGAGTTGGAAATGATACAATGAGGAAAAAGGGTACTGGAGAAGTTCTATTCATGCACAGAGCTTCTTCTGAGAAGAACTATTCCTTGACGAGAACTGTTGTGTTTTCCAGCCCAAATCTCAATTTTTCAGCAGTGTGTTGGCTTACAACATTCATGTAAAAGTATAACTCAGAACAGCGAGCACAGAACAAAGCAAAACTACTGTCACAAAAGCCCTTTCATACTTTGGGCAATGACTTGTAGAGCTTTATGGACGACGTAGTGATGCACCATGAGTCTAATTAAGCCTTAACATGTTTTGTTGCTGTGTGTCAGGATACATTAGGGAAATGCATTAGGTTTGAATGTACATATTGCTTCTGTGTCAAATCATACCAACTGGTGGTATCTTACTGGCTGCAGAGGTAGGTGAAATATAGGGATTAAGCCTAGTAGTAAGCATTGAGCAATCTGTGCCAAGCCTAGTGGCATTTCTGTCATTACCCATCTATCACTCAGCAAAACATTGCACATTCCCAGCAGCCAAAAATTAATGCACAACCTTTCCTTTATGAGTAACTTGATGCACATGGGCTTGTTCCCTTTACTCTAGTAATTCCAGACTGTAGCCTGGTGAACTTTTTCATGTGCACAAGAATGATCTAGTTAACCATTTGCAGGATTGAATACAGAGATGAGAATATATTGTAATGAAAAATAGTTCAGAACCACTTGCAAGTACCTGCCTGTGTCAGGAGTCTAATTCTGATGTAATTGACTATAGAGTGTGGCCTTGGTTTTACAGTTTTCTCTTTCTAAATAAAGTAAGATGCCATTTGGGTTTTATTTTTTCAGTGCTTTCAAATTGGATCTGTGGGGGTTTTGGTTTGGTTTTGGGTTTTTTTTCAGTATTAATCTTATTTTGGTAGTTATTTACTTTGTATTGCTCCCATCACATTGCTTGGAGGCTTCCTCTTCTCTCTATTTTGACACAATGGTAATACTAATGAAAATATTAAGCAGAGGATATCTTTTGAGTATGTCTCAAGATCATCTAACAAATGTAGAAATAACCCTTTCAAAAACTGCTTCATTCCAGATTAATTTTCATATTTCATAAAGGTGCTATGATGAATCAGTGTTCTGTGTCACATGCATAGCCTATCACGTTCCTATTCTACATCCTCTGGAGAGTTGTGTCTCTTCCTGCAGTAAAAGTAAGCATCACCCACTCATGGCAAAGGGCCTATTCAGTGTGACAGTGGAATAAGAAAGCATATTCAAAGTAACAGTGGAATAAGAAACTGTATGTTGGTTAGATATCAAAAGAGATTAAAAATGGAGCAAGATTTTCCCCCCA
Source organism: Pogoniulus pusillus (assembly GCF_015220805.1). Lineage (NCBI taxonomy): Eukaryota > Metazoa > Chordata > Aves > Piciformes > Lybiidae > Pogoniulus > Pogoniulus pusillus. Next base: position 10,237,317 of record NC_087289.1, on the reverse strand, counting down.
CCACCACCACATTGCTTAGGTTGTGAGGTTTTCTTTTATAGTTTGCAATTTAATATCCAGTAAAAGTGGGGAAATGTTTGATCATTAACATCAGTGACAAGCACATCCATTATCTTTTTATGAAACCTTAAAGGTACTGTCAGGAGATGGCATTTTATTCTGTCTTTGCTCCTCCACCAAAGGGTCTCTGATGAGCCTTTTTTTCTATTATCCATTACCTAATACGTTTGAGTAAAAGTGATAGATAGAGCAGAAGATTATATATTATTGCCTAATTAAAAGTATGTTACATTGGAAGTAAAGATGGGAACTTAATAGCAAAACACCTCAGAATCTGCAGTCAAAAATTATTAAGCTTTCTGAATTGGAAGAAGATGCAGAGAATGATAATTCATAAATACTTTCAGGGACACTTGGCAACTTTAGTCTCCTTTAGATAGACTTTAGATTGAATATTAAGATGCTTATGAATGAAATTTTAACATTTGAGGATTAGGCAGTAGGGAAAGTGTCCAGAAGGCTCTATCTGATCTCACCTTAGCCTTGGGCATCACTGTTTCTTCATATGAAGCACTCCAAACGAATTTGATGCTAGATAAATAGAAGAAGATAAGCTGGGAGGCGTACTGCAGTTATCTATTCCCTCTGGTGGTGTACTTCACAAGGGCTGATTTGCACACACTTAGAATTCTAAAAATGTATTAGACAATTCTTATTTAATATAGTAGGTAACCTCAGGTCAGCCTGGCTTGCAGGAGGCCCGAGCACAGCTCATCTAGATTTACAGTGTCCTAATTTCATAGGTCCATTAATAGAATTAACATTCAGATCTCAAACCTGCTGTAATTAATGACATTTTGGGGGCTTTTTTTTTTTTTTTGTTAATGTGAGCTAGTACCAGCCAAAGGGAGTCATGTAGGCAGTGAAGCAGAGAAAGGAAGCTTGCCACACTTGGGTCTGTACCATCAAAATGACAACACGGACCGGCGGTAAACAATAGATTAACGACTAGATATGTTTAAAGGGTCAACTGCAGTGCACAGCAGGTGACACGTTTATGAAATGGGAACCCTGAATATATAGTGCACTTCTAAAATGAACCATTTCTTTTCTATTTGTGCTTTTTCTAGCACAGCAAATTGACATTATCCACCTGCTTGGATAGATGGATGCACACGCTTGTTTGTTGGGGTTGTTTTTTTTCAGGGCACGAAGACATCATTTTGTTTGCCATTTAGTAGGTTTCTATCTTGGTACAGGTACATTTTAAATAACAGGTTTATTCTAACATTTGTCACTACACTTCTGTTTTGGTAAACAGAAAAATAACAAATAACAAACTTTAAAACTATTCATTTTGGCATAAGAGCAGTTTGTGTCTTTTCTGTCGAGAGAAATTACTTTTTGGCAAGACGAATTCCCTTGATCAATATTTAATCATGTAATAAAAGTATTCCAGGTTTTCCAAATAGCAGATTTATCTCTGAGAGCATAATAAACCTCAACTTGATAATATTTGCAAAGTAGGAAAGAAAAAGTGTTCACTGAAGACAAATTATGGACATCTTAACTCCCTTGGAAAAAAAAATCAGAGTCTTTATTATCCTGCCTGAAGTTATCTGTAATTTCTATGATCTGGCTATGCCTAGCTGAGTAATAGTTGACCAAATTACTTTTGCATCATCACTGACCCTGTAGAAAGCCTCTAGTCTAGAGTATTACAAATGTTTCAGGGATATAAAATAACTGGTATTGTGCATCACACAATGTCCTAAGCTTTTGCTTGTCTCTGATGGAAGACTTGGTGGGAAGCCAGGTTTGGCCTCATCATCAGTAGGTGCTCTGCCTTTTCCAGAATGCCAGACTTCCTAGGATAGAATCTTTTTGACTGTAAACCAAGAGGTGGTGATAAATGCAGGGCATTCCAACACTGAAATAATCCTCTGAGTTTCTAGCATGCTGATTTTCAGTCGAGACAGGAATACATTAAGAAATAAGCTACAGTTTAGCATCTGGGTTAGATCTGTGCCTAACTTTGGCAGGCCAGGCACTCCTCACTCCTGAGGGGTTCGTGCCCAGAAAAAAGGGCAAATTCTTTTGACACTTCTGATAGATCCTCCCTGATCTGGGTAGGGTGTCCTTGCCCATGGCAGGGGGATTGGAACTAGATGATCCTCGTGGTCCCTTCCAACCCTGACCGCTTCTATGATTCTAAGTAGTAGGACAAGTAGAGAGCATATTTCTGAATATCCAATTCACTGCATTTAATTATCTGTATTAGAATAGTCCCAAGTTTTCTGAATCCTCAATCAATCTGTATATTGTGGGGCTTTGGGAGCAAGAGAGAACTTGACAGGGATTTCCATTGCAAATGTTGCTCTCATTTTTCACACGTTTCAAGTGCAAGAAATTGCTTGGTTCATGTTTGTTGGTGTGCAAATTAGTTTACATATATAGGTACGAGCTCCAATACTGTTCTGGTACTGCTTTGATCTAATGCCTCATGATATTTTTGACATCAGTTGAACAAGATCTGTATTTTAAGGTCGCAACAGCAGTTAATGGTTTAAAAGACTAATGGGAACAATAGATGTAGAGGACAAAACTCTCGTGGCGGCAGTACTGGCAAGAGAGAGTCCTAATTTTTTACATCCATTGAATGTGTGACCCATGTGTAAGTGCCTGCTTTGGCCAACACAGACAACACTGCAGCAAAATGTAGCAATTTGCATGACTTTTCAACAGAGAAGATATAGAAAACTGCCCCGTTTGATATACTAATTTCTTACATCCCATGATGTACTAGCAAATAAATACTGTTTTGGTGAAAGCTGAGTTTGAATACATTATTACATGAAAAACTGGTAGATGAAGGCCTGTGAAAGGCCACAGGAAATGATGTATATTGGTTAACATCCCCATTAAGCAAAGTATGAAAATTGGCCTTCAAGCCACTATAAATAATAGATACTAACATATTTGTAGAAGTATTTTGAATCTCTCTTCTGTTGTACGTGTTGCAAGCTAAAAATTCTTAAGAAAAGAGATGACTTGTGTGCCTTAATTAAATATTTGAAATATGTTCTCCATGTTTCAGGAGGTTTATTGTTGCTCTAAATGAGAAGCAAGACAGAAATAAATCTTGTTGGGGCTTTTCATTGTTCTGCAGTAATTTTCCACTCTTTTTTTGTTTGTTTCGAGATTCTAATGAATCAGAGTCAAAAAGAAGTGAGCAGTTGTTCTCTGGGAGACTGTGCTAGTTTGAAGCTAGCTAGAATGTTTTGGTGAGAAGGATTAGATAACAGTGCTGATGTCTACTTCACTCATAGGCTTGCTGAGAGGTATAAGAATCCGAACATAGATAAGGGAGTTGCACTTCTTCTTCTTGGGGCATTGCCTGAGCTGCACTTCTCTCTAGCTTCTCTGCCATCTCTCTGATTAATCCACTTTGCTTCCTAACCCCCTGGCTGAACCTCCATTCTTCCTTGGGACTGGGGTAAGGTTGAGAGGGGTGGGAGAAGGTGGAAGAATGGTTGGGAGCCCCTCCTGGGGACTCAGGTTTCTGGGAGAGCTGATGTGTTTTCTGTATTACCTTTTACCTTGTATATCTCTGTATATAAATGTATATACTGTAAATATCTGCTTGTATACTGAGCTAAGCTGTACATATAAGCTTCATTCAAATTCCCAGTGCCAGCTGAGTCTAGTCTGGGTGATTTCCAAGGAGTGGGGGGGCAGGGACCACCCAAACCATCACAGAGGCTCACTCACCATTCAGGAATTCTACTGGTTCCACAAGTTATTTGTGCTGTGCTTTTCTGTCAGCTCTTGAATGTTTGATTTTTTGGAAATCTGCATCCATCATTGTGTCAGAAATTAATAATATTTATGAATTATGATTATTGACTCATGCAAGGAGATTATTTTTTATTATTAATATTTAAAAATCAAGGAAATTCCCTGAGATTCTTTGGATTTTCAGTCGACAGGAAGCAGTTGCACAGAATTTAACAGTTTAAACAATCAGAACTTGGAAAATAGTAACATGAGAACAGGAGAAAATCTAACTATGCCATTGGAGTCTTGGCATTCACTCCAGCATATGCCCTCATGATGCTGTTGGTCCCTGAGTAAGTCTCCTGTATGAAAGACACTTTCAAACTTGCAATGATGATCCCAGGGTAAAACACAAAATATTTCAGGCAGAGGGGAAGGAGTTGCTGCTAAGCCACTAGTGTTAGCTGCAACACATGGCTGCCTTTTGTGAGCCACAAAGAAGGAGAGGCAGGATGGCTGATGCAGACAAAGGCAGGTGCAGAAAGGCTGGTGTAGAAAGGAGTAGTTTCTAAATCATCCCCCTTTATATACTTGAGTTTGAAAAGCAAACTGGCCAGTAGGCACTAGCACCATTGTTCTGGCCAATGAATTCAAAGCTTTGTGCCTCTTTTGACCATGCAGGCACAGTGAGGGCAGCACAGGACACCTGACACATGATGCTAAGCCCCCCTGGCCCTCAAGGCTTTGCTGGGGCCAAACCCTTATTGTTTGCTCATCTAACTCACTCCTGGACCATGGCACAACAGAAGGAGGGCAAGGGTTAAACCTGCCTGGCAGGATTTATGCCCCACCAGGACAATTATGATTTATCTTCTCATCAGTTTTTAGTGAGGATTTCAGTGAGGGAACTTAGGTTGGCATAGATACGCTGAGAAAAATCTTGATTTTGTGTAATTGAGAATGAAGCATTTAATATAGAAGTACAAAATGAAAAGACAGAAGAGGCATAGTGCCATACAGCTCCAAATAATTTCAAAAAGGAAAGGCAAACATATCCCTAATCTGTTTTCCTTGCTTAGGTTCTAATATCCTGCAAATTTGGTAAACACTTGTTTGTGCAAAGGACACTGAGGTGCTGGAGCATGTCCAGAGAAGGACATCAAGGCTCGAGAAGGGCAGTGAGGTTCATAAAAGGCCTGGAGCACATGGCTTAAGAGGAACATCTGAGGGAGCTGGGGCTGTTCACTCTGGAGGAGGCTGAAGGGAGACCTCATTGCATTCTACAGCTACCTGAAGGGAGGTTGGAGCAAGGAGGGGACAGCCTCTGCTCCTTGGTGTCAAGCAACAGGGCTAGAGGAAATGGTTTCAAGCTGTGCCAGGGGAAATTCAGGCTGGATACCAGGAAATATTTCTTCACTGAAAGGGTTCTCAAACACTGGAATGGTCTGCCCAGGGCAGTGGTGGAGTCACTGTCCCTGGAGGAGTTCAAACAGCCTGTGGACCTGGCGCTTAGGGACATGGTTTAGTGTTGACCTTTCAGTGCTGAGTGGAGGATTGGACTGGGTGATCTTTGAGGTCTCTTCCAACCAGATGTATTCTGTAATTCCACATTTCTGTATCATCTCACTGATTTCAATGGAGCGCATATGGGAAAATTAATTTCTTCCATCAAAGTTTGTTTCCATCTCTGCTTGTTAGAATTCATGGCACATTAGTTGATTGGCTTCTTGGGCTGAAATTTTCCTTTCAGCTTCTGCAAAAATACCCTAGCTCAACTGAAAATGGGTTTGCATTTCATCTGTAAAGCAGATAGGGTTTGCTTTACAGAGCCATTTATGCATGCCCCATGTGTACTGTAAGGCATGAGGCCAGAGGCCATGTGCTTTCAGCTACCCATGAACCATATTAATGACCCTGTAAAATACACTCCTGTGCATCCTAATGCTATTATAATTACTCATTTTATTATTACATGCCTCTTGAAAAAAAAAATTCTCTAAACATTTTCCTTTGGCTTTTATAGAGTCCTTAACTAGGAAGGCTAATTCATGGTAGACTGAAAGGGAAATGTTCACAATAAAAGGAGTATTCACTTTCTTGTCATTTGATTTTTAGTACAGAACAGGATCAGATTTGATTAAACAAAAAACAAACAACACCTCTGAATTTGCATGTTTCTATTGCAAACTAGAGCATGGATGAGGCACTTAGTGCCATGGTCTAGTTGACTGGATAGGGCTGGGTGCTAGGTTGGACTGGATGAGCTTGGAGGTCTCTTCCAACCTGCTTAATTCTATGTTTCTATGGTTTCCTTCTGATTAGTTGATATTTTCTCTTAACACTTCAGGAGCTTGCAAGTCCTGCATCCTCAAAGCTTACAAACCATTTCGTCGTTGAGTCTCTCCTGTTGTAATTAAGACCTGTTTGGATGTACATTGCTTGGATGTATGTAGCTTGGATTTTGTCTGTCATTAGGTTCTTGAATGTATGTTGAATGTTTTGGACACTGGAATGGGCTGCCTGGGGAGGTGGTGGAGTCGCCATCCCTGGAGCTGTTCAAGGCAGGACTGGACGTGGCACTTGGTGCCATGGTCTAGCCTTGAGCTCTGTGGTAAAGGGTTGGACTTGATGATTTATGAGGTCTCTTCCAACCTTGGTGATACGGTGATACTGTATATTAAGAAGACAAAATGGAAATGTACTCACTATTTCAGGTGTTTTCTTTCTAAAAGGAAAGAATTCACTAAGCATCTATCTTGCTGCTGCATGTCTTTTCTAATGTGGGTTCCTACAGCAAAAGATGTGCTAAAACCTGTTACTGATAAATAACAACATCCCCTGTGCCTTTTTCAGCAAGCACAAAATGCAACTTCTGCAGTGGTGCCCAAATTCCATCTTTGCAGTTGTGTCTAACTGGATGTTATGGAAGTGATGATCACAATTTGAAATTCATGGTTACCTTCTTAAATAGCTTTAAAACGAGGCAGACATTTGCTTCTCTTTCCTCTCCATAAGCACATAACGTGAGGGATTTTTTTTTTCTTCATCCTTTGAAATTCTATATAGTTTTGGGCTGGTTTCCTTTCATAAATATTTCATGGCTGGTGTTTTGATCTCTGGTTCAAATTCAGTCGTGGCAGCAGATGTTTTTCTTCCAAAGTTTCTTTTGAAAGTTCTGTATGCAAACATATTTACAAACAGGAGGATATTCAGTAGGTGTAGTGGAACTGATTATTTTGAAGAAGTGTCACCGAGAATCCATGCTCAGTTTTCACCTTTCTTTTTTTTTTGCCTTCAGATAGGAAAAGTATAAAAACCACAGCTTTTTTTTTTTTTGGCTATGGTGTATCACAAATGCAGATGAAGGTCCTAAAACTCACAGACTTGGGAAAGCGCCCTCTTCTTGCAGATAATGTCTTGTACCCAGGTTCAGGTTGCCACAGAGCAGGTTCTCTTGCAAAACAGTTGCAAGCAGCTGTCCCTGGGAATCATCTGCTCGTCTAGAACCTTATCTCTTTTCACCAGGACCAACCACAAATAGGAAATGTTATATATTATATTATTATATTATATTTCCCAGGGAGGTGGTGGAGTCACCATCCCTGGAGGTGTTGAAGAAAAGACTGGCTGAGGCACTTAGTGCCATGGTCTGGTTGATTGGCTAGGGCTGGGTGCTAGGTTGGACTGGATGAGCTTGGAGGTCTCTTCCAACCTGGTTGGTTCTATTCTGTGTTGATTTTATGTTTTATAGCAAAGTATCCATAATTACAGCATTTTTCATCCGTAGCAGAACCACTTGGTGCAGTGCCTCTGGAAAGGGTGGAGATTGTGATTCTGCTGCCTGAGAACCAGATAAGAGTGGGCCATTGTGTTTGTTTTTCTCTGTTATTCCCATGCTTGTAAGCACCTTTGTGGCTCACCACCATCAAAGTCTTCACGATGTTGCAGAATGAGTCTGGGCAGATTTTCAATATTGCAGTTACAGTATGTGGAGCTTTTTCTGCTTTTATATGGTTCTTTTACAACACTCCAACAAAACAATTTTGAAAAATGAGCCCAGGTAGATTCACTTCCCATTAAGGACTGAATGCTGACATTTGGATGATGGAAATAGATAAACCAAGTTCCTTTGTCTGACTATACAGAAGAGAGCTTTTGTTGTGAGACTTCACTTTTCATGTACACAAGCACTCAGTCGGTCTTTTGATGCTAAAACTTCTGAGTTCTTTAAAAGCTTTTCCCATCACATTCTCTGTGGTTCCTCAGTGTATCCTCCTTGGAGATCTGCACAAGTTAAGTAAAGATAATCAATCTCACTCTGAAAGCAACAAAATTAGTTGGGGAGATCAATGTGTGTTAATAGTTGCTTGTTAAAGTCATCCTGCGAAGTTGCAGAACCCAGCAGAAACATATTCAGAACACAGTTCTTAACTTCTCACTGCCAAGTAAGCAGTGTAGAGGAGGACAAAGGACATGAAAATGAGCATATGAAGTGGTTTGGTTTCCATTAGCTTCAATTTAAGTTTTTGTAGAATGAGGAAGACTTTTCCAAAGAGTCCCCAAAGTACAGACTTCTCTTAGTAGAGTCTGGCAAAAGCGCAAGTGGCAGTGGGACCAAGCATACAGGACCTTCTAGTAATAACCTTACTTACTCTGACATTGCTTGTGCTGGGGGAGGTCTAGGCTGGATGTTAGGAGGAAATTGTTGCCAGAGAGAGTGATTGGCATTGAAATGGGCTGCCCAGGGAGGTGGTGGAGTCACCGTCCCTGGAGGTGTTCAGGAAAAGCCTGGCTGAGGCACTTAGTGCCATGGTCTAGTTGACTGGCTAGGGCTGGGTGCTAGGTTGGACTGGATGATCTTGGAGATCTCTTCCAACCTGCTTCATTCTGTGATTCTAAGATCATCCAGTCCAAGCCTCTGCTAATGCAGGTATGCCAAGATCAGGTTGCACAGGAAGATGTCTAAGTGGGTTTTGAAAATCTCTGGAGGAAACTTCACAGCCTCTCTGGACAGCCTGTTCCAGTGCTCTGTCAGGCTCCTTAAGTTCAAGTGAAACCTTCCATGCCCTAGTTTGTAGCCATTGCCCTTTGTCTTATTGCTGGCTGCTGATTGTCCGTGCAAGCCTTATCTGCACATAGGCTGGGCATGGGAGTGAATTAGCCCATTCTGGTTCTCTCAGTCCAAAACTGTGCTTTTCTCCAAAGCACTAAGCACACTACTGCCTTTTTTTTTTTTTGACAGGAGTAGATATATGATCTACTTTCACTTGCTATGGTTTCAGACTGTGGCCCACAGGCACAGAAAGGATTACTCATTCTGCCATCCCAGTAGAGCAAACTAGCTCTGTTTTGACAGTCTGGCAGCGAGAGATAATGATCTGTCTCCCGCAAACTTTACAGTGGCTTACATCCAGAGCAGAGATGTAGAACTTTTTCATATTTAAGCTAAGCCTTTCAGGCTCTTTTGCTTAATGCTGCACTTACCCTAGTATTGCCCAGAAATTAAACATTGAAGGGTGAAGAATCATGTGGTTACAGGTCAGATTAAGTGAAGTCTGCTGCAGCTTTTTCAGCTGGCTCTAGTTTTCTGGAGAGGAGTTCCTTGATTTTAAAGAGTGTTAAAGACTGGAAGTTATAAGTGAATAGACAGTTTCTTTTCTCCCTTCTTTGCCTGTTTTTCCTCCTAGGAAAGGATCCAGTGTAAGCTATACCTATACTCATGAAATGCTGACTTGTTTTAGTTTGGTGCCAATTATTTAGGCTCAGCCTACCAACTGCTGACCTATATGGCATCTTCTTTTTTTCCCCCTTGTTTCCATTCTGCCAAGATGTTTCCTCTGTGCTGTCACTCATCTCAGTGTTCCTTTTCCACACAATTTGGCAATTCCCAAATTTCCCTTCTCTTGACACATATTGGAAAACCACACATTGATGAAGACCAATTTGTGAACTAAAACCTGCCTATGCCATGGGTGAATACATCACTTAGGGTACGTTAGTGAAATTTTAAAGTCTTACTTTCTGGGAGCTGATCATACACTAAAAGCAGCAAAAAGAAGGCAAATTAAATTGCCAATTACAGCTAATAGCTTTCTGCAGTTGACAGGTATAAAGCAGATTGAAGGTACTCTTAATAGCAGCTTCTCAGTGAATGCCAGTAGTGAAATGCTTTGGAATGAAGCAGTTGCAAAAAGCAGGTTTAAACTTCCCATGTTTAACAACTTGAAGAACCTCGAAGGGTCTTTTAAAGACATCTCTGGGGAATTGTCTCTAAGAATACAACTGATAAATGGTTTTGTTCTTCTTTTCCCTTGAGAGTGTTTACCTTTATCTGACATTATTCACTGCATGCTCTTTAAAAAAAAGATCCTTCTTAAATAATATTAGTTTTAAAAGAATGTGAAAAATACAAACCAATGCTAGTGCTAAACCTCATTATTTCATTAAGTGTTTTCATTAATCCCAACTCTTTAACACAAATATCTTCAAGGAGAATCAAACAAATTGAAGTACTTCTTTTTGAAGGGAAAAAAAAAAGTATTTTCTACATGAAGTCACTCATTTTTCAGAAGAAATGTTTTAATGATGGAAGAATTTCAAGAGGGGGAAAGCACTTCTTAATACAGCCAAGAAATAAGGATCACTCAGCTTAATACACTTAATACTCACCTTAAGGATCACTTCTTAATACAGTCAAGAAATAAGCATCAGTCACCAAACCAGGGCTTTGTGAATATTGCTTTATATTTGTATTTTCAGTTCTGTATAAAGCACAGATGAAAGGTTAAGAGTAATAAACTAAGGCTGGAGTGTGATTTTGATGGCTAAGCTGCACTTTGATCTTCAGACTATAAAACACTGCTACCTGGGTCAGCACTAACACTCAGTAGGACAAACAATCAGTTGTTCCCTGCAGTACCAAATTCACAGTTCCTTGTTTTATACTGTGCTAGCAGACTTTCTTGTAGCACATCAAAGGAAGGGAAGGGAGAAAGTAGTGGTTTAGCAATTTGTGCAATTTAAAGCAACTTTAAACGTATTTATTGAATGTTCTCTTGAAAGTGCTGTGATCATTAAGACATAGCACTGTAGAAATGGATTTATATCAAGTACTGAGCAGCCCCTGGTAATCTTGAAAATACTAATAAGTATATGAAATTACTTAAAACCTGGAATGAAATCGTGGATTATGTGATAACCTTTAAAAAAATCCTCCAATGCTTGTTTTAATTCAGTTAGACAAAATTGCCTTTCCTACTATACCCAGCTGTTCTCCTCACATCATATTTTCCACATTCTGCTACTCATTCATCCCTTCAAAAAGATGTCTACTTCCCCTCAAGTCTCTTAGTTTCACTTGTACTTTGCAGACACAATTAAGCATGCTCTCAGAACTGAGGCTGGGCCATTTGCACATTGCTTCTGGCTGAGGCCAACATTCATCCAGCATTCCTCAATGCACAGGGCATTGTCACATTCCAGATGGTGTGGTTAACCTTGACATCCTCCTCTGATAACACCTGAGTAAAAGCTTTGAAAGATTTTTTTTATGCTAAATTTTTCTCTCACTTATAAAGGCACAACAGCAAAGGGATGTCAGTGACAATATTGCAGCGACAGTACCATAGTTTCCTATCAGTCTGAAGCAAAAAGACAATAGGAGGTAGAAGGAAGTTTATCACAAGAGCATAATAAACAGTACTATAGGAAATATAGAGCCTTTATGGGTCTGATGTTTCCTTTCCATGTGCCTGGGCATTGTGGCTAAACTACTTTTTGTGAATTTATAACTGCTTATTATTTCTGTGGTTCCTAATTAACTCCTAACGTGAGTAGTGCTACCGACTGCAGTTGGATTGCTTTCTGTATGAAATTAGCATAGAAGAGAGTCATAGAATCATAGAATCAGGCAGGTTTGGGAGGGACCACAAAGACCATCTAGTCTCAACCCCCCTGCCACGGGCAGGGACACCCTAACCTAGAGCAGGCTGCCCAAAGCCTCATCCAGCCTGGCCTTAATAACCTCCAGGGATGGGGCCTTAACCACCTCCCTGGGCAGCCCTTTCCAGGCTCTCACCACTCTCACACTGAACATCTTCCTCCTCACATCCACTCTGAACCTCCCCACCTCCCGCTTTGCTCCATCCCCCCTAGTCCTGTCACTCCCTGAGAGCCAAAAAGGGCCTCCCCATCTTTTTTTGTGGGCCCCCTTCAGATACTGTTTACAGAACCTGAATCATGAAGAATATAATAAAGAAAATAGCAGAAATTTGCTCTTAAGAAACTGGAAAAACAAATATCTCTCCTGTTTGATTCTCAGTGCAGAAAAGATTTGCTTCCCACCTGTCTACATCTACTTTGCACATCAATTGTAAAATAAGTATTAGTAATTCTAAAGACACTTACTGGAAAATGATTCTCCCGTTCTTGATTATCTTGATAAAGTCTTTCTAGTGTTGTATTGTTCACAGTAGTAAAAATGGTCTCTTTTTAGAGAAAAAAAAATACTGATTGTTGAAAACAATTTTTTTTCCAGTTAAAGCTACACCCACACTGACTTATTGATCTGCAAGGTAGTTGCAGGTTTATCACATACTATGAACAGATAGACAGTGAAGTTGCCATCCCTGGGGCTATTCAAGGCAGGACTGGACATGGCACTTGGTGCCATGGTCTAGCCTTGAGCTCTGTGGTAAAGGGTTGGACTTGATGATCTGTGAGGTCTCTTCCAACCTTGGTGATACTGTGATACAAGCGCCTAGGCTGCTTTTAAAACCATGACCATATCTGTTAATGATGACCTTGATTCTAGCAAATTTCAGGCAATAAAAAACTCATTAATTTTAATTGTGTTGGATCAAGCCCCATACTTATGATGTGATGTAATTGTCCACTGCGTTCGTGGCATCTGGCCATATAATTCTCAATCACAAGGAAAGCACTAGATTATATTTGTTGGTGCAGGATTAGCCCTCAGACAATGCTCAGTCAAGAGCAAAAAGCTACTCTGATAATTCCTTCATTAAAAATTAGGAAATGAAGGCAGAATGTGTATTGATTTATATCTACTGAAATGTTAGGTTGCCCCTGTCGTGGTGATAGCAACCTAAAGCTGACACAAGCTGCTGTTACTGACAGGACGGCTCCATTTCGACGTGTTAGAGGTTGAAGGATATGCATATTCAGTTATGTTTCTTTCCTCCAGAGGCTGCCACGAGTGAAAATTTGGCCAGCAGGCAGGTACTGACACACCATAAGCTTGAGCTGGCACCTTGTATCACAACACTGTGACAGGCTGTTTTGGCTTGTTTGATCTGAAATGAAGATTTTTAATGCCCTTTGCCATTCTTTCTCAGCGAAAGAGGCAGTGCTGGAAATTGTGAAGTTAACAGATTCAACAGATTGTTAAAATTACTCTAGATTAAACAAATGCCACTGCCTATTATTTATCCATTTGTTAATTATACCTGACCAATTCACTAATGACTTTCTCTTTGATTCATTACAGAGAGATAAATTGGGCTTATGACTCTGACACTTCAACACTATAGCTATGTACAGTCCAAATATTTGGTTTCTGGGATGCAACAGGCAGATTAATGCACCTCCTCCCACACTTTCATCCTGATGGCATTTATTTTGTTTCTCAGCCAGTGAACATTGGCCTCACAGCCTGCCTGTACACAGCTGAGTGGAAACCATGAGGGGAAAGATTATTACTTGCTTCTTCCTTGTTGTACACCAAATAGCAGGTAGCAATGGCATTTCCTTTCCCTTGATCCTCCAGCTTATACTAGGCACTTTACAGTAGTGAGTGCATAATACTTAAAGCCATTGCTGTGCAGTGCATCCTCAGAGACTCTATTCTAGGGTTTCTTGTCAAGGAGCTCGAGTGCTGTGCTGAATTGTGTGACACACAGGGAAGGTAATAAAGGACCTGTGTAGGTCTGAAAGCCAGAACATGCTGTATGCTTACATTTGGAGTAGTAATGGAAGAGAAACTAAAGACTGGTATTATAATCCATTTATTTTGCAGGAACTTATGTTTATTCTCTTGTCCAACACATAATAAAGCTTAATTTCCAGTAAAACCAAATCAAGTATTATAGCTAGTCATATATTTCCCCTCCTTTGGAGAACTAATCTAAATCTTTTAAAAGCATATACTGATGGTTGGGGGAAAAAAAAAGACTGTGCTGACAACTATTATTGAAGCAGTTTAACCTGTTCACCACTTCCTTGTAAGTTTTTATGAGACAAGCATTCTCTGTTACTCCTTTCTTGCAATTTTCCCCCCAGACTGAATTTGTATGATTTGTATTAACAGTAGAAGAAGCAAATATGCAATCAAACAAAATTTTTTCAGACAATCCTGTTGCTGTATACCTCTTGATATTATTTTCAGAGAGTGCCCGTGCCATTATTTCTGTTTTTGCTTTAAATAATAATAATAATAATAATAATTAAATTGTAATGCCTAAGGCTATCTGGAATTGTATCAGGAAAGTAAGTCACCAAAGTGAAATGTGTCATTGCACACGTCATTGGACGTGGCACTTGGTGCCATGGTCTAGCCTTGAGCTCTGTGGTAAAGGGTTGGACTTGATGATCTGTGAGGTCTCTTCCAACCCTGATAATACTGTGATACTGTGATACTGCATGAGGGATGGCAGAGAATAAATAGAACAGTAATATTGGAATTATTCTTCTAATCAGCTTAGATTCATTGTTGTTTCCAGAAGTTTCTACATGGTTTCCAGAGCTTAGTAGAGAGAAAAACCAGAGGGAGGTGAATGTAACAGGGATGTGTGCATGTAACGCTGGATGGCACACATCATCTAATACCACTGGTTTGAGTTTCAAAGCCTGCTGTTTCTTTCAGTACCTCTGTTTCTTCCTCTCATCTCAAAGATTCTTAGCTCTCCTTTTTGATCAGTCATGTACCTAAAAAAAATTTCTTCCACCCCCATCACCATTAGTTCAGTAAATCTAGGTGTCATCTGCCTAACAGCATAATGAGCAGTAATAGCTCATAATGACCATAATGAGCACTAACAACTGAACATGTCAAATATACTGGAAAGAAAAGGAATAGTTCCCTATGGGATTCCTACCTCCTCAAAGTGGAGTTACAAAGTGCTACTGTAGGTAGCAGTGAACTACAGGACTGCAGTCCAACCACAGCTTGTTCCAAAAAAAACCCTTTTGTAGAGGAAGCCAACCTGTAAGTGATATTTTTTGACATTATCTTCATTATAAAGTGAGATTTCTCAGAGGATTTTGAAACAAAACAGGTATTTAAGTTTCCAATCGAACATGAAGGGCAAGTTCGTTATATCAGGGCAAAACCACAATGCAAACCCTGGCCACAGGGCACCGCAGTGATTTAGCTGCTGATAAAGGTGGAAGAGAATTTTGTGAGAACGTTCAGGGCAGTTGAGGATGGATCTGACCTAATACATTACTGTTTTACCCTGTGTCTGTGGGAGAAGCAAGTCTTGGGAGTTAACTGCAATCAGACAGCTTGCATGCCGGTCCCGCTACAGTGTCTGCAGCTACAGATGTCCCAAATTAATTTACTTGGTTTATCTTCCACAGAAGTTTGTTGATTTTGCAGTTCTCTATTTCAGGCCTTTGGGAATATTCTGACTTTCTGTAATTTTTTTGGCTTGATTTTGCTAATGTATCACAGAAAAAGACCTTTGAGATTTACCTGTAAAATTAAACTGTTAGAGATATCATCATGCTTCCCTTGATAGTGGATGGTGCTCCATGCAGGAAATAGTAACAATAATATGTTCATATAAAATGGACTTGTACATCTCTGTAAAAGTCCAGCTTTATTTTGATCTATTCTGTTCTAATCCTTCTCTTTGTTTTACTCCTGGCATTGCTTTCTGACTTACTCATCCTCAGTCTTCCTACCTAAATGTTTAACTCCACCAGCCTTGCAGCAGAGTTTGCAATGAGTCCCTGTCTGCCCTCTATCACAGAATGGTGGGGGTTGGAAGGTACCTCTGGAAATCATCTATCCAACTCCTCTGCTAGAAAAGGGTTGCACCCAGATGGATTTTGGAAGTCTCCACAACCTCTCTGGGCGGACTCTTCCAGTGCTCCATCACTCTCAAAGGAAAGTTTTTCCTTACGTTTAGGTGGAACTTTCTGTGTTGTAGTTTGTGCCTGTTGCCCCTTGTCCTATTGCTGGGCATCACTGAAAAGAATCTGGCCCAGCCTCTTGACACCTGCTTTGAAATACTGATCAGCATTGATAAGATCCCTTCTCAGTCTTCGCTTCTCCAGACTAAACAGCCTTTCCTCATAAAAAGAGATTTTCCATCCCAGTCCCCAATAAGGTCAGTAGCCCTCTGTTTGACTCTCTCCAGTAGTTCATTGTGGAAGGATTCCTTGCTGACAGAGGGCATGATTTGATAAACATGAGCAACCTGTGCTGTGAAGAGTGGCCTTGAGCCCATCTTGGAGGCAGGAGCTAAGGCAATGAAACAAACACCCACATCCAGCTGCAAGGGGGCAGGATCTGCTGGCTGCAGAAGGCTGACCCCACAAACTGTTTGTATAAGCCTTACCCTATCTGTGTCTTACAGCCTTAAGCCTATCTGTGTCTTCCAAATGTACCAGTCTTAAAGTGAGTTAGCTGTGCATGCCTCCTCCAAGGTAGCATAAAAGACACCGTAGCAGCGCAATAAAGGGAGCAGGACTTCAAGCACGCTGGTACGGCATCGTGACTCTGGCCACCTTCCCACCAACAGTTCCCACTCTCTTGAGCTGGGGAGCACAGAACTGGACACAGTACTCTAGATGTAGCCTCCCTAGTGCAGAACAGACAGTATGACAATGCCTAAGGCAATATTTTGTCCAAATACTCTGAAGGTTTTTATTTTTCTTGTAATGTTTGTAGAGAAGCCAAGTGTTTTCCTCTGGTCACATGGGAAAGTAAGGAAAGCCATGGCTTCCAGAGAGGAAAACATAATTGTCCATATCTATTTACAAACTGATCAGCAATGCAATTTGCCTTTATGCATAAGATTATGAAACCAAAATGCAGTGCTTGAGTTTCAGTCCTGTGATAAGCAGAGGCAGCAAAACTGCAGGAAAAAAATGATAAGTGTTATCAAGTGTATTCTCAAGCAGATTCTGGGCATTGAAGATGTTAAGTGATGTAATGCTCTTGCTTAAAATTGATGCAATTTTCTTCAGCTCAAGTCAACAGCTGAAGTATTCATCAAGTTTTTAAGTACATGAATATTTTTCTCAGTAAGTGGTCCAGTTTGTTTCACCTCAATTAATTGCATTCATGTGGATATGTTTGCCACATCAGGGCCTGAGAGTTTAAGAGTATCAACATCTATCAAACAAGAAAGAGGCTGCTTTACTAATCATCAAGAAAAGGCTTCTGAAAAGCAACTGAGACCTGGTGGTAAATGCAGCCAAACTTTTGTCTGCATCAGCTAAATACACCCTGCATAGCAACAGACTGCACTGATTTTGGCACACCTCTTCCACAAAACCTGTGTAGGTGGAGGCTTTTTCAAGGACTACCAGTCTGTATTGTTTCTGCCATGGGAAAAATTTGTGGCTGATTTCATGGCAATTTCTTTTTTTTTTTCAGTTTAGGTGGTACATAAAAGAAGAAATCAGAAAGTTAATACTAAGAATTGCTTTTGGTAATCACTGTGTGTGCAATGTTATTCTTAATCTTAATTAAATTAGTCACAGAAACAGAGTAAGAAAGACAGTGTGACCATTCTGTGCTGGCTGCAGAAGAAATGGGTCTGTATTTACAGATGACAAGAGGTGTGGTTAGTAGGTTGAGAGAGGTTCTCTTCCCCATCTACGCTGCCCTGGTGAGGCTGCATCAGAAATACTGTGTCCCAGTTCTGAGCCCTGGAATCCAAGGACCTCAGGGAACTGCTTGAAAGAGCCCAGTGCATAGCCACGAAGATGATGAAGGCAGTGGAACATCTCCCTTGTGAAGAAAGGCTGAGGGAGCTGGGCTGTTTAGCTTGGAGAAGCTTGAGGGGTGACCTCATTCATGTTTGTAAAGATGTGAAGGGTGTCAGGAGGTGTCTCGGAGGAGTTTGTCTGGGTTTGGGGGGAATGAAATACAAGGCCAAATTTGAAAGAATTTAAAAGATTTAATATTTTAAGCACTAGGAATCCCCTTCCCCAAACTCATTTATAACTACCCCACGCGAGTTCTTTGTAAGCGGTTTGCGAGATTATGATTACAGAACGTTTAAGTAGGATAAATTGAGAATTTAGTAAAGATTCTCACACAGCCAGGCTCTGCTGTGTGATGTCCAATGAAAGGACAAGGGGCAAGGAGTGCAGAGCACGACAGAGCCCTGGAACAGGCTGCCCAGAGAGGTTGTGGAATCTCCTTCCCTGGAGACATTCAAAACCTGCCTGGATGCATTCCTGTGTGAGGTGCTCTAGGTGATGCTGCTCTGACAGGAGGGTTAGGCTGGATGGTCTTTGGAGGTCCTTTCCAACCGCTAACATTCTGTGCTCCTCTGACACATTCAGGCACGCATGTGTGTTACAGGTGGTCCATAACCACGCTTGATGTGTGCTTGCAGTATCACATTGCTTTATGAAGGACATTCCATTGCATCAGGAATGGTGTGGTCAGCAGGAGCAGGGAGGTCATTCTGCCCCTGTACTCTGCACTGGTTAGACCACACCTTGAGTACTCTGTTCAGTTCTGGGCCCCCCAGTTTAGGAGGGACATTGAGATGCTTGAGCATGTCCAGAGAAGGACGACGAGGCTGGGGAGAGGCCTTGAGCACAACCCTACGAGGAGAGGCTGAGGGAGCTGGGATTGGTTAGCCTGGAGAAGAGGAGGCTCAGGGGTGACCTTATTGCTGTCTACAACTACCTGAGGGGTGGTTGTGGCCAGGAGGAGGTTGCTCTCTTCTCTCAGGTGGCCAGCACCAGAACGAGAGGACACAGCCTCAGGTTGTGCCAGGGGAGATTTAGGCTGGAGGTGAGGAGAAAGTTCTTCCCTGAGAGAGTCATTGGACACTGGAATGGGCTGCCTGGGGAGGTGGTGGAGTCGCCGTCCCTGGAGCTGTTCAAGGCAGGATTGGACATGGCACTTGGTGCCATGGTCTAGCCTTGAGCTCTGTGGTAAAGGGTTGGACTTGATGATCTGTGAGGTCTCTTCCAACCCTGATAATACTGTGATACTGTGTGATACATTTAACCTTCATGATTTCCTCATAAGATAGGTATGACACTTCTGTCCCAGGGTGAGAGACTAGAAAAAAAAGACTTTCCAAATGTCCAGTCCTGAATCCATGAGAAACAAGGATGGCAATCCCACCTAATGAGGTAGCTGTCTGAAAACACTGGTCTAAAATAGCCATCTGACAGGCTAATCAGATATCTCACATGCTGCTTTTTCAAACCCCACAGCTTAAGAGAAGATTAAACATATCTTTTAGGAAATTGGTAACCTCAGAGAAAAATATTTGAAGTCCTTCAGACAGTCAGATAGGGATGCATTGAAGAATATGTAATTTACCATTAAAGTTGCTGGTTTTTAAAGAATTATAGGTCCAGCCATAAGCTACTTTAAGTGATATTAATATTAGAGGATCCCAATTTTTGATCTTCCTTTTTTTTTCCTTTTTCTTTTTTAACTTCCTTTTTATTTTTAACCACTTCACAGATAACCATCTGCTTCAGAGCAGCTTTTCACACACTCTTGACTCTGACCAGGAAAGGATTTCTTTTAATAGTGTCCTATTTCTGAAGCATACATGGGCTAGGAATGCATAAAAGTGAAAAAGATTTGAAGGGATTAGTAAGATGGATGAAGTGGATTCTTGCTTGAAATTAAGTTTTACTTCATGCCTACAAATGATTACTTGAAATGTATGGAAATTAGACATAAGCAAAAAAATCTATTCCACGATACAGTGGAATAGTCTACAACTACCCGAAGGAAGGTTTTCGCCAGGTGGAGTTGGTCTCTTCTGCCAGGCAACCAGCAACAGAACAAAGGGACAGAGTCTCAAGTTGTGCCAGAGGAGGTCTAGGCTGGGTGTCAGGAGGAAGTTCTTCACAGAGAGAGTGATTGGCATTGGAATGGGCTGCCCAGGGAGGTGGTGGAGTTGCCATCCCTGGAGGTGTTCAAGAAAAGCCTGGATGAAGCACTTAGTGCCATGGTCTAGTTGACTGGACAGGGCTGGGTGCTAGGTTGGACTGAATGACCTTGGAGGTCTCTTCCAACCTCATTGATTCTATGATTCTATGAATAGGTAGTGACCAAAGTGTCCAAAATATCAGTTCTTTATGTGTCATTGCCAATGGACAAGTGTCTGAATCTTTCAATGTTTGCCTAGAACTGTAAGTTAGTAATATCCAGCTCAGACTCTTCATTTCTAGATAACAATTAGAATATCATAGAATTGAAGCATAGAATTGTTAGGGCTGGAAGGAACTTCAAGGATTGCCTAGTTCCAACCCCCCTGCCATGGGCAGGGACACCTAGATCAGATTGCTTAGAGCCACATCCAACCTGGAAACCTCCAGGGATAAGGCTTCCACCACCTCCCTGGGCAACCTGTTCCAGTGTCTCACCACCCTCATGGTAAAGAACTTCTTCCTAACATCCAGTCTTTCTAACATGCAAAACATCTGAATCTCAACTCTTGATAACTGTGGTAGTTTAGAACTCTGATGAAAATGAGGTAAATATAAATCAGTCTCTGCAGAGATCACCACAGAGGGTATTTTTTTCCATCCCTTCCCTTCCTCAGAGTGTGTCTACATGCTAATAGAGGTTCCTTCTGTCTTTAAAATGTGTTAGCCAGGAAATTCGAATTAATCAAGGGCAACTGCTAAGGAGAGCTATCAAAGTTACCAAAGGGACTAGTATAAAAGAAATGGAACATTGCAGATATCATATATTTTATGAGAAGGAGCACCAGAGTTAGTGAACTTGTGAGGATGCAAGTTGAAATGCAAAGACTTACTAACCTTTCACTTTCCAGCTTTTGTCTTCATTGTGCTGTTTTATTGAGCTGAACACTTATCCTGGGATTTTAGTTTAGACAGGTAATTTTCTGGTACATTCCCATTTTCCAACATCAGGTCTGCCTCTTTTCCCTAGGAACTTAAGGGAGAAGTCAACCTTCAAACTGTTCCTAGATTGTCCTAGTGACACCAGATCTAACATCGTCGCTTGTCCTGTGAACCACTGTGACAATTCTTGCTCTAACAGCTATAACATCACTTCTCCATGTGTTGCTTGCTTACTTACTTGAATGGAATTTTTCCCTCTCTGGACAAGAATTTGTTTTTTTAAAAGGAAGGGAAATAAATAAAAAAAATCAAACCAAATCCCAAATGAAGTCAGCTGCAAAGAAGAAAGCTCCATGGTCCAGATGATACAGAAATCAAATGCAAACAAGGATGAGTCAGGCCTTAAAAATAGATCAGAGCAGCTGCTTACTAGTAAAGTAAAGGTGGCACACAATTGGCCATTTCTATAATTGGAGCTCTCCACATCTCCTGATCTCCAACTTTTGACAGGTTTTTCTTGGTATTGGCTTCAATGGGGACTGTACCTCAGCTAAAAAGATTGTATTAGTGTGTTTTCCTTGGTCCTAACACCTTTGCTTACTTCCTTTCCCATTATTGTTCTTCACCTTTTTCAGGGCAAAATAAGTAGAGTAGGAGCTCTATTGAAGAGAGATTTTACACAGAGCAATATTGTGCTGACCCTGTTTGTTGTGAGGTAAAAAAAAAACCCATGATTTGCCTTTGTAAGTTGCTTGTGCGGACAGAGAGGATTTTTTGGGGCAGCAAGGCTGGGGTTCGTGTTGGTTTTGCCTCTGGCTTTTCTTGTGTCCCATGACAGTGCTCAGCTGTGCAGGAAAAAAGGGATAACTGCTCTTCTGACTCATAAAAATGCTGGAGAAAATTGCTCTTTTTAAATTCCTCTCCCCCTCCCCCCAGTTATGATGGTGCAGAATATACTCAATTACTCCCCCCCCCTCCTTGTTTTTCCTTGGGGTCTGTTTTTTATTTTCTAGCTGTGCTTGGTTTGTTTTTTTCTTGAGTGAAAATTACCAAGACTTCATGGTTGGTTTTATTTTTTTTCCACTTCTCTCAATTTGTTCCTCTTTGATGTTAGTTTTTAGCATTTAGTTTTTTAAGGGCAGTGTACAAAGAATGTTAGAAAACATCCAAATGCAGCTCCTTGGTTATAATTAGGAAACCCCCCAGGGATTTATTTTCTTCTCTATGTCGTTTTACAACGGTTTGGGCAATTTGCCAGCGTGCTGCTGACTGATTGCCTTTGGGAAGATGAACTCTGCTCTTGCCCTAGCCAGGCTTCAAACTTAGCTTTGAGTTTTTCACTCTGTCTTGCCACTTCCACCTCTCTTGAATGATATTGTTAAGGGGCTGTAGCAGTGAATCCTTGAGTGAAGTGTCAGTGCCACTGAAATGCAATGGTACATGACAGCAAGTTACCTCCTACTGAGGAGCGAGCTGGCAAAAGTGAACTTTTCTGGCAAGAGATGTCTGCCAATTTTTGTGATGACATTGTGAGAACTGGTCACAGGAGTCACTTGAAAAAGTCTGGCAGCTTACAGGAGGGCAGAACTTGGACTCCTTTGGCATTATTGAGAGTGCAAAAAGAGAAGAATCTCCTTGAATTGTGAGCTGGATGAGATGAGAGTTCCCTTTTCATATGGCAGAGTCTTTCTTGCAGAAAGAGAATTAGCTCCAGACAAGAGTGTTGTATCTGAGGAGGCTGTTGGGTTCCAGTAGCCTTGGCATACATCTAAACTGCTGAGAAATGTATCTCTTCTTTTTGCATCCTGAAATAGCCACATTATGTGCATTTTCCTTTATCCCTAGACTTGCTTTCTGAGTGAGAAAATTCATCTTCCTGAGATGAAATCTAGCTGCTGTTGTCTGTCAGAGACCACTGCTCTCAGGCAGTGTGGCTCAGGCTGTCCACCCTGGCTTCTCTGTCCAGGCTTCCCCACAGCAGCGTCTCAATGCTGTCCTCAGGCATCTCCACGCTGCCCCACTGCCTCCTCACTGGGGACCTCAGGCTTATTGCTTAGCACCATGGCAACCCTCTCACCTCTCATTACAGCTCCATTGCAGCCTGCTTTTGGCTTTGCACAGGCATCTACTGAAAACCTGAAAAACTGCTCAGCACATAAGATGCTCCAGCCAGCTCGCTGAACTTCCCAGCCTGGTTCCTTGTGGTGTTTCCCTGGCTTTTATGGAGATGAGGCAATCCTTTCCTAACACTGAGTGACTGAGTCAGGCTTCTGCTTCCCATTGCATTTAAATGGAAATGATTGTCTTACTCCATTGTAGTTTCTTATAAAAGTTACAGCTTAGCTGCTGTAATAAGGGTATTTAATTATCTGCTTTGCAGTATTCCAAGAGGGAGAGGAATTTATTGTAAGGGTCTCTTCTGGCCTTGAAAAGATGAGCATTTGTAAGCATTTGCAAGCACCTAACTCGGACCTTTGTCCTACCAGAATTAAGCATGTACAAATCATTCACACCCTGACTGCTTACACATTCTCTACTCCAGCCTAAATCCAGATCTTTCATATGCAGACTTGTCATGAATTAATCAGAAGTCTCACTTTCTTGAACTGTAAGACCAATCTGATTGTATATCTGTTTTTTCTCCTATAAGTTAATACTATTCCTAGTTGATGGGAGGTTGACCATGATCCAGCAATGTGCACTTCTGGCCAGGAAGGCCAATGCCATTCTGGGGTGTATTAAAAGGGATGTGGTTAGTAGGTCAAGAGAGGTACTCCTGCCTCTCTACTCAGCTCTGGTGAGGCCACATCTGGAGTACTATGTCCATTTCTGGTCCCCCAGCTCAAGAGGGAACTGCTTGAGAGAGTCCAGTGCAGAGCCACAAAGATGATGAAGGGAATGGAACATCTCTCTCAGGAGGAGAGCCTGAGGGAGCTGGGGCTCTGCTGCTTGGAGGAGACCGAGAGGTGACCTCATTCATGTTTATCACTATGTAAAGGGTGAGTGCCAGGAGGCTGGAACCAGGCTCTGCTGGGTGATGCCCAACAACAGGACAAGGGGCAAAGGGTGGAAGCTGAGGCATAGGAAGTTTCATGTAAACATGAGGAAGAATTTTTTTCCTGTTAGGGTGACAGAACCCTGGAACAGGCTGAGAGATTGTGGAGTCTCCCTCTCTGGAGATACCCAAAACCCATCTGAATGCATTCCTGTGTGATCTGGTATTGGTGATCCTGCTCTGGCAGGGGCTTGGACTGGAGGAGCTTTTGAGGTCCCTCCCAGCCCCTGACAGTCTGTGATTCTATGATTCCTTTCCCAGACTCCGGAAAATAAATACCCAGATCTGCAGACAGGCACAGTTTGTGAGCAGCTCAGTCTCAGATGCATTTCTTTGTCCCAGGAGTCACATGGAGAATTAGGATGGGAATTTTCTCGGTGTTTTGACACTTGGATGTTTTAATGAGTTACCCTTTCTCCAAGTGTTATATAATACCATCTCAGAATACATTTGGTTAAAAATACCTAGTTTGCACACTGGAGAAAACATGTGGTAGCAGGCATATTAGCATGCAGTAAAACTGCAATACAAATTTGTGTGCAGGTAACTTACAAATGGTAATTTTCATTATTTTCTATGCATATGCCTTTTTAATATAAATATATATATATATATATATTACAGAAACATGCTAAAGTTTGGACATCCTTTGAGTAGCCAGACATGTTGAAGGGCAGGGATGCCATCCAGAAGGACCTGGACAGGCTGGAGAGGTGGGCACAAGCCAACCTCATGAGGTTCAACAAGACCAAGGGCAAGATCCTGCATGTGGGTCGAGGCAATGCCAAGCACAAATCCAGGCTGGGCAGTGAGTGGCTAGAGAGCAGCCCTGAGGAGAGGGACCTGGGGGTGCTGGTGGAAGAGAAGCTCAACAGGAGCCAGCAGTGTGCACTTGCAGCCCAGAAAGCCAAACAGAACCTGGGCTGCATCAGGAGAAGTGTGGCCAGCAGGGCCAGGGAGGTGATTTTTCCCCTCTACTCCACTCTGGTGAGACCCCATCTGGAGCACATTATCCAGTTCTGGAGCCCCTATTACAAGAGGGATGTGGAGATGCTGAAGCATGTCCAGAGAAGGGCCACGAGGGTGCTCAGAGGGCTGGAGCAGCTCTGCTGTGAGGACAGACTGAAAGAGTTGGGGCTGTTCAGTCTGGTGAAGAAGAGGCTTTGAGGTGACCTTCTTGTTGCCTTCCAGTATCTGAAGGGGCCCCACAAAAAAAGATGGGGAGGGACTTTTTAGGCTCTCAGGGAGTGATAGGACTGGGGGAAACGGAGCAAAGCTGGAGGTGGGGAGATTCATGCTGGACATGATGAGGAAGTTGTTCAGCATGAGAGTGGTGAGAGCCTGGAATGAGTTGCCCAGAGAGGTGGTTGAGGTCCCATCCCTGGAGATGTTTAAGGCCAGGCTGGCTGAGGCTGTGGGCAGCCTGCTCCAGGGTAGGATGTCTCTGCCAATGGTAGGGGGTTGGAGCTAGATAACCCTTGTGGTCCCTTCCAACCCTGACTGATTCTATGATTCTGTAGAATGGAAACTTGCTACTTATTACATTGGTTACAAAGCTGTCATCATTCATTAACATTTATCAAGTGTTTGGAGATCTTAAGAGAGCTTTGTCCTGCAGTAAGGGAATCATCATCCACTCTAAAGCCTCCAAGTTATTAATATTAATAATTATTAACATGATTTTCAGATTTACTTTGTTACCTGACTTGGTATGGTCTATTTTTTTCTTCTTCATTCAAACAAACCCAACCTGTTAGTTTTCACCTTTGCATTCTGAACACTGCATAAAGCAATGCTGCTTGCGATTTCTCTTTGCAAAATGCATCTACAGATTTGAATTGGGGGGGGGGAAAGCATTTCCTTCTCTTCTGGGGCCTTTACTACACCAAATAACAACAGGCTTCCACATAACTATTCTAGTTGTTACAAATGTAAGCCTCTGTCATACACACATTAGCTTTGTTTTGTTCAAACACTGCCACTCAGGTTCTCAGCATACTCCACTTCCCTTTTTCCTGCCTGCTGCTTGTTAAAATAAGCCATGATTTTTATCACAGGTTCTCCTCCTGTAAACACACAACTTTAATTTCCAAAGGCATCTTCTTTCCTGAGTCCTGTGATAATCCTCAACCCACACATGACTGGTTTTCATTTCCTTTTGAATGTCAGTTTTAAACCTTTAAATACTGAGCCTCAAATTAATTCTTTGTATGGGTTCTTTATTCGTCGTATGGAAAGAATTATCTAGAATAGGTCATTTATGTAGTGCTGGACATTTCAGGACATGCAAGAAAAAAATATTTCTCCCCTCTAGCTTGTTTCCTACTCTAATAGTACTGTAGAAATAGTTGAGGTGAGCTTCAGGATGACCCTCTGACAGCACTTTGGTTAGTAGTTTGCAAACAGACAAGCATGCTCTGTAAGAAATATTAATTGCTAGAGATTCTGTCAACTTCATGCAGTCAGTTTGTGGATTTGACTACACTGCTTATTTGAAAGCCTTGAGTTACTAATGCTGGAGATTGGCTGTTCTAAGGCTGGTTCTTGATCAAGAAATCACAGTAGAAGCTTACATTAAGCATCCTGTCACAGGGAGGAAAACTGGTCTTGTTCGAAGGGAAAATGTAATTCAGACCTAAAGAATCAACATCTGAAGGTTTGCTCTTTGTCAGTTGCTGTTGTGGTGGTGTGTTTGCAGCATGGACACTTAGGCAATGTGCAGTAGTGCAGAGAAGACTTTTACACAGCTAGTTGAATGTCACAGAGGTGTATTTCCGTACCTAGCCAGGGACTGCATGGCTCATGGAGTGATTTGAGTAGATTTTATTCAGAACAATAGTAAGAGCAATGTCCCACAATCACATTGCTGAAAATTAAGAGAGTTCATAGAATCATAGAATCAAGCATGTTGGAAGAGACCTCCAAGTTCATCCAGTCCAACCTAGCACCCAGCCCTGTCCAATCAGCTATACCATGGCACTAAGTGCCTCCTTCAGGCTTTGCTTGACCACCTCCAGGGATGGTGACTCCTCCACCTCCCTGGGCAGCCCATTCCAATTACAGTCAGTCTTTCTGGCAACAACTTCCTCCTAACATCCAGCCTAGACCTCCCCCAGCACACCTTGAGACTGTGTCCCCTTGTTCTATTGGTGGTTGCCTGGCAGAAGAGACCAACCCCACCTGTCTACAACCTCCTTTCAGGTAGCTGTAGACAGCGACGAAGTCACCCCTGAGCCTCCTCTTCTCCAGGCTGCACACCCCCAGCTGCCTCAGCCTCTCCTCATAGGGTTTGTGTTCTAGGTCCTTCACCAGCTTTGTCACCCTCCTCTGGACACCTTCCAGCACCTCAACATCTCTCTTTTGAATTGAGGAGCCCAGAACTGGACACAGTGCTCAAGGTGTGGCCTGACTGGTGCTGAGTACAGGGGCAGAATAACCTCTCTCATTAGATAGATATCATATGAAAGTATTTCTAGTCAGAACATTATTGCTGGAAATACAGCACAGCTTATTTCTTCTGGGCTTCAGGTAGTGGTTCTGGCAGTGCATAAGTTTACAGTGTTCACATCACAGAAGAGTGTCCTCTGATTTGGGATGATCAACCTGAAAAAAATATGAGGGGAGATTCTTGGAGATGTTGTCTTACCATCATTACAACTGAAGTCCACCCAAGTAGGAAGTGCACAGTTCTGCTGAAAGTCACTTCTGTTGCCTAACATTGACCTGTCATAGCAGGGAGTCGTGAATCTTGAATGTGTGAGGTTGCCATACACCATAATATTCCATGAATACTCATTTAGAACAATCTGATGCATCACAGAATGGTTTGGGTCAGAAGGGACCTTACAGGTCACCCAACTTCAACCTCCCTGCCATGGGAAGGGACACCTCTTAACAGACCTGATGACTCAAGGTCCCATCCAACCTGTCTTAATTAAGAATCCTTAATTCTTAATCTAACATATCTGAAGAGTTCATCTCAGTTTCTGTATTTTTTTGTTTCCCATGCATATATCAAAACACAGTTAAGAAAGTGGAAAGCCCTGTGCAGAACATGAACAAGGACTCAAAAAAGGCAGACAAACCTAAGGGGCATTAACAACCTGAGTAACACATGGATTCTTCAGGCTGGTAAATTCACTGCTCTAAAAAGATAAATTAAATATTAAAGCCAAACTTGTCCTAGCTAGAAACTAAAAATCTAAGAAACAGCAGCAAGCACTTAGATATGCAGCAATGAGAGCAGCAGGCAAGTGGTTTGTATGGAAACCCACACAGCATCTCCTGCTTACATGCATAGTGTGGTACAAAGCAAAAGCACCTCATCTGTACCTGCTGGCATAGCAAATGCCCACTGGGAAGTAAAGAAAACTCATTTCTTTGTGGAGTTTTGCCATAAACAATTCACTCTCACAAGATGAGCAGTCAGTTTTTGCTCACATTAGCTCAGGTGACTATTCCTGGCTCTATAATAGTGTCTGCCAGCATGTATCTTACTTTCCACATTTAGAGAAAGAAATGCTGCATTTCTTCCCAAAGAAAAGCATTTAGACAACAAATGGAATAGGAGCAAAATTCTCACTTGATGGTTGACTTGAACTCTCACTTATGTAGGCTCCAAGGATGTGCTGTAGTGAAAACAGTAAATTAGAAAAGATAAAATCATTTGAAGAAAATGTCATCTGGTGCTTCAGTGGAAAAAGACAATGCCACAAATTCTCCTGGTTTCTCCTCTACATGCTTTTTTAATGATGTGAAAGTGGTTGCTGAGCTGTCCTCAAAGGTCATGGAAGCAAAAGAAAGTATTTTCCTATTGAAAAGGGCAATCATTTTCTTTCACTGGCCTAATTTCTCCCTGCTTTTAGGTTAACTGTCTTTGAGTCCAGCTAGCAAAAGTAGCATCTCAGGGAAGTTTGAGGCCACATTTTGTGTCCTGTGTCCAGTTCTGGGTTTCTCAAATCAAGGAAGAGGTGCTGGAAGGTGTCCAGAGGAGGGCGACAAAGCTGGTGAGGGACCTGGAGCACAGCCCTGTGAGGAGAGGCTGAGGGAGCTGGGGGTGTGCAACCTGGAGAAGAGGAGGCTCAGGGGTGACCTCATTGCTGTCTACAACTACCTGAAAGGACATTGTAGCCAGGTGGGGGTTGGTCTCTTCTCCCAGGCAACCACCAATAGAACAAGGGGACACAGTCTCAAGTTGTGCTGGGGAAGATCTAGGCTGGATGTTAGGAGGAAGTTGTTGCCAGAGAGAGTGACTGGCATTGGAATGGGCTGCCCAGGGAGGTGGTAGAGTCACCATCCCTGGAGGTGTTCAAGCAAAGCCTGGATGAGGCCCTTAATGCCATGGTCTAGCTGCCTGGCTGGGGCTGGGTGCTAGGTTGGCCTGGATGATCTTGGAGGTCTCTTCCAACCTGGCTGATTCTATGATTCTGTGATATTAAATAATTTCCTCTTCTGTAGTACCAGAGTCCTGCAAATGATAAATTATTTGGCAAAATAATACCTAATTCAACATTATACAGCTCAGAAAATCCATTCTAAAGGTGGGAAGTATGAAAATACATAAGATTCCCTTGGCAAAACCAAAAAGCAACTCTTCCTTCTCCAACAGCTAATGTTTCCTGAGAGAGATTTGCCTCTAGTGATGAAGGGTGTATCTCAGAATCAGAGAAGGTCAACAGAATACATGTTTTGGTCTGAGTTCTGGTCTTACTCTTCACGTTCTTGCATTTTTATCAATAGACTTTCCAGCTTCTAATGCACATAATGAGTTCTAACTGTGCAGTGCTTGGTGCAATGTATGGATGCATCTGATGAAGCTTACTGTAAAAGGGACTTTTAAAAATAGCAAGAGTTTCCCTTTGTCAAAATCTATGGTAAATAGATTCATTAACAGCCAAGGAGAAGCAATAAATGGATGTAAACTGATATACTGGCCTCTTCCAAGAACATAAGCAGAGCTTCTTCAGTGTGTATAAACAAACCAAACCCTCCTTTGGAAAAGTTTCATCAGTCAATTTGTAATAATTCATAGTTTTAATTAATCATTTCAATTTAATTATGTTAGCATTGCAAGGAGCTGCAACCGAATCAGTGTCAGAAACCAGCCATTACTCCAGGTAGGACTGAAAACAGAATGACAGAAGGACCAGAAAAGAAACAAAACCCTCCAAAATGTGGATTTAAACTGTTCTCTTGAAATTCTCTGGTTTACTGCACTGTGATTGTAGTCTGCTTTTACACAGAAAAGTCTTAGAATCAATGAGCACTTTGGGTCTAACCAATGTGCCTTGCCCTTACTGTCATCACATAAATGTGTCATCATAACACTCTGAGAGGCAGGACAGACTGCCATGTCCACAAAAGTTTCGGGCAGCTTGTCAAAGGATGGAGAGCCCTGCAGAGGGACCTGGACAGGCTGGATGGGTGGGCAGAGGCCAATGGAATGAGATTTTACAAGGTCAAGTGCAGGGTTCTGCACTTTGGCCACAACAACCCCAAGCAGCACTACAGGCTGGGGACTGAGTGGCTGGAGAGCAGCCAGGAGGAAAGGGACCTGGGGGTACTGATAGATAGTAAGCTGAAGATGAGCCAGCAGTGTGCCCAGGTGGCCAAGAGAGCCAATGGCATCCTGGCCTGCATCAGGAACAGTGTGGCCAGTAGGTCAAGGGAGGTTATTCTTCCCCTGTACTCAGCACTGGTCAGACCACACCTTGAGTACTGTGTCCAGTTCTGGGCCCCTCAATTCAAGAAGGATGTTGAGGTGCTGGAACATGTCCAGAGAAGGGCAACAAAGCTGGTGAGGGGCCTGGAGCACAAATCCTATGAGGAGAGGTTGAGGGAGCTGGGCCTGTTTAGCCTGGAGAAGAGGAGGCTCAGGGGTGATCTTATTACTGTCTACAACTACCTGAAGGGACATTGTAGCCAGGTGGGGGGGTGGCCTCTTCTCCCAGGTAACCAGCAATAGAACAAGGGGACACAGTCTCAAGTTGTGCCAGGGTAGGTATAGGCTGGATATTAGGCAGAAGTTCTTCACAGAGAGAGTGATTTCCCATTGGAATGGGCTCCCCAGGGAGGTGGTGGAGGCACCGTCCCTGGGGGTCTTCAAGAAAAGACTGGATGAGGCACTTAGTGCCATGGTCTAGTTGATTGGTTAGGGCTGGGTGCTAGGTTGGACTGGATGATCTTGGAGATCTCTTCCAACCTGGTTGATTCTATGATTCTATGATTCCTAACCTCTACGGGCCTTCAGCAGACAGATCTTTCCACTAACCCCAGAAAGTCATGAGGTGACTTTGAGATGCATTGTGTTAGGACTGCTAGAGCCAGTTGCTTGTGAAGTCCGTTTATCTAAATCAAGGGATTACTTTAAGCGTGACAAAGGGATAGGAAGTATGGCTTGTAGTCTTTGCTTGTTTTGTTTTATTTTCCTCCTTCCTATTATCTTGTCTTGTAACCTTGGTTAAGTCCATTAACCTCTTTATGACTCTGTGTCATTTCCCATGTGTTGTCCTTTTAGATTTAGTCATTAAGAGCAAGCCTGTGTACATGGTGCAAGAGCACAATGGGGCCCTTAATGTGACCGTGGTAGAAATTGAGTAATTGAAGTAACCTATCAACAGCCAATAAACCAACGCAGAGCTGCCCAATGATCCATGCCATTTAATTTTCAATCTAGTTAATGTTTTAATTATTTTACTCCCTCTTTTCTGCTTAGCATTGTCACTGTGTACATAGGAATATTGAACTTCCTTTCTGCATCAAGCCACTGACTGCTCTAGCGATGTTTGAACGTAGGGCATAGGTGGGTTGGGGCTTGATTTGAACAAGCTGACGTTGTCAAGGCAAAGAACTTTCCCTAGAGAAAGCCTTCACTTTTGTGACAATTGAACTAGAACTCTTTATTCTTGTGGGGTATTTGGCACTATACCTTTCAAAGAAGTTAAAAATCACCAGGGCTGTAATGCAGCTGTGGCCCTTTGAGACAGCAAGTCTGATCTTTCTTGTTACAAATGCCATGGCTCCAGTCTGTCTTAAGTGGTTGCCTCCATCCCCTCTAACAATTAATCCATCACAGCAAAAATTTGTTGTACTTCATGTTTTTTGCTTTGTTTCTATGAAACAAAGGGTTGTTTTTTTCCCCCAAGGTTGTTTTTTTCCCCCAAGGTTTGCTGATTTAGTGCGTGCATTTCGATTGAGATTTTGCACTCCCTTAACATTTTTTGTTGTTGTTGTTTGAATTTCCATGCTATTTTTTAAATATTAATCACACATTCTTTTTTTTCCCATTCTCCTTTCATTCATTATTTTATTTCTATGTGTGTGTCTTTAAAAGTATAAGTAAAAATGAATGAAAGGAAATGAGTAAGTAAGGAAATAAATGGTTGGATTTGTTTTACTGTGTGTATATATGTATGTGTGTGTGTGTGTATATATATATATATGTATGTGTATATATATATTATATATATGAGTGTTAGGAGGAAGTTCTTGACAGAGAGAGTGATTTGCCATTGGAATGGGCTGCCCAGGGAGGTGGTGGAGTCACCATCCCTGGAGGTGTTCAGGAAAAGCCTGGATGAGGCACTTAGTGCCATGGTCTAGTTGATTGGTTAGGGCTGGGTGCTAGGTTGGACTGGATGAGCTTGGAGGTCTCTTCCAACCTGCTTGATTCTATGATTCTGTGATATGTGTGTGTGTATACATATATATATATATATATATATATATATATATATACATATGTGCATATATATGTGTGTATGTATGTATATATACACACATATATAAGGTATGTGTGGTTATATAGGTGTGTGTGTATATATATACACCCCTTATATATTTATGTATGATGATTCCTTGTTCTAATATTTACTGATTGGCATTTATTGTTTGCTCTCCCTTTGCATGGATATGTGCTGTTTCCTTTAGATAGTTCACCCTTTTATTAAGCTAGTCAGGGAACTGTACCTATCTTACAGCACTGGAGAAAGAATGATGTCCACCTTGTTCAAAGCTTGTTTCACTTTACCAGCCTCCTAATGGGATACTTCTGTTTTAATGAATTCTATGCAAATCTCAACTCTATTTGCAGAGGAAGACCCAGATCTCTTCTTGAGGTCACTTCATAAACAGAGGTCCAGCGTAAGCTTCTAAACCCAGTCTTCTCATCTCATTTATGGCTGTTTTCATTTCTACAACACTTTGTAAATCACTGTGTGAAATTTCTAGGGCTTATGTGCATATTTGCATTTTTTTTTTTTGGTACAAGCAATCTCTTGCAGTGATGGATTACAGGAGCACTTTGAAAGGAAAGCCTCAAATGCCTTATGTGCTTTTTCTGTTGAATACAAACAGGTTCCTCCTGAAACATCCCACCTAGAAACACTTAGCTTGTAGTTTATTAGTTAAATTTAGAATAATCTCAAATTCAGTTTGATTGATAGTTTGAAACTTGTCTCAGTTTGCAGCCTGGAACATCTGGAAAACAATCTAGCAACTTTGTAATGGTTAGCAGTGTTTCACTTTTCAAATCCCTGTTTCTCGTGTCTGAGACATTCATATTCTGAAGGTCAAGGTCATTTGCACAGTCCATATTCCTGCAGTGACTGAGGTCACAGAAGAATCAGAATCACAGAGTCAATCATGTTGGAAAAAGGCTTTGAGACCATCAAGTCCAACCTATCATCCCACATTATCTAATCAACTATCACCCAACATTATCTATTCAACTAAAGTGTGGCACCAAGTCCCACATTCAGTCTCTTTTTAAACACTCCCAGGGATGGTGACTCCACTGCCTCCCTGGACAGCCCATTCCAATGCCCAATCACTCTTTCTGTGACAAACTTGTTCCTGTCATCCAGCCTAAACCTCCCCTGCTGCAGCTTCAGACTGTCTCCTCAGTCTGTCACTGCTTCCCTGGGAAAGAGCCCAACCCCCACTTGGCTACAACATCCTTTCAGATAGTTGTAGACAGCAATTGAGGTCCCCCCTGGCCCTCCTCTTCCCCAGCTCTTCCTCAGCCACTCCTCATTGGGCTTGTGCTCCAAAGCCCTCACCAGCCTTGTTGCCCTTCTCAGTATGGAAGACTAGAGCAGTGTGGTCCATTTCAGTCCCATATAAATTCCTCTTGTCACAAAAACGTTCTTCTATGATAGCCTTCCCCTAAAGAAAGGGGTTTGAAACTTCTTAGAAATTCTGATGCCTTCCAAAGGACAGGACTGGACATCAGTTTAAAAAAATGAAGGCAACTGACAGTATGGTTTGGCTGGCAAAATGATTGAACATAAAAATAATGCATCATGTAGGTCTCAAAGGAAAAGCTATGGACCATTCCTAGGTCTGCTCACAGTAAGCTGAGAGCTACTCTTCCAAGGGGAAACACTACTATTTGTCTTTACATCACATTGCAAATAAGTCAGGAATGCCTCTTTGATAGCTTCCTCCTTTATTCCAACTCAGTTCCATTCCTAAGAACAAAAAGAGCATCCTATTTTCATCCTTCTCTACAACATATTTACAGCCCTGATGATTCCTGAGGCCCAGCAGCAAGGGCTCTCTGTGCAGTACTCCCTGATGCTTGGGGTGAGCTGTTGTGGCCGCAGGGCATGTACCAAGACAGCTCCATGTCCTCCTGCAAGCCCTGCAGCTTGCTTCTAGGACTTTGGTCTTTTACTACAGCGGGTGTTAAATTTTAGCAAACAAATAGAGGATCTTCAAGCTGCTCACTGTTTTAATATTTCATCCTTCCCCCCCCCATAAATACAAACATAGTCTAAGCATGGAGAAAATGGAAAAATCAGCAGGTATAATATTCTGCCCAAGTCAGTGGAACTGCTTTATGACACCTGGGCTTCCTTTTCTAACCTTTATTACATTATAGCACTCTACAGCAGACTGTTAAAGTAAATTCTGGTCTCTGGTTGCAGTTCATCCTGCTTTTTCAACAGAGGTTTTGTACTTTCTTGATTAAATTGAACTATCACAAAGAGCTTTTAGGAAACCATGCCGCTAATAAAGTACGTGGCAGCTTCATGAAAAATGAATTACTCTGCTGTCAGCACATTATGGTTTGTATGGGAAAAGCAAAAACAAACCTGAAGGCCTGTCTGGACTTTTAACATTTTCCACTTCATGGCTAAGGACTATATGCAAATCCTGCAAGGAGCACAACCTGGTTGTTGGCACATCAGTGTTCTCATACCTGATGTCAATGGATTCTCGTAGTGGAGTGCAATTGGAGTGTTAATGATGCTTGATGGTTCCCTTTTTAATTACAGTTTCAAGAAAGCAACCAGCTTGCAGCTAATTTAAAGTATTTCATGCTGTCTTTTGAATTATTCCACTTTATTAATAAAATCTTGTGTGATGCTCTATCTGTAGAATATGTCAATACTTTAGAAACTAAACTTAATTGCCCTCGAAGTTGTCACAAGAATCCAGAGTGTAATCTATCTTAATAATATATTTAACAGATATGGCCCAGAGAGGTTCTCAAGCAATAGTTATTGACTTCTAGAATGAAAGCTCTCCCACTAACTTTCTGTTCATGATGAAAATGTGTTTCTTCCATCATACTCCTATCTGGTAATGCCTAGTTGCTTCAAAATCCAGAAACTATGTTACTTACCCTGTTCTTCAGCATTGCAGCCTGGAGAAGTGGAAGGTCAGGGCAGACCTCATTGCTGTCTACAACTACCTGAAGGGAGGTTATAGCCAGGTGGGGGTTGGACTCTTCTCCCAGGCAACCAGCAACAGACACAGTTGTGTTAAGGGGTGTATAGGCTGGATGTTAGGAGGAAGTTGTTGCTGGAGAAAGTGATTGGCACTGGAATGGGCTGCCCAGGGAGGTGGTGGAGTTGCCATCCCTGGAGGTGTTCAAAAGAAGACTGGATGAGGCAGTTGGTGCTATGGTCTAGTTGATTGGCTAGGGCTGGGTGCTAGGTTGGACTGGCTGATGTTGGAGGTCTCTTCCAACCTGGTTGATTCTATGATTCTCTGATTCATCAGTATCATGGTAACTGTTCTGAATCTTAATATCATTTTCAGGGTTCCTTTCATAATTTCCATACTTTAACCACTTCTGTCATCCTGATAAAATCTGCCAGCCCCTGATTTTACATCATTTGGTTTCTATTGACAGTTTCCTTGAGACACCCTACCTATAGGTAGAGCTTTATTACTATTTATGCCTTCTCTCTGCCCTCATATGCTGTAATAATACCTTTTTACATTATCAAAATAGCTGCATTTGGGTTTGCTTTGGAACACGTTGGTTTGCTTTGTTGTCAGTTTTCAGAGACTTCTGGTGTGTGATTATTGGTTTCTGGGTTTGAGCATCCAGGAAAATGCTCTTAAGCAGTTCCCAATTATAATTCATGATTTTCCATTTAAATTGAGCATCTACTGAGCTATTCTCATTTTTTTTCCTCCTGCTTAACTCTTTATCCCAAGTGATTTGGTTCATAATTATTTTCAGCTTTATGGAATTAGCAATTTTAAACAAAAAGGAACACATAATAAACTCTGAATTTTGCTCTGTTTGCTTATCAGAAAGTATATTAGGTTGTAGTCACTGGCAATGAACTTACCATAAATTCTTTTGCTCCCCTTTATTCGTGAAGATCATGATTGCAGGCATCTCTGAAAATTATCTGGTTTAATTTTTTCCCCCTCTGTTTTGTAAGATTACTTTCACATACATAGTTCAGAGAGCCAAATCACAGCAATGGATGAATTGCCCTAACTCAGGAGCAGTAATCTTCTCCAGAAAGATTTGTATGTAACTCAGACTGAGAAAGAGAAAGTAAATGCAGGAAGGAGGTGGGAACCATTTGTATCAGATGTGCTTTCTTCTAATCTGCAGCTGCAACCTACATAGCATCCCCTCAAGTTAGGTACATATTTTTGAGGCAGGAAGCCTTCTGTAATTTCCAGAGTTATATTTTATTTCCAGCAGCAGGGGATTTTCAGAATTTGACCTCTCAGGTTTAACTCTTCCTTGATTACATGATTGCTTCTGTACCTATCACAGTTAGGTGTTGATATATCCCTTCATCATGTCTCGTGTGGTCCTTGATGCTGTGTAGCAAATGTCAACAGGGACCTTATCTTCTCCTCAGCTATTGTTTGTGTCCATGATAATTCCAGATCGTTTGTTTAAATCTATTAGAGTCCATTAGTCAAATAGAAGCTTTTTAAAAGCAGCTCTCCCATGAAAAAGACAATATGATCACTTAGGTTTATGTGAGCTTCTGACTGTCAGCTTCCTCTCAGGAATCTTTCTAAGTATATTTAATAAATAAGTGGCAAAACCAATTGGATTTCTGTAAGTTGAACTCCTGT
Source organism: Pogoniulus pusillus (assembly GCF_015220805.1). Classification (NCBI taxonomy): domain Eukaryota; kingdom Metazoa; phylum Chordata; class Aves; order Piciformes; family Lybiidae; genus Pogoniulus; species Pogoniulus pusillus. Next base: position 10,200,092 of record NC_087289.1, on the reverse strand, counting down.
TAGCTAGAAAAGCAGCTTCCCAGACAGAAAAAGGAGACTATGAGCACCTAGTTCATGGGAAGAGCTCATTAGATGACAAAGAATTCTCATGG